>NC_059105.1:61061478-61671478 GCF_020740685.1 Jaculus jaculus
TCCTCCTCCATGGCTCTTCCGCTTCCTTCCCTGAGACAGAATCTCTCAGCCCCTCAGGCTTGTGCAGCAAGTGCTTTCATCATCTGTGCCATCTTGCCAGCGCTGTCTTGATAATGCTGGGACGGGTTGCTCTTATATTGCTAGTAAGATAGCTCTACAAGTTTTTGTTTCTATGTGCGTTTGAAGGCTGTGTTAGGTATATTAGAAAGGAAGGGTTAGTCTATTAGAGTTGGGAAGCCATTCAGGTGGGATCAGATTTCTCTCCCCAAAGCATGATTATAAACAAGTTTCACTGTAAGAGGAAATGTGTTTTATTTAGAGAACAGTTAGAAATTTAATTAGGGTTTTGGTGAAGTCCGGGACTGAGAAAGAAATTTTATTACGACTCAAGTGTTCTCTCCCCTCTCTATCACAAAGCACTCATGGTTAAATAAAAAAACTCAGGGAACAAGAAGGAGTGCGCCCCCAGTCCCTGCATAAAGAAACAACAACAACAAAACAGGCAAACAAGCAAAAAACCCAAAGGTGTCACCTCGAAAGGAACAGCAGATATTTCAGCAGAGTCTTCATTCTGGGGCCAAGGGTGAGTGAGCTCGGCCTGGGGATGCCAGGTTTAGGTTACTTCAAATTTCCATGTTCCAGTGGGATAAACAGTTTCATGGAGTTTTTGTAGTAACAGAGCAAAGCCAGGAGTCAAAACGCTTTCCAAATACATTGGCGGAACACATCAGCAAACTTGGAACATTTCTGCCATAGGCCTCAGACGCTGTCTTATGACATTCTTAGCTTTGGGGTTGGTGGAAGCTAGGGTTCTGGTCCAAAGTTCCAGAGGTATGTGACTGATAGTAACAAGGATGAAGGCTACACGCAGAGGTGAGGATCATTTAGCGGGGTGAAAGAGCACAAGATCATTTGCTTCTGGACCCATGACATCCTACGCCCCCACAACCACTGAAGTCCTCATTGGCCTTGCTTAGTGTAGGCGTGGCGTCTCTCCAGGAACTTGACTTTACAAAGGGAATGCTCTTCTTTGTATATAGATGGTTTGTCACATTTAAAACCGCATGCCCTCCTGGTATCTTCTAAGTGATCTCTTGTATTCTCATGACTTCTGGATGTAGCTCCTTGGAGGCATAAAGTTCTAGGATTGAAAACTACTATAAATAGTTTTTTTTTTTTGTAAAATTAAGTATCATCATAAATTATGTAATTAATTTTATAAAATGAAGTAATAATCTTAGTTCCTTTTATCCCTCCAGAAATCTTTCTGATTTACTGAAGTGTTTGGAATAATAAAGCTAAGAGATGAAAAATCCTCATGTTCTCATAGAAATCTCTAAAAGCCCTGTCCTGACCAGCAAACAAGGCTGCTAAGACTGCAGATGGCATCTGAAAGCAATATGCATAGTTTTATGCCCCAGTATAAATTTCACTCATTCGTTTTTGTTTTAGCAAGGTATAGCCTCGCTCTAGTCCAGGCTGACCTGGAATTCACCGTGTGGTCTCAGGCTGGCCTTGAACTCACCGTGATCCTCCTACCTTGGCATCTTGAGTACTAGGATTAAAGGCATGCACAACCATGCCTGGCTAAAATGTATTATATTTTAAATGCTTTTCTCAAACTATCCTCTCTAGGAACTTATAACTCTGAAAAGTTCTGTTACAATTTTATTTTGTTCATTTACTTTCCCTCCCTCCTTTCCTAACTTTCTTCTTCCTTTCTGTGTGAAGGAAATTTCCAGGTATCCATGCCCTCTCACATACATGGCAAATATTCTACCACCAAGTTACATCCCCAGACCTTCCACTAGACATTTTGAAAGTTAAAATCTAATTGGTTGGGCTGGAGTCATGGCTTAGCAGTTAAGGCGCTTGCCTGCAAAGCCCACTACCCATGTAAACCAGATGCACAAGGTGGTGCATGCATCTGGAGTTTATTTGCAGTGGCTAGGAGGCCCTGACATGCCCATATAAAATCTGATTGGTGAAGAATGTTTAAATGCAAAAATAAATGAAGCACTGTTATAACATTAAAGGAGAAATCACACAACCTGAGATGCAAGAAAATTCAACATACAAATGCATTATAGCTGGCCAAATAGTAATCTCATTGAAATAATTCCCATTTCCTTCTGTGAAAGGGTTATTGGATTACTAATCATGTGACCTTTGCTGGGCCACCCCAAAGTGGCTGGGATGAGGCTCACCAAAAGAGAAAGAATGTCCTGTCTGCATATTAGATATTTAAAGCTGAGCCTGTGGTGGCGTTGTTTCAGGTTGAATGAAAATGCCACATAGTCAGTTCTCTCACCCTGTCTCTTCCTCTCTCTTGTTTCTTAAAGTATTTGAGGCACCCGATGGGAAATATGAATAGTTTCATGGCCAGATGAGATGGGGAGCTAGGAATTCTCCAAGACTGTTTTCATTTTTACTTTTTTTCCCCAGTGGTTGGAAGGGCTGGTAATCTCTGATTACATTAAGCCTTGACCAGTATGGGTCCACCCTGTCTTTCTGGCTGTAGGATTCCAGTAGACTACTGGTATTGAGCCGTGTCTCTGACTCTAGCTGAAGGAATTTCGGGTGAGGAGTGGCGGCCCGCGGGGCCCGTGGCACTATTCAGAGAGACCACACAGTCTGTACTCTGCCAATCCGAAGAGCTATTCTCTCTGGAAACAGGGAAATTCGTTAACTATAACGAAGAACCATGCCAATGCATAACTGTTAGGATTTTGGCTCCAACAGACCAGTTAGTGGATCCACTTCCCTGCTGTGTACATAGCATAAATCCCTAGTTTGTACTTAGAGAAACCCACAAAAAATATCCTCTGTCTTAGAGAGGAAATGAGTTTTCATTTCCTTGTGTATCAGTAGCTTGCTTCTGAATATGCCAGGAAGATTTAGCCCTGGGCTGAGTGTTTTTCTGGCCTGCATTCGTTCTGTGCCATGACTAATAGCTTTTCCTCATAACCACATCAATACATGACATTGCTTTAGGAAACAGCATCCCCGATCTCCAGCGAGTTGCTTATCTGTCCTGGAGCAGACGACATAGCACAGACTGTCGGGCTTATGCATTGTCTGACGTCATGAAGGTGCTAAGGCTACCGATTGTTCTGTTTAATGTGTGGCCCAAGACAAGTCTTTATCCAGTGTGGCCCTGAGAAGCCAAAAGGTCGGAGAGCCCTGATCTAGAGTGTAGGAGAAGTACAGTGGATGACCGCTGAGGGAGGACAATGAAATCAGACTCGGATCACCAACAAGATGATGTGTGGCTTTGAATGCAGTTCGTGGGTGCTCCCATTTTGCTGTCCCCTCCGAGAGCTCAAACTGAAAATTTTCAACTTAAACCAATCCATTTTAAATACATAAGACACCATGTGTGAGGCCTCTAAAATCTGTGGCTTGATTTACACACACACACACACACACACACACACCATCTCAGAAAAGAGTGGTGGATTCCAGACCTTGGGAAGGTTCAAAGTCTTTGAATTTCAACAGACATCTCTTGCTTCCCACACACTTGTCATGGCAACAAGCTTCCCACAGCTGCTGTCTACGGTCCTCACCTTGGCTTGACTTTCAGCATTGATTCACATCTTAATCCCAGTGCCACAGGGAATGAAGCAAAGATGGCCTTCTATTGTCTATATGTATTCTAATACATATAGACAATTCAGACTCCTGGCAGGGCCAACAACAACAGCAACAACAAATATATATATATATATATATATATATATATATATATATATAATATTATATATATAATATATATTTATATATATAACATACATACATATATATGCAATATTAATTTATTTGACAGAAAAAGAGAGAGAGAGAGAGAGAGAGAGAGAGAGAAAGAGAGAGAGAATGGGTGCGCCAGGACCTCCAGCCACTATAAACAAACTCCAGATGCATGTGCCCTCTTTGTGCATCTGGCTAACGTGGGTCCTGGGGAACTGAACCTGATTCCTTTGGCTTTGCAGGCAAACGCCTTAAGCGCTAAGCCATCCCTCCAGTCCCCAATGATATATCTGTAGAGATAAATGCAAAATGCAAGCAAAGACGATTAAGACTTTTAGCTTGCACTGCTTTGAGTCATGCCTAGGACCCTTCTTGGCATTGGGGCTTGGAGCACTGCACAGGTCACGTGCCCATGAAGCAGGAGTTTTAGTTTGGCTGTAAAGATGGAGAAGGATTTGCCTTAAATATATGTAACTTAGAAAATAGTAATTGAATGATGTTGTTTATGTTAAATAGTATTTATTTTGATCAAAGAACTATAATTAGACACCTGGTATCTTGGATGTTAAGATGTTAACTTTGAAGAGTGTACACAGTATTTCATGACAGGACCTTTCAGCTAACTGGCCTTTAACTGCATCCTTCCGGGAGTTTTTACAAGTAGAAGTGGATTTACCTACCCATGCATGTGTTCATAGTGAAAGCTTAAGGGTTCCAGAAAACACTGGGTTAGCCAGGGTGCGCTAGAGGAGCAGAAGCAATAGAATGAATATGTATCATAAGTGGGGTTTATTAGCTTACAGGATATGGGCTGTTCAGTCAGGTAACAGCTCTCTGCAGGCTGAAGACCTGGAGAATCCGGCTGCTGCTCAGTCCACAAGGCTGGATGCCTCCGCATTCCCAGTGTGGGGCACTGAAGACTGGAGGATTCCTGAAGCACCCCAGGTCTTCAGTGCACACTGGAAGGCTGACAGAGCTGACGTCTGCTGTCTGCAGAGGCTAGCAGCAGAAGGGTGGGTGCACCAGTGAGTAGCTCTGACACCCAGGCAAAAGGCCCCGCGCTGGCTTGGAACTTTGCTATATGCAGTCAGTCCAGCAGTGGAAGTGAGGGAAGGTCTTGCCCCCTCCACCAGTCCTTCCTGGAAATACCCAAGAATGTCGATAACTGATTCCTCATCTGATCAAGTTGAAAATAGAATTTAACTGGCACACACTGTGTCCTTCAAACTTAAGTTCTTTGAATTAAAAAAAATATGTTATTTTAAGGTTTTTGTATGCTCTGTAAAAACAGAAAGATTTGAGTTAACTAAGTTTGGTTTAAAATAGGCTCATAATAACATAGAATAGATCTCACCAGATATGATAAGGATTGGTAAGTGGTTAGTTAAGTACAACTTTCATTAAAGTGGCGAATCATTTCAAGTTAAAACATTTTATTTTAGCTTAAAATATTACTGTTCAGTCATTGAACTGTCTTACTGGCATGCAAATCTTTTTCTTCCAATAACTAGAGAAACTCTGCTTTCCTTACATAGCCTATATCTATGGCACACTTCCCTTGGCTAATAATTTTATATATTAGAGGTAAGGGCTAGCCCAGACTGACCTGGAATTCACTATGTAATCTTAGGGTGGCCTTGACTTCATGGCAGTTCTCCTACCTCTGCCTCCCAAGTACTGGGACTAAAGTCATGTGCCACTATGCCTAGCAATCTAATTTTTTTTTTTTTTCTTTTTGAGGTAGAGTTTCACTCTAGTCTGGGCTGACCTGGAATTCATTATGTAGTCTCAGGGTGGCCTCGAACTCCTGCCTCTGCCTCCTGAGTGCTAGGATTTATGGCATGTGCCACCACTTTGAGCTAATCTCACATTTTTAAAAATTATGTGTATGTGTGGGAGAGAGAGAGAGGGAGAACACATATAAATCATGCACGTGGGTGCACAAAGGCTTCTTGCCCCTGCAAACAAACTTTAGTAATATTACAGACGTAAATTTATATTCCTGTACCTTTCATTTCTTGGGAGGAATTATTCCTGGGATACTCCTCAGTGCCCCTTGCAGATGGATTCCTGACAAGTCCAGCCCATCAGTCTATCAGCTATTGCCCAGACTTGGGCCATAGCATTCACAGCAAGTCTCCTTATCTGTGGCAGTTACCTTCTCATTGCTGGGAAAAACACCCAACCAGATGCAGGTTATGGAAGAACAGGGTGCATTTCACCTTACAGCGTCAAGGGGGAGTCTCATCACGGCAGGGGCAGCGTGGCAGTAGCAGGAAGCTGTCTGACATTGTCACACACCAGCACCAGGGAGGAAGCACCAAGAGTGAGCTAGCTGTGAGCCCCATTGGGGTTGAGCCAATGAACTCCAAGGCCCACCAACAATGACACACCTCCTCCAGCAAGTCCCTGCCTCCTAAAGGCTCCACCAGCTAGGGACCAAGTCTGAGGCTTAATCACCAGCACTTGAGGCTATGGGGGGCCATTTTACATTCAAACCATCACAATATCGTATCACATGTCTCTGTTCCTTCTTTGTCATTAGCTACAGCTATCGTGGTGCTAGGAATGTTCATTAAGTGTGCTGAACACATCCTAAGCACTCCACAGGTACTGTTTCATTCAATCCATGGACCACTGTGGGGTGTATGCTATGATTATCCCCATTTTTAAGAAGAGGAAACGAAAGCCCAGGGAGCTAGACAGACAAGCAGTAAGCAGTGGTGGCAGGTCTGGAATCAGCTCATTAATCACAATCTAAGTTGTGTCTAAGAGAAAGAACACCCATGAAACCCTGCCCGCAGGCGGGGCAGAGCAGAGGGAGCGCAGGGAGCTGTGAAACGCCGGTGACACTGCTGTCAGAGAGGCTTTTGTGCTCCTGGGCAGCTTCGTGGCTTCTCAAGGCTGATGCATGACGCTAGGGAAGAGAGAGCTGAGAAAGGGAAGAGACACAGAGTGGATTATCCTGATGGTCAGAGCTGAAATCACCCGTTCACTGTGTGTCTCATGCATAAGAGATGATAACGGAGGAGTGTGTGCTCTTCCCACGGTAACCTAGTGACATCATTATCTGTTCTGTTCCTGTCATTGCGTATAGGAGGGTGGGGTCAGCGGTGTACTAGGTTGGGACAAAAATGAACAGTGAAAGCGAGGGTCCTGTTTTCTGCTTGTTATGTTTTTCTTGCTGCTTGAAAGACCTCCTAGTTGCAAAATGTCATTGTAGATAAAGGAGGTTTTTGTCAAAGATCACTTTTTGAGGCTAACTGCAACCTTCTTCTGGAGTTTGTTTGCAGTGGCTGGAGGTCCTGGAATACCCATTCTCTCTTTCCCTCTTTCTCTGTCAAGTAAATAAATAAAAATAAAATAAAATTTAAAAATTGCTTTTAAAAATAAGAAGGGAGGGCTGGGGAGATGGCTTAGTGGTTAAGGTGCTTGCCTGGGAAGCTTAAGGACCCAGGTTCAATTAGCCCGCACCCTCGTAAGCCAATTGCATGCATCTGGACTTTGCAGTGACTAGAGGCACCCATTTTTCTCTCTGTCTCTATCTGTCTCTTTCTCTCTTAAATAAATAAGCAAAATATTTTTTAAAATAAGAAAATATAGTCCATTCTTGATTTATTTGGGTTTGAATTGATTATCAAACTATGTTAGAAATGTTTGCTCTGCTTCTGCATTCTTTTCCTTGTGCAATTTAGATTTTTAAAGAAATTGTATTTATTTGAGCGAGATAGAGGCAGACAGAGAGTGAGAGAATGGGTACAATAGAGCCTTCAGCAGCTACAAACAAACTGGAGATGCATGTGCCACCCTGGCATCTGGCTTATGTGGGTCCTGGGGAATTGAACCTGAGTCCTTTGGCTATGCAGGCAAGTGCCTTAACAGCTAAGCCATCTCTCCAGCCCCCCTTGTGCAATTTAGTTCAAACCACAGGTGTCCCTATACCCCCAGGGGCCATATATATTTGGAAAGTAGGAGCAACACAGACCAAGTGAAATGAAACTGGAGGTCCATGGTGGCAACCCTTTATTAAGGTTCAGCAATGTGACATTTCAGTACTCTAAGTGAGCATTCTTTCCAAGAAGGGATTACTACCATTTATCTATACTAATTCATTTCAGCTTCCACTTCCATTTGGCATGTAGATGTTTTTGTAGTAATCAAAAAAGAGCAGCACTAATTTTTAACCACCAGCACCCGAAGTGCTTGCTGTCCCAGCACAGCATAGGCTTATCAGAGGCCATTGCAGACCATTACTGAACATTAGCTATGCTCCTTGATTCAGTTGCATCAAATGCCAGTTGACTCAGGAGTCTCTTCAAGAAGCAGGGATGTGCTACTGGGAAGGCTTATTCTGAGAGAAGCTGGAAGGGTCTGAGAGAGTAAAAGTTTTGAATGTCTGCTTTATGAGATGCTTGGTGCTATAATAACAGCTATATTGGGACACAGTTGCTTAGGTAATTTATCTGAGAACATCATGCCAGTGTCAGTCAGCTTTGGATCCAGTAGACCTCGGGCAGCAGGCCTGCTTACTCCTGCTCTTCTGCCTCTAGTCCATAAGTAGGCCAAGGGCTGTGAAAAAAAAGTACTCTTGACTTCAAGACTGGGCTCTTACTACTCATTAGTTAATGTAAACTTGGTGAGTTATTTTTTTCTTCTTAATTTTTATTTATTTATTTGACAGAGAAAGAGGGGAGAGGGAGAAGAAGAGGGAGAGGGAGAGGGAGAAGAAGAGGGAGAGGGAGAGGGAGAGGGAGAGGGAGAGGGAGAGAGAGAGAGAGAGAGAGAGAGAGAGAGAGAGAGAGAGAGAGAGAATGAGAATGAGTGAGCCAGGGCCTCCAGACAGTGCAAATGAACTTAGAAGATATATTACTGAACCCAGGGAGCTTTTAATTGGGGACTGAAATGTGCAACCAGGTGCAAATTAATCATTAAGAAAAAAAAGCAGAAAGAGGGGATGGGGAGGTGGCTTGCCAAAGTACTTGCCACACAAGCCTAAGGACCTGAGCTCAGATCCCCATGTTCTATGAAAAAGCAAAGCAGGATGTTCCACATTTACAATCCCAGACATGAGGAAGCAGAGACAGGATAGCACTTCGAGCTTGTTGGCTAGCTAATTTAGCTGAACTGGTGAGGTTTAGGTTCAGTGGGATACTCTGTCTCAATGAATAAAGTGCAGAGCAACCAAGGAAGACACCAGACATTGACCACTGGCCGCCACATGCATGTGGCTGCATACCTGCACACATAACGTGCACATGTACATTCACCCAGAAATCCCCCCCCCCCACAAAAGCACCAAGAACAAACTCCCACAATGTGCAAATGCTTGAAGGAGGTACCAACGTCAGCTATGTTTTCTTTTTTCTCAGAGTTTCTCTGCAATTAAAAGTGCATGTATGGGGCTGGAAAGATGGCTTAGTGGTTAAGGTGCTTGCCTGCAAAGCTAAAGGACCCAAGTTTGATTCCCCAGGACCCATGTAAGCCAGATGCACAAGGTGGTGCATGCATTCAGAGTTCATTTGCAGTGGCTGGAAGCCCTGGTGTGCCCATTCTACCTGCCTCTTTCTCTCAAATAAATAAATAAAAATTTATATACATATATGATGGAAAGCTGGATCAATGGTTAAAGGTGTGCTCTTGGAAAGCCTAATGGCCTGGGTTTGATTCCCCAGTACCTGCATCAAACAAAGTGGCACATGTGTCTAGAGTTTGTTTGCAGCAGCAGCAGACCCTGGTGCACCCATACTCATTCTCTGTCTCTCAAATAAATAAAAATGAATTTAAAAAAATTGAAAACAAAAAACTGTTTTTTTAAAGGTATGCGTGTGCCACTTACACCTACCTTTAGAAATATAGTAGTGATTTCGTCAGAACACTTTAATTCTCAAATTTTAGCGTATGGAGCTATCTGACTTTGCATTTGACTTGTTATGTGCAGATGACCAAAAATGGCACGCATCATTTTTTAAAAAAATTTATTTATTTATTTGAGAGCGACAGACACAGAGAGAAAGACAGATAGAGGGAGAGAGAGAGAATGGGCGCACCAGGGCTTCCAGCCTCTGCAAATGAGCTTCAGACGCGTGCGCCCCCTTGTGCATCTGGCTAACGTGGGTCCTGGGGAACCGAGCCTCGAACCGGGGTCCTTAGGCTTCACAGGCAAGTGCTTAACCGCTAAGCCATCTCTCCAGCCCACGCATCATTTTTTTAACTTATTTATTTGAGAGTGACAGACAGAGAGAGAAAGAGGCAGATAGCGAGAGAGAGGGAGTATGGGTGTGCCAGGGCCTCCAGCCACTGCAAATGAACTCCAGATGTGTGCGCCCCATTGTGCATCTAAATGTGGGTCCCGGGGAATCGAGCTTTGAAACAGGGTCCTTAGGCTTCACAGGCAAGTGCTTAACTGCTAACTCATCTCTCTAGCCTGCATGCATCATTTTTAGATTTTCCATTGTTACCAATCTAAAATGAGAATAGCAGTAATACACTCTCAAGTAGTAATATATCTTTTTTAGTAACAGGCACATTTCAGATTTTTGTATAGCCATTTCTGTACCCAAGCCTTGCAACAATTGAATGGTGAGACACAGTTATTTTTGTCTTGATTGACAGCTGCTGAGTAGAAAAGAATTATGTATAAGGAATATAACCAACAGTACATTAAAGACAAGATATATCATTAATTTGTTTTATTAAGTGGCACTCTTTTGGGAGTTGGTTTTGTCACACATTCCTGGTAAGAGCCCCTCATCAGCTTCAGAATTGCCCATCTGGAAGGTCACTTTTCTAGGCTGTCAATGTTGGTTGCCCTGTTTAGTTGACTGAAACAATCCAATTACACAGACTTGGTTACTAAACTTGTTTATGTCATGGCTATATCTAGTGAACTGTAAATTTGGAATTTTATGTTTGTCTTACAACTTATGTATAAATTAAAATGGTGCTAGGTATTTTTGAATAAAAGGTTAAGGATCGCAAAACAGGTGAAAGAGATTCCCTTAATCTGGCAAGTAACAGAATACTTGGGAATTTATGTTTCATCTTTGAATTGATTCATTATAGTAAATAAAAGTCCTAAAAGGGGCTTCTTCTGTTTGGGAAATGGCTAGAATGAACTTTTGATATAATTATTATAGCTTCTTCCTTCCCATTGATGTACTCTTGCCAGTCTACATTATAATCTTACACTTTTCCCAGTTTTCTTTAAAGCCACTTGGGCTGGTACCTTTTAGAAAGTGGTTGTTGATTAAAATGTCAATAGCCCATTACTTATAGTGCCACCTTGTGGCCATGATTTATTACTGCTGGCCACTTAGAAGAGGTCGTATGTTAAGCAGTTTCTCTCCAGCTCCAATATTAACTATTTTGAAGCTCTTTATAGTTGTAGCAATGATTACAGTGCTCAAACGTCACAGTATATTCTGGTTTGTGGCATAAATATATGTCATTGTGTGAAGTCTATGCAGCAGTAGAAATGAATGTGTGGTTTTGGGGTATTATGTTTGCATGATGAAAGTGGGGTTTGAGTCAAGGTCATGAACAAAGTGAAAAATAGAAAAAACTCATATTACTCATTTAAAGACATTTAAAGAGAAAAAATAAATTGGTTGCAAAGAATTCATTCTGACTAGAAAGTGTGTGGTTTCTCTCTGTAAGTTCCATTGAGAGCCATTCTCTTCCATCTGTGATAAGTACAGTTGAGGTCATCATATGATTAACAAGCAGTTAAAGAAAAGGTCCGCATTCCTTTTCTGCAGTATAGACTTTTGTGGGCCTCGCTGAAAGGGCCTGGGGCAGTTTTTCTTGTCTTGAGACCAGGAAACCATAGATGACAGAGAAGTGAGTGTCTAGTCATTCCATATCCAGCTAAGAGCAAGGAGACATCGGTTCACAGTGTAGTCATTACATTGAACTCGCTCAGTACGTGCCTTCAAGATGAACAGGAAACAGAATGAATCACTAGAGAAGGATGTTCTACTGGCCTAAAGTGCTTCATGTACCACCCTAGCTAGCTCTTGCAAAATATCTCTAGCAAGACAATTGGTAAATAATAGTTGCAGACTGACTTGTGTCTTTACCACTCTCTAAAAAAAGAATAAGTTGAAGTTCTGATGCCCAGTTACTCAGAGTGTGACCCCATTTGGAAATAGTGTCTTTACAGAAATGCTCATGGAAATAGGGTCCTTATAGAAATAAGAGAATAAAAATGAGGACTTTAGGGCAGGCTCTATTCCACTGGAGTAGTGTCTTTTAAAAATGGTGAATTTCCTATGTGAAATATGCATGCATCAAGGGAAATCTATATAAGGAGAGTACCACAGAAGGCCTGGAGTTCTCCTGCCCTAAACCAGAAATCCTTGAGGCTACCTGGCAAGTGGAAGCTGGAAGCTGGAAATAGCAAGGAGAGACCATTTTCCAACAGGTTTCAGACCTGGATGGCCCTTCTAAGACCTTGATCTCAGATGTTCAGCCTTGGGTACTGTGATGCAACATACTTCAGTTGATCAAAGCCATCCAATTTGAGGTACTTTGTTAAGGTGGCCCTAGAAACTTGACATAATAAACTTTGCTCCAGGACTTATTGCTGGGCCCTCAGATTGAGCATCTTTAGGAAGTTATCTTAACATCACCCCTGGAAATCTGTTGTTTTTATTCTAAGGTGCTAACAGATGAGGGAACTGTTTTCCTGAGGGCAAGAGATTTGTTCAAGTTCACATAGGTAATGAGTTAAGGAGCCGAGGACTGGTGCTGAAGTTGATTTAACTCTAGATTCTCACTTCTAATCTCTTTCTTGTTCTCTGTGTGTGCATGTGTGTGTGTCTATGAGTGCATATGTAGTATATGGTTTTCCCAACATGTTTACTTAGAGCCACAGATAGTTGGCATTGTCACATATCACTCAGAACCAGCCACCTGCATCCAAGGGAAAGTTACTCCTAACCTTCACTAGGAGTCCCCACCTTCCATTTTCAAGGATATGACAGGGCTGTCCAGTTCTCTGACAACAAAAGGAGGATAATATTCTCTTGACTCTGAAATTTGAAATTTATAACCTTATTGGCCTCTTTCCTCACAGCTCTCCATTTCTTTCTGCCTGTTTCCATCACCCAAATCCATTCAGCTTAATATGTGTAACAAGGTGAAAAATTTACATGGAGCCAATTTTCTGCTTCAGAAGAAGTTCTTTTTAAAAGGCTGACCAATGACTCTGTCCAAAAAACTCACAAATAAATCTTCACTGAACTATATAGATATCAGAGATTCTGAAAGTAGAGCTAAAACTTGAAACTCAGGTTTCCATCACTGAAAATTCTAAGAACAGACCCTTTTTCTAAATATCAAAATGAGTGCCTTAATTTTATTAATAGTTGTTTCTAATTTATACATCAACTCCATTAACTGATCTAAAAATTTTAGAAATTAGTTTTATTTTCAACAATGCCACAGGTTGATATAAGTTCAGAGGGAAAATCTAGGTAGGTTGATAGTTATATAAAACAGACAGGTAGTTGGACACTTGGTCATAAGATATAAAAACTAAAGCTATCAAATTAGATTTCTATTAGTTCCTCAAAGGTAGATCATTAAGAATCTCAGGCTGTACTTAGTTGTTAATTCCTAAGATGTCTCCTTATCTGGTGTGATGGTTTATGTTGACTGCCAACTTGACAGGACCTAGAATCACCTACAAAATGAGCCTCTGGGCACACTTCTGAGGGATTGTCTTGATTAGGACCATCTTTTTTTTTTAAAAAAAATTTTTTTTCATTTTTTTTAAATTTATTTATTTGAGAGCAACAGACACAGAGAGAAAGACAGATAGAGGGAGAGAGAGAGAATGGGCGCGCCAGGGCTTCCAGCCTCTGCAAACGAACTCCAGATGCGTGCGCCCCCTTGTGCATCTGGCTAACGTGGGACCTGGGGAACTGAGCCTCGAACCGGGGTCCTTAGGCTTCACAGGCAAGCGCTTAACCGCTAAGCCATCTCTCCAGCCCAGGACCATCTTAACTGTAGGTGGCCCCATCCCCCTAGGCCTGGGTCCTGGACCAGCACTCATCCCTCTCTGCTTCCTGATTGTAAATGCAATATGAGCAGCTCTGCTCCATGTTCCTGTCACCATGAGGGATTGTAGCCTTGAACTGTGAGTTGAAGTAAACTCTTCCACCTTAAGTTGCTTTTGCCAGGAATTCTGTCAGGACAATGAGAAGGGTAATTCATACATCTGGTGTTCTTCAGGTTAATTTCAGGTGTCACCTTCCACTTAGTGTTCTACCCCAAAGCAGTAGCTTTCAAAGTTTTTTTTTTTTTTTTTTTTTCAAGGTAGGGTCTCACTCTGGTTCAGGCTGACCTGGAATTCACTATGTAATCTCAGGATGGCCTCAAACTCACTGTGATCTTCCTACCTCTCTTCTCGAGTGCTAGGATTAAAGGCATGTGCTAACATGACTGGCCAAAGTTTTTCTTTTTAATATGGATTAAAAAAAAATCTATTTGAGAGAGAGAGAGAAAGGCAGATAGAGAGGGAGAATGTGCGTACCAGGGCCTTCAACCACTGCAAACAAATTCCAGATATATGGGCCACCTTGTGCATCTGGCTTATGTAGGTCCTGGGAATCAAACCTGGGTCCTTAGGCTTTGCAGGCAAATGCCTTAAGTGCTAAGCCATCTCTCTAGCTCAGTTTTTTTTTTTAAAAAAAACTCTAATCCGCAGTCATAATGTCAGGGTAGGAGATTCAAGGGGAAGCAGCTCAGCCCTGCTAAGTGCTGTTGAAATATGAAGGATGACTAAAGTGACTGCATACTTGGGAATCATTAGGTATTGAAGCAAATGTTTTTGCCATTTTTGATAGAAATGGTCAATGATAAATGTCCATTCATACTTTAGTAAGAAAGCTCTCAGGTTCCTATTGTCTAAGGTCACCTGAGTATTTCTCTACTTTCTTATTAATACAGTTGCAGAAAATGACGAATCCAGCTTATTTTAGAGATGGTGGGTAACATCTAGACAATTTGGAGTGAAAATTCTAGAAAACCAGCCACCTCTAAGCAAGTCAGAAAACAAAGCAGCTAGAAGAGTGGAACATGACTTCCAAGCAGTGACGCTGCACCGTGGGCCGGGGGCACAGTAAGCACTGGGGGCAGCCGCACCCCCTCCCCAGGGGCCCTGTCCGCTGTCGGTTTCTCTCGTCTTCCTGGCTTCGGTGAAAGCGCAACTCGTAGCAGGCTAGGAAAGCTGAAACCTCCAAATCGTATTGCTGTCAAAGCTGATCCACACCACCAACAGAGACTTGGGAATTTCAAAGTAACAAGTGGCAGATCAGACCATGAAAATGAGAAAGGCTACTTTATAATAATGTTTGTAGACCAAGACCAAGAGAGGACTCTTTAAAGTCTGGCACCAAATGGTAGACAGGAAAAAGAACCCCGAGAAACAGTCCAAGACAGGCAGAGAACAGTGAGAGAAGGAGGCCGGAAAGGTCCAACATGGTATCAGGTCCTATTCAAAATGTAGACGTGTTACCTCAGTGAAGGTGGGGAGAGACGGGAGAAGCAGGGAGAGAGAAGAAACGGATGCAGTGACCACATGGAGCACATTTGTTTCTTCAAGATGTTTGTCCTTGAAGAGAAGCAGAAGGGCAAGTGAAAAGAACAGTGGAACTGAAGAAGGTAATATGATGGGAGAAATGAATATAAAGGAGGAAAAGGAAGAAGATGGTTGGGCAACGGGTTCTGTGCCTTGCTGAAGAGATGTTAGCCAGACACAGAGGAGGGGCGGGATAAAGGCTAGGATGAAGGCTCAGAGGGTAGGGAGACTTCAAAATCAGGTGACTTTAGGTAACTCCCAAACAAGTCCCCCTTCTCTGTGACTGAGGAGCCAGTGGTCAACCCAGAGGTTGGTGGGCAGTAAAGGAGGACAGAGAGCTTTGAAACTGCAATCTTGAGAGTACTTAATGTAGTCGTTGTGATGACAGCGGTGGAAAGTGTCAACTGAGATAGTGGTGGGACTGAGTTGGAAAGGGGAGGCGGTTTATGGGGACAAGAGAGTTCTGAGGCTCTATGGGCAAGACCTGCCAGTCAGCACGTTGTGGTTTGTGTAAGAAATGTCTCCCAAAGACTCATGTATTGAAGGCATGTTCCCCACTGCAGTGTTCAAAGGTGGGCTTTGGTGAGTGGCTGGATCATGAGAACTGACTCTGGGTCATTACTGAATGACTGTTGTGGAAGGTGGGGCCTGGGTGAGGGAAGTGGACTGCTGCTGGGCATCTCTCGTGTGGTCCTTTCACTGGCCTCTCTGCCTCCTGGACACCATGAGGTGAGCAGCCTCCTCCATCACATGTTCCCATTACCATGATGCCCTGCCTCACCTCAGGCCCAAAGCAAAGAGCCGGATGACCTTGGATTGAAGCCTGAAACCATCATCCAAAATAAGTGCTTCTTCCCTTGAGTTTTCTTCTTCAGATTTTTTTTTAACTTTTGTTTATTTTTTATTTATTTGATAGCGACAGACAGAGAGAGAAAGAGAGAGAGAGAAAATGGGGCGTGCTAGGGCCTCCAGCCACTGCAAACGAACTCAAGATGTGTGTGCCCCCTTGTGCCTCTGGCTAACGTGGGTTCTAGCGAATCGAGCCTTGAACCGGGGTCCTTAGGCTTCACAGGCAAGCGCTTAACCACTAAGCCATTTCTCCAGCCCTCTTCAGATTTTTGCCACAGCAATGCAAAACTAACACTGCCCTCATATGTGGTTGTGATCCAGAATATTGAAGAGAATCTCAGGCAGTATTTTCTAAAATGTGAGCCATGGCTCATTGTTGGGACAGAAAGTCAATTGAATCTTGAGCAGTATATTTTTTGTATTTTTTTTTTTGTTGTTGTTCTGATAGTAGGAATTAAACCCAGGGTTTTGTGGATGCCAGGCAAGTGTTCTACCACTGAGTTATAGCCCCAGCTATTTTTTTAAAATGAAATTAAATAGACTAAAAACAACCAGAGTGCATTGCACTTAGGTAGAGTAAGTATTATGATGATGTTATTAATATATATAATGTGCTGGATTCCTGGTGACCAATCAAAGATTGTCTCTCTCCTTGGCATTTTCCCACTTGTGATAGGTAGTATTGTAGTCTATTAGGTCAATTTAGTTTTATTGAGTTTAGATATCTAAGTACCAGGATGAAGTCTATAGCTTTTTGAAAATCCTTCTAACACTAAAGATGTTAGTAGAGGACAGAATGATTACTGGTGACTGTGAGTCTTCTTAGCCAGGCCTTTAATGCCATTGGCTAGTTGTGAGCCTTTGGGCAAGTCACTTTTCTCAGATGAGTTCGATTCTCTATATATGTATGAAACTGACTTCACTTCCCTGTGTTATAAATAACACATTAGGAGAGAACAAAACACATTTTTTCAAAATTTTGTTTATTTTTATTTGAGAGCAGCAAAGAGAGAGAGAGAGAGAAAGAGAGAGAGAGAGAGAGAGAGAGAGAGAGAGAGAGGGAGAGGGAGAGAGAGAAAGAGAGCAGGAGAGAGAATGGGTGCTTCAGGGCCTCTAGCCACTGCAAATGAACTCCAGATGCATGTGCAACCATGTGCATCTGGCTTACATGGGTCCTGAGGAATGGAGCCTCTTAGGCTTCACGGGGCAAGCACTTAACTGCCAAGCCATTTCTCCAGCCTGAGAACAAAACACATAAAAATATATATATTTTAAAATTTTTATTTATGTATTTAAGAGGCAGAGAGAAAGAGCGTGTATGGGCACACCAGGGCCTCCTGCCACTGCATGTGCCACTTTGTGCACCTGGCTTTATATGGGTACTGGGGAATTGAACCTGGGCCATCAGAGTTTGTAAGCAAGTGACTTTAAACACTGAGCCATCTCTCCATCATGCAAACAAAACAATTTATGAGAAAAAAAGTAAAAGGATATATGCTGAGACTGCCTGTCCACTTCTTGGGTGTTGTGAGATCACTGGCTCAGTCAATCCCGAGAATGGGTAGCATATGTCTTGTAAATTGGAGAGGGCCTGCCTCAATCCTAGTGCCATTTGAGAGAGTGATAAAGTTCTTTGAGGCATGGTCATTGGCATTGGTCAGATCAGGACTCACTGTTTTTTTTTTTTTTTTTTCTGTGTGTGTGTGTGTGGCTTGCTTTCTTTTATACACAATTTTATCATCCATAGATATTCAACAAGTTCTTATTGAACCAGTACTATATCCCACCTGTATCTGTGAAGTAACAACTAGAAGAGGCATATCGGCCCTGGCAGAATTTATTTTTCCTAGCACGATTCTAATAATATATACCCTTCATATTTCTGTGGGAATTAGCGGATATAGTACAGATAGACTGTGTGGTGCAAGGCTCAGCCCCTCGTACATCTAATGAACTAGAGAGACTGAGAAATTTAGTGTGGCAGGCATGCAGAAAAAAGTGATGGTTAGGGGACATAGTGTGGCGAGGGGCCATTGTTGTTTATTGAGTACTTACTATTGTCAGTGTTTGTCCTAGGTACGATAATGTATCGTACTTCAGTGAGGCAGGTATTGGCATGAACTCGGTCATAACTGAGGAGCTTCTCTATCTGAGGCACTGTGCCGGGCACCAGAGATAGGGAGAAAGTATGACACAGGCCTACTTCCAGAGGTAGGGGCAAGAGGAGGCAGGGTCAGTGCTGGGGAGGACATGCCATGGAGAGTGAGGCACACAGGACCTCTGCAGCCCCCGAGCCATCGGCAGGGGTAGACTGGCTGGTGGGAGTCAGTGTGGAGGACACCTTAGCTTGGGTTACAGAGGACTCTGGTTCCAAGCAGAGACCTTGCTCCACTGGAGGTCATTGTTGCTTGCTAGGAACGATCTGGAAATTGCTTTAGGATGAGAATGAAATACATTCAGATAGACTGTTGTTTTTTTTTTTTTAAATTTATTTATTTGAGAG
Organism: Jaculus jaculus; assembly: GCF_020740685.1. Taxonomy (NCBI): domain Eukaryota; kingdom Metazoa; phylum Chordata; class Mammalia; order Rodentia; family Dipodidae; genus Jaculus; species Jaculus jaculus. Next base: position 61,080,165 of record NC_059105.1, read on the forward strand.
CGACAGACACAGAAAGAAAGACAGATAGAGGGAGAGAGAGAGAATGGGCGCGCCAGGGCTTCCAGCCTCTGCAAATGAACTCCAGACGCGTGCGCCCCCTTGTGCATCTGGCTAGCGTGGGACCTGGGGAACCGAGCCTCGAACCGGGTTCCATAGGCTTCACAGGCAAGCGCTTAACCGCTAAGCCATCTCTCCAGCCCAGATAGACTGTTTTTGAAAGCAGTTTCTGAAAGAGGATCAGAGACCAGGGCAAGAATGAGCTGGGTATGTCTTTAGATCTACTCTCCCCCTATAGAGAGATCAGGGAAGGGGGACTGGGTACCAGACTATGGTTGGGAATCCATTAGGAATGAGCTTTGTCTCTTTTTTGGCCTTGAGTTTAATTTTCTAAGTTAGGAAAAGTTCCTGGATTTTTTTAGTCTTTTTGTTTTGTTTATTTTTATTTATTTGAGAGCAAGAGACGGGGGGTGGGGAGAGAGAATGGGCGCCAGGACCTCCAGCCACTGCAAACGAACTCCAGACGCATGTGCCCCCTTGTGCATCTGGCTAACGTGGGTCCTGGAGAATTGAGCCTTGAACCAGGGTCCTTAGGCTTCACAGGCGAGCACTTAACCGCTAAGCCATCTCTCCAGCCCTGGTCTTTTTGCTTTTTTAATTCAGAGGAGTTATGGAAGATTATAAAGGTCTTACATTTTGTGGTTTCCACGTGGGAGGGCGGGCCACTGGAATGCAGTGTGTGTCCCCTGCTACTACATGCTCGGGTGGGCTCTGATGGATTGCTTTGGGTTGGTGGCTTCCCTAGAATCCATATAGATGGGGACCCTTATAAGCTCAGGGAAGGTCATTGAAAACAATAGATTTTGCTTTGTCTTTTTATTGTCTCATGAATAATTAAAGGGTAGATATACAGAAAGCTTATGGACTGTTAAATTTTATTTAACTTTCCTGCATCATCCCAAAGAGTCTCCTATTTGCTTTGCCTTTAAAATTCCTGTATGCACCTTTTTCTTTTTGAAAAGTAAAGTTTTGCCCTCAAGGAAGTTATAATTCTGGAAAATGTTTTTTAAAGCATTTGGATATTAACTAAGCTTCCAGTTCAAACCTTACATTTTCTGAAATATTTTTCTTTAGCTTAACCTCCTTTTGCATCTACTTGTGTTAAGCTCTATAATAAAGAGCATCTTCATTAATCTAAAAAGTATGTTCCTAAAATAGAAATCAAACATAGAAAGATGCTCCAAGGATTTTCTGTTCAAATGGTATCTACTGTAAATTTATTTTGCAGTGTAACTTATGTGACCTAACTTATCTTTGCCTACTTGGATTTCAATCTGTTAGGTTTATCTGAAGCAAGGCTCATCAATTAACCACTGTTTATTTTGTCTTTATTACTCTCATAAAATCTGGAGCTACCACTTCCACAGTTTAAAATCCAGTCTCATGTGGTTAGTACTAAGTTACTATTAACAGAAATATGGAGTTTTCCTTTATTTACAATATATTTTATATCCAAGATAGCACTATATATTTGTATGTGTTCAGTACATCAAGATATAATTAAACAATCCCCATTAAGCATGACTGAAGGATTAAGCATCTCCATTTCACTGATTATATATCTACAAATGGTGACTAGAGATATTGACATATTATATATGTGTACATTTATTCACTGAAAAAATGTTTATGTAATGACTACTATGCACCAGACAGTGGACTAAAAACACTGAGGAATATGAAGTATAATTATGTGTATAAGATATATACACATAAAGTCCTACATGATGTAAGACTTAAATTATGAATTAAGATAAGAACATAAAGTAGCATTTGTCAGATTGTAATAATATGAGATAATTTTAGCTGGTTGACATAGACAAACATTTTAATATTAATGGTGATATTTTTATAGTACATGCTTTTACATCAATTTATGTAGATTATTACTGGCATTCCAACATAGCTATGATCTAAAATTTCATATAAATGTATTTAAGTAAAAATGTGGGACTTCATTTCAAGAAAATACTAAAGATAAAAATATAACAGACAGAGCTGGGGAGATGGCTTAGCAGATAAGGCATTTGCCTGTGAAGCCTAAGAACTTATGTTCGAATCCCCAGGTCCCATGTAAGCCAGATGCACAGTGACGCAAGCGTGCAATGTTGCATAAGCACACAAGGGGACACTCGTTTCTGGAGTCCATTTGCAGCAGTTGAAGGTCCTGGCATGCCTGTTTTCTCTCTCTTTCTCCCTGCCCCCTTTGCTCTTAAATAAATAAATGATGTAACAGATAGTATGTGGATATGGAAAAACTAGTGACAGATATGTGAACACTGAGATTTGAGACCCTGGTGAAAGGAATGCCATGCAGGGATTTGTGCCAAAGCACGGTGTCCATGAGGCTCTCATACTGGAGCAGGGGAAAGTTCTGGTAGGCGAGGAGGCCAGGACAGGCTCTGTGCAGAATGAAGGAACTGAATCCAGGCAGGGAAGGGAGAAAAAGGATGGCTTTGGTGAGGTTATCAGCATGATAACTGAACCTGGAGGCCAGAAATGATGTTATATCATGTATGGATTAAGGAAAAAGTGGAGAGTGGAAGGGTGTGGAGGAAAGGATGGAGGAGACGTGGCAAGTCTAGAGAGGGAGGAGCAAGACTGTACAAGGAGCTGAATGTTACCCTGAGAAATCTGGGCTCTTCCTGCTGTTTATGAGGAAGCCCTTGATTACTCTATTTAAAGCATAATATAATAATTTACAAATATTTTACTTTTATTTAGTTTTTGAGAGATAGAGAGACAGAGGCAGATAGAGAGAGAGAGAGAGAAAGAACAGACATGCCAGAGCCTGCAGTCACTGCAAATGAACTCCAGATGCATGCACCACCTTGTGCATCTGGCTTATGTGGGCCATGGGAAATTGAACCTGGGTCCTTTGGCTTTGTAGGCAAGTATTGCTAAGCCATTTCTTCACTCCTATAATCACTTTTATAATCACAACTGTTGACTAGCACTCTTTTTTGTTTGTTTGGTTGTGTTTTTGTTTTGTTTTGTTTTTTGAGGTAGGGTCTAATTCTTGCTCAGGATGACCTGGAATTCACTATGTAGTCTCAGGGTAGCCTCGAACTCTCAGCGATCCTCCTACCTCTGCCTCCCAGGTGCTGGGATTAAAGGCGTGTGCCACCACGCCTGGCCTGACTAGTGTTCTTACTACCTAAAATTTTGAAGCTATTAAAATGTAAAGTAATAAAATGCATACAACTTTCTTCACTAATACTTGATAAACAAATAAACTGTATTCTTTCCTACCCGAATCTAGTTCTCTACCTGATTTAACTTTCGGATATCCAATTGACATATCCCATTTAATATAATCTCTTTGCAACAAGTTTATCTGCAAAGTCATCTCTATTTTTCTAACATCCTCCCGCTTGTTCCAAACTCAGTAGTTTTTTGTAAAATCACTGGTTAATTTAATCAAAACTATTGGCACATTGACTGAGGCTCAAAATAAACACTCAGCGTTCATATCCACAGGTTGCATTTGACTTAAAGTATAGAAATTCTTTGATGTCCTCATGCGACTGGTGCCAGGACCCCCCATAGATAGCACCATCCTTAGATGCTCAAGTCTCTCATATACGGTATTTGGGTAGAACTATCTCCGTTCTCTTCATTATTGTAGCTACCACCCTGGTCATCGTCCAGGTCTCCTGTTTGGATCGCCTGGATGAATGCTCGTTATACATATGTGTCGTCATCATACTTTGTTCTCATCCATTCTCTTCAGATTTTCCTTTTCAAATTAATTAATTAATTAATTAATTAGTGAGACAGACAGAACGACGGCGGGGAGGGGGGGAGGCTAGAGGTGCACCAGGGCTGGTTTACTGTTTTTTTTTTTGGTTTGTTTTTGTTTTTGCTTTTCAGGGCAGGTTCTCATTCTAGCTTAGGTTGACCTGGAAGTCACTATGTAGTTTCAGGGTGGCCTCAAACTCATGGCAATTCCCCTCCCTCTGCCTCCCAAGTGCTTGGATTAAAGGTGTGTGCCACCACACCCAGCTGGTCTATTGTCTTCCCACAGCTTCTGCTCCTGGAATGTAGGCTACCTGAGGATAGCAAGTCCATCTTGATGGGAACCTCTCACTCCCAATACCAGCAGGGTACCTGGGATGACACAGGGTGGCTGATTTTGTTAATTGGCCAATTTATGAATTTTTAATTTCACAAGTTTAAGGAGGAATATCTTTCATTTTTTTCATATTCTTTCTGCATGTCCTTACTACTACATCAACAGTCTTTAACTATAGAATGAATCTATGTGGAGAGGCAGGACGAATTCAGCACTTCTCTCTATGCAACTCAGCTCTGACTTTTCCAGCTTGAGAAATTATGCCTTTTCCTTATGGTTTGATTCTGATGAAACTCTCACCAGAAATTTTGAAGCTGCCTCTTTGATAGCTATTCTTTTCACTTTCTTCACAGTACAGCAGCCCAAGGAGGGAGATTGTTCCTAGGGTGAGCATGAATGATGGCCCATGATTGCTTCTTTGAGATCACAAAGCAGTAATTTACCACTCTTGACCTTACTTCACTTCCATTTGTGGAGAGATAGGCTTGTTAGTCTGATTTTTTTTTCAAGTCCAAACTAAAATATGTTTGCTTGGCAATTAAATAAAACTGCACATACATTTAAAGTAGAGAAGGGATGGAAGCAGTCTTACGAGAGCTTGTGCTGATCTTGAGATGCTTACCACCACTATTCTCCACTAAGACCATTTATCAACCCTGCTGTATGTTTGTGCTACACGGGGGAGAAAACATGGTGCAATACTGTATGTACTGCAGAGTTTAATTATATATATATATTTTAAATTTTTATTTATTTATTTGAGAGCGACAGACACAGAGAGAAAGACAGATAGGGGGAGAGAGAGAGAACGGGCGCGCCAGGGCTTCCAGCCTCTGCAAACGAACTCCAGACGCGTGCGCCCCCTTGTGCATCTGGCTAACGTGGGACCTGGGGAACCAAGCCTCGAACCAGGGTCCTTAGGCTTCACAGGCAAGCGCTTAACCACTAAGCCATCTCTCCAGCCCAGAGTTTAATTATATTTTTAAGTGCATTGAAATAATAGAAAGATAGTTCTGAAATGATATTTTGTTTTCTTTATATATATATTTTTTACAGATTTCTGGGTTTTAACATAAAATCAGGTATTACTTGTATTTACTTTTTCCATTGATGATCCTAAATAAAAAGACTGTTCTGTAAGAGAGAGGATTAGTGGAGCTGAAGCCCGACGTGGGCTGTGAGCACGGGACCTTTCTGCATGATTTTGTGCGCCCGCTGCCAGGCATCCTCTCTCATTCTAGTAACTTGGAGAGTCATGTAACTCAGGGGCTTCTGTTTTATTTTCTGGTTCAGAAAATCTGGCTTCTGGTTCACAACTTAGTTTGAAGTATAATTCTTCTCCAGACGAAAATGATTTAAAAATCACATTGTACTACATAATATAATTTCATTTCTTCCTGAGCAGCACGACCCAGGGGAAAGTTTTTGTCTCATTTGTTTTGTTGTTGTTTTTAGGATTAAAAAAAAAATTGCTTCCGTTGAATTGATAATGTTTGGTTCCATGAAAAGAAACACTATTGGATTTAACAGTTCTAACAATTGGTGCTCTGAGACCAATGAAAATAAAGAATTCAGTTTGCCATCTTCGTTGTCCTTTTGTGTTGGAAGAAATAGCATGTGTTACATTGAATTTTCAAGAAAGGTGGAGATATTTGTACATTTGTGTCCTTGTATACTAGGGAAAGCCAGGACAGTTGGTGACATATTTTTAAGTATATTGCAACTTAAAGATGGACCTATGGACAAACAGGTAGTTAGAATCCAGGCCCACTATAGACCTGTTGAATCTTACCTAAGCAGCCTAACAAGATCCAGGCACCTTCATTGATGACTGGCTTAGAATGCTTTGGGACTCTGTTGGCCTTGGTGGCTAAATCTCTAGCATCATTTACTACTTTTCTTTCCTTCCCTGTCACCCTTGAACAGTCTTGTAAAGTGGGTCTTAGGGAGTTGAGTGTGGTTTGTGACCTTACTGAAAATGTGCATAAAATTAGGTGCATATACTCAGCTCTCCTTAGTCTTTTCAGGCTGCAAACCCAACAATATCACATGCTACCTTAAAACATGGAACAGGGTGGCTGTTATCATCACAGAATTATTATCTTTACCTGGGAAAAAATATCTAGAAAAGAGCCCACAGCAATAAACCTTTTCTATTACAGAATCACATTGACCAGAGAATAGAGCAGAGACATGATTTTTGGAAGCAGCATTGTCGCTCAACCCAAATTGAATTCTGCTTCACTGGTCCTGATGTGTCTAGGTTAGAAGAAAATTGCCTGTTCCAGTCCCATAGGTCTTGCATGTTTTAGGGTAATTAAAAAAGATGAATGTCTTCACAAATGGGAGTTTTGTTCCCTAACTTTTATCTTTTTGATTACTTCATTTCCCTAGACAGGTTAGAATCATCCCACCCCAAACCAATTAAATCCGCTTCCTAAAGCTTGGGAATGGGGATGAGGTCTACTGGGTTTTGTTTTGTTTTGTTTTAACACCCTCCTGGTGGTTTTCAAGTGTAGTCAGGTTAACAACAGACTGCACAGAGCAATGTGTTCAATAAATTCCAGAATAGCCTTCTTGGGGAATCATGTATCTTTCATTATCTAAGGGACAGCTGATTCTGTTTCCTCTGGGTGATAAAGTCCCATTTCATATTGGAATATCATTATATACATGCCCTGCTGGGCTGTCTTCCCTTATCATGTCAAATAGAGGCTCATGTACAAAGAAGTTGTTCAAATCTGGAACTGACTCCAAGAACTATTGACTCTTCCAGCTTCCCCTCTGCCACTCTAATTACCAGCCCAACTCTGAAATACTTCCTGATTTTTATATTATGTGTGACATTTCAAACACAGTAAGTCGGAAAGGGACTTCTCTCTTGGGCTCCTTTGTAGAGTGTACTCAGGACACTTAAGAATAATGCAAATGAGCAATTGTGCTGTAGCTAAAGAATTTTTAATTGTAAGTAACTTTTTTTTTTTTAAACCCATTTAGAGTACTTGGCTTTGTGATACTGTAGCTTTAAATAAACACTCAGACATTTTTTTCAGGTCGATAGCACACAAGAATCTGTACATCCCAAGATTTCAAAAAGAACATCAGAGAGCATTTTAGACTCAGGATAATTTACTATCACTAGTAATGCCTTTCATCAAATAAGGGAAGTGAAATCCTGTGAGAAAGTTCCCACTTAGATAGCTTCCACTCAGACACATTTACAAATTTATGCCCAGTTACATACTTATATATTTTTTCCATTTTGTACCTTAAGCATTTCTGGCATTATTAGATTTTACAGCCAGTTCTCTGAAAAATAACCCAAGAGTTTACCTGTGAATTGTGCTTCTCTAAAGCTTGCTGGCGATCTGAAGGTTCATCTTCTCACTCTTTTGGGAATTTTCATGAGAATTAGAGATTTGTGCTCACCTCATGTTCACCCCTAGAAGGGACTTACCAGAACTTCTCCTCTAAACAGGATTTGCTTCAAGATGATGAGAATGTATCTGAGAATGAGAAATTAGCATTAGCATCTTTTGGGGGGGGATGGGAAGTGGGGTCTGTAATTACACAATAATTTAAATGTAATGAAGATATTTTTGAAGTAGCAGCTTGTGCTCTACATTAATGGAAAAAATGGAAATGCTTTCTTTTCCTAGTATTAAAGCTTTAGTTTTTCATTCTGGAGAGAAAAATCTATTCAGAGGGATGCTACGCTTCTTATGCGATCTTAGCCTGTCTCCACCTCTTTTTATCTGGAGGATTTGATTGATGTCTTATGGGGAATAAGTCTTTCCTCTTTTCATGTTGCTGCTCCTCCGTGTTTGCCACGAGAAAGAAACGCTAGTACGTCATGTTTATGTAGAGAAGCCGAACAACGAAGGGTCTAATAAAGCCTTGCTTATTGCATCAGTGGTTGGCGTGAAAAGGATGTGAAAGAACCTGAGTGTAGGCCAGGCGCAGAGGCTGGAAAAGTCACTTCATGCACACAGGAATTCCCAGTGTGGCTGTCCACCTTGTTGAGCTCCACGGCTGGGGCACTCCCGCCTGTGCCAAGATCAAAGATGAAGGCTGAGGCTGAGAAGATATCTCAGTCAGTGAAGCCCTTACCTTGCAGGCAGGCAGAAGGACCTGAGTTTGAGCCCCAGAAGCCAGGTGTAGTAGAATGCGCTTATAATCTCAGCACTGGGGAGGCTGAGTCAGATGGATGACCGGGGCTCACTGGCCAGCTAGTCTAGCCTCCTTGGTGAGTTCCAGGCCAGTGAGAGACCTCCCCATCTCAAAATAAATAAATAAATAAATAAAGAAAGAAAGAAAGAAAGAAAGAAAGAAAGAAAGAAAGAAAGAAAGAAAGTGGATGGAATCTGAGGAATAGTACCCAAGGTCCAAGGCTGTCTTCTAGTCTCCACTGTGAATGATGTCCTTCTTAGATGCTCGCAGTGTGTATTTAGCTGCACAAGGTGTGTAAAATGCTGCGCAAGATTTTGTCTCATCCAGTGACTTCTGAACCTACTTGGCAGAACGCTCCTCTTTGAGTGTTATTAACACCATGCAGAGCAAGCGCTAGGTTAATTTCTTGATTTTTATTATTTGCAAAGAGAACTGTTCATATCTTAAAAATTAATCTTTAAATGTTGTACAGTGTTTGTTTACTAAATGAGATTGATAATGGCATTAGCTGGGAACATAGCAGGCTCACAGGAAGACAGAATATTATAAATGGATGTGCATCTCTCATTCAAGCAGCTGCTGAAATCTCAATTTCCTTATTAGGCGTTTCTGGGATAAATAAAACAGTGTAAATTCCCAAGAATCCATTTTGTCCTGATTATCATTTTATATACTTTTTCCAAGCATGATTATAGCATAATCAGAGTTGCCTTTTGGCCTGGATATCTTTGAAGAAATGTAGTCCAACAATAAATTGGCGATTACAGTTAATTCAGATGCTTATTCAGTTTCTGAAGTAAAAAAACCCACAAATTAGTGAGTATATTCTTGATATTTAGAAGCATACTTAAAAGCTAGCTTCTTTTGGGCAGTCCATTTTGGGGGCTCATAATGAAGCCTATATATCATGATTGGCTGATATATCTAAGTATTTTTAAAGTATTGGCTCCTTCTCTCTTTTTCTTTTCAGAATTTTGTTGTTGAAGAGATAGCGAAGTGACCAGTTTGTTGTGGCTTGCCAAAGCTTTTCCTTCTGTTGACATGGAAAGTCCCAGGTCCTAGAAAGTCCCTCAGATCCCAGGATGTTTGTCCTATGAAGTTTTCCACAACGTGTATTTTGCTGGCTGCATTCCCACTGTTAGCACATCCCTCTGTTTCCTGTAGTTAGGAAATTCCTGTGTGGATCTTGGATGAATTTCGGTTCAATCATCTATCCCTCTCTCCTTCCCCTCCTTCCATTTTTAAAAAGTATTTTTGTTTGTTTATTTATTTGAGAACGACAGACACAGAGAGAAAGAGGCAGATGGGGGGGGGGGGATAGACAGAGAATGGGCATGCCAGGGTCTTCAGCCACTGTAAACAAACTCCAGACATGTGCACCCCCTTGTGCATCTGGCTAATGTGGGTACTGGGGAATTGAGCCTCGAACCAGGGTCCTTAGACTTCACAGGCAAGAACTTAACCACTAAGCCATCTCTCCAGCCTGCCCTCCTTCCACTTTTGATTGTAGTGTATATATATACTTCTGTCAGGAGACAGTAATGTCTGGTTATTATTTCTCTTTTTGTGAGTTAGCAGCTATTGATAAGCAACTGATGAAAAAATATATTAAAAATCCTTTTCTGGGCTGTGGTGATTGCTCAGTGATTAAAGACACTTTCTGGTAAAGCTTGCTGGCCCTGGGTCCTATTCCTCAGTACCCACGTAAAGCCAGATGCCCAAAGTGGCAAATGTTTCTGGATTTCCTTCGCAGCAGCAAGAGGCACTGGTGTGCCTATGCTCTCTTGTTTCCCTGCTCACAAATAAATGTTTCTCCTACCTCACATTTCTTCTGTTGCTGACTGTGAGCTATATAAGCTTGCTAAGACAGCATAGCGAACACCACAAACTGCAGAAACTTACTTCCCCACAGTTCTAGAGGGCAAGAGTCAGGGTTCAGGGCGTGAGCAGGTCAGTTTCCTCTAAGGCTCCTTCCAGCGACATCACACCTCTCTTTTTCTATGGCTCCCTAGGACTGAAGACTAAGATAAAATCTCATTCACGTCTGCAGAGAAAGAAGAGCCTCCTAAAAGAGGTCCAGGGGAAATTAGGCAACTAGGTATTAGAGTTTGGGTGGCGGTGAATGGTTGATAAGAGGCGAGGCCCATACAAGACTTAAATAACTCAAAAATACTTACAAGCATGGCATGGTTAACCAGGACAACTCTATACAGATCGTGTGTCCTTAATTAATAAAGAAATAAAAAATGATTGTTTAATAATAGCAAATTTAGAGATAGATGGGAAGCTGGGGAACTGGGTGAATGATACAAAATTTCAGACAGGAGAACAGTTCAATAGATTTATTGCAAAGTAACATGTTGATGATAGTTAATCCAAATATGTTGAAGCCTTGAGAATTACTGAGCAGATTTCTAAATATACTGATCACATAAAAGTACACTCACTGTTCCCTTCAGGCCACCGCAGGTAAGTGCACTCCACTGCAAAATGAGAGATGACGCATTTTAAGTACCTCAAGTTAGCCATTTCACAATGTCTGCATATCCCAAACCAGTACGCTGTGCATGACAAATATACACAAATTCAGTTTATATTATATAAACAGGACTTTGACAGTAACACTGAATTAGAGACAGGTAGAGAATTTACAACGCATACATGTAAGATGAGAGGACTGTTTTTTTGACAATTTTCTTACGTGCACATAATGTGTTTTGATCACAGTTCCCTCCCATTACCTTCTTTTGTCCCCAGGAGATGCATTTCTGATGGTGAAAACTGTGGGAATCAGAGGGTTAGCCTATGTCTGAGCATGAACCCTGAGGGGGATGGTCTTAGATAAAAGGCTACTGGGTAGGACTCCCTTAGTGTGGAACTTTTGGGACTTTTCCAGTGAGAGTTCAGAGACCAGGAGCTGACGAGAAGGCTCAGTGGTTAGGAACACTTCCTGTGCTGCAAGAGGCCTTGAGGCCAGAGAGAGCGCTCCACCAGGCCTTCCCCCACAAACCTGGTCATGGCCATGCATGTCTGTACCCCAGCTCTGTAGGGGTGTTCTCAGGCCACCACAGGTAAGTGCACCCCACAGCAGGTGAGCGCAGAGGGTTCCACATGGACACACACATACCCATATTACACACATATAGACACCAAAAAAAAAAAAAAAAAAAAAAAATGAGGCCAGTAAGAAGCTCCCAGTTCTCTTCAGTATTCTGAGGATTGAACAGGGTCCCAGTTGGTTTGTGTTGGAGGCTCACAACATGATAATCTGAGGGAACACATTTGTGTTTTGTTTGGAGCACTGAAAATGACTTTGCTCTTACATTACTTGATGGCTCCTGTGGACTGTTCTTCCTGGCTAAGTCACTGGCTCTCCTACACAGTGCATATAGTATATTCCCCCTGAGTTTTTGGGGGTGAGGTGTCGTGACCCTTCTCCCCTCCTTTGCATCTTACTTTAAGGGAGAGAAGGATTGGGCCTCAGGGAAAGCTAGTTATTCAGTATTCCTTTACACTGACTGTTGCTTCTACCGTGGATCTGGATTTCCCCAGAATGGAAACCGAGACTCATGCCAAAACTATAGATTTTTTTTTCTATCCTTGCCTGTATTTAATTTGTTTCCCCTTTCCCAGGTGTTGGATATGGCTATTGATTACATTTTGTAGTTGCTAACACATGCTTGCCTGCCTGAGTGCAGTCCTCTTTATTTCATAAGCACATGTGTACCATCTACTGCCTGCTCTGAGGGAACGTGGGTATTAAATCAGTCTCTAATCTAACTTCTCAAGTTCTTCAGAAAAATTAGCTTCAGGAACAGTAGTCGTTTTATGAGTGCAGCACAAATATATAATGATATTATGAGATAGCTGCTGAATTGCATATAATTAATTGATCAATTTAAACCTCAAAGAATGTTTTAAATTGAGCAATGAGAACTCTTAACATATTAACTGCCGAACCACAGAAATCTGACAACGTGAACTACCAACAAACACTATGCATTTTGCTTATTATAATCATATTTATCTTGGACTCTTGATTTATTAAATAAACAAGTTGTACAAATGTTTGCTTCCTTGAACATATTAAAACAATTTTTATATTTTCTTTTATTTATGAGAGAGGGAGAGAGAGAGAGAATGGGCACACCAGGGCCTCCAGCCACTGTGAATGAATTCCAGATGCGTGGACCACCTTATGCATCTGGCTTACGTGGGTCCTGGGGAATCAAACCTGGGTCCCTTAGCTTTGCAGGCAAGTGCCTTAACCACTAAGCCATTTCTTCAGCCCCCTGTACTTAAAAATCTTATTGCCATCTTTAATTCCTGCGTCAGTGCAAACTTTGATGGTTCTTTACCTTATTTCACCAAGGTAGGGTCTCACTAGGGCTCCCCAGATTGATCTGGCTAGCCAGCTTGCCCCAGGGATCCCCCAGCACCTTCCCAGGGCTGGGATTACAGGTGGGTTGTCACCCTGGCCTGGCATTTATATGGGCCTTAGGGATCCGAACTCTTCTGCTCCTGCTTTCACAGCAAGTGATTTATTCTCTGAGCCATGTTCCCAGCTCTTCAATGCATTCCTTCAAGTACCGTTTTAAGGTTCAGTTATTTGAAATGCTGGATAGTAGTTTTCATTTCTCAAGGTTCAGGCAGTTACTGACTTACTGACATCTAGTTGGCATTTTTAAACACTTAGCCCATCAGTGGAGATTGTCAGCTAATTAAAAAACAATCTCTCTAAATATAGTCTCCAGGCCCCAGAGAGTGGGCACTCCCTTAGAAGGGGGAAGAGGAATGAGGTTTGGAGCTGAGGCCCTGTGGAGGAGGACTCTCTGATCTAAGTTGGAGGCAGTTGTTGACACCATCCAGTGGTGCCTGGGAAGATGAGAAATGAACATGCAACACACAAAATATGATTTAAAGGAGGGCCAGAGGAATTCACTGAAGCAAAGCCCCTCACTGACTGTACTTAACGCTTTTATTCAGTTTCAGGCAGTAAAAGCTACAGGGAGTCTAGACGTAAGACAGATCATGAGTTCATATCAGCTCAGATCACAAATTGTTTAGCTAGTAGTTAACATGTCAGGAAATCTTTGCAAAATCTGGTGAATTCCTTATGTAGGAACTCCACCTGCACAGTTTTCCATGTCCTTGGGATTACCCTGTGCGAAGATTAACTGTTGTGAATGTAACTGTGTTGATGTACACAGGAAGTGAGCATTCAGTGTGGGGCCAGGATATGGCCTCGAAGCCCTTGTGGAGAAGAGCTGGCTAACTTTGGTCTCTGATCTCTCTTTCCAAGCTCAGATTCCCCACCCCAAAGACCCCTAAAGACAAGGATTTTGTTTTGTGCATTCCTGTACCCCTGTTGTTTCTTCAGACTAACTTAATAAAACACAGGTCAGGTTGTTAAGGCTCTCATATTGCTTCATTTGGAAAAATGTAAAAATTGAAGTCATAACTTCAAGTTGTGTTACTAGATTAGTCTATTAATTTGAACAAAGTTAATTCTTCAGCTCGAGTGAGAAGACAGAATCAGATTTTACAAAGAAGCAGGAGATATTGAGCTCTGATTACAGGAGTCTGTCGTTTATTATTAGAATCACAGAAATAAGATCTTCATTGTCAAGTGATTGTCATGTGGCTTTGTCAGTGTTCATTAAATCAGGTTTTTCTGAAGGCTGGCTCCTCTCTCTATCATGTTCTTTTAAAACCCACTGTAGCAGTATGTGCTGATGTTGGTCTTATAGCATTTTTTTAAACCATAACTCAGAGCTTCAAAATACTCCTTTGTTTTAACCAAGTAGTTTATGTTACTTTTTCCATTAAAGCTAGAATAATGAATGCAAAGACCTATTGTCTCATTTACCCAAGATCTCATACATCACCACTGAAGTAATATGGAAACTATGTGATTCTAGAACTCTTTTATCCAAATATAACTGTGGGCCCCCTTTTCATGGGACAGTGTGCCATGTAGCCTGGCACAATGGAGGGTGATGAGGGTTTTGTTCATTCTGTAGCACACCAGTTAAGAGGTGCATTTTCATGTTCTCCATGTTTCTGGGGCATAGCGTCAATGCTGGTACTGCTGCTGGCCAGTGGACATTTGGGAAGTAGTCTCTGTTTTGACTTAAGAGAAGAGGCAAGTGTGTATGAAGGTAAAACTTAAAAACGATGGCGGAAGAAAGTCAAGTGCTGCATGTTCTCTCTCATATGTGGATCCTAGCTTCAATTATACTTGTATGTGAGTTGGAATAAAAGTCATTATAGAAGCCAGAAAGCTAGAAAGGGCCTATGAAGCAGGGGAGGGAGAAGGAGGAGGTAAGGGGAGGGTACAGTAGATATGTAAGTACAGGGAAAAAATACTGGGAGCGGGTGATTGTTCTAAGGGGAGGAGATAAAGAAGAGAAGGGGGTGGGAAGGTTAATCACAATTTAAGATGTGGCTGGAGGGATGGCTTAGTGGCTAAGGTGTTTGCCTGCAAAGCCAAAGGAACCAGGTTCTATTCCCCAGGACCCACGTTGGCCAGATGCACAGGGTGGTGCATATGCCTGGAGTTCATTTACAGTGGCGGGAGGTGCTGGTGCACCCATTCTCTCTCTCTCCCTCTTTCTCTCTGTCAAATAAATAAATAAATAAAAATAATTTAATAATTTAAGATGTTATGAATAAGCCATATGGAAACCTACTTCTTTACTAGTTAATTATATATGTGTCAAAAAGGAGAGAGTTTGTATATCTGTGGAGGTAGATAATGTTGTGCTCAAAAGCCAAAGTGGGGGCTGGAGAGATGGCTGAGTAGTTAAGGTACTTGCCTGCAAAGCCTAAGGACCCAGGTTCTACTCCCCAGAACCTATGTAAGCCAGATGCACAAAGTGGCACATGCATCTGGAGTTCGTTTACAGTGACTAGAGGTCCTGACACAGCCCATTCTCTCTCTGTCTTCCTCTTTTCTCTCTACTTCTCGCTCAAATAAATAATAAAGATATTTTTTATTAAAAAAAAAAGCCAAAGTGTTATTAGAAGAAGTTCTGTGCCAGGGGTGGGATACTTTCCAGTGACTTGTTGGCTAGGGAGGCTCCTGATGCTGCCAAACATTGCAGGCTATTTCCAAGGCTTTTGGTTGCCCACCAGCACTAGATGGTGAGACCCAGCTGTTGAAGATTGCACATGCTTGGGCTGCAGGTCGCTGAGAAATCAAACTGGAGCTGAGCTGGAAGTCCCCTCCCTGCTAATTGCCTGTCAGGATGCTGAAAAGAGCTGTGTAGCATGTACCCTTTGTGAGGAGAAAAGTCACCACTAATCTTATCCTGCAGTGGACCCTGCAAGCTTTACAGCTGGACAGCCAGGCCAACTGTACCAACTGGTACAATGGTGGCATGTCTGTTTTAGTGGAAGTAATTGCTTTATTATTAGATTTGAGGACTGCTCCACAGGAAGGAATTCATACATGGTACTAAAAACCCAGTGAAAAACCTGGGGCTGAAGAGATCATAAGCCCTGGGCTTGTTGGACTACGAGTGTTGTCTGGCTAAATGTATATATCATGTTGACCAAACTGTCCCCTAAGCCTGTAGGTTTATGCCCATATATTAATGCTACTCTCACTTTTGGTTAGAAAAGCTTCTCTTTTCAGATGGCGGTGACCACTGGAGTGATTCAAAACTCACCAAAGCATTGAGAAGTGACAGTGGAGTTTCAGCACTAAATAAGACATCATGAGCCTCCAAGGCTCAGGGACCATTGTAGAAGAGGTGGCAGAAACAATGTCAGAGCCAACGGAAAGAGGGGACTGCTTACAATGCTGCTGTTCAGATATCAAGTGGCCTTGATATTCATCACTTCACAGTGGCTGACACTAACTACACAAGGCCTGCATAATTAGTGGGAAAATGATGACATAAAAATAATAGTGGAATAACCAAGACAGAAAAAAAAATTCAAATTCAAAGTCTAGTTTACAGAGTTCAGTTAGCTGTCATGGCATTGGCTCTTTAAAAATTAATAATTAGAGCCAGGCATGGTGGCACATGCCTATAATCCCAGAAAGCTGAGGTAGAAGGATCATTACCTTGAGGCTAGCTTGAACTGCAAGTGATATATAGAGCCTGTCTTAAATAACCAAAATGAAATAAAATAAGGGCCACTAGATGAGGGCTGGTTAATGATGATGTGGCATTTATGCCAGAGCCAAACTGAAGGGCACGGGAGACCTCACCTCCAGGCTTTAGGGAGCTAATGAGGATGCTTAGCTAGGAGATGTTCTCATCAGATCTGAGCAGCAGATGGTAACAGAAAGAGAGGGAAAGCTAAGGTGGAGGCACAAGAAGGCTGGTAAAGAGATTTTTCTGGTAATGCAACTGATAGTTAAGTCTTACAGACTTGGAATAAAAAATACCAGGATAGGAAAGTCTTTTCATGTCATCATAGTAGACAGGGCTTTTAGTGCACAGATCTAAAAATATGAGACCACTAAGACTGAGTGGAGGAAGAAAAAAACTAAAAACTAAACACTCAACAAAAAATCTAAGTGAATAATAAATAAGATATTGTTCCTACTTCTACTGTCCTACTATACTTTGGGCTTAAGTAAGGTAAAAAAAAAATTATGGCAAACTTTGAAATTTTCAGCTCCCCCTTGAAACATATCTGAGATCTGACTTTTTCCTTTGAAAGTTTCAACCCCTCAAAGCTGGAACACTGTCTCCTGTCTGTGGGCTCCATGTTTCATGGCCCAGAGTTTCTGGCTCTTGGCGTCTTCATTTCTTGCTTGCTTGCTTGCTTGCATTGCATCCACTGAGTCAACATGAAGACCTTGAGAGATACTGAATTACATATTAATGAGTCAAAAATTGATCCTCTTAAACATGGAATGTGCCCATAAGGAATATTCAAGAAAAGCTGAAATTAAAATTCTGCTACAAACTTTCCTTAAAACATCATGAAACCAAGAAGGAAAGAAAGTTCAAGTTACTTTTTACTTTTAAAAATTATTCAGTAGTAGCACAGGGGATGAATCAAGATTTTTCTGACCAGAGATGAAGAGCCTTCTAAGGTTAGCTTGAGACACTTAAGAATGGCTATACATGGGCTGGAGAGATGGCTTAGTGGTTAAGCGCTTGCCTGTGAAGCCTAAGGACCCTGGTTCGAGGCTCGGTTCCCCAGGTCCCACGTTAGCCAGATGCACAAGGGGGCGCACGCGTCTGGAGTTCGTTTGCAGAGGCTGGAAGCCCTGGCGCGCCCATTCTCTCTCTCTCCCTCTATCTGTCTTTCTCTCTGGGTCTGTCGCTCTCAAATAAATAAATAAAAAAAAATTAAAAAAAAAGAATGGCTGTATATGATGTGATGTGTAGGCAAGAGGAAGTCAGGGCTATGTCTGACATGTAATTTGTACAAATAATGTTTTCAAAGATAGGCACATTGTTGGTTTAGTCTCTGAGACCTTATTAACTTTCTAAACTGATGTAGATTTGGTGAGAAGTTTTGCTGCTGCCTGACTCTTTGTTAAAGCAAGAAAAATGATATAAACTAAAAGTGAGTCCTTTATCCACCCCGTCCCACATCTGCACTCTGAGCTTCCTGGTACCCGTGAGGGAGAAAGGGCTGCCGCCACATCCTTCCCCTTGTCAGGGGCTGTGCCGGGGGAAAGTCCAACAACAGTAGAACATGGGGAAACAAAACCATGAAGATATGTGTGGTTCTGTATATGTATAGGCACACAATAAATTGAATTATTTTTTGAGAGACATTATGCTTGAGATGGTGTTTTAGTTTACAGGGAGAGAAAAGACAAACAAAATCATGACTTCATCACCCAAGATTTCACTGTCCATCCATGGACTTGGCATCGGGTTTTAACAATTCGTTGAGCCGGGGGCCTTGTCTAACGTTATGGTAAGTAGATGAGCATGAGAACATTCATGCCGTGACACACCCGCGAAAAGTAGGTTTGCTGGAGATACTTGTGAGATTTCTACCCTTTAAGATCAATACAGACAGCCATTATTGCTTTTCCTATGGAAGACCTCTACTTGGAAGTCAGTGTTTCTGTAGTGTTGGCTTGGGACAGGCTGTGGTTGGATGATGGCACACAGATGCGGTAGCATATAGAGGAAGTCCAAAATAAAATCAAAGGTACTAGATCAACATATTATGGTTGATTTTAGTGAGGATAAGAGCTTAAAGCATGGGTGCATTCTGAACTTTTAAGAAATATATTTTTTTCAATTATTTGAGAGAAAGAGGCAGTTATAATGGATGTGACATGGTCTCTAATTTGAGAGAGGGAGGGAGAGAAAGAGTCAGATAGACAGAATGAACATGACAGGTCCTCCAGTGGTTTCAAAATAACTCCAGAGACATGTGCCACCTTGTGCATCTGGTTTACAAGGGTCCTAGGGAATTGAACCTGGGTCCTTTGGCTTTGCAGACAACTACCTTAACCAGTAACCTATCTATCCAGCATGCATTCTATTTATTTATTATTTATTTACTTATTTATTTATGAGAGAGAGAGTGAGGTACACAGAGAGAAAGAGAGAAAGATAATGGGCACGCCAGGGCCTCCAGCCACTGCAAACAAACTCCAGACACATGTGCCACCTGTGCAACTGGCTTACGTGGTTCCTGGGGAATTGAACTGAGACCTTTGGCTTTGCAGGCAAATGCCTTAACTGCTAAACCATCTCTCCAGCCTCTGTATAATGAACTTTTGCAGGACAAAAAAAGAGGTTGGGGGAAAGTCTACAGATATTTCTTTAGACAGATGGAATTGTGTCACCTATTAAATAGTGAATTACATTCCAGAGTAAAGCAGATGCATGTATTCTTGTTTTGGTCATTGCATGTACTCAGGTGTGACATTTTCTAGACATTATTCTTGATAGTTTATAGATGTGCTATTTGTTCATCAACTACTATTTATTTAACATATCTGGTTTGAGGCAATCTCTACATGCTGGGTTTGTGCTGGGTGCTCAGAAACCTCAAAATAGACATGAAGGTTTTGGAATAGATATAAAATTTTAGAAAATTTCAAATAAGTGTGGTAACACCAAGCATTGTGGTTGAAATGAAGGTTAAAGATAATTTTCCTAAATAACTGTATTTGTGTACACTGATCATTTGGGACAGAGCTGTGATTTTTCTCTTTGTACTGTCCTTTCCCCCATTTGTAGTCATTTGTGTTTTAGCCCCCAACTCACTGATAGGCTTATGGTTCTAGTTTGGACTATCAGACAATTTATTTTCTTCAGCTACCGGAATGGGTTCATTAGGACCTGTGTGGGGCAGCTCGGGCCAATGAAAGTGAGGTGTAGCATTTCTGTGCTAGCCATCAAGAGAAGGAAGTTGTTTCCACACTGCTGACGTCTTATTCTGAGTAGCTATGTGGAGAGCTGCTATAGTGCTTGGGAGCAAGCTCACATGAAGAACAGCTGGGCCAGTGAGATAGGAGTATTCCTTTTGCTGCTTTTCCTTGTTTACCTGTAAACAAAGCCATAAAGATAAGCTGTAGGAACATATTGAGGTGCCCATTTGGGGCCAAAAGACAGAAAGACACAAAAATGAATTAGCTATTGCCTTGGACTTCAAGTAATTCTTAATCCAGGATTATAGATATCAATAAAAATGAACTCTATTATTAAAGTGCCACATGCATGGAGTATAAAATCATGATAAAATACTCTGTATTTGGTGGGATGGGGAAAGGGCCAGAGAGAAAATGAGATGCTAAGAGGAAGCTCCATAATGATGAATTAAAATTATATTTGAGCCGAGTCTAGTAAAACAGAAGTAAATGGATGAAGTTGGCAGGTATATTCTACAATGAGGGAGTAATAATCAACAGGGAGGTTATAAAATATAATTGTACATAAGGATAAATAATCTGTTGTGTCTAAGACATGAAGATTGTGAAGAGAGAAGTGTGCTGGAAGATAAACCTAGAAAAGTAGGTTGGGAAGAAATTATGAGGGCCTTGATGTCAGGGCCACTAAGAGGCAAGGGGAATCATGGAAGACTCTTAAGTGTAGCTTGGATTGAGTTACATGGAAGAGTCATAAGTCTAGCTTGAACTGCAGGGTCGAGGGAATAAGAGAAGAGAGCAGCTATGCTGAGAGACGGCTCACGGGTGAAGTCAGCATGACTCAGTGACACTGGATGCAAGACATGTTGTTAGTTACCTTCTCATTGCTGGCAGAAGCACCCAACCAAAAGCAACTGAAAGTTACTTATTTTGGCTTATAGTGTTGAGGGGAAGCTCTGTGATGTCAGAGGAAAAATGGTGTAGCAGAGGGTGGACATCACTTCTTCCCCACAAGTAGAAAACAGAAGTAGGAGAGTAAGCCAACTAATACTGGCAAGAGAAAGGTTTATGAGCCTCAAGGTCCACTTCCAGCAATACCTCCTCCAGCAAGGCTCTATCTCCCAAATTGCCATCAGCTGGCAACCAAACATTCAAAGTACATGAGCATATGGGGGACACTTAATTCAAACCACCACATCATGCCTCGGATTTTGGGTTCTGGTCTTCTTGGAAAGGTAGGAACCTCACTAAGATATCATATTCCTCTTGGAGGGGAAATAACTTGCTAAGGCTGATAAGTTGTGAATTTTGCCTTGGGCATAGGCATTTGGGGGGCTTTTGAGACATGTAGGTAAAAATCTTGAGGAAGTTGTATAGTTCTCAGGCTCAAAGGGCTAAATCTGTGTTGGAAACATAAGCTTGGGGTCATAGACATGTGACAGGTTAGTTTAATACACTAGTGTAGATAGTGTTTCCTAGAAAGAGAGGAGAATGATATAGGAAGTCCAGGATCACACCTTGAGAAATTCTACAAGTAACAACCAAATGAAAAACATTAATGCGTCTGCATTAATTAATTAATTAATAATAATTAAGCGCAGGAGAAGGAATAATGTTTTGTCGTTCTGAACCAAGATGTTCTAATGGCATTCACTTTCTCTTGTGTACCCATCTTGTTCATGTGTCACACTTCCCATTGATGAGAGGGGCCATGGCCATGTGTGGTGTCTATTTAGGGAAGAAGTTAAACTGGAGATATCTTTGACTTGATTTATATGACTTCCATTCATTTTAAAGTAGAGTTAAGTTGCTGCTGGCTTTAGACTATAACATTGGCTTCCCTAAAAACTCTTTTACCCCTTGTGATGGTTAATCTCTGGTTGACACATTGACAGGGTTTAGGATTACCACAGAAGTCTGTGAGAGATGTTTTAGTTTAGGTTGGTTGACATGGATGGACTCACCTTAACTGAGGGTAGTATTGTTCCACGGGCCAGGGTCCCAGACTAAATAAAAACCCCTTGCTGTCTGCTCCCCAACTGTGGTGTATTGATTGTGACCAGCTGCCTCAAGCTCCCACTGCTTTGCCTTTCTCTACCAAGGTGGACTGTAACCAAGACTGTGAGCTGAAATAACTACTTCGCAACAGATAAGTAACTAACACAGCCACTGTCCCAGCTCCCTCAGTAGCTTGGCACGAAAATCCAAAGCCAGTGGTAGAGAAATTTAAAACGGATGGAGCAAGGAGCTAGTCTTTGTAGATGTTCTCCAGTCATCAAATATATAAAGTTTGCTTTTCACAGATGCCCAAACAAAACAGTTCATTCTTGTTGGGCCAAACTCAGTAATGCAGAATGTATGGTGACAAACACCCCACACTTTCTTTTCTTTATTGCTGATATATGGGATTGTGAACAGACTAATTGATCATGTTTCTGGCATTTGTTGGACACAAATCTGTGCTAGTCTTACAAATAGAAAATTTACTATGTTTCTAGGTGAAGGGGTATGTATTCTGCATTCCAACCATCAATAACACAAAACAAATTTTGATTGACCATGCTAGAAAAGACTGAATTGTGTTTCTTTGTATCTATAGGAGAATATTAAAAACTGTTGGGCTGGAGAGATGGCTTAGCGATTAAGCACTTGCATGTGAAGCCTAAGGATCCCGGTTTGAGGCTGGATTCCCTCGGACCCACGTTAGCCAGATGCACAAGGGTCACATGCATCTGGAGTGAGTTTGCAGTGGTTGGAGGCCCTGGCACGTCTGTTCTCTCTTTCTCTCTCTCTTTGCCTCCTTGCCTCCTTCTCTGTCTCTGTCTGTTGCTCTCAAATAAATAAATAAAAATAAACAAAAAAATTTTTAAAAACTGTCATCACATGCACATACAAAGACAATCAAAAAGTGTGCTGCCACAGATTTAGGAACATTAATGAAAATATTTCATTTTTCTTGGATATCATTTTGTTTAGGGTATTTTTCAATTGTTAATTAATCAAAATATATTATAATTTATTTTGTCATTCTAAATAAATGCTAATTTTTATAATTTTGTATGTTTTTTGTGTCTCCTAAAAGAGCTCCCTTTTCAAGCCTTTCAAATATGAGATTTGCCCCTAGTTAAGATATGAGAACATTTGAGTAAAACTATCTGAATGTTTTAGCCAGGCGTGCTGGCACGCATTTTTAATCCCAGCATTTGGGAGGCCGAGGTAGGAGGATCACCATGAGTTCAAGGCCACCCTGAGACTCCATAGTGAATTCCAGGTCAGCTTGGACTAGAGTGAAACCCTACCTCAAAAACCAAAAAAAACCAAAAAAACAAAAAAACAAAAAAACCTATCTGAGTACTTTATAAAACTAATTTTCTAAGATTGTAAGCCTATACTTTTAAACAACATTTTTTTTTGCAACACTATTTTTTAGAGGTACTATACCAGTTAACCTCCCTCAAGAGATATATAGTAATAATGATTTTTGTTGTTGTTTCTCGAGGTAAGGTCTTATTCTATCTGGCTTAGGCTGACCTGGAATTCACTATGTAGTCTCAGGGTGGTCTCCAACTCAAGGTGATCCTCCTACCTCTGCCTCCCAAGTGCTGGGATTAAAGGCATGCAACACCACACCCAGAAAATAACTACTTTTAAAAATAAATTTATTGGCAACATCCATAAATATCTACACAATAGACCCTGATTATAACTCTCTCCCATCACCCTCCTTTGTCCCACTTCCTCCTTCCCCCTCTACCGTACCCCACCTCTTTCCAACTGCTCCCTCTTTTATTTTAATGCCATCATTGGTTTTTCCCCTTCCATCATCTATGACAATATGAAGATGGGTCCAATATCATGTAGGTCTTGTGAGGTAATGATAACTCTCTGAGGTCATAAGCTTACCAGCCTCTGCGTGTCTGGAAGACAGTGGGGAATGACTATTTCTTTAAATTATTATCAGCTTTAGGTATTCATTTTAATTATAATGTTTGTCAAGATAGTAGGAGAATTTTGTTAGTATAATTATATACACATAATAATTTATATAATTGATATAACTGATTTATATATTTGATGCAATAATAAATTTTATAATTAGTATATTGATTTTTTCTTTTTAAAAATTATTTGTTTTCGTTGTTGCTGTAAACTATCTGTTTCTATCTCTAGGTCATTTTTATTAGCTCTTTTCCTGATTTATTTTAAGGAATGCTTTCCTTTATTAGAGTATTCATAATTGTCATAAACATTGCCAATAATTTTCTCAGTGTGTTTGCCTGCTAATTCTATTTATTCTATATCTTGAGATGTACATGTTTCCAACTTCAAATGTCTTTCAGATAATTTCCACATTTAGGAGGTGGCCTTTCACAGTGTTTTCAACATTTCTCTAGAACTTTACAATTTTATTTTTTACATATATACTTTATTTTTATTTATTTGAGAGAGTGAGGTGGCAGGAGAGGGCCAGGAATGAGTGTGCCAGGGTCTTCAGCCACTGCAAATGAGCTCCAGATGCATGTGCCATCTTGTGCATCTGTCTTACGTGGGTCCTGGGAAATCGAACCTGGGTCCTTTGGTTTTGCAGCAAGTGTGCTGCTGAGCCATCTTTCTAGCCCCAAGCTTATTTTATTTTTTGTCTTATCTCTAATCTCCTTGAAATTTTTTTTAAAACACTTTTATTTTTAGGGATTTTGTTTTCCCAAAATGGTGGAGTATGTCCCAACATGATTGTTTCAGGGAAGTGCTGTGTTTGTAACATGGTAATTTATTTTATGTATTTGGTTCTAGACTTCTGATTATTAATTTTATTATTACCAAGTCCCAATAATACTCTTCATGAATCATCATAGCTTTGTGATAGCACCTTTTTGAGTCATTTGTTTCTTTTAATGATGGCTATCATAAAGTTTTCACTGCATTTGAATTTTAGAAAAATTCCCCCAAATTATGAAAATGCCATTCCATGTTTCATTAAAAGAAGTACCAGTGAATTTGGAGGGAATACTCATATATTTGTAATATTGAGTCCTTTTACTTAGAAAGAAACTGTTATGTTTCTCAATTAAAAAACTCCTCAATACCTTCTATAGCTTATTAAAAAATTTTCATAGCTATTGGGTAATTAGATTTGATTAAATAAAATATTAGAATATAAAGAAGACCATATTTTCTTCTTTTACAAGTTAAACGTTTACAACAATTAATTTTGAAATACTAGACCATCAAAGTATTCTAAATAAGAATTCGCTGGGCATGGTGGCGCACGCCTTTAATCCCAGCACTTGGGAGGCAGAGGTAGGAGGATCACCGTGAGTTTGAGGCCACCCTGAGACTCCATAGTGAATTCCAGGTCAGCCTGGGCTAGAGTAAGACCCTACCTCAAAAACAAACAAACAAACAAAGAAAGAAAGAATTAAGCCTAATATGAAAAAATGAACTATAACTAAGAATTCTTTTTTTTTTTTTGAGTGCTGGGCTTAAAGGCATGAGCCACCATGCCTGGCTTTAATTCAATTTTTAAAAATATTTTATCTATTTGCTAAAGAGAAAAAGAGAGAGAGAGAAAGAGATAGAATGGATACACCAGGGCCCCTAGCCACTGCAAACAAACTCCAGACACATGCACCACCCAGGTTCTTTAGGCTTTACAGGCAAGTGTCTTAATTGCTAAAACCATCTCTCCAGGCCAAGAATTCATTTTCTTATTCTTTCTTTCTTCTTCTTCTTCTTCTTCTTCTTTTTTTTTACAAGATAAAAGGGCTTTATTTTACTCAGTTTGAAAGCAGTCATTGTTTACTAACTCATTGAAGCAATTAATTCATTATTTTAGTCTTCAAATGATCAATTATTCAACTATTTACCCATTGCTAATTGAACTCTTTCCTCCTCCCTCCCTTTTTTATTTATTTATATTTTAATTAATTTATTTTTTATTGACAACTTCCATAATTGTAAACAATATCCCATGGTAATTCCCTCCCTCCCCCCCCCCCACTTTCTCCTTTGAAACTCCACTCTCCATCATATCCCCTCCCCCTCTCAATCAGTCTCTCTTTTATTTATTTATTTTTTAATATTTTAATTTTGTTTATTTATTTACTTATTTGACAGAGGGAGAGAGTAAGAATGGGCACAGCAGGGCATCTAGCCACATCAAACGAACTCCAGATGCATGTGCCCTCTTCTGCATCTGGCTAATGTGGGTCCTGGGAAATTGAACCAGGGTCCTTTGGCTTTGCAGGCAAATGCCTTAACTGCTAAGCCATCCTCCAGCCCTTTTATTTTGATGTCATCATGTTTTCCACCTATTATAATGGTCTTGTGTAGGTAGTGACAGGTACTGTGAGGTCATAGATATCCAGGCCATTTTGTGTCTGGAGGAGCACATCGTAAGGAGGCCTATTCTCCCTTTGGCTCTTACATTCTTTCCGCCATCTCTTCTGCAATGGACTCTGAGCCTTGGAAGGTGTGATAGAGATATTGCAGTGCTGAGGACTCCTCTGTCACTTCTTCTCAGCACCATGGTGCCTTTTGAGTCATCCCAAGAACACTACCATCTGAAAAGAGAAGGTTCTCTACCAAAAGTGAAAGCATTAATATATAGGTACGAACATTAAGAGAAATGCTTACTGAACAGTTTGGTGAGCATAGTATATACATTTAGCCAGACAACAGCAGATGTTACACCCATAGGGCTCATGACTACCCCTTTTGTAGGTTATAGTATTAGGGAGGTATTCCCTCCCATGGAGCAGGCCTCCAGTCAAATTAGAGAGCAGTTGGTTTCCCCCATAACAAACATGCCACCATTGCACCCATTGGCTCATTTGGCCTGGGTAGTCAAATTTAAGGCTTTCAGTGTCCATTGTTACCTTCACTGGCAATCTTTCTCTCTCCCATTAAACTGAATGCAGTGTAGCTTTTTCTAGCTTTCTATCAGCTGGTCTACATGGGGGAGGTTTTCAGCTCAGCTCCAGCAGGATTTCTCAGTGACCTTGCAGCCCAAGTATGTGGAGTCTTCAGCAGTAGGGTCTTACCATCTATTCCTGGTGGAAAGCCAAGGGCCTTGTCCATGGCCTGTAATGTTTTGGGGGTACCAGGGACCTCCCTGGCCAATAACTCACTGGATGGTATCCCATCTCTCGCACTAACATTTTTCTAGTAACAATCTATGGCTTCTGGGTGTTCCATTGTCCAAAAAAGTAGGTTTCCATATAAATTATTTAAATCCTCTTAGATTTTGATTAGCTCTCCCTTCCCCTTTCCTTTACTCAATCTCTTCCCCTGACCTTACCTAGGCCTTTTCACCCCCATTAATCTGTTGTTCTACTTACACATATACAATACCATCCTATTAAGTGCCCCTCCCTTCCTTTCTATTCCCTTTAAATCTCCTTTCTAGCTTACTGGCCTCTGCTACTGAGTTTTATTCCTACTCACATAGAAGTCAATCATTTATAGCTAGGATCCATCTATGAGAGAGAACATGTGATGTTTGGGTTTCTGGGCCTGGGTTACCTCATTAAGTATAATCCTTTCTTGATCCATTTTCCTGAAAATTTCATAACTTTATTTTTCTTTACCACTGAGTAGAACTCCATTGTGTAAATGTGTCACATCTTCACTGTCCACTTATCAGTTGAGGGACATCTAGGCTGGTTCCATTTCTTAGCTATTATGACTAGAGCAGCAATAAACATAGTTGAACAAGTATCTCTAAGGTAGTGAGATGAGTCCTTAGGATATATGCCTAGGCATGGTATAGCTGGGTCATATGGTAGATCTATTTTTAGTTGTCTCAGGAACCTTGACACTGACTTCCACAATGGCTGGACCATTCTCTGCATCCTCACCACTGTTTATGGTCATTTGTTTTCATGATAGTAGCCAATCTGGCAGGAGTGAGATGGAATTTCAATGTAGTTTCAACAGCTACTTTTTTTTTTTTTTTTTTTAATTTATTTGAGTGTGATAGACAGACAGAGAGAGAGAGAGAGAGAGAGAGAGAGAGGGAGAGAGAGCGAGCGAGCAAATATGAGCATGACAGAGCCTCCAGCCACTGCAAATGAACTCCATATGCATGTGCTACCTTGTGCATCTGGCTTACGTGGGTCCTGGAGAATCAAGCCTGGAACTGGAGTCCTTAGGCTTCACAGGCAAGCGCTTAACCACTAAGCCATCTCTCCAGCCCCTCAACATAGTTTTAATTTACATTTCCCTGGAGACTAGGGATGTAGAATATTTTTTAAGATGTTTATATGTCATCTGTATTTCTTCCTTTTGAGGACTTTCTAGTTAGTTATTTAGTTCCATGGTCCATTTATTTTATTTTATTTTATTTTTATTTATTTATGAGAGAGAGAGAGAGAGGAGAGAGAGAGAGAGAGAGAGAGAGAGAGAGAGAGAATGGGCATGCTAGAGCCTCTAGCCACTGCAAATGAACTCCAGATGCATGAGCCACCATGTACATCTGGCTTACATGGGGCCTGGATGATCGAACCTGGTCCTTAGGCTTCACAGGCAAATGCCTTAACTGCTAAGCCAGCTCTCCAACCCCATGGCCTATTTTTTAACTGGGTTGTTTGATTTCTTATTATTTAATTTTTTGAATTCTTTGTATATCTTAGATATTAATCCTCTGTCAGATGTGTAGCTGGCAAAAGATTTTCTCCCATTCTGTAGGTTGCCTCTTTGCTCTATTCACAATGTCCTTTGCAGTACAAAAGCTTTGTAATTTCATAAGTTTCCAGTGATTGATCTGTGGCTTTATTTCTTGAGCAATTGGGGTTATATTCAGAAAGTCTTTGCCAAGACCAATATGTTGAAGGGTTTCCTCTACTTTTTCCTTTAGCAGTTTCAGAGTTTCAGGTCTGATATTAAGGTCTTTGATCCATTTGAACTTAATTTTTGTGCATGGAGAGAGAGAAGAATCTATTTTCTTCCTTCTACAGATACATATGCAGTTTTCCAAGCACCATTTGCTAAGGAGGCTGTCTTTTTGCCAATGATTATTTTTGGCATTCTTGTCAAAGATCAGGTGGCTATAGTACCCAGTCTTAGATCTGGGTCCTCTTTTCTGTTCCACTGATTTACATGTCTGTTTTTATGCCAGTACCATGCTGTCTTTGTTACTATGGCTCTGTAATATCGGGTAAAATCAGGTATGGTGATACCACCAGCCTTATTTTTGTTGCTCAGAATTGTTTTAGATATTCGAGGTGTTTTGTGCTTCCAAATGAATGTTTGGATTTTTTTTTCTATTTCCGTGAAGAATGCTATTGGAATTTTGATGGGATTGCATTAAATGTGTAGATTGCTTTTAGTAAGATTGTCATTTTCACAATACTGATTCTTCCAATCCAAGAACAAGGGATGTCTTTCCATTTCCTAGTGTCTTCTGCAATTTCTTGCTTGAGTGTTTTAAAGTTTTTCTTGTAGCGATCTTTCACTTCCTTGGTTAGGTTTATTCCAAGTACCTTTTTTTTTTTGATGCAATTGTGAATGGGACTGATTCTCTGATTTCATCCTCTGTGTTTGTGTTGTTAGCATATAGGAAGGCTACTGATTTCTGTGTGTTTATTTTGTATCCTGCTACATGGCTATAGGTGTTTATCCACTCTGTTTGTAAGAATTCATTTTCTTAATGCTCAAATATATGTATATACACATTTGATCTTTAAATACTTTTATCTAGACTCTTTCATGCTTAGTTTTTAAGGTAGTGATTCAATTTTGTGCTATTTTCAAGATGATATATTATCAGGAATATTAGGTTTTCAAAAAATATTTAAGAGTTTCCTGAATTCTGATAGTTTGAACAACACAGAAATTATCTTGTTTTTTTAGGCCTGAAGGAATTTCTGTATGAAATTTCTTTATCTGGTACTGACATCTTTTCTGAGGACAGTTCTCTTATAATTCTTTCTTGTATTTTTGCAGTGATTGTTTTATTTTGGTTTATTAATTCTTTTCATTCAATTTTCTTAATTTACATTTAAAGTTCACATGATTACATCAGATTAACAAGCGTATGCAATTAGGATTGTGGAAAGAAATCTATTATGATTCCTTTATTAATTTTTTAGATAGCTGTGATTATATTTTTATTACTTTTGTTTTCCCTTCCAGGTAAATTAGCTAGTGAGTTACTTATCTTACTGCTTTTTCTAGCAGGAACCAGTTTTGAATTTAATTACCAACTTTGCTAGCTGTTTTCTCCACTTTTTTTCTTTATTTTTATTCATTTCTTCTTTCTTCAGGTATATTTTTTGTTCTTTGTGCTTACTCTGTATTTACTTTAGTACTTAAGTATTTGAACCATGAAGAGAAATAGCACTTTAGAAGAAATGAGACTATATAGTGGATAGACTGTGGGTGAAAGTAGAAGTTGTGGGTGGGGAACTAAAGCATTCTGGCTTTAAAGATAGCTTCCTGGGTTTCATGCTAGACTGCTTTAAGACAAAGAGTGAAAAATCTCATTAAATTTCTGATGAATTACACAGACAGTATCCTCGTCTTTGGATTTATACCACATTTTAGAAATAAAGGTTAGCCTCGTACATAGTTCTATTTTTTTTAAGGCCAAATTATAAAGTTCTCTTTGTCCTTAAGGGCTTCTATTCTAAATGTCTTGAATTTACTAGGCAGTGCTTTGGTACTTTAGTTGCATAGACATAACTTATGAATTTGATCAAGGCTTTTTCATTTGTAATATTCATTTAGGGTACTGTTATATTAATTAAATATTAATGATCTAAGCATATTTTCTATGGCCTTCTTTGTCTTAAATGCCACTGGAGAATATTGCTGGAAATTTTAAAAAATGGATGGTTTATTTTCTCTGTCATTAATATTGCATTTTGATGAAAAATTACTTTTGGAAAATGAAAAAAGAAAGTTCAAAATATGCAAGTAGAATAATCTCTTTTGTGTCTTGTGTGTTTCTTTGAATAGCAACTTTATATTACCTCACTATCTTTTTCTGAGACTATTATACCTCTTGTATAAGCATGTACAAAGTAGTAAGCTATAGTCTTAAATATTGAAGATAATTTTTGATATGCTCCCAATGAAATTTAAAAATGACTACACATGGTATAAACATGCTCATACAAAAGGAGCTTGTAAAAACTTAGTTTTTACTATGCCTATGACATTTATACTATTGCTTACATTTAAAAAATTAGAAAAGGCCCCACTGGGATATGTTTAACAGCATGGCTTTTCTGGATGGGAAACAAAGGTTAGTGGGTGACAGAAATGGAGAGGGCTCTGGGGATTGGTAGCACATCATGAGGTACTGCTGTCCAGAGGAGCAGAGGAATAGAAATTTCACAAACTGCTCAAGTGTGATGACCTCCTCAGGCCTGTATATGGATAACAGTTAAATGTGGCTCCAGGGTCTGAACCTGGGCGGTTTGAGATTTATGTTTCATTTGACATAAAGGACATTTTGAGGACTTGCTCTTTGTTTTGAAAGAAAGAATTTTTTCAGAGTGTAGTTCATAGGATACGCTTGCTTTTGAAATGCCAGTTTTGAGGTAGGTTAGGAACCTTCCAGTTGAGATGGCCCACAGGCAGCTGACTATGTGGAGAACAGTAGAAAAGATGAGACCCAAAGAGCTGACTTTAGAATCCTTGCAGAAGTGACTATGAGGGTACAGATGAAAGGTCAGGACTTCAACACCTATTTCATGAATAGGGTTGAATTTAGGGTTCATTTGAACCTAGGACCAGAGATTCTAAAAAAAGCCCGTGTGACAGAAAGAGCATGTTCACAGCTCAAGTTGTATGTCATGATCAGAGACTGAAGCCTGAGTAAGGAAGGTGGTAGAGGTAAAGGAGAAGTGAGTTAAGGACACAGGCATGTGCAGTCAAGGTTAAGACATGGGAGAGTGACGTCGGTGCAGAGGGACTCAGTGATGGGCTAAATCCAGAGCAAGCAGGAGAAGCAGGTCCATAGAAAGAGGACATCTTGGTGACTTTCAAAACTTGGCATCACAGTTGTATTTCTAGCTCTATCATACTTGAAGGTTATTCTTTGAATGGCTTCCCTATTTTATTTTGTCATAGCCTTGAATTGTGAAATCCTTAGAGAAAGATATAGAAAGGGATGGTCAGAAGACCAAAGACTGAACATAACTTGCCAAAAATGTAAAAAGAAATCAGGCATCATGGCTTACATCTGTAAGAATAGTCCTCAGCAGGCTAAGACAGGAGCCTCTTTAATTGGAGGACAACAATAAAAGAAGAGAAGGAAGAGGAAAGAGATGTAGGAGGGCATAGCACTTGGAAATAAGCCAAGTTTAATGCCTAGCCGCTGGTATGTGTGCATGGTTAAAGAGAAGGTAAAAATGAAAGAGTTGATGTATTTTGTGATTGTATTGGTTAACTTCTCATCACTGGGACAAAAATGCCTGACCAAAATCTGTTTAAAGGCGGAAAGGTTTGTTTTAGCTTACAGTTCCAGATTAGATTCCTTCATGGCAGGAAGGCAGCCGGAGCTGGACACACAGAGTCCAACAGTGAGGATGCTGAGCAGAGCCACGAATGCATCCT
Source organism: Jaculus jaculus (assembly GCF_020740685.1). Taxonomy (NCBI): domain Eukaryota; kingdom Metazoa; phylum Chordata; class Mammalia; order Rodentia; family Dipodidae; genus Jaculus; species Jaculus jaculus. The sequence continues at coordinate 61,112,336 of NC_059105.1, forward strand.
CTTGCTCAGTCAGCTCTCTCTTTCTTACGTAGTCCAGGACCCTGCCCACAGTCAAGGTGGGTCTTCTTGCCTCAAATTTCCTGGTCAAGATAATCCTTCACAGGAGATTATAGATTGTGTCAAGTTGGCAGTCGACATAAACCATCCCAGTGACCTTGTGACTGAAAGCTCACAGACACAGGCTACTGCTGGCTGTTGCTGTAGACTGCAGACAGTGAGCCAATGACAGCAGGTCACAGTGAGGACATGACAACGTGCTGACACTGAGCACACGGAGGATAGGAACAGCAACGCCAAGGGGAGAGAAACATATTCCCCTCTGAAGGGAGAGGGCAGTATCTAAACACAAGTGACAGAAACAGTCATGTTAGAGCGGAAGGGGACCCAAATCCCTCAAAAGGGACTGGGATCTAAAACCCACATCAAGGAGTTACCTTCACATAAAGCATGCCTATTCCCCTGGACCAAGACACAAGGACAATGTCCTAGGTAAACTGAGATAAAATAACGGTAAGTGTGGAAGTTAAAACTTTTTATTAGTGACAATGTTATATAACCCCCTCCCCCAATAATCTAGTTCAACTTTATAAAAATAGCATGTACAAAATGGGCAGCAGACAGGGAGAACAAGCTTTTCACTCACATATCTGGTAAAGGCTTCGTATCCAAACTATATTTAAAAAATTGGAACTCAGTAATAGGCAAAGAAACTGTTCAGCTTAACAATGAGCAAAGGGGGGCTGGGAGGTGGCTCGGTGGGTAAGAGAACTTGCTTTACAGACATGAGGACCCACCACTTGAAAAGCCCTACATGGGCATACATGCCTGTAGCCCGGAGCTGAGTCTGAGTCAGGCAGAGAAAGAAAGATCACTGGGGATCACTGGTCATTCAGTCTAACTGAAAGATGGGGAGCTTCTGGCTTAGTGAGAGAGTTTGTCTGAAGGGAATAAGACAAAAGAGCCATAGAAGAGAACAGCATTGTAAAATTGTTACACAGTTGGGCAGGCTCTTGAGAAATTACCCATCCTCATCCAATAAAATCTAGCATTCACACTCCTAGGTATTTATCTGAATGAATTGAAAACTTTTCATCTATACAAAAGCTGGAACATGAATGTTTGTGGGAATTGTATTCATGATTGTCAAAACTTGGAACCAAAAAAGATAAGTGAAAGGATAAACAGGCCAGGATAAATACTAATCATTGACAAGAAAAAAATGAGATACCAAGCCATGAAAAGACAGAGAAAGACCGTGAGTGGATATTGCTAAGTGAATGACACAAATCTGAAAGTAAATACACTGACTTTAGCTATGTGCCATTCTGTGAAAGGCAAAAGTACAGTGGAACCTTCAAACAGTATGATAAACAAAAGCAACCAGATGCACAGGCGACATGTTGTATGATTCCATTTATGGGAAACACCCACTAAGTTAGGACCTAGAATTAGAAAGAGTTCTGTAAATGAAATTGTGAAAGTGGGCTTCTGCTAATGAAAGGAGGAAAGAGTGTGAATGGGTTCCAAATTTGAAGGAAACCTTAGGTATTTCTCAGGAGATAATCTAAAAGGAAGCTCTTATTCATACATTGATTGTGATATAATGGGAATTGTCTTGTGTGATTTCAGGTATTGGTACCCTAACCCGCATTTATACCTGTGCTAAGTAAATGGGTGATCATAATGACCTGAATAGCTAAATCCCATGGATACCTGGATCAACCCATAACTCAAACCAACTTCTTACAGGAACTATGACTTATAAAGTAGATGGATGAACTGTGTAGGTCAACTTGCATATAAAAATAACCTTGACACAGTTACACAAGTAGCTTATCTTTTTCTGAGGCCAGCCCAACAGATTGGCCTTTTTTTTTTATGAGAGAGAAAGAGAGAGAGAGAATTGGTGTGCCAGGGTGTCCACCATTGCAGTTGAGCTCCAGACACATGTGCCCCCTTGTGCAGATGTGCAACCTTGCACACTTGTGTCGCCATGTGTCTGGCTTATGTGGGACATAGAGAGTTGAACATGAATCATCAGGCTTTTCAGGCAAGCAACTTAACCACTAAGCCATCTCACCAGCCCAAGTAGCTTGTCTTTATGAAACTTCTTCATGCTGAAAGGGGGAATAGGTCAAATTTACCAAGTCATAATATTTATACTTCTCAGACAAGCAATTATGGCTTTTAAGTCTTTGCAGCTATATTAAAGAGATGACAGTGGCTGACTCTTAAGTAAAATGATTTTTAAACATGGAAAATGTTTAATTCTTAGAAGATAAAGATTTTTTTCCTGGGTATAAGTGATAACTAACCAGCAAAATATAATCAAAAGGCATGAAGAGATCATATAAAATAGATAACCAACACATTATGGAAAATGTTTGAGCTCAGTAGTAATCAGACAAATGTAAGTTAAGGCAAAGACAAGTATTGGTTTGAGCTGTCAGACAAGGTTTTTAAAAAATGAAATACTCAGTGATGTGTGACTGGGGAAGGAATACTTTGATTACTGGTGGTAGGATAAATTGGCAGGTTTTTTTTTTTGGAGGATCATTTTATACTATCACTTAAGATCTTTTAATGCACATATTTCTTCATTCTTAATTTTTTCTTTTAAGAATCTGTCCAATGGAACAGTTGTCCTCAAGTGCAAAGCTATATTTATAAGAAAGCTCATAGCAGCATGATTTGTACTAGAAAATTGGAAAAACAAGGTAGGTTTCTGTGTTTCTGGGGCTTTCCACAGAGATTTAGATGAAGAAAGTAGTTGCTCCGAAGTGCCACATAGAGATTCTCAAGATATATTCTCAAGTAGGAAGGAAGTTGTAGGAAATAATTTACAGTGTTATCATAGTTACCTTTATTAACACTGCTAAACTAGATATTATGTGTGTGAAGTTCATTCACAAAGCTTATATACTGTGAGAGCACAGGCTGTCCCTTGGGAAGAGAGTAATTAGACCAGAAATAAAGAAACAACTGCAGTGTGTGTATTTCTCTACTGTTCACTTTTTAAAAGAAAAGTAAAAAATTGTTTAGATCTTTGGTGACTTAAAAAGTAAAAACACATCAGTGATGAAGAATATATAATATTGCCTAGCAAAGAAAATTGTTTATATGACTGTGGATTGAGCAAAATAAATAATTTCCAGTAGTAGGAATTTTTCTGAGAAAATCATCATGGAATGCATAGATTTCATTGCGATGGCATTTGACTCCAGGGTTGCTCATCTAAGATTAGAAAGAACTCCCTCTCTAACAGTGTGTGACTGAGTCAGTAAACAGTATTAACCAGATGAGTGGAATATTTGTGGTAATTTAACAGCTTTGTTGAGACATGTTTTACTTCATTAACTTAATCCATTCAAGTGAACAATCAATTGATTTTAGTACTTTTATGAGTGGTATAACCATCATAATAAATTAGTTTTAGAACCTATCCTCAGAAATCCCCCAATATCCATTTACAGTTAATCCTGATACCATGGGCTAGCAAGGGCAGCTACTAATCTACTTTATTTCACTATAATTTTTTCCTTTTACGAACCTTGCAATAGGATATTTTGCATCCATAGAAATTGGTCATAACAAGTCATAGCCACCTTGTTAAAAGTGAAAAAAAAAGAGTAGGTAAAATTACATATATAAGAGCGAACTATTTGGTTTATATGAAAGAGAGAATACTTGAATGATGTACTTCAAAATGTTCATCATGCTTATGACAACTACAAGTGATTCTACAAAGAATAAGGCTCCCCAGTGTGCTCCTTCAGGAGTTTCCTTCAATGGAGTATCTGAATAAAAGGGTGGAAAATCTAGAACAGTCTCTGATGTGAGAAGATTATGTTTCTAAAGTTGCAGAGGTGGGAGCCAGGTGGCAACGAGGCTGCTGGGACTGGTACCTTCAGGACTGGTCAGCCGAGCCGAGCCCTGCAGAGTCCGAGAGAGTGTGTGATATTGTAGGCTTCCTTCCCCAGCTACCTGCAGCCAGCCTTCCTCCAGAGAAGCCTGGCCTCTTGGGGGTATTTTAGCCAACACTAGTTGGTTAGAAGGGGGTGATAAGAATTGAAGGTACTTATTCTGGTCCCACTTTTAATTTTTTATTTTTAAAAATATTTTATTTTCATTTGAGAGAGAAGAGAGAGAGAGAGAGAGAGAGAGAGAATGGGTGCACCAGGGCCTCTAGCCTCTGCATACAAACTCCAGACACATGCACTGTCTTGTGCTTACGGGAGTCCTGGGAAATCGAACCTGAGCCCTTTGACTTTGCAGGCAAAGCCTTAACTGCTAAGCCAACTCTCCAGCCCTGGTCCCACTTTTAATATGCAAGGACAGGAGGAGGTGCCCTTACATGTCCCTGTCCTGACAAGGGAAATCCAAAGAACGACGAGGGTCCCTCAGAGTAAGTTCTGCTCCAAAAGTGGCTCAGTGAAGCCCACCACGAGCTGCTTCCTCGTCAGCTGTGCCCCGAGTTCTAGTTCCTTGCTGAGTCTCTGCTCCTTTATCTTGCCTTTAATTCTGTCTCATAAAACCAAAGCTTCTCCTGTCTGAGTTTGTTTTCTTTTGTCTTTTGTGAATGAAGCCCTACCCATCCTTTATTGTTATTTCTTAGCAGACATGGATTTTGATTTTATAGTCTATGCTATTTTTTAAAGTGAATCTCATTTCTGTGTATCTTTTGGAAGTCCCCTTTTTTGAAGAGTGTACATCATCATAGAAAAAGGTATACTTTGCTGTGGGATATTATATATTGTATGTAGTCTAGTCGGATGTGAACTAACAAGACCCACTGATGATTCTACGTGTTGAAATAAAAGCCCCAGCTATTGTCTTTTCGGATCTGTACAGAGGCCACAGTGTGTGCAGTGAAGGAATTAATCTCTGGGAGCAGGGATTTCCTTTGGAACCTTTGGAAATCTCCAAACTCATTTTTATTCCATTGTTTTGCAAGATTCTGTTCCTAAAAAGGCTTTACATGCTTCATTGCATGCAGATGGTGTGACTGCTTTCATATTTTGATATACTATTTTCCAACTTGCGGACTTGAAGAGTTTCTTTCGCATTTGAATTACAGCTCTCGTCAAGCATCTCCAGCTTCAAAGGAGAGGGCCTGACCCAGGGAAACCTTGCCTCACCCCCCTGCCTGAGGTCAGGAGGAACTGTGAGTGTGGCTTTCAGCATCTGTAGAGGAAGGAGGTGCTGCCTGGAACCGGGAAGCTTCTCGCCACCCCTAGTCCCTCTGCTGACAAGGGTGCAGCTTTTCAAGCGGTGTTGCCCTCCAGGAGGGGGTGCTCTGTAAAGGACCTGGCCCCAGGACCCCTGGAAATCCCCAGGGCACACCTGCCGCACTCTGTAATGACGCATAACCCTTAAAGACCAGTGGGACCATGGGGCTCTAATCGCCTTTCTCTGTGGTTCACAAGTCTGAAAAGCCTTGCTTTCATACATTGATGGACAGTCCAGTGCTCAGATTTCATGCTTATTAATGATATTTTCATGAGTTTCCTGGGCCAAAGTGACTTTTTACACTGTTTAATGATTTTCAGTTTAACTCCCTTTCTGAGTGAGATGTTGTAAAGATTAATTAGCCAGCGTTCACAAAGTGCTTTCAAGCTGGAAAGTGCCACACAAGAGTGGGCAGACTCATTAGCTTCTCAGTCATTAATGCTCTTTAGACCTTCTGGCATTCAGAAACTAGATGGTGAAGGCCAAATTAGTTTAAAAAAAAAAAAAAGAAAGGAAGGACTTTAAGAAGAGCAGACTGGAGTAGAACATTGATTCTTATTGGGTGTTTATGATTTTTAGTTGTTTTTCATTTTGCTTTATCTTGGTTTAGAACTGAAAAGATTTTTTTTTTTAAATTCTATTATACTTTTGGCTTTTTGTTTTTTGCTGTTTTCAAAAAAAGAAATTTACCTGAATCCCTTATCCATTTATTTATAAATTCTGTAAGTCATATTCTCATATCAGTACCTGTAGTGGCCTTAAATGTTAAAGTGCAGGGCCAACAGTGTGCGGCAGTCCCTGGATTAATAAAGGGTATCACTCAAGTGCAATGAATCATGAAAGCATAAACTGTTGTCTCCATCCACAGTTATATTATAGGTCAGCAAACAGATAGATAGATGTTCCTTGATTGACGATGGAGTTACATCTGAAAGTCATTGTAAATTGAAGACTTTTAAGTCCCAAAGGCATTTAGTATGCCTCACCTACCACATGTCTTATCTGAGCAGCATAGTCTACTGCAGGAGGTTGGTCATTTATCCTTGTGTTCATGGGCCAACTAGGAGCTTCTGCTTACTGCTTCTTCCCAGTGTCCCACGAGCACTGGCTAAGAGACTGCTAGCAAGTAGTTCTACCTGGGGCTGGAGAGATGGCTCAGCAGCTAAGGAACTTGCCTCCAAACCCTAAGGACCCAGGTTCAATTCCCCAATACCCACGCAAAGCCAGATGCAGAGAGCGGCACATATATCTGCAGTTTGTACTCTATCTGCCTCTTTCTCCCCTCAAAATAAGTAAAGAAAATATTAAAAAAAACAACAAATTATAGTATATTAAAGTATAGAGCTTTTACACTATCATAAAGTTGAAATATATCCCAAGTTTGGGATTATCTTTCTATATTATATTAGTGTTTTGTATAATTCAGTTAAGCCTTTGGTGGAGATGGGGAAAGTACAAATAATTACCAAATGCAGAAACAATGTCGAAAAGAAACTGAGGGGCATTTTTCTGCCAGTGACTACTGTAGTCAGTTCCACAGTGCTGGGATGCACTTCCAAACAGATGCAGTTTATTGGAGGAATGGGATTTATTGCAGGCTTACAGATTCAGGGGAAGTTCCATAAGGGCAGGAGAGACTGGCCTCCTCTCCCAGGCCCAAGCAGACAGAAACCACCAGCAGCAAGCACTACACGCAAGCACAAGCCGCAGGGGCCAAGCTCAGATTTCTTTTTTTTTTTTTTTTTTAATATTTTTTGTTCATTTTTTATTTATTTATTTGAGAGTGACAGACACAGAGAGAAAGACAGACAGAGGGAGAGAGAGAGAATTGGCGAGCCAGGGCTTCCAGCCTCTGCAAACGAACTCCAGACGCGTGCGCCCCCTTGTGCATCTGGCTAATGTGGGACCTGGGGAACCGAGCCTCAAACTGGGGTCCTTAGGCTTCACAGGCAAGCGCTTAACTGCTAAGCCATCTCTCCAGCCCGAAGCTCAGATTTCTGTGCACACCTTTGTGCTAAAAACCAGATCCGCCCCCAAACACACCTCTTCCAGCCCAGTGGCCAGAAATTCAAGTTTTAATTAAACACCTGAGTCTATTGGGGACATACATTTAAACTACCACAGTGACTGACAGACCCTTTTTTAATTTTTACTTTCATTTTTTGGTTTTTCAAGGTAGGGTCTCACTCTAGTCCAGGCTGACCTGGAACTCACTATGTAGTCTCAGGGTGGCCTTGAACTCATGGCAATCCTCCTACCTCTGCCTCCCGAGTGCTGGGATTAAAGGTGTGTGCCACCACGCCTGGCAACAGACCCATTTTTTTCTGTGAGTAATTGACAGGTCCGTTTGGACAATAGCCCATCTTTGTTGTATGCCAGCAAGCCTCTAGCAAGACAGCAATCTTACGATCCTTCGGGCAGGCCACAGCGTCACCCAGCACCAGAAATATAACTCAGATTCCCTTCTTCTAACTAGGAACCAAAATCCTGCAGTCTCAGTTTGTGGTTTTACCAGGTGCTGCTAGTGAAGGAAGAGGTCCATCCTCAATGAACTTCAAGCCTGCTCATAGCCGACTTGCTACCTAGCCCAGCTATTAAGGGCATTTGAGCTGGTTTCCAGCATCTCGTGAATAGAGTGAAAGCTCGTGCAAAGCCGCAGAGGAGCAACAGTGAGAGGCAGTTTATTGCGCATGCAGCGTTGGTAGCCCGATGTCTGACGGGACAGGGCAGTCAGGCAACTGTTGTTAAATTGAGTGGATCTGCGGATTACAAGTGGATAGGATGTGAGTTTTGCCATTTGCTTTTGTTTGGGTGCTGTCGTGGAAGCATCAGCTTGACAAAGCAGAGTCAACAAAACAAGGCAGCCTGAGAGCCTCGTGCCATTCAAAAATGTCATGTTAAATCCTTCATGATGAGTTTGAATTAGCCAAGTTTTGTTGTGTTTTATCTCTGCCGAAGAATATGAGTTTGCAATATGATGGATTTGTAATGCTTATAGGAGCAAATTTCATGAGCGTGATTATTTGCTAGATGTTTAAAATGGAGGATGATTGTGGAGTGGCTTTTGCTGAGGTTGTGACAGTCTCATTCATCTGTCAAGATGGAACAGAAAAGGACTTTATCTCAAACACAGCGGGGTAGGTTAAAGAACTAATTCTTCGAGTCTGACATGTCCTTTCTGGAAAGTACAGTATGTGATCCACAAAAATCACATAGTTAATAGAATTCTTACTTGCAAATTCAAGATTGTTGGGCCAGAGAGATGGCTAGGCAGTTAAAGCACTTGCCTGCAAAGCCGAAGGACCCAAGTTCAATTCTGCAGTCCCCATGTAAGCCAGATGCACCAAGGTAGTGCATGCATCTGGTGTTTGTTGCAGTGGCTGGAGGCCCTGGTGTGCCCATTCTCTTTCTCTATCTGCCTTTCTCTCAAATAAATAAATAAAATATTTTATTAAAAAAATTCAAGGTTGTTAGACAAAAAGTCAAGAAAGAAAGAAAACTACAATGAAATGGTGTTCTTTGTGTGTGGGTGATGTTGACTATTCCCTTCTTGGTGAAAGGCAGGGAAGTTCTGGAAGAATCTCTGAAAGCTTTATGTCAACAGGCTTATGTTGGCTCTGGACAAACTTTCTAAGTCATGGGAAGAGCAGTAAAGAAAGGTAAGAAAAGAGAACAGAAGTAACATCTGTTTCCAGAAGGCAACATGTGAAAATTCGCTGATTGAGTTTGCTCCAAAGGCATCTGATTTTTGTACTTCTCAGTTCCCAGCCCATTGCATTTTTTCTCTTCCTCAAGAGTGAGGTCGTAACTTCAGTATGTATGTATGAAACTGTGAAGTCTGTTTAGGGATCTAGGTCACAACTGAATGTGGCTAAGCAGGATTTTAGTAGGAAATAAATGATAGGGGGTGAGAATTGTGCTTCGCCTTTAATTTTCCTCAAGTCCTCTGCAAAATCATCCTTTACTCCAGGCATGTGTTCCTGTGTGTGAGAGGGGCAGAGGGAGAGAGAGAAAGAAAAGAGAGAGGCAGAGAGAGAGGAGAGGAGAGAGAGAGATCTGCATGGTGAGCAATGCACTGCCCTCTGCAGCTGATATCTGGATCTGCTCCATGTTTTTTGCTGTGTATCTCTTCCCAGGGCACTGTAGTCATTCTCACATCCTTTCTCCCTCCCTCTGTCAGAAGTTCCCAGCATTTCCTCAGACACGTTTCTGCAGAACTATCCTTGTGCATATTTATACCTAATTATTTCTACCCCACCGTGGGCACAGTAGAGCTGTTCTCAGAAGGCTACTAGGTCCTCTGGCTCCTGGGTTCCTGCTGGGCCCATGTCAACCATCATGCTTAAGTCTGGTAGCTGTCAGGCCAATCCAAGAGCCCTGTCACAGACATTCATGTACAAAGGGATTCACTCATATTCTAGCTGCCTCCAGGTGTGAGTGCGCATACCTCAAATCCCAGTTCACTCCCCCATGTTTTCTTTTTGCACTATAAGAATACAAGATATATTGGACACAGTTCCTGTGCCATGGCTGTTATAATGTGCAGCTTTACTCCATGTTGTCATCACTGTGAACTTCCCAGTTATGCCACCTCTTCCATCTTGGAGTTAACTCTGTAAAAAACGTCTCTTTGAAGTTAAGATATTAATACAACAATGCGCTGCCCAGCTCTCGTGGCTAATGAGGAAGGACTGGTGAGCGTTTGTCCAGGTATTGATGCTGTAATGTTCTTAAATGCTCTCTTTGTCCCAGGTTATGCAGATGTATCTTCCATTCTGTGGAATTGCCATATCTAATGCCCAGCTCTTTGCTGCCTCGAGGAAAGAGTACGAAAGAAGCAGGGTGAGTAGACATTTCCACCACCATCCTCAATCTGTTCTTGGGGCCTTCTCTTTGGGGGTGGGCTTGGTTTCTCCAGGTTGGGTCTCACTCTGACCCAGGCTGCCCTAGAATTCACTGTGTAGTCTTAGGCTGATCTCAAACTCACAGTGATCCTCCTACCTCAGCCTCCCAAGTGATTAAAGGTGGATTAAAGGTGTGTGCTATAGCATCCGGTGTATCGCATCTTCTAAAAGTAGTAAACGATCATTGTAGAGTCTGGGAATCATTTTCATTTGTGCAATCCTACAAGGCCATGGTCAAAGATATCCCTAAGCAATAAGCTCAGATGGAAGGAAGGGGATACAGCTTCTCTGTTGTTGTTCCTGGGAATAGACTGGTTTCTTTTAAGAGGGAAATTACTCTTATGTCTATACTCCATGACATCCGATATATCCCTTGTAGCTTTGAAACAATAACACAATTTGGGGATGTTTTTACAATTTAGTTCCCTTCAGAAGCACAGTATGTGACAAATATGACTTCATACCACCTTCCAGATCTTGTTTTTCAATTGAAAGATTTTCTGGGAGAGAACTGTAAGGTATTCAGGACACTCATGCAAGCACTTTATAGAATCATAAAGGATCACAGGAGACAGTGGTCTTATATACCTCTAGGAGTTACAGAGTCAAGTAGTGAAACAAACCCTGATGCTCACAATGTGTTAAGTAATCAAATGGAGATAAAATTATATTAGGCTCACTCTATAATATGCATGAAGATTATTGTCTGACTTAGAAATACATTTACTATGAAAATATTCAAAACGGTTTGAACCTTTCAGCTACTCTGGTAATCAAATGAATTAAAATTCCATTCATTAAACATTGTGATAAATGACTTTCACAGTAATCAAATAAACACCATTGATGACACAGACTCCTAAACATGACATAAACAGCCATTTTCTGATTTGGCTCTTATGTTCATCTTCTGTTTGGTACCCCAGCAAAATGATCCTTTCTAAAACATGTGTTCGATTCACCTCATTACACTTAAAAATATTTTATTTATTTATGAGAGAGAGAAAGATAGAGACAGGGAGAGAAAAAGAGAGAATGGGCATGCCAGGGCCTCTAGCCATGGGTACTGGGGAATTGAACCCAGGTCCTTAGGCTTTGCAGGCAAGTGCCTTAACTTCTGACTATTTCTTTAGCCCCTTCATCACACTTTTTACCATAATTCTCTGCCTTCAATGCCTCATTTCTACATATCTGTCTTCTGCCATCCACCTGGCATATCCATCAGGATTCAGCTAGGCTTTCCAGTTACTTCCCTTCTCCACTTACTGTTTTCCTTGTTCTATGGTGGGTATCTATTATGACATATGATGACATTTAATGATGGCCATCTTCTCCAAATACATTATCAACTCCTTAAGGGCAACTCGTTTTATTAGTCTTTGCCTATGGGGCAGGACTCATTTGCTTACAGTGGCTCCATCATTCTGTAGCCCATTCTTACTTGAGCTGGAATCTCTTACTGGTCTCAGAGCTTCCTTTTACTTATTTATTTAAGAGAGAGAGAGAAAGAGAGAGGGAGGGAAAATGGGCACACCAGGGCCTCTAAGCCACTGCAAACAAACTCCAGACGCATGTGCCACCTTGTGCTTATATGGGTGCTGGGGAATCAAACCTGCATCCTTAGGCTTCACAGGCAAGCACCTTAACTGCTAAGTCATCTCTCCAGGCCTCCCCCCTTATTTTTCGATGCCAGCTCCAAAGATTCTCAGCTCTCTACTCTCCTATAGGACTGGGGTTGCAGGTGTGCATGGACACACCCAGCTGGTTTAATGTGGGTTCTAAACATTCAAATTCAGGTAGTCTTGGGCCTCCTCAGGCCATCATGCTTGCTCAGTAAGAGTCCTTATCACTGATCCATCTCTCCAGCCTCCAGTTCACTTATGAAGAGAGGTCAGCCAGGCCTCCTTAAAGACAAGATGGGCTGGGGAGGTGGAAAGAAAGAGGAAGAGATTAAAGGCAGGGAGAGGAGTGACAAAAGACTTTACTGAAGTCAAAGGATGAGCTAGCTGACACTGGGGCAGTGAGAAATAAGAAACTTCCCTCAAAATGGTGGTGAAGTATATGGGGCTTGTGAACATGGAAATTAAGCAAAAGAGGCTGTGGTTCGTGCATTTGGAAAGCAAACAATTAGATACTAAGGTCCAAATTTTGGGGAGTAAATATTAGGACTAGAGATTAAGATGCACATCAGCAAATGGATGGTTCTTCAAGACGTTAAAGTGTGGGCCGGAGGGATGGCTTAGCAATTAAAGTTTTTGCCTGCAAAGCTAAAGGACCCAGGCTCAATTTCCCAGGACCCACGTAAGCCAGATGCACAAGGAGGCGCATGCATCTGGAGTTTGTTTGCAGTGTTTGGAGGCCCTGGTGCACCCATTCTCTCTCTCTCTCTCTCTCTCTCTCTCTCTCCCCCTCTCTTTCTCTCTGTCCAATAAATAAATAAAAATAAAATAAAATATAAAAAAGACATTAAAGTGTTAAAGATGGTGTTTATAGTTAAGAGAAGTAGAAAGACCCAAGGATGAGCCCTGGAGCAGAAGGGCATTAGAACAAAGACACCTGTTCCTTCAAGATAAGTGACATTAGAAGCAGGTTATTTTCAGCTGTTTGAACTGTTTCCACAGTTTGTTAAATTGCTTATCTTCCTAGATTTTCTCCTTCTTTTGTCCTATTCTACATTGTTATTTGTGAAACTTTCATCACTTGTTAATAAAGCAGCAATTTTTAATTAGAAAGAATAAAATTACCATAAGATTATTTGTCAGTGCAAGACTCGAGGAGCATTAGTTTTTCTCCTGGGAGAAATGTTCTTGTGGAGTGGTCCCAGAGGCTCTCCAAGCAGTCACAACGAATTGAAAAGTTAAATAATTGCTCAGTTAATATGATCCATCTGAAGAAATAATGTGGATGATTAAGGAAGGAGACATTTCCCCTTTAAGAACAGGGAATTTGCTTGAAATTATCCAGATGATTGTTTTGCTTTTAACATGGCATTTGAACATAAAGTTATCAGCAGTTTGAAGTCCAAATGTCAATGAGTCAAGCTTTATGTTCTGCTGTGTTTCTTTGTGCTTTGGAATCACAGAGCAAGATGGCCCTTAGCCACAGTCACGGTCTTTCCTCGGGGGAACAGCACCCAGAAACATTGCTCCCCTTTCACTGTTTCAGTAAACCAGGTTCATTTCATGGATCCCTTAACTCATCCCAGTGCTTTTCTACCTGAATAGACTCAGAGAAAACAGTTGGTTTCATATGATTTCTGGACAAATCAACTTCATTACCAAAGCAGAAAATCAAAGTCGATAAGCACCACAATGAATAGACATGAATTTGAAGATTCATGAGCTCCTTTAGTAAGAGGTCAGACCCATCATAGAATGCCTTAATTCTCCTGAATAAAGCACTGGCCAGTTCACTGGCTGTGTAATTCTATGATTACTCTGGGAGAAGCATCATTTCTATCCACCTGTACATAGCCTGTTATTCTTCATACTCTGGAAAAAAATCTTGCCATTAAAAATTCCAAACAAATTTTATTTCAAAGCATAAATTGCAAGTGATTTCAGGTGGAGAAAGTGACAGGCTATTACAATTTAATTTTTAAATGAGAACACAGTGTCTGGGTTACAGTTTAAGTTCTTTCATTAAATATATGTGCTTTTCAGTCTGCCATTTTTAACAGAAATTTTAATGATGTTTTCTTTCCTGAGGTATATAGTAATATCTAAATTTTCTCCTGGATAGTTGGGGGTGAGGCAGTATTTCCTTTTCTTGTGTAAAAAGATTAGTGTGCCAATTTTATATAAATTTTTTGAACCTTACTTAACATTCACCTCTATAATTCTTCCAGAAGTCTGTGAGGTATGTTTTAGTGAAAATAAGTCTCAAGTTTGACCATGAAGTTATTTCTTCCTGATAGTGAAGAAAGGCTGCTTTGCAATTTTCTGAAATAAATGTGCTCTGGAGAAATTTAAGTACTTGTTATTTATAAAATATTCGGTTTGTACCTAGTCTTATTGCAGAAAAACCACTGTAGTGGAGGAAAATGCCTATAGCAAATGACTATATGGTCCCCGTTCTACAGGCAGGCTTGACTCTGCAGTTATCTTTCCATTTAAGAGTGTGCTATAAAACAAAATGACAGAACCATGCTAAAACTATAATGATAAGTACTTTGAAAATTGGTTACACAAAATCTTTATGGTATTAGAACAAACACTGTATGGGATTTTGAGAGAGGAAAAGCTGATGTTTTTCAGTCTTATATCCACCTAAAAATGCCCATCTCCTGTTCCCCAGGCTTTGCTAGAGGTGGTTAATGACCTCTTTGAAGAACAGACTGATCTGGAGAAAATTGTCAAGAAAATAATGCATCGGGCCCAGACTCTGTTGAAATGTGAACGCTGTTCGGTTTTACTCTTAGAGGACATTGAATCACCAGTAAGTTACTTTCGATTTTTCATATAGAGTCAAGACCGAGAGTGCAATGAAGTTGAGTTTATCTGTAATTGAACTTGGGCAATCGTGGACAGAACAGCTGTCTTCATGATTCTTCTACCTATGAAGTAACTTGTTTACAAGTGAGAGTTTATTTCCTTTAGATCAGTTTCCTCCTTACTTTGCCTCATGTTGGAAACATAGATTCTTTAAGCTGATCAGGACCTTAGAGATCCATCCCAGCCCTGCGTACTTAACGAAGGCGCTGAGTGACTAGTGCACTGTCACACAGCTTAAGTAGAAGAGAGGAGCTCGAGGTCTAGTCTCCCCTTCTCTTCACCATTAAGGAGCAGGTCTTCAGCATTGCCTAGTGGACTGCAGTACCGACAATGGCCCTGAGCCCTCCACAGGAGACCAGGAAGCAAATAAACAACCAGAGAGGATCTGAGAAGCCAGCACCCTTAACTCCTGGAGCTAGGACAGATCCTACCTCAGGGTTGCTGGGCTGTTCTTGGCAGGAGTTTGCCTTGCTGGGCCTCCAGATTCTTCCATCACCCCAGTGGGCCTGAGGAATCCAGCCCAGAGCAGCCCACCTCATCTCCCCAGTCCTGGCAGCTCATAGGCAGCACCAGGGAGCCTCTGGCTTGGTTGGTACATCTTGGTGATTTGTGCCCAGCTTTTAGGTTCTGTTCAGCCTGGTGGCTGTTTGAGAGAAATTAGCTGGAAAAAAATACACAATAATATTAAAATTAATGGTCACTGTCAATCTAAACTCTTCAAAGTTAAATGTCTAGCCCCTCGGTAGCAACTCTCTTCAAAGACCAGGAGTTATCAAGCAATTAAAAGCTGCTTTAATACCTTAATGATATTTTATTATACTTAGGAAAGATTCCTATTTTTGCCTTTAGAATTGTCTCAAAGAGATAGTAACATGTCTTTTATATGCTAGGAACATAGTAGGCTGGGTCTGAAGACCAAGGACTGAGTTAAGTAGGCTAGCTATGACATTTTAAAGTAAATGTCATGACAAACCCTTATACATAACAGCAGCTTCATAATACTTATATCTTGTTTTAATAAGGGATAATTTTATTTAGCATCTATGCATTAAAGAAATAGGTTTGTGTTGGGCTGGAGAGATGGTTCAATGGTTAAAGGCACTTGCTTGCAAAGCCTGATGGCCCAGGGTTCAATTCCTTATTACCCACATAAAGCCAAGTATATAGAGTGGAGCATGCACCTGGAGCTCATTTGCAGTGGCAAGAGACCCTTGGCGAATGCACATGCTCTCTCTCTCTCTCTCTCTCTCTGTCCTTGCAAATTAATAATCAACAAAATTACTTAAACAAGAAATATGTGGGCTGGAGAGATGGCTCAGTGGTTAAGGTGCTTGCCAGCAAAGCCTAAGGACCCAGGTTCAGTTCTCTAAGTACCCATGTAAAGCCAGATGCACAAAATGGCACATGCACTAGATCCCCCGGCCTGAACCTGTGGGGTGGAGGAGGAGGTGCCTTCTCATAGATGGCCTGCAGCTGAAGCCAGAGGTGTTCTTGCACCTGAAATAAAGCTTGTAGGGAGGAGAGGAATCTTTCATCATCAAATTCAGTTAACATTTCTGCTTTGATATTGGGCAACAAGGGTGGGGGCCTTGCATACATGATTTCAAAAGGGTCCAGTCCCATGGTATATGGGAAGTTTCAGACTCAGAAGAGGGCAAAGAGAAGGAGAGACACCTAGTCACCACCAGTTTCAAGGGTTAATTTAGTTAGGGTCTCCTTTAGGGTCTGATTTATCCTTTCTACCTGTCCTGAACTCTGGGGACGACCCACACAATGAAGTTTCCAATTTGTCCCCACAATTTTAACTATAGCCTGGGTTACCTGTGAGATGAAGGCTGGTCCATTGTCTGACCCCCCAAAAAACAGGTAACCATACCTTGGAATGATGTCATCTAAAAGTTTCTTGGCCACAATTGTGGTCATCTCATCTTAGTTGGAAAAGCCTCGGTCCATCTTGAAAAGGTGTCTATAAATATTAGTAAATACCTGTGTCCATATAAACCAGGTTTTATCTCTGTAAAGTCAAGTTCCCAATTTACTCCTGGTTGGGTTCCTCTTTCCCTGATTCCTGACTGAGAAACTCCACTTTTTCATTTACTAGGCAACAGGCATGGCTTCGGGCTATGGCCTCTGCTGCCTTTTGTCTCAAGTCAAACACTTTAAGGTGGGCCCGTCTAAGTAAGTCCTCAATCTTCTCTTGTCCTAGATGAGTGCTCTGGTGTATTTGTCTGATGAGTTGGCTAGCAAAGTCCGATGGGAGGACAATCCTTCCGTCAGGAGTCTTACAACATCCTTGTTCCTTATAGGCTGCCAGGCAGGTCTTAATCCTCCGTGGTTCAGAATCAGTGTAGTTTGGTGTCTCTGGCAAGGTTGGCACCACCATTGGAGGCAGTTTTGCCACCAGGGTGGTAGCGACCTGGAGGGCTGCCTCTCGCGCCGCCTTGTCAGCCCTGTTGTTCCCTTCAGAAGTAGGATCCTCCCCTTTCTGGTGACCAGGGAAGTGCATGATTGCTATCTATTTGGGGAGCCATATAGCCTGCAGGAGGTCCAAAATCTCCTGTTTATTTTTAGTGGTTTTTCCTTTTGCTGCCAATAGTCCCCTTTCTTTATAAATGGCCCCATGAACATGTACCATTGAAAAAGCATAGTGGCCATCAGCATAGATATTAAGTCTCTTTCCTTGGCCTGGTTGCAAGGCCTTGGTCAGGGATATTAACTCAGATTTCTGGGCAGACGTACCTGGAGGGAGGGCTTCTGACCATACAGTTGTTTCTTTGTTGTCACTGCAGCTCCTGCATGCCAGACACCATCCTTAAGGAAGTTGCTTCCATCTGTATAACAGGTCCGCTCTGCCCCTGTAAGGGGAACATCCTTGAGATCTGGTCGGGGGCCCTTGTGTACTGCTCAAGATCTCCGAGCAGTCATGTATAGGGCTGTCCAGATCCGGATCAGGTAGCAGCATTGCAGGATTGAGGGCCTGACTGGCGGCAAATTGAACCAGTGGTGGGGTGGGGGTTGAGAAGAAGAGCCTGATAATGAGTCAGTTTGGCGTTGGTCATCCACCTGTCAGGGGCTGCTTTAGCACTCCTTCAGCGGTGTGGGGAGTAGTCACTCTCAGGGGGTATGGCGACCCTGAGAGGAGCTCGCAGGCTCCCTTTAAGCACAGCTAGAGGAATTTTGGCGGGCTTAGGTAATTTTTAAACATGATTGGCTAGGCAAGCAGTAATTACAGTTGTGCATGTCTGATTGGTTGGGGCAAGAAGGTGCAAAAGGGACATGTCTCCAGGAACTGACTCAGCCCCGGGCCATTATCTTTTTCGGCCACTTGTCAGGATCACTGTTGATTATCAGCCCTCCCTTTCTCAGAAGTCTTGTTTACCTCTCCAGGAAACTGGAACTTAGGCCTAGTTAGGGTGGCACCTTACTGAATGAAGCCTGTCATGGCGTCAGTTTGGTCCCTTCAGACGTAAGCGCACAAGGCTGCACCTGCGCACAGGGGGTGCACATGTGTGAATTTTGATTGCAGTGGCTGGAGGCCCTGGTCGGCCAATCCTCCCCGACCCCCCCTCTCTCACTGTCACATTAAAAAATGGTAGTCTGTTGGGCTTGGATATTTTTGAAGAATAACTTATTTCAATGTTAATCTGCATGTTTACATTATCAGATGTGGCCTTTTTTTTTTTTTTTTTTGGTTTTTCAAGGTGGGGTCTCATTCTAGACCAGGCTGACCTGGAATTCACTATGGAGTCTTAGGGTGGGCTTGAACTCACGGTGATCCTTCTACCTCTGCCTCCTGTGTGCGCCACCACGCCCGGCTCAGCCATGAATTTTATTGCTCCCAAATCTGATGAGTGTTTCTCACCTGCTCAAAATCTATTGAGTATACTGTCTGAAGTACTCAAAAGTACCTTTTTGGAAAAATGATTCCACTCCATGAAAACCAGATGCAATTCAAGTTTGTAGGTCAGATCCTGCATTGAAAAACAAAATTCAGATATTAAAGCCTTTGTTATTCTCAGAAAACCCAGAATTTTCTCAAAGAATAAGAACCTGAGGATAAAGTTTTTAATAAATATTATAAAATTTACACACATACTCACAAGCTTAGACTAACTAGACAGAATAATGCATGCAATGTAAGCAAGTCTTCTTCACGTTGTCCACTGACTCAAGTGTCCATAACTGGTGGTAGTTGGGTGTTGGTGGGGGTAAGTGAAAAGTCCCCTCAGGCACCGTGACAGGGAAGAGGATGCAAGGTGGCCATGTCAGGGAAGACAGGACCGGTGTGTGCAGATTTTGTAAAGTTCCTCAGGAACATGAGGGACATGTACAGTTTTCCTCATGCCTGATAGACGTTAACAGAGGGGTCTTCATGTCAGAATGAAGGTGAATGGAATTGTTGCCCAGACCTGGAGTGGGAATCAAGCCTCCCAGCACTAGAGATGACTGTGCTGAGGTCCACGATGTTGCTGACCCCTTAGCAAGGGCCAGCTTGGGTGAGAGGATCTCTAAGAGCAGCTGTTTCTCTCCAGAGCGCCCAGGAAGTTGCAGGTCACCTGGTGAAGGTTCAGCATTCAATGAGCTTAAATCTGAAATGAGTGAGAAAACCTCATCAGGCTTAATTCTCTGTTGTGTTTTGTCAACAAGCTGAATTAGGCTCAAGAAGAAATTGAGTCATGGGAAAGTGTGACTTTTTTTCTATGGCTATCTAAAGTCTTTGAGGTTTGTAATCAACACATCAGTTACATTTTCTAATTAGTCTACTTGCATTTGATTCATTGGAATAAGGGAATTTGGAGTTGATTATTCTATAGGTATTTTGTAAAGAATACCTGGCAGTTTGGAAAAACTTTTTAAAAAACTAGATTCCTACTTCATGCCGGTTAGTTTTATAGAAAGTCAGAGTATGGGGCTAGAGAGATGGCTTAGCCGTTAAGGCACCTACCTGCAAAGCCTAACACGTTTGACTCTCCAGATCCCCCTTAAGCCAGATGCACAAAGGTGAGGCAAGTGCAAGGTCAGACATGCCCACTAGGTGGCCCAAGCATCTGGGATTTGATTTTAATGGCTGAGGCCCTGGTTCGCCAATTTTCTGTCTCTTTCTCTCTCAAAAAAAAAAAAAAAAATTAACAAAAGAAAGTAAGAGTATGACTTCAATGTAAATATTAAACAAATGTTGGCCAATATTTTTAATGAATTTATGAGGGAATTGATATGTTGTTACAATAAGTTTAAGGAACATCTGAGAAGAGAGATATTTCTAAGAAATGTTGGGATAAGATTTTGAAGTTATCACCAAAACTGTCTAGAGAGCAAACTTGGCCACAAATTATACTCTCTGAGGTTATTTTTGGAGAGAAATTGTTTATATTTCTACTACAGAAAAAAAAAGACAGGTAAGTATGTTACTTTACAAAGTGTGTTGGTTCATCATTAGTAGTGAGTGGAGCTGGGTACATTTCTTAGATCGGGAGGTGTTTCTTTATCTTCTGTAAATCCCCAGGAAGTCTATATTTCAGGCTTTTCAGATCATATAATCTCTGCTTCAGATACTCAACTCTTGCATTGCAGCATGAAAGCAGTCATAGACAATAACAAAACTGTCTGTGAAATGAGTGGCAGTTTAAGCTTGGTGTTCACATAGTAGTTTGCAGACCCCCTCTCCTAGATAATCACCTCCCATTACTAATTTAAAAATTAGCATATAGATTAAGAGGCATCAGCATGGGGCTTCTAAAAAGACACCATGCAAAAAGGGTGGAAGAGGACAAAAAAGAAAAGAAGAAGACATCAAACTAGAAGAGGGACTACCTGGAAAGAAGGGTGTCAGTGTGAAGGGAGCAAGGTGGGTGGAGCGGGGACCAAAGTTGGGCAAGGATGGTGATCAAAATACACTGATGCATGTGTAAAAAGTGTCAATAAACATGTTTTTTTATTTTTATTTATTTATTTGAGAGCAACAGACAGAGAGAGAAAGAGGCAGAAAGAGATAGAGAGAATGGGCGCGCCAGGGCCTCCAGCCTCTGCAAATGAACTCCAGATGCGTGCGCCCCCTTGTGCATCTGGCTAACGTGGGTCCTGGGGAATTGAGCCTCGAACTGGGGTCCTTAGGCGTCACAGGCAAGCGCTTAACCGCTAAGCCATCTCTCCAGCCCAATAAACATGTTTTTTAAACAGGGCCCAATCTATGCAAGCAAGACTAAATGGCCCACACTATGCAAGTGTGCCCAAAAGTCTACATTGTGCAGAATAGAGGCCCAGATTCTTTGGGCACTGGCACTACTTGAACTACTGAACTTTCTCTCTTTGTTCCACCTGCTTCTCCTGTCTTGGAAGCATACCATCTCTTAATAAATTCTTTGTTTATGCTTCACACACACACAAAGAAAGAATGAAAAGAAGAGAAAATAAGAAAAAGGGAAATGGATGTGCAAACAAAAGCTAGGCCACAAGTGCTACTCTGTGAGGTTATCTTTTGCCTTGAGAGAAATTGCTTCTATCTCTACCAGAGAAAAAGCCGCAGGTAACTCTGTTACTTCAGACACCAAAAAACTGAAAATGCTTTTCCATGGAATGAAATTAATGATAATGTGATCTCTCTTGAATGATAAGAGTGTTCAACAAGGACAAACAAAGAATTGAGGAATGTACAGGAAGCAGTGAAATGAAAGGCCACAGAACCTGGCTGGTAGAGCCTGGACAGAAGCAGGAGAAATTGTGCAATCCTATAGCAATGAATATTGCATTTTAGGAAATAATGAAAGCAAGGAAAAAAGACAGCTCTAAAATGCTTTCAAAGGCACGAAGAATGAAATTGAAAATGAAATGGAAAATAACATCATACAAATAGAGGAAGAGGGATAAGACTGGAATTGTAACAAAAGAGTTCGACGTGAGGATAATTGGGTCTCTCTGGAGAGAACATGACAAATGGACCAGGAGAAAACATTCAAAATTATCACCCTAGGACATTTTACTGAATCAATTTAAAGTTGGATGTACAGACTGAAAGAACACGTCATTTCAGAAAAACTTGATACTCACTGCATAGTGCTAGAAATACATTTGATGTTAATGGAATTCAGAGATATAAAAAAAATTGTGGGCATATAGGCAAAATTCTAAGTTACCTGTTGCAGTAAAATTCATTCCATCATTAGACTTTTTCATGGTGCTCTCTCCAATGCTGGAAGGCAATGGAACAATATCTAACCAATCCTCAAGGGGAAAATGTGACCCTACAATTTATTCTTCTTTACTTATTTCAGACAGACAGAGAAAGAGGCAGAGAGAAAGAGAGAGAGAGAGAGAGAGAGAGAGAGAGAGAGAGAGAGAGAGAGAGAGAGAGAGAGAGAGAGAGAGAGAGTGAGTATGGGCACGGCAGGGCCTCCTACCACTGCAAATGAATTCATACACATGTGCTACTTTGTGCATCTGGCTTTACATGGGTACTGAACAATCAAACACAGGCATCAGGCTTTGCAAGCAAGTGCTTTTAACCATGGAGCCATCTTTCCAGCTGGTCCTGCAATTTAAAATCCATCCAAATTCATGCTTGCTTATTTAATCACCAGTAGATATTTTCAGATATTCCAAGAAGTGCATGAAGTGTAGTTCAAAGTAGTCCTCTCTGAAAAATGTTAGAGATTAAAATCTAGCTATGTAAGTATGAAATGATGCCAGGGTAAGTAAGACCAGTATTTAGTTTTGAATGTATTTGAATGCGTAACTAAGGCTAAAAAGCAGTGTAGCTTATCCTTGTAGAAACAAATGTAAACTCTATAAACTATATTAATGGTGCTAGTTCTTCATGTCCCCCAGTTCCCCAGAGCAACACATGGAGGTATGCCCACGCATTCAGTGGACTGTGTCACCCAGAGGACCCGTATGCTGGGTGGGTGTCCCTCTTCTCAGGAGTGGTATCAAGTGGTGCTTATCTGCTAGATCACCTCTCAAGTCTGTTCACTGCAAATGTCAGCCTTTCCTTGAATTTGTTAACCTCATGCCTTCGTATCTCCATAGAATTTATTGTTATTTTAAATACTTATTTGTTAATTAGAGAGAGAACCAGAGAGAATGGACACACTAGGGCTTCTTGCCGCTGCAAATGAATTCCAGAAGTATGTGTCACTTTGTGTATGTGGCTTTACATGGGTACTAGGGAATTGAACTTGGGCTGGCAGGCTTTGCAAACAGGTGCCTTTAACTGCTGAGTCGTCTCCCTAGCCTGAATTTATTACATTTGTTACTTGTACATGTGAAACTAATTGTATCAGAACTATTTCCCCCTAAGTGTAATAGCACATCTCTTTTTTTTTTCATTTTGTCTGTTGATGTACTTTTAATTTTTTTCTCAATTTTTATTAACGTTTTCCATGATTATAAAAATTAGCCCATGGTAATACCTTCGCTATCTCCCTTTCCCCTTTGAAATTCCATTCTCCATCATGGGGAGGGGATCCCCATCTCAATCAGTCTGTCTTTTATTTTGGTGTCATGATCTTTTCCTCCTCTTACAATGGTCTTGTGAAGGTAGTGTCAGGCACTATGAGGTCATGGATATCCAGGCCATTTTATGTCTGGAGGGAGCACGTTGTAAGGAGTCCTACCCTTCCTTTGGCTCTTACATTCTTTCTGCCACCTCTTCCGCATTAGACCCTGAGCCTTGGAAGTTGTGATCAAGATGTTACTCAGTACTCCAGTCACTTCTTTCCAGCACTATGATACCTTCTGAATCATCCCAAGGTCACTGCCATCTGAAAAGAGAAGATTCTATACCCAAAGTGAGAGTAGCGTTAATATAAGGATATGAATATTAAGAGAAGTGTAGCCCTTCTATTTTAAGACCCTGTGTACACATGACTCTTTCTGAGTTTGCTCTTTAGTTTTTTTGGATTTATTTACCCATTTCTATAATAGAATCACAGTCTTGATTATTGTAATTCTTTGATATCTGACTGGATAAATCCTTACTGTCATTCACTTCTTTTCACACACGAAGGGTTTATTTTTTTTTTTTTTCCTGAAGTAGGGTCTCACTCTAGCTCAGACTGACCTCCTGGAATTCACTATGTAGTTTCAGGCTGGCCTCGAACTCTCAGCGATCCTCCTACCTCTGCCTCCCAAGTGCTGGGATTAAAGGCGTGCGCCACCACACCTGGCATGAGAAGTTTTTTTGTTTTTTTTTTTTTCTCTATAAGAGGCTTGTCAAGCTGACTTCCTAGTACCCTACCATTCAACAATGAGATGTGATCAAATCATTTATAGTCGTAATCACTTTCTGTTCTCCATCTGTCTTTTTGGGATATAGATGTATCCTAGTCTTTAGCACAGCTGAGAGCCATTTATCAACATATCTCCTTGTCCAATTATGTAGGCTGTTGATCTAGATGTCCAGATTGATTGTGTGTGTGTGTGTGTGTGTGTGTGTGTGTGTGTGTGTGTGTGTGATTGAATTTGGGGTTGCAGCTTATTCTGGTGGGAGATTGTGTGTCTTCACTGTTACTCTCGTTGTCTCCTTCCCTCTTTCCTACCTGTCTAGGAGTTTCCTCAGCTCCTTGGCCCTGGCCAAAAACCAGGGCTCATGTATGTTACAGAGGGAAATAGCTGGACTTAGTGGGAATAGTGGGAATGCGTTGGGTCACCTGTCTCAAGGAGATGCTGTTTGTCCCCAGCCTCCAGGTGGAGTTCATGTGGCACTTGTCACGTGCTGTGCTGGAGCTGGAGGATCTAGGCCCCTGTCTTCAGGATTTGTCTTTGGAGTTCTTTCCCCTCCCTTAACCTTCCTCCCTCTCCTCTGCTCCCTTCCTTTTAACCTGTAGGTCTCTATCTGGTTCTTTTCTTCCAGTGGTTTTTGAATCTTTGTTCTGTTTTTTGGAAGAGATAAGATGTGTGAAAGAATGAACTTAAAGCACTGTCTCTACTGGCATTCCAGGTACCCCTTTATACTCAAGAAATAACACAGTAGTATTTCAAAGACAAAAACAGTTCTTTCTCTAAAAAGAACTTTTGCTTCTATTTTATTACAACCCTTCCTGAAAACAAAAGTTTCTATATATTTATCATTAATTGATTGATTCTTTCTTTAATATTTAATTAAATTAATTTATTTTTGTTTTTTGAGGTAGGGTCTCACTCTAGCCCAGGTTGGCCTGGAATTCACTATGTAGTCTCAGGGTGACCTCAAAATCATGATGATCCTCCTTCCTCTGCCTCCTGAGTGCTGGGATTAAAGGTGTATGTTATTCTACCCAGCTAATATTTTATTTTTATTTATTTATTTGAAAGAGGGAGAGAGAAAGAGAGAATGGGTGCACCAGAGTCTCTAGCCACTGCAAATGAACTCCAGATGCATGTGCCACCTTGTTCATCTGGCTTACATGGGTCCTGGGGAATCAAATCTGGGTCCTTTCACTTTGTAGTCAAATGCCTTAACTGCTAAGCCATCTCTCCAGCCCTGATGCTTTCTTTTTTAAAATTAATTATAATCTTGTATACATCATGTGTTGATACCATCATTTCCCTCCTCCCTGCCCCTGTTCCACTGAGGGCCCTCCTCAGTGGGATTGCTGGCATTCTCCATGGGGATGTGGGTTATGAATTGGGAGAGAAGCAGTCAGTCATTGTGGGGGGGCGAGGGGAATGCCTCTGGATATGCCCTTTCAACCTGTGGCTCTTACAAACTTTCTGCCTCCTCCCCCATAAAATTCCCTGAGCTATGGGGGGTGTGATTTAAGTCTGCTTCAGTGTTGAGCTCTCGGGAGCGTTATTTCTGTTTTGGTGTGTGTTTAGTTCCCTTAGTGTCTGTCTCCTTCACCCCGCACAGCTTGTCAGGCTTGCCACAGACGGAAGTAGCACTCTTGCTGGTCTCACCAGTTTCTCTGTGATTTCACCTGGGTCCTGGCTGTTGTGCACGGGGTGGTTTATCTCCTTGGTTCTCACTATCTTCTGAAAAAGTATGATTTTGATACTTTTCAATAGCTGACTATCTCTTCACTGAGAAAGAAGAGTGAAGCCATTCATGAAGCAGACACTCAAGCCAAATCTTGGACTGAAGCTGCAGCAGGTCTTGGGACCATGGAAGATCACAGAAGGCGAGGCAGAAGCAGGGATCAAAGAAGCAGCAGAAGCCATGACAGGTTGGAAAGAAAACGATCTGGTAGACCCAAGAGCCTCAAAAGCTGGGATGGAAAGTCATATAAACACTGTAGCAAAAGTCGGGACAGAGAGCAAGATAAGAAAATGCCTGGAAAAAAAAAAAAAAGGGAAAAAGGGGGTCTGATGATTTTAAAAAGAAGTGTGAAGTCCAGTATTCAAGACAAACAGAGTGAAGGCACTCAGAGGAAAGTGATCTTAAGAATGGGGTCATGGGGACCAGTGATTCGTGAAGCGTAGGTAGGCACTGATGAAGATGGGATTAAGCCAGGGAAGAAGACAAGGAGAGAGCATCTTCTGAAGCAACGGTGAGCTCGTGCAAAGTATTGTGAGGACTGCTGTTTGAAGACTGATGAATCCTGAAAATGGCACAGAGTGAGAACAACATTAAAATGAGGTGAAAGCAAGTCATGGTGGCATAGAAAACATATACAGCTTAAATAGTTATTTGTTTTTTTTTTTAAATGAAATGTGAATTCAGGACTGATGTGTCCAAGCAGATTTCAGGACATGTGTTCATAACACAGGTGCCCTTTTGAAAACTTAGGTTTTGTGTCATAGTTTTCTTGATGATCTTTTGAGAACTATTTACCTAAACATGTGGCTTGCCCAGTGTTTAATGGCAAGTTTTAATTCTTAGGCTTTGAAAGCAGGATTAAGTGTTAGTATTCATGTGGAAAGATACTCACAAAATCAAAACAAATAAAAGCTGGCTTTTGCCAGTGTTTGCTATTTCATGGCCTCTCCAGAGCTGGAGGAAAAGGGCCGATGACATTACTGTCTAGCTGTAGGAACTTTGATTCACCAATATCTTCGCTCAGTGCTGGGAGCCTACGGTCATGGTCTTAGGCATTCAGGTGTAAACTGATCAGATTGCTGAGTGGTGGCCAAAAATAGAAATGATAAATGCCTTTCTAGCCAGGCTCCTGCCAAACTTGATATTTCACTCTCTTTTTGCTGCACTTGAGTCTTTTAGTCAATTGATTGTAAGTGACTTTGTCAATGGCATTTCTTATTAAGCTGAAAACAAAACAAAAGAAAACCCTTAGCTGGCTACTGCTGTCAACATCAGGAAGCATGTCATTTGAACTGAATATTCTCTGCTTAATGCTATACCATTCCATGGACCTATCTAAGTAATTCCTTTTACTTCTCTTAGTTCCTTTCCAGTTCATGAATTTACTATCATCTCTCTTTCTTTTGGCACTTAGGCAGGGAAAGTGAATGTAGACATTTTAGTCATAGGTCCTAAGGCTCCGTCTGTCTCTAGCATTCCCGCTACTTCTTTGTCCTACATGCTGTGGAGCACTTCATAGCAGAGCTTGCTATGAGTTACTTCCTGGAGCTCCTCTGCTGAGAGAAGCAGATCTAGCCATGCCTGCTGGCTTTCTAACACACCCCTCACTTATTTAATGGGTTAACCTTCCCTTTTCCCACATTGGAGGGAAGAGACTGGCAGTGAGTGTTTTCTGATGGTTCTAACCTGCTCGTGATCCTGTCCCCTCCTTCCTAGCTGGGTTGTAAATAGTGCTCAGCCTCTCCATTCCAAATCATTTTCTTCCTATTTCGTTATCTTTCTTTTGTTAATTTTGCTTCTCTCTACAAGGAAGTCAACCTACTTTCCATTTTTAAAGTGCTGTTTTAGACTACAAAATGAAAGATATCTAAAAAACTCAATAATAATTACTCAGACTGTGTATGTACAGACACACGCACACACACAGAGTGTATATGAACATACATTGTTAATAGATCATATGGTATAGTCACATACTAACTTAGTTTATTCGAAATCAAATGTGCTCCTCATTGTACCCAGAGCCACCTTTACTCACTTTATTTATTTTTTTTAGTGTTTTAAATTTCTTCGTTTTTTGGTTTTTCAAGGTAGGGTTTCACTGTAGTCTAGGCTGACTGGGAATTCACTCTGTATTCTCAGGGTGGCCTCGAACTCATGGTGATCCTCCTACCTCTGCCTCCCGAGTGCTGGGATTAAAGGCGTGTGCCACTACACCCTGGATTAACTCAATTTATTAATGAACACATACCAATATATCAACTCACACATGAATCACTTACATGTGTTAAGTGTAGTTACATATGTAAATTATGTATGTATAGTCTTCAACTCCAAATTCTAGTCTTACTGGCCATCACAGTCATGTCCTTTCCCAAGTTTCTAGCATGTTTGGTGCTTATTAAAGCACTTAGTGGAATGATCATTATATACTAACTCAACCAAAAACACCACCCATGAGTCTGTAAGCTTTTCCTAGTACCTCTGTCCACTCAGTTCCATGTCTGTTACTCCTGAACTCCAGCATCATGTCTAGCCCTTCCATTATGCTTCTGCCACTGTCTTTACTAATCTCTCACCTGGAATTTTCTCTTACTCTATTTCCTTGCTTACGAGTAAGGAATTCTTCCTTTCAATTATTTCCTCATACTGCTTCTAGTTGGTAATTATCTGTTGCCTAGACAACAGTGTTCATACCACCAACATTCAAGGCCTATCACTGCTGTTTTTTTTTTTCTTTCTTTTTGCCTGGTCGTTAGCTGTGTCTACTCATCTTCCTCATGTTCCCATCTCCAGGCCAGATTATACATATGCTGGCCTCTGTGTCTTTGCACATATGGTCTCAGCACAGGACAAATGCATGGTACAATGAGGGGAGGACACGATGACTGTCTCTAGGCTAGTGCGACAGGGAGGAAATATAGGTGCTTAGAGGAACGCATGGACAAGGGACTTCTCTGCATCATGCAGGAGACTTGTGAGAGCCGTGAGACTGAACACACAGGTCTTACTTGGAACAGGGAAATCTTTTGAGCAGAGCCAACTCCAGAACACTGATGGGGATTTCTTCATGATTACTGTTCTGGGGGCCCATAGTGCTTGGACAAAGCTTAACACTCTCCATGTGGTCACTCTCAGCAGGACCTCCTGCATTTGTGATTGATTTTACTCTGTATGACTCAGCACCCTTGACGGATGATCTCAACACACTTGGATAGTTTTATTCTCTGGCTTAAAAAATTTTTTTTGTTTATTTTTATTTATTTATTTGAGAGCGACAGAGGGAGAGAGAGAGAGAGAGAGAGAGAGAGAGAGAGAGAGAGAGAGAGAGAGAGATTGAGGATGGGCACACCAGGGCCTCCAGCCACTGCAAATGAATGCCCGATGTGTGCACCCCCTTGTGCATCTGGCTAACGTAGGGCCTGGGGAATTGAGCCTCGAACCAGGGTCCTTAGGCTTCACAGGCAAGTGCTTAACCTCTGAGCTATCTCTCCAGCCCTATTCTCTGGCTTTTTATTGAGTCCCACAAACAAGAAAGATCAGCAGAAGATCTAAGGAAGAGAAGTGTCACTATTTCCCTTGTTCATTCTTTGCCTACACTGGAGGTGGCTGAATTCTTCCAAGATTCCTTGTCACAAGTCCAGCTGCTGCATGGCACCAGTTACACCACTTCTCTGTGTCATCTGAGATCTAGGAGCATTCACTGCTTTCCAAAATTGCTAGCAACACGTGCTTCACCATTCCTTATTACTTACTTTTAAGCGACCCACACTCCTGTAACTAGCCCCTTTATTGAATTCTGTTCCATCAAACTCTTTTGTGTGGAAGGGGCTTATCAAGAAGGATGGTAGCAGATGATCATCTAATTCATTGTTTTGCTCTTTTGAATTGTCTTCTGGAAAAATAAAGATTCAAAGAATAATTTAAAAATTGACAATTTCTTAGTAGATAATGTTCTTCATGGTGGCAAGAATATCTACTTGAGTATAGTTATTGTTTGATAAGTTGTTTTTAAATGAAAAGAACAGAAAGAAACCAGACTAACTACTGCTTGATAAATATCCAAATTAAAAGGCTTCTGTCCATGGAGCTTTTCCAAAGAAGAAGCAGGGGACATTTTGTTTACTTCACACTCAGCATGTGCTCTGTCTTTCTTGGGGTGCAGTCACCATACTGATCAACAGTGAGAGGTACTTGGCACCACTGTTGATATTCAGTGAACTATAAACCCCTTCTGATACTTCTGTTAGAAGAGTCTCTTTATTGCTTAGTGTGTGTGTGAGTGTGTGTTTTTACAGGTTCATTTGTATGTGTGTAACAGATCAGAAATTGCATTTAGGTAGTAAAATTTATAAGATTTGTGAAACTAATAATCATGGTCTTAGCCCAAAACATGAACACAGCATAAATTCTATTGTCTTTTATTTATGATTTCACCTATTTCTTCTTGTTTATAATTTTGGCAGTGTGTATCTGAATTTCATTTCAATGCATGGTATTTTGTTCTCAATTTTTGTTTTTCTTTCAGTTTTTTACTTGCTTGGTTTTGAGACAAGTTCTTACTGTGTAGCTTAGCCTAGATTTAAACTCAACATCTTCCTGCTTCAGTCTCCTGAGTGCTGGAATCATACTTGTGTACTACCATGACCAGATCAATATATTTACTTTCTATAAATTCATTTTAAGATACAAAAATATAAATTTATTGCTGAGGAAACTTTTGGGGATGAAAGGAGGCATTACTAACAAGTGTCCCAGGACAAAAAACTAAATTTTGTGGCCCAAGGCTGGTGTTGCCATCTTCTGGATTTTATCTGGTTTATACTCAAAGGTGTTTTTTACTCAATTACCTTATTGCTCTACTTATTTTGTCTTTTATTTTCTTGCATCCTGAAGGGACTCAAGCTTGCTGCTCTTTTATTCTTATATGTTGGATTTATTTCACTCAGCATTTCAGATTCTCTTCCTTACCTCACAATAACAGTCTTCTACATACAACTATGGCCCATAAATGGCTTTTGTCAACTATTAGATTTTTTCCATATATAGAGACCATAGTCTTGTATCCTCTCACCCCCAGTCCCCATTTCCCTGAGGTCCCTCCTCAGTAGGGTCCTTGGTGTTCTCTATGGGGTAGTTAGGGCCTCTGTTAGTTTTTGGGGGGTGTACTTCAGGATATTATGCCCACTTTGCGGCTCTTACAATCTTCCCACCCCTTCTTCCATGGCAATCCTTTGAGCCTCAGGTATGCTAGTACTTTGTTTTTGTGTTGAGTTCTTTGTAGTCTCTGTATTTGTGTTTTGATGTGTTTCAGTTCACCTCCATGTTTGTTGCTATTTCCTTGGAGGTGGTTGTCAGGTGAGCACTGGGAGCAGTACTCATGTTTCTTCTCTGTGGTTTCTCCTGGACCCCAGTAAATGCAGTAGAGGTGGCACTTCTTGTGGTGAGCAGTCCACTATATTTCTTGTTGAATTGATGGATCTTGGATCTCTCCAGTATTGTCTACCATCTATAAAAGCTATAACCAAGAGTGAGAGCATCTTTGATTAAGAGGGGTATGCATATAATTTTGAGAGCCATTGTGGTGAGGATACCCACCCAGCTTGTCCAGAGAACAATGGGGGCTTCTCTCTGGGGGTTGTGACTTTCTTGTCTGTGGGACACTGACTTGGTTCCCAGTACAGTTATGAGCTCTCTCCTTTTGAGTGGGCCTTATGTCCAGTTGGAGACCAATTGGCAACCCCCATGAGCTGTATGCCACTATTTCACAAGTGTGTGTTTCTTTTTTTTGTTCATTTTTTATTTATTTATTTGAGAGCGACAGACATAGAGAGAAAGACAGATAGAGGGAGAGAGAGAGAATGGGCGCGCCAGGGCTTCCAGCCTCTGCAAATGAACTCCAGACACGTGCGCCCCCTTGTGCATCTGGCTAATGTGGGACCTGGGGAACCGAGCCTTGAACTGGGGTCCTTAGGCTTCACAGGCACGCGCTTAACTGCTAAGCCATCTCTCCAGACCACAAGTGTGTGTTTCTTGTCATACACTTGGTGTTCTAAATACAGGTTTTACAAATAAAGAGAATTGGAGGATATATATTTTTCTAGTTCAGATATTCCATGTCATGGAAAGTGCCACTCTGGCACTCTGGTTGCATGGTTTGCAGGGTCTCCTGCTTATTCATGCTGTTCATGACCATTGTCACTTAGTAGCTCCCATAGCACTTTCCAGCATCATGAGGGTTTATCAAGAGAGAGCTGGCTCAGTTTCCCCATGGTTTCTTGGTGTCCTAAGATGGCAGCCCATAGTGTATTCAGCAACAGGGCTTTGCCATTTAGCGTTGTTGGGTAACCAAGTGCTTGGCTATGACCTGCATTGGTTTGGGGATCTCATGGGTCTCCTTGGCCAACTGCTCATTGTGTGGGTAACCCAGTTCTGGTCCAGGGATTCACAAGCCAGAGCCTATGTCAAATATTAATTTTATGGAACAAATTCAAGTTATTTCATTTATAAAAATATTTAACCTGTATTTTTATTTTTTTCAAGGATGTAAGAACTTTATCCTCATTGTATTTCTATTCAATTTGGTACCAAAGAAAGAATTTAAAGCTTTGAGAGCCAGGCATGCTAGCACATGCCTATCATCCTGGCAATCAGCAGGCTACAGCAGGTTGATTCCTTTTGTTCTGTCTGGACCCTCAATGGATTTGGTGATACCCAATCACACTGGTGATGGAGATCTTCAAATAGTAATCTCTTCCAGGAACAGAAATAATGCTTACTAGCTATCTGGACATCTCTTAGCATAACCAGTTGACACATAGAATTAATCATCACAAGTGTTAAGTCTTGGAAGTTTACCGACATTCTTCATTATTCATTGACATCTCCCTCTCCTGTGTAGTGCTTAGTGCGTATGGGATGATTCAGATCTAACAAAGCCCAGGCAGCATTAGTATTTATCACCATTTTTTGCTAAAGACACGGGGACCCAAGAATCATTGCTTAAGTGCAAAGGGATATGGTCTATAGTACTGTCACTATTTGATACCGGTTGCAAGTTTGGGGGTGTCTAGATCACCCTCCATTTCAGTAATTAAAAAAAAAATTTAACTTTTTTCAATTTTATTTATTTATTTATTTGGCAGAGAAAGAGGGGGAGAGAGAGAGAGAATGGTTGCACCAGGGCCTCCAGCCCCTGTAAACAAACTCCAGATGCGAGGGCCCCCTTGTGCATCTGGCTAACGTGGGTCCTGGGGAATTGAACCTGGGTCCTTCAGCTTTGCAGGCAAATGCCTTAACTGCTAAGCCATCCCTCCAGCTCCCATTTCAGTAACTTGATAAAAAGATTTAAAGAGCTTAGTAGTAATGACCTGTGATAACACATGTAAAGTTTTTCCAACAAGGAGCTAGTGTCTAGAGTCTTTATTAGGGCTTCACCGTAAAAATGGAGCTGGCCTCCCACTTAGATGACCTCTATCTCTGTTTTTCCAGAGGTAATGACATTATATGTCCCAACTATTTTCCTAACATCCACAACATCAAACTATACCATTCTAAATCACATTGTTACTATCCTACTGTCCCCAAACCTCCAAGTAAACACTTATTTTCAGTAGGACATTCTAAGGGTTTAGAGATTCATCTCAAGAGTGAGGGGTGTATTCTGAAGGTTAAAATCTTTACTATATACAAGGTCAACTCCATGGATAAAGAATCCATGTCTGATGTCTGACTTTGATCATGACATCATGGACTGGTTTACTGTGGATACAGTAAACTTACAGCTGGCACTTTCCATGAAATGGAGTGCCTTAACTTGGAAAATATTTATCCTCAACTTTATTCATTAAACATGTATTTAAAACACCAAACAAATGAAATCAAATAAAATATTTTGACCCTGTCTTTCTTCCTTCCTTCCTTTCTTTCTCTCTCTCTCTCTCCCTTTCTTTCTTTCTTTCTTTCTTTCTTTCTTTCTTTCTTTCTTTCTTTCTTTTTTTTTTTTTAAGACAAGAACTCAGGTAGCCTAGACTGGTCTAGAATTTCCTATGTAGCTGAGATTGACAGTGAACTTCTGATCCTTCTGCCTCTACCTATGAATACTACAATTATAGTTGTGTACCACTGTTCCCAGTTCATGTACCATGAGTGAACTCAGTGTTTTGTGGATGCTAAGCAAGCTTGTATTTACAGCTATGTCTCCAGCCCTACAGCCTGTTTCTCTTTTCATCAAAATGATTTTTCCCTCATTTTAATATTTTGAAGTGCTCCTCATTTACATTTCAAGTATGTCAAACATCCTGACATTTCATCAAGAAATGTGTGCCTATCTTGTTTTCTTTGTGATTCTAGATCTTTAAATATATAGTTTAAAATTTCCCTTTCTATATCTTATAAGGAGCTCTCTCTCAGATGGAAAAATACATTTGTAAAGTATCTCTATCGATAATTTATTACACTTTTGACATTTCTCAGGGTTGATTTCTTAAAATATGAATCTGGAAGTATACTTTTTCCCCTAGGGAGTGCTGCTTTTGGGGAGCTAGGGAAAATTAAGTTTCTTACATATAGCTACTCCCGGGCTGCAGGGGTATTTTCCTTGTTATTTTCACACGTGCATCTCCATACCTATCTCACTGTTTGACATATACAGTCAGTGTATATTTGTTGTGTCGGAGGGCAGCTTTCACAAAGTTAAATACCTAACTTTGCACAAATCTAATGTCCACATGCAGCAAAGATTGACTTAACTCATTAATTAATGAGAGTAACAGTGGGATGGTGAACTTGGCACTTGAATAGTGCTGGCAAAAACGGCTACTTCAGATTTTTTATTTTATTTTATTTTACTTGAGAGCGACAGAAAAAGACAGAGAGAGAATGGGCGTGTCAGGGCTTTCAGCCTCTGCAAACGAACTCCAGATGCGTGCGCCCCCTTGTGCATCTGGCTAACGTGGGACCTGGGGAATCAAGCCTCGAATCGGGGGCCTTAGGCTTCATAGGCAAGCGCTTAACCACTAAGCCATCTCTCCAGCCCCAGATTTTTTTATATTATTACTGTTACTAGGACAATAAAATTGTAAGCACTGGGCTTTTCTTTTCTTTTAAAGAATATTTTATTCTTATTTATTTGAGAGGGGGTAAGAAAGAATGGGGATGTCAGGGCCTCTAGCCACTACAAATGAACTCCAGATACATGTGCTACCATGTGCATATGTGGGTACTGAGGAATTGAACCTGGGTCTTTAGGCTGTGTAGGCAAATGCCTTAACTGCTAAGCTATCTCTCCAGTTCTGAGCTTTTCTTTTCCGCTGCATAGAAATCATCTGTTTTTCTCCTTGAATACAATTCATTTCTATTGCTATCAGTTTTCCCAAAGTTAACACCAACCCTTATAGAGCTTTAAAAAATTCTAGTTAGTGGTCAAAGTAAGCTAGGTTGAGTCCCTGTTCTTTCTCTTCCCATAAGTTGCCTGTGATGACCTGTGAAAATGGTTTGCTTCTGTCTTGACCCAGAAAGTCCCACAAAATGTTGCAAATTAAGAGATTCAAATCTTTGTGTTCACTTATGACCATCCATGAAATTTCTCAGACCACCAAAGATACGCAGATCCAAAAGGGCACTGATTATCTGAAAGCTGTCACCTTACAGAATCAATGTGTACTAGCCCTATTGCATAATGGTGGAGTCCGTATGTGTGCTCAGGCCAAACAGTGGGACTGAACACAGGTCTGGTGGCCCAAAAAGAGTACTGACTTTTTGCTATACATTTTAAAACATTGCAGACAGTAATGCTGGACTTCAGGGTTTAGATGCAGACTCTGGTCATTGAGCATATCCAGGTAAGCCAAGCACTCAAGGTTCTCTACAGTACCTACAGAGCTCCTGGTCCAGTTAACCCATGCAGGAGCCCCCCTGTCACAGGGAGATGGTCCTCATTGAAAACTGTTCCTAAGCCAGAAGAGGATGTTGTACAGAAGGAAAAAAAAAGGGCTGGAAAGATGGCTAGGTGGTTAAGCACTTGCCTGGGAAGCCTAAGGACCCCAGTTAGAGGTTCGATTCCCCAGGATACACGTTAGCCAGATGCACAAGGGGTGCACACGTCTGGAGTTCATTTGCAGCAGCTAGAGGCCTGGTGCACCCATTCTCTCTCTGCCTCTCTGCCTCTTTTTCTGTCTGTCTCTCGCAAACAAATAAATAAACAAATTTTTTTTTTTTTTTTTTTGGTTTTTCGAGGTAGGGTCTCACTCTAGCCCAGGCTGACCTGGAATTCACTATGGAGTCTCAGGGTGGCCTCGAACTCATAGCAATCCTCCTACCTCTGCCTCCCGAGTGCTGGGATTAAAGGCGTGCGCCACCACGCCCGGCTCAAAAAAATTTTTTTAAAAAGGTAGCCCAGAAGAACTAAAAAATATAGGAATAATTCATCATTAAATAAATGCAAGTAAGAGTAAAAGTTGTCTTCATTCATACTTTCAGTATTCTGCTAAGATGGATCAAATGAGTTTACATGTTAAAATTAGAAACATACAGAAAGTATTGTTAATAACACTAGAGAATTTAAACTCATATGCTGGCTCAGAAAATTAAGATCTCTGCTGTTTAATTTCCACATGCAGAAACAATTGATCATTTATTGGTTATTTGATTCATTTATGCATGCCAAGCCAAGTCCCTTTAAGTTCCTTTTAGACTGTGTTTATTCAAATTTAATCATAAAGTAGATATTCAATGAATATCTGTGGAATGAATTCTTTTAAGGGCAAAGTTGGTCTAACAAGCCCTATTTTTGAACAAGTCATGTCCACATAATAAACAGCTGTGATACCACTTGCTTTTGCTGAAAAATAAACTGGGGCTTCAGAATCAATCCAACATGATATGACTTTCAGTTCTGCAGTTTACTGCTAATATGGCTTCCAGCCTATCTGCTTAACCACTCAGCCTTGATTTCTCTCCAATAACATGGGGATCATATCTACCTTGCCAGTATCCTCTAAGCACTAACACACACACACACACACACACACACACACACACACAGAGGATTGGGTGTAACTTGTGCAGTCTGGCTCATTTGCAGTAAGATGTCAGGATGCAGTCTGGAGCAGGATGGAAAATAGAAGCAGTTATCATCATGTAGCTGAAGCCGTGGAAAGACGTTCTAAATGGTGGAAGATCAAGAAGGCAGCATAGGATCACCTCAGAATGGGGCAGTTTCCTCATTCACATAAGATAAACAAAATGCTAATCCTTTTGTCCTATTATTGTTTTTTTTAATTTTTAAATTTTTATTAGCATTTTCCATGATTATAAAAAATATCCCATGGTAATACCCCCCTCTGCCCCCCGCACTTTCCCCATTGAAATTCCATCAACCTATTAAGTATCCTCCTATATTATTGTTTTAATGCTAAGAATTATTTAATACTTAGTAGCAGAGGCAAGTAAATTAAAAAGGAGACATAAAGGGAAGAGAAAGGAAGGGAGGAGAGTACTGAATAGGTTGGTATTGTATATATGTAATTACAATGATTGTAATGGGGAGGTAATATGATGGAGAATGGAATTTCAAAGGAGAAAGTGTTGGGGGGGGAGGGAGGAAATTACCATGGGATTTTTTTTATAATCATGGAAAATGCTAATAAAAATTTAAAAAAGAATTATTTAAGCTATAGTTTGAAGGATTTATTATTTGGTAATATAGCCAGCAGTCTCTTTGCGGCTTGCTGGCCCTTTAAAAATCCAAAAACAGAGCCGGACTTGGTGGTGCATGCCTTTAATCCCAGCACTTGGGAGGCAGAGGTAGGAGGATCACCAAGAGTTCAAGGCCACTCTGAGACTACATAGTGAATTCCAGGTCAGCCTGAGCCAGTGAGACCCTACCTCGAAAAACAAAAACAAAAACAAAAACAAAAATCCAAGAACATGGCAGCTAGATCTGGATTCATCAGTGGGCTGGAGAGACGGCTCTGCAGCTAAAGGTGCTTGCTTGTGAAGCCTAATGGCCTGGGTTCGATACTCTAGTACCTATGTAAAGCCAGATGCACAAAGTGGCACTTGCATCTGGAGTTCATTTGCACTGACAAGAAGCCCTGGTGGCACACCCATTCTCTCTCTGTCTCTGTCACTCTCTGCTTGCAGATAAATAAATAAAAATATTAAAAATGATTTCTAGCTGGGCGTGGTGGCGCACGCCTTTAATCCCAGCACTCAGAAGACAGAGGTAGCAGGAGGACTGTCATGAGTTTGAGGCCACCCTGAAATTACATAGTGAATTCCAGGTCAGCCTGAGCTAGAGAGAGACCCTGCCTCAGGAAAAAAAAAAAGATTCCTAAGTGATTGAGTTTTGTTTAAATCCACATAACATAGGTATTTCTGTTTCTTTCTTTCTTTTTTTTTTTTTTTGTATAACAAATAAGCCCAAAATTCAGAAGCTAAAAACCAACTAAGTTATTCTGTTCACAGATCCAGGATCTGTGGATAGGAACATGAAGAGGGCACAGCAGGAATCTGGGGCCCCAGTTGAAGAAACTTACAGCTTGTGGCTGACTCAACTGCTGGGAACCAGAATCCACTGACAGTGGTTCCGTCATATGCCTGCTTCCTGGGCTGGGTCATCAAAGACTGCGGCACTGGGGTTTCTGACCAGAGCATTGACATGTGCAAAGACATGGCTTTCTCCCTTTGTGTGTAGTGGTCTCAGGGTAATTGGACATCTTACACAGTGACAGTATCCACCCACACATGTTGCATAGGACAAGGTCGAAGCTGAAAGCCTTTCACTACCATCTTGAAAGGCTTGTGTCGTCTCTTCCCTATACTCTGTTGGTAGAAGCAGTCAAATCTTACCAGATTTATAGAGAAAGAACACAGTCCCACCTCCTGGTAAGGAAGGTAGCAGGGTCACACTGAAGGAGAGTGTGGGTACGAGATATTATTGTGGACATTTGTTGTAAATTAAATTCAATAACGGGTGTAGAGGCTTAATTCACAGTGCAATAGAAAATGAAATCTGTTCTATGGCTGCCAAAGGTGTCCTTGCCTTTGAGATACTGTCAATGTCTTACACAATCATCTTAGCAAAGAGCCTTTCTTTTTTTTTTTTCTTTTCTTTCTCCTATTATAGTTTACCAGACTAGGCTCATTACCTTGCTGAGAAAACTTTTCTTAGTCTTTCCTGGAGTCCAAATTATTTCTCAGGTGCTCATCATCTCCTTGGAATTTGGTAAGGTGAAAGGTCTTTGAAGCATGACTGCATCAGGCTAAGGCCAATCTTAATATCAACCATGGAATCATCCTTTAACACATGTATTTCTTCCCACTAGAGGCCATGTTTCTGTATTGAGGGTCAGAAATGGGGCCTTCCCTTTAGCCTTTGAGTATTGTTAAAAGAGCAGCTTTCTAGGGCCAGGCAGTCTTGCTTCAACCTCAGGTGCCTTATTAAGTTGTTTGAACCCTTAGCATGTTTCTTTAAAAAGTGGGACTTGAAGGCCGAGTGGATAAAGCACCGACTGCTTATGTGAGGAGCAGAGTTCTGAGCCCCAGAACCCATGTAAATGCCAAGTGAGCATGGCAGCCCATTTGTAATCTCAGTACAAACAAGGGATCCCAGGGCAAGCTGGCTAGACAGACTAGCCAAGTCAGGGAGTGACGTGGCTCAGTAAATAAGACAGAGAGACATTGTAAAAGACAGCTGATGTCAGTTTCTGTCCTTCACATGCATGTGCCCACACATCTGGGCAGATGTGCCACACCCTGTCATACAGACACACATCCACATATACAGGTACACAGCAACACAATTTGCAAAAACAAAAGTCTGTGTGAGTGTCCTCATCTACAGATGGAGGAATAAAATCTCTACAGAGCTATAGAGTAGTTTCTGGTATCGGGTCTGGTATACAGTCAGAACGCAGCTGCACTTTGTTAATGAAAAGGCATTGACATTTTCTTTTTATTTTTTAAAAACAAATTTTTTGTTATTTTTATTTATTTATTTGAGAGCGACAGCGAAAGAGGCAGATAGAGAGAGAGAGAGAGGGAGAGAGAGAGAGAGAATGGTGTACCAGGGCCTCCAGCCACTGCAAACGAACTCCAGACACGTGCACCCCCTTGTGCATCTGGCTAACATGGGTCCTGGGGAATTGAGCCTCGAACCGGGGTCCTTAGGCTTCACAGGCAAGCGCTTAACCGTGAAGCCATCTCTCCAGCCTGGCATTGACATATTCTTTGCTTCTGACTTCTTCGACCTGATCAGTGTCAGGCAGGCTCCTGTGTGGGGTGTGCAGGGTTACTGGTAGGTGAAGGAAGAGTCGATACCGGGGACAAGGGATGCTGAAGGCGGACTCCTCTTCCTTGCTCCTTGTGTCGTTCAACTGAGAATAATGGTAAGATGAGACAGCCAACTTCAAAAGCCTGGGGTAGATGGAGGGCATCCTTTCTGAGGGGTGTTTTGTTTTTGCCTTGTTTGCCATGGTTAGCAATTGGGTTGGTTAAGAGGGCAGCATAAAAAGTACGCAGATAGGTCCTTTGTGCCTTACCCCCACATATTATGGTAAAAATGTATACAGATTTAGTAAAACACATCAAAATGTTGACAGTGTATGCTATGTAGGGAGGAAAAAGCCAAGTAGAATAGAATTTTCCTCTCTTCTCTTAGGAGCTCATCCCTTAAAATCTCTCTTTAATCCTCAATTATTGTAACAATCATCATAAAAATGAAACTGTTTATTGCATCATTTAGAACTGTGAGGAAGTTGTAATTGACCTGGACTTAACTGCCTCTATCTGTGACAGGTGGTGAAGTTTACCAAGTCCTTTGAATTGATGTCCCCGAAGTGCAGCGCGGACGCTGAGAACAGGTAGGGCTCATGGGGACAGAGCTTTTCCTCTGATGCCCTTTGGTCCTTGGCATTAGCAGTGTTTTGTGATTTTCTGGAATTGCTTTTCCTTTGTATCAACAAGTACAGTCAAATATCACTCTTCAGTCCTTCAGAGTTTAAATTAAAACTATAGTTGAATAATGAATGTGGATACATCTATTTTGCAATCAACTTAAAAATTTTTATGTATTTATTTATTTGCAAGCAGACACACATATACACAAAGAGACACAGAGAGAGGGAGGGTGAGAGAGAGAGAGAGAGAATGAATGAATGAATGAATGAATGAATATGGGCATGCCAGGGCCTCAAGCCACTGCAAATGAGGTACAGATACGTGCACCACTTTGTGCATCTGGCTTTATGTGGGAACTGGGGAATCAAACCTGGCCTGTTAAGCTTTGCAGCCTTAGTTAACCTCTGAGCCATCTCTCCAGCCCTGCAATCAATTTTTTTTTTTTTTTTTTTTTTTTGTGGAAGGAAAGAATTTATTTTGGCTTATAAACTTGAGGGGAAGCTCTATGATAGCAGGGCAAACAGTGGCATGAGCACAGGCTGGATATAATCTTCTGTCCAACATCAGGTGAAAAAAGTTGGAGAGTGTGCCAAACATAAGCCTGCTCCCAACAACACACCTCCAACAAAGTTACAATTTCCCAATTGCCATCAGCTGGGGATCTAGCATCCAGAATACATTAGTTCATGGTTTGAGAGAGAGAGAGAGAGAGGGGGGGGGGGAATGAATGAATGAATGAATATGGGCATGCCAGGGCCTCAAGCCACTGCAAATGAGGTACAGATACGTACACCACTTTGTGCATCTGGCTTTATGTGGGAACTGGGGAATCAAACCTGGCCTGTTAAGCTTTGCAGCCTTAGTTAACCTCTGAGCCATCTCTCCAGCCCTGCAATCAATTTTTTAAAAAAATTTAATTTATTAGTTTTCTTTTCAGCAAATACAGGCAGTTTGTTACCATTGTTTAGGCTCATCCATGACCTACCCCCTCCCAGTGGCCCCTCCTTGTTGATGTAAATGGGTCATGCGTTGTGGAGTTAGCCCACAGTTATTGGGACGATAAATGTCTCTGCATATCATGACTCAACATGTGACTCTGACATTCTTTCCGCCCCCTCTTCTGCAAATTTCCCTGAGCCATGTTGGGTTCATTTTTGGTCTGCTTCAGTGCTGAGGTGTTGGGGGCCTGTGAGGCTCTGGCACCTTCCTTCCCTTTTCCTTTGCTTTCTCTTATTTGAACAGTAATATCTTCTTGTGAGAAAAACGAGAGTTTCATGTAATGCCATGTTTATCTCTGTTGGCATTTTTGAGGCCATAACAATGAAAGTAAGGGTTAGGGACATCTGGCAACTCTCTCTTAGCTTTGCAGTTCTCTGAATAACAGCTGAATTACTACATAAATTGGTTGTCTTCGATCGGGCTCTAAAGTTGTGAAATTAACAAAAATAAAGAAATATGAGAAAGACAGGTCAAGTGCTCAGGACAATATGAGGGCACATGATGATGATGATGCTGTCTGGCATCAGTCGCAGCAATGTGAGGGACTGCCATTCATTAAGTGCTGCCAAGTGTGCTAGATAAGATAGTAAGTGACTTATATGTGCTCAATCCTCACCAAAATCTTTGGAAGAAGATAATGTTACACTAGAAAAATCAAGATTCAGCAAGTTTAAGTAACTTGTTTAAGACCCTACAGCCAGTGAGGTAACCTCACATCCAAGGACAAGATCACCTCTCCCAACTTCTAAACTAGGATCCTGTTGTGACACATAATCAACAATCTGACGGTTGACCACATATAATGAATACCTCCTGGGTCAATGTTTCTCAGATCTGGATCATTCATATTCAGGTTGGAGAATTCGGTAAAAACTAAGTGTGCAGATGTATGGCTGAGGGATTCTGATTACGTTGAGCAAGGACTACTGAAAAGCTATACATTCAAAAGACTCTCTGGGTAAAGTCTATTTCATGATTCAGTCTTTAAAGGTAATCTGAATTTCATGTGTATGATTGCCTCTTGTTTCAGAAAATACAAATCAATTAATTTAAATCGCTACTTCATTTATTTGTACTGTTTTCAAATGTATGAATTTAAAAGAGGACTCTGCCACGTAACATAAAATCCCATTTAGAGGGGTGTACTTGAAAAGGCAACAGTATAGCATCAGAAAGCAGATCAGTAGTAGCCAGGGGCTGAAGACAGTCAGAAAGAGAGATGGGTGGGGGGAGAACAACTTGGCTAGATGGAGCATGGAAATCTGTGTTGTGATGTACTGTTCTCTAGCTCGTTGTGGCCATGTCTGTATTGACAAATAGAACTGCATTTGCCAAGATTTGCAGTACCACACACTAAACAGGTAGTTTTATTCTCTGTGATGTGTACTTTAAATAGAAATAAAAGTGGGAAGATAAAGCTTTTGTAGGAGGCTTTTGTGATAATGCAAATGAATTTATGTTGACATTTGTATCTAATGATAGCTTATCTATACGTAACGCAAATATTTAGGTAGAGAGAATAACTACTGGTAGGTATTTCTTAAATGCAATATTATAAAATAACACAAAATATGTTAGATAAAATAACTATAAATGGCATTATTTTTTAGTCACAACCTTAAAAAAGTTATATATCTCACATGTGGGGGGTTCTTTCTGAAGTCCTTAAAACACAACTTTTAACATCTTTATGCTTCAGCATTGTTAGTTTTATAAGATTGAATATGTTCTCTTAGTCACTTCAGAGTTAAATATTTCTGCATTTCTGATTCTTCTATTTAGTGAATAAAGAAGTTCCATGTCAAAATGAAATGACCTGAGGCCCAGACTGCCCTTGGAAAACTTTCTGGTAATAAAAATAAAAGAAAGAAAAGTCAGCTTTTCTTTAAAATGACATTTAAAAAGTGCCTTTGAACTTTGACATTATGAGATAGTCCTAGTCACCACTCTATTTATGGCTTCCAAATTAATGGAGAATGTTCATTTATCTTCCCTTCATTGTCCAGTAATTTTCCTCTTGGAGATGTGGGTTCCTTCAGCCATTGATTGGAAGTTAAAAGAATAGAGACAAGGAGCTCTAGCCTTTACTTCGCCAGAGGCAGGGAAGGGGTGTTGAAACAGGCTAGGAGTCTACAAATCACAGCCTGTTCCAACACATTGTAAATCTTTCCTTTAGCCTTTCATCACTTAACGTCCTCTCTGTAGATAATGTCCATTAAATATCTTAGTCCCCTGGACATCATTCAGACATACAATAGGACAGCTTTTAAAGGATGTCTATGGCTTCATGTAGCAATATTTCAGCATACTACTTCAATTTTGATGAGCACTAATTTGAGGCTTGCTGATTTTTATCGACAGTCCTGGAAAACTTCTTTTTCTACAAGCCAGTTTCATTGCTGACTCATCGGTTCTGCTTAGCATCTTAAACAGCCAGTTTTTTTTTTCTTCTTTTTATTTTTTTTGTAATATCTGTTCTCCCTGTGGTCTGTATGCACTGAACACCAACCATGTCTGAAACTACAAGTGATTTTGTAGATCCCTCTCCAGTGAGATGTGTCCCTGCTCTGGAACATCCTTGACAATACTTCTATTGATAAGATTCTGTGTCCTGAGCAGACTGCTTCCATTGATAGAGAGTTCTAATTGCTAACCAGATGTTTTATGTTTAATTACATGTCTGTAACTTCTACATGTTTGCTCTAAATGTATCTACTGAAGACAGTTATTCCTTAATTCAATAGCCATAATTTGAGTACCTATTCAATGTTGGAGAATATGTCAGATGATAGGGCTATAAAAATTTAAAACAAAAGAGCAACAGTTTCTATTCTCAAGTATCTCAAGGTCAACAAACAGTGGTAAAAGTAAATTAGAAATATAATATAAGCCGGGCGTGGTGGCGCATGCCTTTAATCCCAGCACTCGGGAGGCAGAGGTAGGAGGATTGCCGTGAGTTCAAGGCCACCCTGAGACTACAGAGTTAATTCCAGGTCAGCCTGGACCAGAGTGAGACCCTACCTCGAAAACCAAAAAAATAATAATAATAATAATAATATAAAAACGGATTTGACAGCCCTCCAAATTATGGCCAGAAAAAGAGTCACCTTAACTGTGATACTTGCTGCTTAGTCATTTCTCTGTGGTAAGGTAATATAGGCCCCATCCATAGTGCCTTGTAAAAACTCTTGAAGTATTTTAGTGAGTATCTTGATTTTGTTTTTAAACCAGTTTTATGAGTGAATCATCATCTTTTCCAAGCACTCACCCATAGCTCCTCTGCATCTGGACATGCCATCATAGCGTCTGCCTGGGTATGAGCCTCCTGTCCACTCCACTCCAGAGCTCCCAGTGGCACCAGTGGACTCCTCACCACTGCTCTGCTATAGTTCCTAGCACTGTCCTAGACACACGAGTGAACTTCTCAAACCTGAACATGACTGCTAAACTATGTAGAAATGGGGGGAGAGCTTTTTTTTTACTTTCCCTAGCATCCTCTTCACAGTTTCTTTCATTCAT
The DNA here is from genome assembly GCF_020740685.1 of Jaculus jaculus. Taxonomy (NCBI): domain Eukaryota; kingdom Metazoa; phylum Chordata; class Mammalia; order Rodentia; family Dipodidae; genus Jaculus; species Jaculus jaculus. The sequence goes on from NC_059105.1 coordinate 61,157,332, forward strand.
GTACACTAACTCATAGATAAATCCCTGCCCCCAGATACAAATGTGTCTCAATTTAGGCTCCCATGTCCTATTATAAATGATGGCAAAAGCAGTTAAGTACTGTTTGTGGAAGAGGGGTCGGGCTGGGAGATAGCTCAGTCAGGGTCGCAGTTACTTTTCGTTGCTGGACAAACATCTGACTAGAAGCAGTCTATGGGATGAAAGGGTTTATTTCAAGCTGACATAATCCAAAAGAAGTTCCATCACCGTGGAAGAAGCAGACTCACTTCCATAGATGCATCCACAGCACAGAGAGAGAAACCAACACCAGCCAGAATCCACAGCTGGAGCTCCAAAACTGGCTCTCCACATACCCCTAGTATGGTTGTACTACACGATCTGCCCCCAGTGCCTCCTCCAGCAGGCTGCTGGAGACTTCAGTAGGAAGCTTAACTTTAATCAGAACCCCCTCCAGTACTGGAGGACGTACATTCACATTCACACTACTACAGTCAGGAAAGTACTCGTCTCCTGAGCATCAGGACTGGAGTTTGATCCCCAGTTCCCATATAAATGTCAGTGGCATATGTACTGAGCAGGCAGAGATGGGCAGATCACTGGAGCACACTGCCATCCAGTCCAGCCTAACTAGTGAGACACAAACCAATAGCTTAATCAAATCCATCTTATGTCATCAATACTGACTTAAAAAAAAAATGAAAATCTTCTCAAACCATCCACCCCAAATTTTACCTTAAGATCTTTCCTGAGAAGTCCAACTTAAAAATTTTGGTAAAGCAGCCTGAACAAACTTCTTTGGATGTTTTGCTCAGCCTTCCACAGACCCCTTTTTCTTCTTGACTGGTAACTGTAGTTTTTTCAGTGTAATGTGTCCCCCATAACCCCATGTGTTTTGAGTACTTGGTCCCCACCTATCGGAAGTTTGAGAAGTGGACCCTTGTTGGAGGAGGTGTGTCACTGGGAGTGGACCTTAAGCTTTATCAGTCCAGCTTGCCAGTGCTAGCTCAGGATATTCTTGCTGTCTCCTGTCAATGGCTATGGCAGCAAGTGATGCCCAGCCTCTGTTCTGCCATACTAGTTTGGCCTTGGTGAAGCATGCCCTTGAGTCTCTGAGCTGAGATAAGCTCTTTCCTCCCATCAGTTGCTTCTGGTCAGGTATTTTATCCCAGCAAAGAAAAACTAACTGCAACAGGAACAAGTTGTTTGTATAATTATACATCTTACAAAGAGATTTAGAAAAGTCTTCATCATTAGGGTTTTAATTTAAATATATTTTACTACATTTTTCAAAAAAAAAATAAATATATTTTACTACATTTTTCTATGGACTATGGTATGCTTTAGAAACTTTGAAAGTTCTACTTTCTTCACTCTGCTATTTAAAGAATAAAAACAAAATAGTCACCTGGTATCTATCATTTCTAGAAGGTTATAGTCAACTAAAAGGAATTTTCCCACATAATTTAGTAAATGTAGTAAAACAGAATGTTATTTAAAACCCAAGTTTGGGGCTGGAGAGATGGCTTAGCAGTTAGGGTGCTTGACTGCAAAGCCTAAGGACCGTGTTTGGCTCTCCAGATCCCACATTAGCCAGATGCACAAAGGTGAGGCAAGTGTAAGGTAGCATATGCCCACTAGGTGGGCCAAGTGTCTGGGGTTAGATTTCAGTGGCTGAGGCCCTGGCACACCAACTCTCTCTATATTTATTGCTCTCTCTCTAAAAACAACAACAATAACAACAAAAAAGTCCTGAGGCTAGAGAGATGGCTTGGTGGTTAAAGGTGCTTGCTTGTAAAGCCTGATGCCTTGGGTCTGATTCCCCAGAACCCATGTAAAGTCAGATGCACAAAGTGACATATGTGTCTGGACTTTGTTTGCAGTAGCAGGAGGCCTTGGCATGCCTGTATTCTCTCTCTTTCTCTTTCTCTTTCAAGTAAAAATATTTTTTAGAACCCAAGTTCTATAACCATTTTGACTTTTTAAGATTAGGGGAGTTGTGAGGACAAAATTTATCTCTCTAGGGCTGGATAGATGGCTCAGTGTTTAAAGGCTCTTGCTTATAAAGCCTGATGGCTTGGATTTAGTTTCCTAGTATCTATTTAAAGCCAGATGCACAAAGTGTTTGTTTCCAGTGGCAGGAGGTCTTGGCACACCCATACTCACCCTCTCTGTGGCTGGTTTTCTCTATCTCTCTAAAATAAATAAAAATATTTAAAATTTTTTATCTCACTGGGAAGTATTTTTTAATATTTAAAATATTTTTAAAATATACTAGCTTTATATTATTCCCTCATTTTTGCAACTAGAAGAGGTAGAGAAAAATAAATCTAGAAATCATTGAGCACCTAGTAGGGTAAGACCTTTTGTTTATGGGCTATAGATATATCTCAATAGTAAAGCACTTGTGTAGCATGTATGATGCACTGGATGCAATTCCTGATATCACAACAAAAGAAAAAATTGTTTAATGAGTCTATGAGCATTCAGGTCATTCTGTTGCCTCAGAGGAAAGAAAAGCATTGTGTGTGGAAAGATGAGAGCAGTCAGAATAATGGCCTGCCCAAAGATATCTCTGGACTTGTCCCCAGAACCTGTGAATATTGCCTTACGTGACCAAAGGACTTTGCAGATCTGAATTGTGAGCTGGGCAAATTATCTTGAATTGCCTGGATGGACCTACAATCATGTTCTAGAGTTTCAGGCATGTGCCACTATACCTGGCTTTGAAAAACATTTAAAATAAGAAATTGTTTTACATACTGTTTAAGAGATTTGCCATGGGTTACATGGTGCCTTCTGGTATTAGTTACTTTCTCTTTGCTGTGACCAAGTAACTAATAAGAAGTAACTTAAGAAAACAAAGGTTTCTTTTAGCTTGGTGTTCCAGTCCATCATGGCAGTGGGGGTGGGGGTATGGCAATAGGAACTGCAGTCCACTGATCACATTCACCCCTTAGTGAGGAAGCTGAGAGGTGATGAATGCTGCTGCGGAGCTCGTGTTCTCCTTTTTATTCAGTCAGGACCTTAGCCTACGGAAAAGTGCCATGAGTTCTCCCACCCCAACCTAATGTAGAAAGTCCCTCCCAGGCATTCCCAGAGATTTGGTTCCATGGTAATTCTACATCTTGTCAAGTGTCAATCAGAGATGAACTATCCAGATATCCCTATCCAAAATTACAGATCCACCCCAAATCTCAAAATGGGACCTTATTTGGAAATGAAAATGTAATTAGACATCTTGAAATTAAATAAGGAATCCTTATAAGAAGTGTAAAGACACAGAGGCACAGGGAGCCAAGGCCATGTAAAGACAGAAGAGGCAGACATTAGAGTGAGCAATATGTAAGCCCAGAGGCCTCCAGCATTGTCAGAGAAGCAATTTCTAAGGTTTCAAAGATTTATTTGACTCATACCCCCAGTTATCAAATGAGGAAGATAAAACGGATAACGCACACTAGATATTTCTTCCAACAATGGAGCTCCAGGAAGCTATGATTATGTGAATCCAATATTGTCATTATAATGATTTCTTATTTAATTACAGAAAGAGTATAACTGTCTTTGGAGGTCTCTTATACTTTTAGTCTAATGTCTAATGTCTCCACCAAGACATTTGTGACATGAGACATTGGAATCAGCTGTTCTCATTTTACAAGTAAAGAAATGGAGGCTTGGGGAGATGAAGTGTCTTGCACACAGTTGAGGCTAGATAGTGTTAAGCTATTCCTCCAGGGGCAATACTCTCCTCAGATCTGCACACTTTTCTGCTAGTTTATACCCAAGAGGGGTATGTACAATAAAGACCAAGGTCTTACTTTGTAGAAATAGTGATATTCTGGTGAAGACAGGAAGTGTAGGGTAGGCAGAGGGGTTTGGGGATAGGTGAATACTGCATAAAAGACAAAAATTCCACCAACCCTTCTAAAGTCAATGGGTAAATCAAGTATGGTGGTGCACTCTTATAATCCCAGCAATCTGGGGACTGATAACAGCAAGATTGTGAGCTTGGGACCAGCCTGGGCTATATTGTGAGGCCCTGTCTTCATGAACAAAACAAATAAACAACTACGTCAAAAAAATTCCCCAAATAATATTAAGAATGTCTAGCATGGTTAGAATATCTGGCAATATTAAGGCAGTCCCTAGCTAAGCCATATTAAATCCTGAGACAAAAGAAAAAATACGGCTCTGAAAACATTTTTGACATTTTATTCATTATAGAATTTTATACCAATTTGCCTTTTGAGATATTGCACTGAAATGTTGTGTATCTTAATTGTTGAGTTCTCTGTGCTTAAGTTTTTGTACCTGAGGAAGTGTTTGGGTGTCCTCACCCTCTCTCGGCTTCAACCCTTCCAAGAGAATATTAGTGAGAGTTCATTGGACACAGATGCTTTCCCCTGGAAGCATCAGAAGACACGTAGGTAGGGAGATAGGCATGTAGAAAAGTGAAGGAGGGATGCTTGAATTTTAAAGCCTTGTAAGAAGGCATCCTTTTTTCAACACAATATTACTTCCTCTCAGAAACCTGATCATGACTTTTTTTTTCTTCTGATCACAAATTTTGATGGTTTCTGCTATTTAGAAAGCCAGGATCCTTATGATCTTATAATATAGTCTGGTATATTTTGAAGCCATAAAGCATTGGTACTGATAGAGACTGTATTTCTAACAGTGATGTTTTCTTGGTTTTGGTTTTGTTTTTTTCATAGCTGGATAAACCAGCATTGTTAAGTAGTAGAGGGAAAGAAAGAGAACTAGATCTTCAGCTCATTAATTAAAAAAACTCACTATTTTGTGGTTTTGCTGTGTGTTACGATAAATACTGTACAAAGGTTGCCTCATTTATTCCCATATCACAGATCAGGGTAAAGAGTATGTCCAGGGCCGTATCATACATGACAGAGACAGTGTCTGCAACACAGCCAACCTGGTCCTGTCACTCATTCTCTCAGCCACCCACTTACTATTTGTAAGTGGATTAACAGAGAATTTTATTAGAACCACCAAAAGAGCATAATGCCTTTGCTTAGGAGTTACTCAGAAAGGTATTTGGGAGGCTGGAGAGATAACTTAGTGGTTAAGGCACTTGTCTGCAAAGCCTAAGGATCTGGGTTGGATTTCCCAGTACCCATGTAAAGCCAGATGCACAAAGTGGCATTATGTGTCTGGAGTTCATTTGTGGCGGCTAGAGGCCCTGGCATACCCATTCTTTCTCTTTTCCCTCTTTCCCTCCCTCTTCCCCCTCTCTCCTTGAAAATAAATACAAGAATAACAAAAGAAGATATTTCTTGAACAAATGATTTATTGACATTTCCCCCACACTGGAAATTGTAATGGCGGCTCAATGCCACTGCCATCGAGGTGGAGCCATGACACAGCTGTCGCCTGGTGAACTGCTGAGGTGCTTACGTCATCACTTTGTGTGGTGTATACTGCTGGGATACAAGGCTGTGCTTAAGTGCTGGTTGATACTTTCACAAGATTACACTATGATTTGGCATTAAAACAGAGGATTATAAAATACGTAAACAAGAAGTAGAGTATGATCTGACAGAAGTGATGCAAATATTTCTTGCTGAGAACTGGTCACAGGCCTGTGTATTTCTATGCAGCAGCAATTAAACAAGAAACTGAAATGCAAATGAAATGATGTCTTGTTTTGTTACTGAAATACACAAGGAAGTATCACCTACCGCATGTCCAGACATGCAACCAAAGACAGAATTTACCACAGCCCAGACAACGAATGAAAGGAATTTCAACACAGTAAGAGGCTATTATAGACAAAGTCATGTGTCCATCAGGACTGTTACTATAGTGGGAACACCAATTTGTCAAAAATTTCCAAGTAATTGGAAGCTACTTCATTTCTAGTGACAAGTGATTCAACCGAGGGAAATGAGAAAAAAAAAATTGAATGTCATCAAAGAGGAGATGCTGAGAAAATCTCACTGTCTTTTGACATGCTTGTAAATGCCAAGGGTGCTAAAACAATTAATATCAAGAAGTCAGATCACTGACTGTGGCATTTCTTCATGATGGCATGTAAAATGTCAAGCTGCCAAAACTTGCCACTATATTTAACTCTAAACAACAAAATGAAGACTCAGGAGACAAAATTTTGGCCACGAGTCCACGTACCATGTGTCACAGATTCTGTTCCATTGTGTGAGCAGAGGCATTGCAGGTGCAATGGAGGCTAAGAACAGGAGCTGATTCTGGATTCTGTAGGCAAAGCCTGAAGAACAGAGCTTTCCGCCAGGTGGGGACAGAAAAGGAAGCCAGGGACACGCAGCAGAAAGGACAAGCCAAAGATCCGAAGCAGGAGCAGAGGTGACACGTGTTGTCAGCTTACAGTTAAAGGAAGCGTGACTGGCTTAAGTATCGAGGAATCCAGAACCTGTCCTATAGCCGGCAGAACTTATTCTGCCAACAACCTGAAGGAACTTGACGCTGTTCCGTAAGCCCCAGAAGGCCTGCAGCCCTGCCAGCATCGTGACTTTGGTCTTGTAAGAACCTGAACAGGAAGTGCAGCCACACTATCACGAAATCCTGACTTCCTAAATTCTGAGATGATAAAGGGCTGCTCTTTTAATCTACTTCATTTCTAGCAGTTTATTATCCAAAAGTAGAATATAAAAGCATTATTACTGTATGAGATTAAACTCAACCTCCTATGAGAATAAGACTGAACTCTGTGACATTAGTGTACACATGTGCGTGCACACACACACACACACATACACACACACACACACACACACACACTACACAGGAGTGTCTGACAGCTGAGCTACAAATGGATGACATGGGGCCATGTGGATGACCAGGAGTCTTCTTTTGGGGGGTGGAGGGTTTGAGGTAGGGTCTCCTTCTAGCCCAGGCTGACCTGGAATTCACTATGCAGTTTCAAGGTGGCCTTGAACTCACGGCAATCGTCCTACCTCTGCCTCCCAAGAGCTGTCATTAAAGGTGTGTAGCACCATGCCTGGCTGACCACAAGTCTTATATAACCTTCCAAATTTATGTTATCCCTTGTTTGTTTGTTTTTGTACCTGAGTCTGTGTAGTTAAAGAATTGCTAATGACATGACTGAGCTCCAGCCAAGAAGGGCTTACTCGAGGAGGACACTTCAGGCTCAGCTGTAGTTTTCTCCTAAGAATGATAGCATCAGGTCTCACTGCGGGGTGTGGGGCAGCTCAGCAGAAGGTGCTGGAGGTGGTCTCAGGGCACTCTTCTGTATCCATGGTATTCTGGGTGCATCTGTGAACATAGATAACTGAACTGAGAAGTGATTCAAAAGAATGACCCTCTGAATTGGAAGGATTTTAGAGATGTCTCAACAATTTCTTTTGCTTGTGATTTTGATTTCATGCATAATCAACATACATAGTTTTCAATTTTCCCTGAAGAATAGAGTATGATAAAAAGTATGTCTTATCTAAAAGATTTTTGAAAATAAGATTAAAATATTTTAAGTAATGAGAATGCATTGTCTCTTGGCAGCATCTTTTCTTTCAGTGGTTTGAAGATAACAATGTATCTTATGATTGACAGTACTAAAGACAACAATGCTTCTTATGATTGACAGTACTACAGACTCAGTTAACTAGTTTGGATGTACAACACCTGGTTTTCCTGTGACTCCTTAGCTGATCTACATCTACCCTGGAGGGTACATATTACGTTAACTTTGAAAAGCACTTGAGGCAGTTTAACATTTCTTTCAGTTTTAACATGGGACGGGCAGCCCTGCTATTCTTTTCAACAAATTTTCTGCTTCCATCTCCTTGGCTAGAATGGTAAAGTTTGTGTTCCATCAGTTCTGTGTGGAATCCAGTTTTGCAAACAAACAAATGAAGAATCTTTCTAACAGTGCTCTGAAACCTTTCCAGATTATCTCTGTACCTCTCTTTTAAACATCCAGACTCCATGGCCTAATTCCTATCATTTTTAAAGGCAAGATGATATCCATAGTTCTAAGAAGATGAAAACATGAGGTGATCTCTATAGTTTGTCCAAGGGTCTATTAACAAGACTCCCAGAGTGTCTGGGTAATCATCCTTGTCCTGTATCCATGATGCAACCAGGAATAAACTTGCCATAAGACAGATTAGCCCAACGAGATTAAGTATGACGAGTGAGGGTTTATTGACTGTTAGGTGGGTACTGTGGTTATAAATTATGTCACAACTATGCTGTGGCTGGTCCACATGAGTGACCCCTAGCATCCAGTCAGATTATGAATCTGATTCTGGGTTTAGAGGAAAAGTCACATCTCCAGCAAGTGTGATGTGACACTCTGATGTTCCACATGTGACACTGATGTGTCTACAGGGAATCAGGAATTACTGTGGAGAGTGTTGCTAAGTGTCTGTCACTGTGACTCCTGTCTGTGCCAGTGTCATTGTGTATCCTCTGTATTAGGACCGCCAGTTATTGTACATGAGTCTAAACACACCTAAAGTGAACAATTTGTGTAACTACACTTACCTTTATTATGCACATATGTTCATATTTAGTCCGAGACCAAAACAAAAACCTTGCTATCCTGAGCCACCAAACTCATTTCATGACTCACCACTTTGTTGTAACTCATAAGTTGAAAAACACTGCTCCTCAAATCTAAGTCTTATCTCTTTACCAATGAAATGTTTGTAGCTTCACTAACTATTGCTACTGGTTATTTTTAAATACAGTGAGGAAATGGTATTTCTTAAGTATTTGGAGCTTCTTTACTCATACAATACTGTCCATCAGATTAGGTACTTGGGAATTACTTAATTTACGTCTTTTTATTATTATTTTACTTCTGAGAGAGTGACAGAGAGAGAGGGGGAGAGAGAATAAGAATGGGCACACCAGGGCCTTTCAGCTGCAGCTAATGAACTCCAGATGCATGTGCCCCCTTGTGCATATGTGCAACATTGCACACTTGTGTCACTGTGCATCTGGCTATGTGGGACCTGGAGATTTGAACATGTGTTCTTAGACCTTACAGGCAAGCACCTTAACTGTTAAGCCATCTCTCCAGACCTAGTTTACATCTTTTGTACATTGACTCAGCACAACTGAATAAAAGGTGTGCCATTTGGGACCACATACAGTAATAATGTCCCCATACCTTCTGTTATAGAACAGACTCATTTCAGTTCTGCTGGGACCCAGCACCCTCATTCTTCAAGTCTTGTACTAGGGTCCTGTTTAGAAACACATCAGTGAGTCAGCTCCTGTTCTCTAAGCAGCATGTGCCAAGGTTACATGAACAAAATACTGTTCAGAGGAAATGATTTGAAGGATGAAGAAGACAAGTGGACGGGAGGGAAGAAAGGATGGAGGGATTGTGATCAGGGTACATTGTGTGTATGAATGGAGGTTGTCAATTAAAAGTTTTAAAAAAAAGAAGGGGACTTCCTCTCGTGCTCAGGGCGTGGTAGGAGAGGTCCCACTTGGGTTCGACATGAAGATCGATAAGTGTTACTTCTGTTCCGGGCCCATCTACCCAGGTCACAGCATGATGTTCATCCACAATGACTGCAAGGTGTTCAGATTCTGTAAGTCCAAATGTTATAAGAACTTTAAAAAGAAGCGTAATCCCCGCAAGGTCAGGTGGACCAAAGCCTTCCGGAAGGTGACTGGTAAAGAGCTCACAGTGGACAACTCATTTGGATTTGAAAAACATAGAAATGAACCTGTGAAATACCAGCGAGAGCTTTGGAATAAAACTATTGACGCAATGAAGAGAGTTGAAGAAATCAAGCAGAAACGTCAAGCCAAATTTATAATGAACAGACTGGAGAAGAATAAGGAACTACAGAAAGTCCAGGACGTCCGGGAAGTCAAGCAAAACATCCATCTGATCTGGGCCCCGCTTGCAGGCAAAGGAAAGCAGCTGGAAGAAAAAATGGTCCAGCAGTTTCAGCAGGATGTGGGCATGGAAGATGCATCTTAAAACTCACTGTAGCCATTGTCTGCCTGTACATTTGAAGATCTCCTTTGGAGACGTAGACTGTAAGTTATTGATTACTGTGAGGTCCCTCAGGTGAAAGGTGACATCCCTGCTCTCTCAGAACTTCAGACCACCCGGCTGTCAGCTGCACCTCTGCGCCCCAGTCTCGCCGAGAGCTGTGCTTATGTAGATCACGACGTCTGTGAGTGCATACGTCAGTTGTCACAGAACATGCTCATGCCATTGGGAGAGTGACCAGGTAGCATTTATGTAATTACTGATGACAAAACGTCATGATCTTCTCTGCAGTCGAATACTCCTTTAGTAGGGTCACGGTGTGGGGAGGGGTCGTAGCAAGCCATGGTTGACCTGACAGCCTCACTGTCTTTTATTTTGATTGTACTTGATAGCCTGGCCCCAGTTGCTGTCTGCTCTCTGCTTCTCTTCTGCTCATGCAAAGTGATCAGCAGCCTCATACGTGCAGTCACAGCAGAGAGCCACTCTCTCCTCCACGCCCCCTCTACCTGGAAGGACTGTAGCCCTTTTAAACTGTGAGCCCAAAATAAACCCTTCCCTAAAGTGGTTTTTTTCCACATATTTTGCTACAACAATTAGAAAAGTAATACACTTTATCAATTTGTAAATTCTCTCCTCTTTTTCTCTTTTTTTTTGGGGGGGGGAAGGGGCTCAAGGTATGGACTTGCTCTAGCCCAGGCTGACCTGGAATTTACTATGTAGTTTCAGGCTGGCCTCAAACTCACAGCGATCCTCCTACTTCTGCCTTGCAAGGGCTAGGATTAAAGGTATGCCCCACCATGCCTGGCACTCTCTTTTTTTAAAAAAATAATTTTTTTTTTTTTTTTGCAAGCAGAGAAAGAGAGAAAAAGAGAGGTAGGGAGAAGAGAGACCTATAGGGAGAATAGGTGCACCAGGGTCTCCAGCCGCTGCAAAGGAACTCCAGATATATGCACCTTTTTGTCCATCTGGCTTTATCTGGGTACTGGAGAATAGAACCTCAGGTCATTAGGCTTTGTAGGCAGGAACCTTAATCATTGAGCCATTTCTCTTTCTTTTATCCTCACTTTTACATATCTGTTTATCTAACTTGGACTATTAAGCAAACTTACACAATTATGTAAGAGAAAATATTTCAAATACATTATAAATATGTCCCATTTATTTTCCTTTCTTTTTCATGGATTTTTTTTTTTTTTTCTGCTTGGCCTCTCCGTTGAGAAGCATGTGATGGGGCTCATGTATTTACAAACATGTTCTAATTTCAGGGAATTACACTGCCTATCCTGCAATCAAGGAAATGAAAACAAGTTTTAAAACATTAAAAATTAAAACAAAATGACCCCTACCCCAGTCACCCAGAAACGTGAGTGAGATTTATGGTGATATGTAACTTCCTTTAGATAGCCTCATAACATTTGTTTTGAGTATTACTTAGCACAGTTAGGACTATTGGCTGTATTTGACAATAATAATGTTGAGTTCTAGATGGTTCTAGGGTCTCATGTCCACCTCTCTTTCAGTTCTTTATCAAGAAAGCCTAACTCAGCAAGTCTGAGTCAACTCAACAGAGGATAAGACTGGTACCAGAGAATGGATGAACTTTAGATGCTCTTGGTTTCAAGGCCTCCTCCTTTATCAGAAGCCCAATTATTATAGAATCATATGGGTGATCTCTGTTCCCCTTTTCTAAAAATATTCTGATGTTACACAGTTGGGGTATAGCTACGAAAACACTTTATGTCTGACCTAGGCACACCTTTCAAGAATGTATAACACCTTGATACTTTGGTTTTGTAGGTTTTCTTTCCAAATAGCCCAATTGTGTAAGTCCAGTCCAGGCACTAGTAGTAGATGTGTCTGTACATAATTTTATTGCTAATTATAATGACCCTAAAGGAGAAGAAATGTTTAAAGGAAGTTGTATATTTGCCAAATTCATCTTGAGATACTCAAGGATGCCGTCTTCTTGAATGTCTAACTTTCACATATTAACATATAAAATTCAGATATCGGACTGGGGAGATGGCTTAGCAGTTAAATGTACTTTCTTACAAAGTCTGCCTGCCCAGGTTCAATTCTCCAAATGCCATGTAAAAGAGCAACAAGAGACCCTGGCATGCCCATAATTATTTTTATTCATCCTCTCTCTCTCAAATAAGTAAATACAAATACTTTTAAAATTAAGATATGTAATTTTATATTCATGTCCATGGCTTTGAACATGAATACTCAAATGAAAGACAAACCCTCTCATCACCCCCTATTAATTTTAGACTAGGGGGTTTGTTATGCTAGTAAAACTGTCACAGAGAATAACAGTTATAAAAAACGTTCAATGAACAATGATCATAAAAATGTACTGAACTTAGACATAATAAAGTGGCCCATGTAGGTCAACCGTTCCTTGAATTGATGCTAAGCAGTAAACAGTTATGGCAGCTCTGAAGCCATCATGGCTTTTATGTTTGACCCTTAGTTTTATAGTTCTCTCTCATTTAACATGCTTTAGTTAATATAGTTACTAACTGATTCCAGTTCTCCTCCCTTGCCCTGGGCACTGTGCACATGCCCAGGACCTATCGTGAGGTATGCCGCTGATGCAGAGGAGATGGTCATATCTATCCCCCAGAGAGATCCAGTGTGGCTACCTGAAGCCTCTACAGGTTAAAGTTTTAACTGTGCACTATTATTAGCAATTTTGCACACTAGTACTTTCTTTTCAGTACCTGTCCAAATCAGACAATGATACCAGTCAAGGAGAATAATATCTCTCCCACCCTAGGAGCTAAGCAGTTGATCACAGCATGCCCCCCACCCCGTTTATAGTACGTAAGAAACTTTGCATTGCATACCCAGCAGTATATGATAACCCCAAAGCAACCCTTGAAATGAATACTTGTAATATTCCATTAATACATTTACTGTAGTCTCATGGATACTAAGTTTTGACCAAGATGATTATGCCAACAGTAAAAAATATATAAAATACAAACCAAAGCAACTTTCTTTAGTTGTGAAACCAAAACAAGTCTTCACTATGTATTGCTACAAGGCAAACACCCACCCCTCACGTCCAACCCGTTTAACACCCAAGAGTCATGAAACACTTTCCCAAAGTGACACCTACTTCTAGGGGAGATAACCCTCATAATTTTAATTGTGTAACTTGAGGAAATGTCAAGAAAGTGTGTTAGTTGGTTGCTGTGTCTTAATTTATAATAATACTAATGCTTTCAATGAGAGGGATAAGAGTGTGATGAAGTATCCTCAGGCAAGACCTTCAGGGCAAGTTCATGAACAGGTCATGATGAACTTGAGGACTTCCTGAAACAGAGTATCTTCCTTGGCGACCATCTTGGCAGGGCGAACAGCATGTATCTGCTTGCTGTTTGTACTCTCTCATCCTTTCATAACAAAAAGACTCATTTGGTAGCGTCCACAGATAGACTAAAGCCAGGAGATGATTATTGATGTCCCAGCCCTAGGGGCTTATGCCCCTCCTGCTGGGGTCCCAGCTTTGCGTCCGCTGGTATTGACTGATTTCCTTAATCTCCTAATTAAAAGACAAACTTCAAATAATGTTGTGCAGCTAGAGGGGGCAGACAGAGCTTCAGGTGGAGACCAGCTCTCCCGAGAAGAAAAAGTAAGGAATGGAGTTTGTTTGTGAATCCAAGTTTAGAGAGGCATCTAGTCAATAAAGCAGAATGTCAAATGCTACCATGTTTAATCTGTCAATCAGAATTCAATTTTTGTTTGCAAAGCATGGACGAAGACATATCCGTCCCAAATACTTCCTGAATTTGCATGGTTCTCGGCCTTTCTGGTTTCTCCTCCCACTGGGTAATTCTCTAGTTATCAGAAGGTCTGATGACAATCATTCTTTGACAGTGAGAATTTCTGCCCAGACCTTAAGTGATCACTTTATACTTAATGGTCCCAGTCTTCATTAGTGATCAAGGAGAAGGTGTGGGTTTGATTCTGAAAATGATCAATTGGCGACAAACGCTGAGGACACTCATGACACATCAAAGAAGAAACTCGCACGTTGTAGTGTCCAAGTCACTGGTACAGGCTACTCCTCCTGGTGGGCAGGAAGTAGAGAAAGGGAATACGGTGAAGGGCTAATGTAAGATAGAACAGAAGGAACACAACCCTGCTGATCTACTTCCTTCAGCTAGGCCTCATCTCCTCAGTAGTGCTATTGCTTCAGTAATGTATCAAGGAATATATCCATAGCTAAGAGTCCTCAGGATCCAGTCACTTTCCAAAGTCCATCAGCTGGCAATGACACCTCCACCATATAAGTCTGTGGGGAACATTTCATATTCAAAACACAACAGGCAGGTTTCCATGTACCAACTCATTAGGTCAGCAAAAAGGAAAAAAAGAAATTCATTCCCCTCCTGGCTAGCATGTAGTACAGACCCAACCAGTGGTCATTCTTGAAAGAGTATGATACTGGAAGTTTCTAGGGAAGCTGTGTAAATAAACTCTAATATTGAAAACAGAAACATCACAGACATAGTTCAATGCTCATTTTATTTGAATAATTTGTTTTCTAATACAGAGATTCTTCCTTGAGAAATAATTCTGAAGATAGCCTCAAATTTATTTTCACAGATTTCTGTGTTTGAGACTTCAGCTAAGCTAGAATTTTCAGGCAACTGAAAATGTTGAGGTCACTTGTCCTGGGGTATTTCATTTGGTCTTGTTTTGTTTTGCTTGTATTGATTTCTCTCTTAAACTGCTCTGGAACTTGTCAACCCTGAGGTTTCTGTCTGCCTCGTAGGCACTCACTTCAGTGGCAAGCATTGCAAGAGTCTGTGTTTTTTGTTATAGGGCAATTCTATTTTATCCTTACCCTTGGTAGTCAACATATTTGAGCTGTGAAGATCTCTTTGGAGTCAGTTTGAGTCTCACATTTGGAAATCAGATCCCGCCGAGGAAGGAGACTCTGAACTGTAGCCCTTTCCATGAAACTCATGTAAATACACACATCTTCCTGTGACCATGATCTTTATAAAATGAGAGCTACAGTTGGCTTGACACTTTAGAATGAATTCTGAACTTAGGGATGCCAATTTTCTAGAGTTAAACATGCATCACTTTGTGCATCTGGCTCTATGTGGGTACTGGGGAATCAAACCCAGGCCTTTAGGCTTTGCAGGCAAGTGCCTTCAACCACTGAGCCATATCTCCAGCCACTGCTGTTTTTTCAGTCAGGATTTTTTTTAACAAAACATATTGTAAATATAAGGGTCAAAATAACATAATGTAAGAAGTATGTAAATAAGGAGCATAACAAGTCATGTAACATAGAGAAATAAGTTTGTTTTTGTAAACAAATAGTGCAGTAGGTAGCATACCAGCCTCATAAATAAACAAAATTGGAAATAGTTGGATGTTTCAAAAATATCTGTTTGTGGATGTCAGCCAAACTTTATACTCTGTGGGTAGAATCTAAAGGAACTATTTAATTAGGAGATGTGTGACCGTGTGAACCAAAGCAGTATGGCCTTAGGATCCAAAGACACAGTACACAGGGCCTTCCCTAGTATTAGAACTTTGGCATCCCAAGAGCTAGTGGTCAGCCTTCTTCCGGTAGATTCCAAGCAATGAGCTTGGAAGCCTTGGATGAAAAGTGTCGCTCCAGAGACTTATGGGGTACAGGGAGGATCCAAGTATCTGTGTTCTTAAAGTTATATTCATGACAGTTGGGAACCATTTAGTTGATACCAACTCATTTGCACCCTCAAGCTGTGATGGTCTGGGGATAATTAAGTTACAGATGTGTTTCCAAACTCTGGTGACTATTGCTATTTTGGTTAGGCTCAAACACAAAACCTTAATGTTGACCTTTGATATGTCTGGTCAAAATTTTTAGACTCACAAGAAAAGGTTGGTTAATTCAACTTTGGATGTTAATATGAGCTCCCCAAATCCTAAAGACCAGCTGGAAGCTGTCAATTCCAACCTTCCTCAGTGGAAGAAGAATGGAGAATGCTCAGAGTCCTTGGAGAAGACCGCTGTTCCAGACTGGCCTTCGCACGGAAAAGTTCACTAGCAGAACTGTGCCTAACGCTGCTGTGAACAGGAAAGTGTGTTCACTCAAGGAGCTGGCCATAAGTCTGAGAAGAATGATCTTTCGGGGAAGCCCATGGGAGACATGCTAATTATTGCTACACATTCCAAAGGCTGTCAGACAGTGAGATCAGTACTCTTCTGCTCTAAGAGGGAATTGTTATCGGGATATCGATTGAGTTGCCATAATGTGCATGGTATATTTTGAGGTCGTGGGTTTCCTGTCTCTGAAGGTGCTCGATTTAAGATTTCATGCCCACTGAAGAAGAGATTGAAAGAAGTCATTGGTAGCCCATAGAAGGATTTCCACAAGAGCTAGAAAACAGATGAGAAACTCCGAGTAAATGTGCACAGCTGGGCTACATTTCACCTACTCTCGTTCTCTTTACAGAGGACCCTATACAAAGCAGAGCTGCTCATGATTTTAACCTTGTCCTGTTCCAACAGCAATCAGCTGAAAAGAAGAAAATCACAACGAATAAAAGAGACCTCATGAATCAAAGATAGTTGACTTACACCCTTTATGAAAGAACTGACCCTTTAAGCCTGAGATAGCTCTCAAATATCAGAACTAATTGAGTCCCTCCTACCTTTTTTGCCTTTTTTTTTATTTTTTTCTGTTCTACAAGATAGAGTCCTGCTCTCTCCCAGCTGACCTGAAATTCACTCTGTGGTCTCAAGACTGACCTTGAGCTCACAGTGATCCTCCTACCTCTGTCTCCCAAGTGCTGGCATTAAAGGGGTGCGCCACCATACCCGGCAAGTCCCTTTTCTTTATGACTAAACTCATGGCACATTGTGGAACGTACAGAGAACTACTGTTATGTGTGGATTTGCAGTCAACATTCTAGTGCTTCTTAAAAGTGTTTACAATGCAAAACCTTGGCATAAATTACTTTAGTATGTACAACAGCTACCCAAGTAGCTCTCTGAAACTCAGTCTCAGATGAAGCCTAAGAGCCTTGCCTGAGATCATTTCAGGAGACGAGCGGAAAAGGCGTTCGAATGAGATATATCTGACTTCAGAGCTAGAGGGTTGAATTTTAACACAAAGCTCCCATCTTAAAAACATAAAATTGGGACTGTGGAGATGGATCAGTGGATAAGCCACTTGCTTGCAAAGCCTAAGGACCTGGGTTCAGTTCCCCACTACCCACGTAAAGCCAGATGTATAAAGTGGCACATACATCTGGAGTTTGTTTGCAGTAGTAAGAGGCCCTGATGTGACAGTTGTCTTCTCTCATTCTCTCTCTTTCCCTCTCCCTCCCCTTCCCTCTTCCTCCCTTCTCCTTCTCTCTCTGTAAAGTTAATAAAAATTCAAAACAAAAGCAGGGGGGGAAAAAGCAATGTTTTGAAAACTCAGTGTCATGAATCTGCATCATGGTAGAATGTTGGGATTGAACAATTAAACTGATGCCAAAGTCTTAATATGATGGCTATGGGCTGAGTGTGTCCCCAAGTCACATCTTAAGCTGAATCCCGATTTTGAGGATATTTGGAAGCAGAGCCTTTAGATGATGAGTTAGTCCTTATGAATGGGATTACTGTCTTTATAGAAAAGGCCCTGGAGAGCCTCACTCCTCCCACCTTATGAAGAAGGAACCAGATGGTGAAGCTTCCAGTGCCTTGAACTTGGTTTTCCCATTTCAGAACAACAAGAAGGAAATGTTTACTGTTTTTAAGCTACCCAGTTCATAACATTTTGTTCCAGAAACCAAGAACATAGCAGTGATGTAATATAAAAAGTAAAAAGAAAATCAACTTTCTTATTTTTCAGAGTATCCTGCTGCTCTAAACCTTAGTGCTTATACCCGTGGGGCATCAGCTGAAGAGATAGACGGTGGTTTTTAGAAAATCTGTTAGAACTGTTTCAGCCATGGGGCAGGTCAGCTCTCACCTCCTCTGAAGTCTTCGCTAGACTCTAACACTGGAAGCCATGTCTACCTTCGTGGTTTTGTTGACTGGGTGGCTTGGCAACATGCCCACATGACAGGCTTCTTATTTCAGAATTGCACTAGGCATTTTAATTTATATGTTGTTTAGTTGCCGCTGGGTAACAAGCTCCCTAAGGACAAAGATCATAGCTTTCTATTGTCTCAGCAGTGTTTATACAGGGTGAATACTCCTACAACTGTTCAACGAGATTAGAATGATTTCAGTGCAGCCTGAACTAAGCCAGATTCGAGGGTATTTTTACACTTACAATGAGTCTTTCAGGAGCCCCTGCTCAATGAGCATTTTGTCATTATTCCTTTGTTGGGAATTCTATAAGTAGGAAACCAGGTTTTTTTTTTTGTTTTTTTTTTTTTTTTCGAGGTAGGGTCTCACTCTGGCCCAGGCTGACCTGGAATTCACCATGGAGTCTCAGGGTGGCCTCGAACTCATGGCGATCCTCCTACCTCTGCCTCCCGAGTGCTGGGATTAAAGGCATGCGCCACCACGCCCGGCTAGAAACGAGGGTTTTTAATGATCAAATGTGATGTTTTTGCTCCCCCTTTCTGCAGCTCAGACTGAAGTGCTTATCACTGTCAGCATCTTATGAACTTTCTTTGGTGTTGACTGTCCCTCCCTTTTATTTTTATTTTTGGTTTTTCAAGGTAGGGTCTCACTCCAGCCCAGACTGACCTGGAATTCACTCTGGATTATCAGAGTGGCCTTGAACTCACACAAATCCTCCTACCTCTGCCTCCTGAGTGCTAGGATTAAAGGCGTGCGCCACCATGCCCAGGTCCTTTGAATTTTTAGATGATAACCCAAGATTCTTGCTCTTCTCCTGTCCATTCCTAGAAGAAAATGGGGTTAATAGAATCATCTGGGATTTAGGAGCCAGATTTAGGTAGAAAGTCCATTTCCTATTGGGAAGTTATAAAGCATTTCTGAGACTTGGTTTTTCTGAACTATAATATGTAGAGAATCATCTCCATCTTACAGGATCATGTAAGGACAGCAAATTAGTTGAGCAAAACATTTATCGGGTCTGGTCCTGTCCCAGAGTGCATGATGAGAAATTAAAAAACACACACACACACACACACACATATAGTTAGTTAGTTAGTTAGTCAGTCAGTCAGTTAGTTAGTTAGTTAGTCAGTCAGTTAGTTAGTTAGTTGAGAGAGAGAGAGAGAGAGAGAGAATGGGCATACCAGGGCCTCTTGCCACTGCAAACAAACTCCAGACACATGTGTCACCTTGTACATCTGGCTTACATAGGTAATTGGGAATCAAACCTGGGTCCTTAGACTTCACAAGCAAGCACCTTAACCACTAAACCATTTCTCCAACTCAAGAGAATTTTGTTTTTTCTCCTTCTTTCTTCTCTTCCCCTAGATACTGATTTCCCTTCGGTAGCAGACAGCTTCAGGTTTGCTGAGATGAACTTCCAGACCAGGCACAGTTATGGAGGAAGGGATATTTATTGAAGTTTACAGATTCAGGGGAAGTTCCATAATGGTAGAAGAAGTTGGCCCCCTCTTAAAGGATGTGTGTGTGTGTGTGTGTGTGTGTGTGTGTGAGAGAGAGAGAGAGAGAGAGAGAGAGAGAGAGAGAGAGAGAGAGAGAGAGGGAGAGAAATACCAAAAGCCAAAAGCCACACAACAGCACACTTCAGGAACTCTAGCTAGGCACACTTTGCATATATTTACATTGGAATTTCAAACCCACCACCACACCTTAAGATCTTCCCAGTGACACCTCCTCAATCCAAGTGGCTGCAGATACAAACTTCAAACTAATAAAACACTGAATATATTGGAGGTCATCTATTCAAACTACCACACCTACATAAGCTGTCCCTGAGAAATTTCATCAGTTGAATATTCTATCCCTGAAAATAATCTTACCTCTATATCATCAGCTTTCAGTCCTGAAAATCAACTAGGGTTCTGGTCCTGAGTTTTCTATAATGAGAAACATATTTTGGGCTTCCAGAATATGCTATCCTTTCCATCTCTCCACTTCTCAAAACAAATCCTTGCTACGAATAGTGCCACATGCTCAGGAGCAAATGTGAGCCACCACTGTTTGTCCCCCATGAGCTGTGGCATCTGCTGAGGTGTCTCTCCACTGGATGCCAGTAATACCTTATACACCATGTCCACAGTGTGCCCGGGTCTCCCCATCATCAGCCTCTTTTGAGCTCCCTGGCTTCCTTTCCATTTGTGTGTGTGTGTGTAGATGCACACACCATATGTGCATGCGTGTGGAGGCCAGGGGAGAATGTTCAGTCTTTCTCTTAACACTCATCCATGTATTTTTTCCTTGAGTTGGGGTCCCTCTCTCAATCTGGAACTGAAAGACACTTGTTGGCAAAACTGTGTAAGCTTTCCACCCACATTCTTCCACAGTCCCACGACAGCTCTTTTTCCTGTTTTTCCCCGTGCATAGTAGGTCAGCACTTTCAAATTTCTTGACCATAGAACATTTTTAAATTATACTATGGTTCTGGGGAGATGGGTCAGTTGGCAAAGTGCTTGCTTTTAAAGCAGGAGGATCTGAGTTAATTTCTCAGAACCCACAGGGGGTATTGGAAAAAAAAGCCAGAAATGATGACATGCCCTTGTAATCCCAGTGCAGGGGAGGTGGGCATAACAGGATCCTGATCATTCTGATCATTCTATTTGCCCTTGCCAATTTCCAGGCCAATGAAAAATACTGTATTCAAACAGAACAGGGCATAGTGCCTGAGAGGAATGCAATTCAAGGTTGTCCTTTGGCCTCCATGCACACACATATGTGCACCCACACAGGCATGAACATGTACATATATATATATATATGCACAAAAAATATGCTGTGAAACACAATGTACAAACAACACAGAATGAAATAACACGTCAATAAATCCCTGAAAAACATTCACAATTCAATGCACATTGTTTATGTATAAACTAAAAAATGACTTCATTAACAGAGATCCTCATAGGTCTATTATTATGTTTCTTCTTATATTTTATTTCCATTGAAGCATAATATATATTTTCGTTTTTCATAGTCACAAAGTAGCACGGAGAAAACAGAGCATGAATTTTGTTATGTTTTAGAAAACAAACATCTTCTCTTTGAAGTTCTCAGTCTTTGTACTTGTGATGGATGTTCCTCCTAAGAGCTGGAAGGCTGAGCTTTTCATTAAGACTTTCATTGTACAGCTAGCGATCTGTAAAGACCTTTATGTACTTTTGATGTTTTATTTGTAGCAAAGTATGAATCGCATCACAAACATTTAGTGAATTTACCAGACACAGAGCATCTGTATCTACAGATGAGATGTGGTAATAGTGGTAAAGTCTGTGGTTGTCACTCACTCATGCGCCTTGCGTCCTCCATGCCAGTTCCCACCATGCTCCGTGTGGCATAAAGTCCCAACAGGCATATGTGGTGTAATAATAACAACAGTGCACAGTGCTCAATATTGTTGCCATGTAATGTAGCTTAGACTAAAAGAATCGATAGTGATCTTATTAGTGCTATCATGTGCTCTTCACATCGCATGCACCCACTTCCACCACAGTGTAGTCTGTAAACCATCTCCCTACTGTACTTTCCTTTATTCACATAATTATAGTTACCGTCTTTCATCCCATCAAGCCACATGTTAAACATCCTCCCTGGAAATTTCCGTCCTTCCTTCCCTTCCTTTCTTCCTTCCTTCCCTCTGTCCCTCCCTCCTTCTTTCTTTCTGAGAGAGCCAGATAGAGATAGAGAGGATGAACGGGGACACCAGGCCCTCTAACTACTGCACATGAACTCCAGACACATACGCCACCTTGTGCATCTGGCTTTATGTGGGTACTGGGGAACCAAACCTGGGTTCTTTGCCTTTTCAGGCAAGCACCTAAATTGCTAAACTATCTCTCCAGTCCTTTCTTTTATTTTTTTAAAAAATTATATATGGGGCTGGAGTGTTGGCTCAACAGTTAAGGTGCTTGCCTACAAAACCAAAGGACCCAGGTTCAGTTTCCCAGGACCCACACAAGCCAGATGCACAAGGTGGCACATGCATCTGGAGTTCATGTGCAGTGGCTGGAGGCCCTGGAGTGCCCATTCTCTCTGTCTGCCTCTTCCTGTCTCTCTCCATCTATCTCAAATAAACAAATAAATAATTTTACAAAGTTATATGTGTGTGCAGTTGTGTGTGTGCTCACACACACACACACACCACATGAAGGTCTCAAGTGTTGTTTCTCAGAAATGCTGTCTACCTTTTCTGAAACAGGGTCTCTCATTGGCTTGTAGCTGGCCAGTTAGGCTAGACTGGCTGGTCAGTGAACCCGGGGATCCACTTGTCTCTGCCTCCCCAGGGCTGAGACTACAAGTGCTGGGTTCTGGGGATGGAAATTGTCTTAAATTATGTTGTTTTGAACAGTACTCGGTTTTGCATCTCTCCAGCTTCTGGAAGTGCTCAATATGCCATGGAGAAAAGACTGAAAGGGAGGAAGCTGGGGGCAGTCTTACTAGTTCTCACACTGTAAATTTGATGTCTGCCACAAAAGTGATGAAGAGAAAAATCCACAAATAATTAGGCACAAAATTCTCTATTCAGTTTGAAGATAAAGTTAAAATTACTAATATTAGTGGTTCATAACATTAAACTTTCACATTTCCAAGTAGGAAATGTGATTTTCTTTAGAAATATACTCAGAGATTACAAAAATAGTAACTCATATACTGAAATTGTTCCTAAGATTATACAGTCAAGAGGTGCTCTTTAGGTGCATCTAAAATTTCATATGTTCTTGCTGAGCATATACTCCATGATAGAACACTAGCTTAGCATACATGAGGTCCTGGGCTCTATCTTCAACACCACACACACACATACACACACACACACACACACACACACACACACACACAACCACGTAATTTTTATTTCTGATTTTTTTCCTCCTTCTTAGCATCAAAAAAATGTACTTTAGTTAAAAGGGACAGGCTCGGAGTTTAGTGGAACTTTATTAATCACAGTTCTGTTATTTTATTATCAATTTTGGTCATTACCTGATTATCTGCTTTATATCTGTCTGTTTTGGGGCTTAAGCACAGCCTAGATTTACTCTCTGGCTTACATGTTTCTATCCATGGTTTCTGTTAATTTGCATTCTTATGGGGGAGTCTTATAGTTATCTTCATCACTTACTCCTCCTTAATAAGGATGGGTCATCTTGCCATTAATGTAGTTGTGTAGAGTTTATTTTCAAACCCACTTACACCTCTCTTCTTCCTGTTGCCTGCCCTTGGTGCTCTGACAGTTTCAAAGAAAGCATGGAGAAATCGTCATACTCTGACTGGCTGATAAACAACAGCATAGCAGAGCTGGTCGCCTCAACAGGTCTTCCTGTGAACATCAGTGATGCCTACCAGGACCCGCGCTTTGATGCTGAGGTAAGTGTTCTGTGGTTGAAGTTCCCTTGTCACAATGCTGGTGGTTTGCTGGTTGGAGAAAAAAGGGGATGTTATATAGGTCCACAGCAACCAAGTTTCCTGGCACTTATGCGTTCTTTTGTGATCTGTGATCTGGTTCTCAGTGTTGCCTGCCTTTTTTGTTTTAAATTTTTTTTTGTCTATTTTTATTTATTTATTTGAGAGAGACAGACAGAGAGAGAAAGAGGCAGATAGAGAGAGAGGGAGAGAATGGGCGCGCCAGGGCTTTCAGCCACTGCAAACGAACTCCAGATGCATGTGCCTCCTTGTACATCTGGCTAACATGGGTTCTGGGGAATTGAGCCTTGAACCGGGGTCCTCAGGCTTCACAGGCAAGCGCTTAACCACTAAGCCATCTCTCCAGCCACCCCCCCCCCTTTTTAATGTGTGAGAGAGAACTGGTGCACCAAGGTCTCCAGTCACTGTACTCGAACTCCAAACATGAGCACCACCTTGAGTGAATATGTGATCTTGTGTGCTTGCAGTAACTTGTGTGTCTGGCTTATGTGGGACCTGCAGAGTCAAACATGGGTCCTTAGGCTTTGCAGGCAAGTGCCTTAACCACTAATCCATCTCTCCAGCCCAGCTTTTTACTGGAAGAACTTTCCTGTCTATCTTATTTGTGGCAAGATGATTGTTCTTAGTCATGATTGGACATACTTTGTATTAAAGTACAAAACAAAATATTTAATAAGAATCTATGCCTAACATAGGTAGTTGCCAACAGCTGCTAGGATTACTACCGTACTTTTAAAACTTGCTTCTAAGAACAATAAATTGTTTGGTGTTATTGTTTAATGTTTATTATAAGGCATATTGTACTAATAGGTAGACAATATTAACATGCAGGATTAAAGCTTACATTTTGAGGTAGCACAGAATATCATGTAGGGAAGTTTCATAGGAGATTCTAGGGTGTTTCTGTGGAGATATAGCTAAATATTTAGATGTATCAGGTAGATGGATAGGTGGAAGGATAGGTAGATAAACAGATGATAGATATATAGATATATAGACGATAGATAGAAAGCCAGGATGAGCTCTGAAAGAGTAGCTGGAGATTTGGGTGAAGGGCGGAAAGGCTGGTGCTGCAGGCAGAGCTGAGCCAGCATGGGAGGCTGGGGGAACTGGGATTAATGTGGTGGAAGGGCCATGATAGATGATCCTGAAGAGGGAAACAGGGACTATGTCACCAAAAGCCTTTGGGCTGTTGTAATTAATGACTTGGGATGTTTACTTGGACAGTGGAACCAGCATTTGAGTTTTAAATGGACAAGATTCAGGAGTTGTAGTTTTTTCAACTGCTCTATTTATGGCCTGGGCTGGTTTGTTCTCCTTAGACAACCTGGTAGTCACATCTCATTTCTCTCAGGTCACCATATTGTTGCCTACCCAGCAGGAGTTGTGTGTTTTTTCTTGTTTTCGTTTATTTATTTACTGAAATTTTGAGGGCAGGATCTTATTATGTAGCAATTCTCCTGCTTCCACTTCCCAAGTGCTCAGGTTATAAGGCATGTAACCCCAAGTCCAGCAGAAACTGTATTTTAGAATGATCATACCGGCTATAGGGTATATTTAGCAGTAACAAAAGAACATTCAATTGTACAATGCCAAGAAGTAGGGGTCATCATCATCTGTACTTCAGAGAAATTGAAAGCTTAGATGCCAGACAAGGCTGCAGTCAATACTGTCTCTCAGACTCCACATCCCGTACTGGCTCTCCTGCTTCGGGCTGCCCCTGGTGTCCGTTGTGAGGACTCAGTGATGTCAGGGAGACAGGAACCTAAATCTAATTCATAACTTCAGTCAGATCATCTTTGCAGATATCTATGAGTAAATGTTAGATTCCCAGAACCCATCACTTCTCTGTAGCTTCCTGGAATTCTCCTGCAGCCTCTACTTCTCATGGGTTTTCTCTTCCTCCTAGAGCAAAAAACGTGCACGTTCTTACATTGGAAACTCTTTCTTGAACTCCCACTCCGTGCTGAGTGCTCTTAGCTGTCCTCATGCTGACCACCCTCCAGCTCCCTGTCGTCCTGAGACATTGAGTCTGAACTTTGAGTGACCTCCTTTGAAAAAGTGCATAGTCCCAAACATCTTCAGTTCGCTTAGAAGTAGACCACCACCATCACTTGGGTTCTGTGGCTGCAAGAGGGAAGATGTTATAAAGATGTCAGTGTTTATGGACTGTAGCACTGTGATTGGGCTAGGACTGATTTATAAAGTCCTCCCATTTGCTATGTGACTTTTTTCCCTTGATCATAGAGAGGGTGTATTTATGAAAAGATTTCTGTGCACACAGGTATTATAAAAAATGCTTCCCATATTCTATAATTACCACCAATAACTGAACAACCTCAAGGGCTTCATTATGCAGAGAAAACAAACAGTGATTGCCTATTGATGGTTACAAAGTCCATATATCTAGTTAGATATGTGGAAATGATACTCGTTTCCCACCCCTGGTTGTAGCACTAAATTGGGCGTGACTTGCTTTCATTATGTTCTTAGCTTTAGAACATGTAGGTGAAAGTCTAGGGATGTGAGTAATTCATCAACTTGTGTCTTTATTCATAGGTTCATAAAATATATGCACAGGTATAAGAGAATATGATGCAGTGTACACTTGTGTAACCAACACCCAGTTTAAGAACAAAAGAATCATTACTTTGAACCTCGTTATTGACCCCTCCATCCTATCTCCTGAGTTCCCGGCCCCAAGTAAACAATATCCAGAATTTGAGCTTAGCATTCCTTTGCTTTCCCATAGAGTTTCGTTGCACATGTTTGAATGTCTGCAAAATATGCTCTTGTGTTTTGCACTTCTTTGAACTTAACACTAATTAATAATGTGCATCTTTGTATGTGGCTTTTCTTCTGTGTGAACTGTGTAAACGTGTGGCCCATTTTATTGCAGCCAAGCATTCCACTGCCTGAATAAGCTTCAGTTTGTTCATGCTTTAGGTTGTTGATCGACACTGGAATTCAGTGTCTCACTGTCACATATGTAAGTGCCAAGGACATTCTTTATTTTATTTATTTATTTATGAGAGAGAGAGAAAGGGAGAGAGAGAGGCAGACAGAGAAGAGACAGAGAATGGGTGCACCAGGGCCTCCAGCCACTGCAAATGAACTCCAGATAAATCCACTACCTTCTGCATCTGGCTTTATGTGGGTCCTGGGGAATCGAATCGGGTCCTTTGGTTTTGCAGGCAAGCACCAAGCCATTTCTCCAGCCTCCAAAGGCATTCTTGTATCTTTTAAGTGTCCAAGCACAGGAATTTTTCTAGTCTGTTCCCAGTGAAATGATATGCTGGGTCAAATCCTTACCTTTATATGAAATGAAAAACTCTTGCTCAATTATTGTTTTCCATGTGAAAAGTAGCATATTTAGTAAGCATAGCTAATATCTCAAGAATAGTTCTTGCTAATACAATCTAATGACTTTTATCTCTAGGAACACCTAATTAGTGATACAGCCATATTCCATTTCCCTCCACACTTACAGCCTTTCCAGTAAGGCAGCCTGCCCTGCCGTTCTATGAAAAGAACAGAGTGGTCTCTCCAGCAAAGGCAACAGTTATTCCTGTGGGATTAGGTATAAAATTTTCATGCTACTATCTAGTAGTTAAAAGCAATGATGTTTGAAGGTACTTAAATGGTGGTAGATTAAGCAGTGACTGTTTCATGAAATCACTTGCTTCTTTATGATGTAAAGCATGAACCACCTAAATGTTTTCAATCTTCTACAGAGCTTATAGCGGCTTTTAAATGCAAATCTGAAGGTGCATCATGCCATGGCTTTTTTGTTGTTGTTGTTGTTTTGTTTTTGAGGTAGGGTCTCACTCTAGCCCAGGCTGACCTGGAATTCAGTATGTAGTCTCAGGGTGGCCTCGAACGCATGGCTATCCTCGTACCTCTGCCTCCCGAGTGCTGGGACTAAAGGCATGCCCCACCGTGCCCGGCTTATGTTATGGGTTTTATATGTTCTCTTTGTGTGATACTGCAATGCAAAGTTGCCTAGATGAAGATGAGAGAGAGAGAAAGAGAGAGAGAGAGAGAGGGAGGTCTGTTTAGCATTTTGTGTGTATGGGAGGGTGTGCATTACGCATCACACCAAGACAAGCACACTCATTCATCTGCTTAGGAGTCCTCCCTCCAGTATTTTGTGCTGCAGTGACAGACTACAGACTGAGCAGCAAGTTATTTCATGGGACCAGGAGGCACAGACCTTCTCTGCACAAAGCCTAATATGTCACCATATGTAGATTCAGATAAACACAACCACTTTAAATAATGTTTGCTCATCGGGCTGGAGAGATGGCTTAGCGGTTAAGCGCTTGCCTGTGAAGCCTAAGGACCCCAGTTCGAGGCTCGGTTCCCCAGGTCCCACGTTAGCCAGATGCACAAGGGGGCGCACGCGTCTGGAGTTCGTTTGCAGAGGCTGGAAGCCCTGGCGCGCCCATTCTCTCTCTCTCTCCCTCTGTCTTTCTCTCTGTGTCTGTCGCTCTCAAATAAATAAATAAATAAATAAATAAAATTAAAAAAAAAAGTTTCTAATAATGTTTGCTCATTTAATGTGTTAAATATTTCCCTCAAGATAAAAAAAAATGAGGAAGTGAGATGACTTTGACCTTCACTCCACTGCCGAAGTGGTCTTAGAATCTCCCTAGAGTCGGAAGGCAACTCTGCAACTATCTTGCCTTCCTAAAGATACTTGGATTCTTTTTGCTTGAGTTTGGCATGTAGAACCAGGTTTATTGTGAGTATTCATAGCTAAATGCAGATAGTCCCTGACTCGTGAGTTTTCAGCTTGACAATGCTGCAGAAGCATATTCATGCAACCATTCTGTTTTTACTTTCAGTCCAGTTTTCAGTGTTTGCCTGAGCTTTCCAGTACTTGATGATCAAACAAGTCTTGTTAGATTTTTTTAAATCAACTTATATAAATATTATGAGCACATTTATAGCAGCCCTAAGCTCAGCTATGATGTTTGGTAAGATAGGTAAGTTAAATTCATCTTTTACTTAGGATGTTTTCAAGTTATGATTTTTTTTTAGGATATAACCCCATTGTAAGCCAAAAAAATCTGTAATTATGTATCAGTGGTAGGAAATTAGGAGACAGTTTTTCAAAATCTGAGCTTAATGATTGGTCTCCACTGGGAAAGTTGCTTGCTTTCTCTCCACTGATTTCCCAAAATCGTTTGAGGCAGGTTATCAAGAATTTGCTAGGTTGCATAGCCTTTTGGTATATTGTTAATATTTCCTACATATTTTCTCAGCCTAAGTCTACATAATGGATTCAAGCTTGCTAGAAGCACAATTATCCTGAGCACTGGCATCTATTCTAAGTCGCATTGTCTCAGTGGACTACTCTGGCAACTTGAATTCTCTTTACTAAGGTATAACAGGCCCCAATTCATCCACAAATGTGACCTGGGATAGGATGTCTCCAAATGGATTTTATACTGTAGATACATTGATAACAGAAATGGTGCAAACATCTTTCATTTATTTTTTTTTAATTTTTAAAATATTTTTATTTATTTATTTGAGAGCGACAGACAGGGAAAGGGGCAGAGACAGAGAGAGAGAGAGAGAGAGAGAGAGAGAGAGAATGGGCGTGCCAGGGCCTCCAGCCACTGCAAACGAACTCCAGACGTGTGCGCCCCCTTGTGCATCTGGCTAACGTGGGTCCTGGAGAATCGAGCCTCGAACCAGTGTCCTTAGGCTTCACAGGCAAGTGCTTAACCGCTAAGCCATCTCTCCAGCCCACATCTTTCATTTATAGGCAGGGAAATGGAGACTTAGAGAGCTGAAGTAGGTAAAACCACTCATTTTTCTCAAAGCAAAGATCCACTATGTGTCTTCTAATGCCTTTGAGTTGTCTTTGGCAGGGGTAGAGGGAACATCAGCTGGTGAGGGGTTGCCTGGGCAATAGAATTACCAGTCTCTTCACATAGGTGCAGAAACATACAGCTACAAGAACTACCTACCTTCTGCCTGTGGGCATACTATTTAATTTTTTTGCATGTAAAATCCTATGTAGATGCTTTGTAATCAATACATAGATGGTCAATAGTCCCCTATAGCAGCCAGCTGGATGTAGACCAGGATCCTCACAGGAGTGGACAGGCATCCAAGGACCAGGTACCTGGGGACATTGGGTGTGATCAAATTTCAGTGCTTGGTTACACTTGCATAGATCCTAGAAAGCCGCAAATTCTCACAAAATATAGAGAGAAACCAGTTACACTTGTGTGTTCCAAACAGACCCCATGCCAGTTAGGGAAATCAACTCCAAAATCTCTGACAGTTTTTGCTTGTGCTAAGCCAAATAGGTGTTCCTGATGAGTGACTGTCAGCCAGGCTGGGTAGAGAGACATTTCCAGGTCCTGAATGAAATTATTCAGCAGTAGCTTATGAATGACTTGCCTAGTAGACCATCTTGAGAGTTCTTCGGAGCTCCAGCTGTTGCCGCCAACTCCAATACATCCACTCAGGTCTATTTGGTCAGTCTCTTCTCTACATTGGATTAACATGGGAAGCTGACCAGTTTGGGGATTCATGATGCCATGGGGTAGTTTCTGATAACAAGACATCATTTACTGTAGCAAGCTTTGGCTTGGCTATGCTGTTTAAGTATGGAAGCAAACTAGATTTTGAATTTCTGTGTCATTTCCTCCCTTGTGATAACTTTGGGAAAGACCTCAGAAACTCCGTCCTAAGAAGGTAAGCAGCAAAATAATGGTTTTAATTTTGAGTCTTAGTTTTTTAACTGTTGTTCTTCCTTTTGATAGAAGCTACAAAGGGATGTCATTAATGTGATATAACCTCATCCCAGGTGCTGTCAAGCACCTGCTGAGAGGGCTGGTGGGGCAGTTAATATTAGTTGACCCCCCCAGTAGGTGTCCTCTTTGTAATCCTCTTAAATAGTTAATGGAGTTTCTTCCTTGTAGAGAACAGAACAGAGGAGCAGGTGAGCCATAGTAATTGTTTGCCTTTTGTATCCCTGCTGGAGTTGACTCTCACCAGAGCTGCCTGCTGGGTTTGAAAACATACATGATGTTAAGGCCAAACTTCTTGGGAAGCCATAAAAGAATGATTATGTATTCATATAGTCATAGAGCCAGAAATAAGTTCCTGCACTTTAAATTCTCTACCTTATGAGAATTAGTGTATAATATATTATTTCAAGACTTTGTGATCCTTGAAACTGTTGTAAAACAGAAAATAAAATAACATAACTGATCATATCTATGTGGTAAATGAAACACTGATGTGCATGGATTTTTCTGTAATAGGTTTCATGGTTTTGTCAGTCATTCTCTTTGGGAAAGGGGTATGCATTTTTTTTCTGAAGAGGTGGATAGAGATACTATGCACATTAATTTTCACTTTTGCATAAAAATTACCCTAAACTCCCTGCTAGGACAACTTTCACTCATTAGCCAGCCCCACTTGCCAGTTTTTTTCCTCTACTAACCCCCTGCTGATAGGAAGATGTGATGATAGCTGTCTGTTACTACCGTGATGAAACATCCCCCCACCCAAAATTGCAAGCCAAAATAAACTCTTTCCTTCCCTAACCTGCTTCTGGTTGGGTCTTTTGTCCCAGAAATGAGAAAGTAACATCATGATACATCTGGGTTTGCTGCTCAGGATCTCCCAAGGCTAAAGTCAAGGTGTTGGCCTGGTGGCATCTCATTTGGATCCTAGTCTTTTAAAGCTTATTTGGGTTATTGTCAGAATTGGCTCCTTGTGAATAGTCTCAGTCTCCTTTTACTTACTGGCTACTGCTCAAGGATCTCTGGTCTTCTAGAGATTGCCCTCAGGGCCTATCAGGTAGACTTCTCACAATGTGTCACCTCATTCTTCAAAGCCAACAGGAGAAATTCATTCCAGTTGGTGGAGGTATAATGTCAAGAGTAACTATACAATCTCAGAAGTGATTATCCCCGTAGCCTTTGTCAGGGAAGTGACTATCTTCCATAGTCACAGGCCCTGTCCACACAGGGAAGGGCTTATATAAGATGTGTACAAACCTTAGGGAGGAGCTGGTAGAAGGCATATATTTTAAAGGCCATCATAGAATTCTTCCTATCACAATATATTTATGAGTCCATACAAAATCTGCGTATCTCATAAAGCAATCTGTATGTCCTGATAGGAAAAAATGTTGATGAGATCAAAGTACAAGTCACAGGGAATAATATATTCATGTATGTTTGCATAGAATAATTTTTGGAAGTATGTGTACATATATGTGACACACTTGTTAATAAATACCTCAACCTTCACATGTACAAAAGAGAGCTTATGGGCTGGAGAGATGGCTCAGTGGTTAAAGGCTCTTGGTTGCAAAGCCTTATGGCCCAGGGTTCAATTACCCAGTACCTACATAACACCAGATGCACAAAGTTGTGCATGCGTTACATATGGAGTTTGCTTGCAGTGGAAGTTAGCCCTGCCTTTCCCATTCACTCTCTCTCTCTCTCTCTTTATCCTTGCAAATAAATAATAGTAATAATTAAGAAAAAGAAACAACCAGAGAGCTTACAGTGTTTTTTTTTAATTTTTTTTGTTCATTTTTTATTTATTTATTTGAGAACAACAGACATAGAGAGAAAGACAGATAGAGGGAGAGAGAGAGAATGGGCGTGCCAGGGCTTCCAGCCTCTGCAAACGAACTCCAGACGCGTGCGCCCCCTTGTGCATCTGGCTAACGTGGGACCTGGGGAACCGAGCCTTGAACTGGGGTCCTTAGGCTTCACAGGCAAACGCTTAACCGCTAAGCCATCTCTCCAGCCCGCTTACAATGTTTTTATGCCAAGCCCGATGTGTGTTTCTCAATCTCTGATAAGGCAATTCAATCCTTCCTGATGCTTGAATGGGTCATAAGCCGTGATACTGCCTTTCACTCGTGTTGCACAGCTTGTCCCCGAGGAAGTCCTGTGTGCCACGTTTACCCAGGATCTGACCGCTTCTCACTACTCAACTGCTATCACTTCATAATGGTGGTTCAAGTCACTGTGGTTTCCTGACTAGTTTATGGTTGTGGCTTCCTGAACTGCACCCTCTACTTCCATCTCTCCTCCCATATTTTAATGTATTACCCCAACACCCAGCAGCTTTTACAGTTTCAGATCAGGTCACGATTCTTCAGTGTCTTCTTATTTTATGAAAGAAAAAGCAAAACAGTTCTTTTAGAGGTCTGCAATGTCATGAGCTGGCACCCACTGTCTCCCCAGTACTTCCTTACTCTACTGTTCCAGTCACAATAGTTGCAGAACATGCCCCTTGGGCACCCACCTCAGGGCCTGCACTTTGGCTGCTCCCTCAGATGTCACTCTTCAAGATCCATGGGGCACCCATGTAGTCTTTCTTTCTTTCTTTCTTTCTTTCTTTCTTTCTTTCTTTCTTTCTTTCTTTCTTTCTTTCTTTTTCTTTTGTTAAGATCACTGTTCAGTTGTTACCTTTCAGTGAAGCATGATGTAAGGAAAGTGTAGGAGAAAAGAAAGAACACTGGACTTGATCTCTACAGACAGAGGCACAGCGAGGGGCAGCAGCCTTCCTGCAGGATGAAAGCTGAAGCACCCAGACAGGCTGCGGTTTAAACTTGTAAGGAGCAGTCTAAGGCAAACATCAAACATACGGAATTAGGTGCAGGTCCAAGGGACGTAAATAAGGCATCAAAGTTTTTTGCTCAGAATAGGCTCTTTAGCAGAGTTGACTAGGGAGGACTGGATGTCTCCATTCTTTTTTTTTTTTTTTTTTTTTCTTTTTTGGTTTTCCAAGGCAGGGTCTCACTCTAGCTCAGGCTGACCTGGAATTCAGAATGTATTCTCAGGGTGGCCTTGAACTCATAGCGATCCTCGTACCTCTGCCTCCCGAGTGCTGGAATTTAAAGGTGTGTGCCACCACGTCTGGCTGATATCTCCATTCTTTATGGCCTTTCATCTTAAGGTTAGTTATTAACTCTTTAGTTCCCTCTAGTTTTCAGGGAAGGCTATTAACCCCTCAGTCTAGACTCTGGAAGGATAAAAGCAATTGGGGAGAAATGGGGATGAGTGGGGCATTTAAGGGAGGATCTGCATGGGTCACAATTAGGGTGAAAAGCTCTCTCAGAATACTTCCTTCTGGTGATGGGGGGGGGGGAGTAAATCTCTCTAGGTGTCCTGCACAGTTCTGTGGAAGTTGGATGTCCAGGGCTGACATTCAGTGGCCATGAAGAATTCAGTGACTCGCTGTGAAGTGAAGGCATGGATTCTGTCCTGGAGGAATTCAGTGAGCCATCTGAGCATGCAAGGGCCAAAAGAAAGGGTGACCATTGTCATAATCAGGGGGATAAAGTACATGTCAGAGACAGGATAGGTTTAACTTGAAGGGAGTAGAGGTGTGAGGTTTTTTTTTTTTTTTGTATCATTTATTTCTCCACAATTGCTGCAGTCCTACGTTGAAGTTCTTCTAGTCACAAGGTATGGCTTCTGAGAGCCTCAGCTTTTGATTCTCCATTTGATTTTGTACCTTGTGTACATAGCAGGCTGTGGTTTCATATGGCTTTTATGAACAGGCAAGGTGGTAGCTCTTTAGGAGAGTGATAATTATCTGAGCCATTAGGAAAGAAACTCCGAGATCATATTAGATCTATTAGCCATTATGATCTGGTTAATATCTATGTATGAATTTTCTTATATGTAACATGACATTTACAGGTGACATGAACATTATATCTAAGGTTGAAAATATCACGGGTGGTAGGTAAGGGGTGCTGTCTGCAGGAAAGGAATTGTTAACTTGGATGGGGAGTTAATTAAAATTTTTGGAAATATAAAGATTTGGCCTAGGTAAGGTAAGAAGATAAGGGATTAGTATTAAAGCACTATTTAAAACATCTTAAATAATTTTAATTTTAAATATGGTAGAGATTAATAAATGTACTAATTTTGAAGCTTAGTTATCAGATTTAAAGGTTTTTGTAAATTCTTAATATAGAAAGCTTATAGTTTTTATTTACTTAGTCCAGAGATAAAGGTCTGATTTAGCTTTAGAGGAACTAATGGAGGCTGGAAAACTTTAAGTTTGATTAATTTTACAGGCACAATAAATTTTATATAATTAGGTACAGTTTTTTTGGAATAAGTTCGTAGCAAACAAATAAAAGTTTTACTTAATAGGAAAAGAAACCAATTGTTAACAGGTATTTATGCAACAAAACATAGGCTTTATCAGATGGAAAATGTACATACTCAACATTTGAATACAACTTAGTTATCTTAATCAGAGATAAAAGGCATGGCACTATAAGTAAATTTACCAACTGATTACAGAGAGTTAAGTTTGAATTAGATAAACAATTGAGGCGAGAAGTACAGAGAAACAACTTTATATGTTGACTCATCTTATCTTAACTGAAAACACTTTAACTGAAGACATTCTTTTAGGCAGAATTTACTTCAGACAGAGGGAGAGAGCTTTCACTGAAGCTATACTTACCAAGTTCCCAAACACTGATTGTGCCAGAGTTTCATATCCTTGACAATCCTCTGTTTGAATCTTTCTGTACTTGTAAAAGAAAGAGATTTATGGTCTGAGAGGGTTAAGACATTCCTTTTTGTCAAAAAACACAGGTTGTTGTCTCAGAGTCAGTTCCCATTTGTTTAACTTTTGTTATAAATTGTTACAGAATTTTCTGTTATCTATTAGTTGTCATAAAGGAATCTTCCTTGCTGTAGTTTCAGGAGAGGGAAGTATAATATCTATTGTTTCTCTTAGGTGCATCCATACATTTTCATAGATACATTGCGTATACTCCATCCACACTGATATAGGCTAGGAACATTAGACATACGATAACATTTTCAATAATTTTGTTCAACAGAAAGCATGTATACCATATCTTAATATTGATAAGTATAGAGAAACATCATTATGTTTGTGTTTTGTCAGTAAATCCAAATTAATCATTTCTATAAAGATTTAAGTCATAAACATTCAGAAGGCATTGTTAAGAGGCAGGATCAAATCCTGGAATATAAATATGTACTAAGCATGAACAAGCATGAAGTCAGAAATATGTCATAAACCAGGTTTTAGTGACTTAACATTATCTTAAAATATATCTATAAGCATCAGAATGCTTAATGACCATAAGCACTGGAACAATTAGTGACCATAAATTTAGTTGTACATAAAGACAGACTTCATAAAACATAGAACACATGGCATGACTTGGCTGGAGAGCATTAGACATAACAAAGAACATGAAACATGAAAAGATGTCTTTTTCTGAACATTTTAGTTTTACTTTGTTTGGTGGGGGGCGGGCAGACTCTATCATGTGGGAGAGGCCTGAATGCCCTCTGGGAAGGCATGGAGTTGTTGAGCAGGTCCAGTTGATTCCACATGGAGCCAGAAAGCGAAATCTGTGTGGCCACTGCTTACGACAGGTAAGGAAGGTTCACACAGGAGAGAACAGAGTCCCCATCTCACCATGTGGCTATTGACTATAAGCAGATTTTTCTAGGAAAGTATGTTAAAAAACTTTAAGGTAGAAAAAAAGTTCAAGAATACCAGTGTAATCTGGAGAATGGGCTGGAGGCCATATTTAAAGTCTAGTTTTATAGTTGTACTTTGAACAGTAACAGGTTAAACAAGCAACTGTACTTTAGGATGAGAGAGAGAGAGAGAGAGAGAGAGAGAGAGAGAGAGAGGGAGAGATTTACAGTAAAGGAGGGCTTGTGGTCATCTTCTTGGGCTAAGGAAGGCTGGGTCACTATAGGAACTGTTTAATGGGGTGAAGGAAGATTGCTGGGTGGGAGAGCAGAACTGACAGAAGAGATCAGGCAGTAGAAGAATAGAGCCAGTTGCTAATCCAGTTTATGAAGTTATCAAGATCTTTAAGAATTTGGAAGCCAAATGTGTCATTTTTAGCCAAAGGAAATCATTGTCCAATTTTTTTTTTTTTTGTGATCAAACCATATTGTAGTAAAAAAAAAAAAAATGAGGCACTTGTACTTTATGTCTCCTTTTAAAAGGCCAATAATTTTAAGATTGGTCAGGAGACAACCCAGCAGAGAGGTCAGTGGAATTTTGGAAATTTGGGAACCCATAGAGGGGTGAGAAGTGCCAGGGCATCTGTCTGAAGATCAGGAGTCGGAGACCTTCTCCTGGAGAAGGACAGGGAGTTTAGACAGCAAGCAGGCATTTTGACTGGAGGCTTTCAGGGCAGTCCTCCGAGCACAAGACAAGGAAGCCACATCTGTCTTCCTAGGTACTTTAGGAAGACAGATGGAGGCTTACCCCCCTCTTAGGGCTAAAATGAAGTGGCTATGGCAAATGGCCCTCCCTATGGTTGGAGGTAGGGCAGGTGAATTATTCTATCTGGCTATTGGAGATCTGTTCCAACCATCTGGGAGTTTTGAGAACCCAGGGGCATTGGAATTTTCAAGCAATTTATCATGGTGAAAGGAGAGAGAGAGAGACATAGGGTAGATACCAGAAACTGTATGGAATTTGGGTTTGGACCTGGGACAGGCAGCCACCATAACAACAGGGCAATAGCTGTCCTTAGTTTGAATTTTAAAATTGACATTTTTTTCTTTTTATTAACCATTAGCCATAGGCAAGGACCTCCCTAGGTGCCTGCATTTGTTTATTTTATCTTGCTGTGAGGCAGTTGTTGGCTTACTGTGATTGTCCTGCCTCCCCTGCAGGGTGTTCTCTGGCAGGAAAGGGGAAAAGCAAGGAGAGAGATACTAGGTACCCATATGCAGGGGTTAAAGAAGACCCGTAAAGACAGGACTTTTTGTTGTTGTTGTTTTGTTAGGAAGACAGGGTTTCTGTTTGATTTAGGGTGATGGCCTGAATTTGGTGTGAAAGGGAGAGGCCAGCTGACAGAACTGTGTGAGAGATAGAGTTTTAGGAAGGGCAAGAACAGGGGAGGGAACCTCATGTATCTTTTGCTATGTCATCGGAGAAATGAAATGTTAAAATACAAAATATCAAATTTAGACCAGCATTGGTCATGGTTTAGAGACTATTGTGTCCAAATTTGTATAGACAGTTGGAATAACTTGGCAGGTAGGAACTCAGGAAGTATGAGCTCCTTTAAATTAGCCTGAGATATGCCAGTGGAGTGTCTTTTGGAACAGATAATTTAGAGTCTATTTTGGAGGACAAAGACTAGAGTGGCTAATCCCACCACTAGGAACATGTCCCAGGTTTAGGGAGGGCAAACAAAGTGCAAGGATTAGGAGAGAGCATTCCTGCAGTCCTAATGTTTGGAGTGTCTTGTGCACATGGGAGGCTCTCAGAATCTGTGATCATCCACAGACTGAAAAGTGAGAAACTCCTGGAATTTCTAAGATCTGGGGTGGAGTGCCTTTGCTATAGACCAAGAAAAAATACCTTATCCTGAAGCTGTAATCTAATGAGGGTGTGGACGCAGCAGTGGATGCATCACACAGCCAGGCCTCTTATCTGGTGGCAGGAAAGGGGAAGAAGAAGGAGAGAGAGGTATGACCCATATGACCTGGTGGATTACCCAAAGGGCTGTCAGAGACTTGGCTGAGCTCAGAGAGGCATTTTGGACATTCACCAGGGAGTAGCCCTGGCCAGAACTCCTCATTCTCTACAGATGAGCCACAGAGCTCACGCAATCTGAGAGTCAGGGTGAGAGGGCAAAGAGAAGGAGAAAGCTTCCAGGTATCAAGCTGGGTTTACACAGAGAACCAATAAAGCTTCCTGAGCCATGAGGCCACACAGAACTTGTGCTGCACAGATAGACAAAAGTCACAAACGACAGAGATCTCAGGTCAGACTGGTGACCATTTAGTCCAAATAGTGATCTCAGCAAGTGTCCATGCTCCCAAAGGAGTGAGACACTGGCAGGGAGATGGGTTAGAGGAGAGGGAAAGAAAAGGAGAGGGCATGACGCCCCAAAGTCCTGAAGGGATCTGAGCCATGGCACCAAAATGTAAGGAAAGTGGAGGAGAAACGCAGGAAAGAACACGGACTTGATCTCTACGGACAGATTGTTTATTGGGAGGTACAGCAATGGGCAGCAGCCTTCCTGTGGGATGAAGGCTGAAGCACCAAGTGAATTAACTGTAGGTAAGGGAAGTAGATAAGGCATCAGAGTTGTTTGCTGGCAATAGGCTCTTCAGCAAAGTTGACTAGGGAGGACTGGATGTTTCCATTCTTTATGGCCTTTTCATCTTAAGGTTAGTTATTAACTCTTTAGTTTCCTCTAGCTTTCAGGGAAAACTATTAACTCTTCACCTGGCACCCTTCATATTCCTTAACCTTCTTTTTAATTATTTTATATATATTTATTTATTTGAGAGAGAGAAAGAGGCAGATAGAGGGAGAGAAAACGGGCTCACCAGGGCCTCCAGCCACTGCAAATGAACTCCAGATGCATGCGCCAACTCGTGCATCTGGCATACATGGGTACTGGGGAATTGAACTTTGGTCCTTAAGCTTCACAGGCAAAAACCTTAACCGTTAAGCCATCTCTCCAGCCCTCCTTAACTTTCTTATGTTGCTATATTTACCCTCTTCCCTATAATCCTATCACCTGCTAACATAAAATTTGGTACTATATATGTGTGTATTTTACTTTTTTTGTGTTTGCTTTTCCTGGGAGACATGAACAAACATCTTTTACCACAGATTGGGCACCAGTGGCAGACCAAATTAAAAAAAAAAAATTGATTCCATCCAAGTCCAGTTTAATTAAGGTTACCCACAGGAAGATGAGTGAAGAGTTATGTAGTAGTCAGCTTTAGTTGTTGGGATGAACCTCCAAACCAAGCGCAGTTTATAGGGGAAATAGCATTCATTTGATTCTTACAGATCCAGGGGAAGTTCCATAATGGCAGAAGAAGGTGGCCCCTCTTATAGGACCAAGAAGAGAGAGAGAGGCCATCACCAACATAGCAGCACAAGCAAGAACACTTCATCCCGTTTATTCACTTCTCAAGCTTCTGAAACCAATACCAGGTGTGCAGGACACAGCCATATTCTTAATTAAGGGCCAAAATAAATCAGTGACTTTGAAGATACGGTTCCTTCTTTTCAGATATCCTTACAAAAGAGCTTGTATTCCTATCATTCAGTCTTTATGGGGTGGGATCACCTCAGGCATTCTCTCTATTATTTTAAAATAAATCCATTGAGCCATCTTCCTTAAGATTGCTAATGTGTTCCACAATAGCAGCTTCAGTAGCCTAAAACCAATCTCTGTGCCAGTAAATTTTAAACTTGTTTAAGTTTTTCCAACTTAAAATCTTAAATTTCTCAGTCATATATTTAGACAAGCACATCAGTACATTACAAATTTAACCTTGATCAAACTCTCTAGGCATGGGCAGTAGAACACAGCCAACTCTTATGCCAGTAGCCCAGTTCTAGCAAAGTTTTCTGCCATCTTTCCTTCCCCTTAGAAAATTTGTAAGCCAAGCCTCCAAGGGCATAAACCAAGACTCCAAATATAATTCTTTCTGCATTTAGCATCTTCAGACCCTTACAAGAACAGTCCATAAACTTTGGCTTACTGCTCTAAAAGTGTCTTTAGTTGCAAGTCCCAAGTTTCCCATTCCTCCAGTGCACAAGTTCCAAAAGACTAAAATCCACATGGTCAGATTCATTGTGCATCAACTCTATCCCACTCCTAGTACCAATTCTGTAGTAATTAGCTTTAGTTGCTAATATGAACCTCCAAAGCAGGCATAGTCTATGAGATAAATGGCATTTATTTGCAGCTTACAGATCCAGGGGAAGTTCCATAATGGCAGAAGAAGTTGGCTTCCTCTTATAGGACCAAGGAGAGAGAGAAAGGAGGGGGGGAGGCCATCACCAACATAGTAGCACATGAAGCTGTCTATTTCAGGTTACTTACAGGAGTATGGGCAACTTACAGGGAGTGGCACCACTAAAGAAAAGTCTCCAGCTTGTCTTATGTAACACTTAATGGACTACATTGTGAGC
The DNA here is from genome assembly GCF_020740685.1 of Jaculus jaculus. NCBI lineage: Eukaryota > Metazoa > Chordata > Mammalia > Rodentia > Dipodidae > Jaculus > Jaculus jaculus. The sequence goes on from NC_059105.1 coordinate 61,197,794, forward strand.
CATTCAGGAGCCCTTCTTCATGACCTTCCATCTCCACATTAGGGCATGTCAGGAATGCCCAATCTTGTTAGCGTATTATCTGGGTAATCACAACTACTCTGATTTCCCGATGGTAATGGCTATGTTATGCCCAGATAACAGTATTCCACAATAGACTTCTATCACTAGAATGTAAGCTCTATGAAGGTGGAAACTTTTTCAGTTTTGTTCACCACAGTATCCTCAACTAGAACAATATGTTGCATATAATAGGCCTCATCATTGACTATTGTTCAATATTGTTGAATACATTATCTATTTATTATTCATGGATCTACTATACATTGTTGAATGTATTTTATGTTGAGATATAAACATATTACATGGTTGTAAAAGCAGATGAGGAAGTTTTATTCCAAAATTTTAGTAGCAATCATCTCTAGAGATGATTAGTGTCTTTGATTTTATTGTTGCTTTAAATTTTTCAAATGTTTGTATTATTTTTATAGGCATGAAAATTTCTGAAGACATTTAAAAATTTTTATAATCTTTATATCTTATGTAAATTATATTTTGCCTAAGTATTGGGAGCCCTCTGAAAGTTATGAGAAAATTTTAAAACCAAGGTTTAAAAAATGATAGAAGTAGATCAGCTTATTCAGATAAATTATTTTTTCTTGATTTTGCAAGTATGAAGTATTCTCTTATATTTTAAGAGCTTTGTCTAATACTATCTTAATAACATGTACATAAAGTATATTTACTACATTCAGAAGCCATTGGTTGTTACAGAAAAAATTCAGTTCTAGGGTAGAATACTTCCCAGTGAGCTTTTGGTCAAGGAGGCTCCTTATATCCCCAAAACAGTACAGGCTATTACCAACACTCTTGATTGCCCGTCAGAACAAGATGATGAGACCTTGTCTCTGAAGATATCATATATTTCAGTTGCTGCATGCTGAGAAATACAAGCTAGAACTGAGCTGAAACCTCCTGTCTGTTGACTAATAGTCATAGTGCTAGAAAGTGCTATGTAGCCTGCTGAGGAAGAATAGTCATTGGCAGTCTTAACTAATGCTGTATCAGGTGGCTTTTTGGACTGCACCATCAGTAGACAAGTACTTTCAATATGAAGCAACTATTACAGCCTAACTTTTAGCTGGCATCAAGCCTCTGACTTCAACTCCATATAATCAGTTGCCCTCTAAAACAATTTATGTGATGTGGTCCTTCTTTTCGTATTAGAGTCAAAAGAAAACATTAAAACCAGCACATTAATATAAAATAAGCCATTATTTAATGTAACGTATTACATTTTATTGCTTACTTTAGTATTTACTTCCACTTGTACAGTGAGAGAAAGAATTTTTAGAGCTGTTACATATAGGGTTTATTTCATGCCTACATTAAGAGTGAACAATTGGACCCAACTTAAATATGAAAGATTTCTTCAGCACCAAGAGTCACAGAAAATAATCAGAAAGTTGGGTAGTTGTTATACTTGGATTGCTTTGATGGTCTGAGGGTCCTTGCTATCCCTGCGATCATTGGCCACTAGTGTCTGGGTGCAGGAGAAGTTGGGGGAATAGGATAAGTGTGACAGGCAATGAACCACCCAGGAGACAGTCTGATGAGTAGCACTCTGTTTTGTTTATTCAAAAGGGGGGTGGGTTTATAAACACTTGGGAAAGGTTGAGAAGACACATACAGACTATAAGATGATTAGATACATAGGCTTATGGGTTGCTATCTAATTGGCTGGTGTTGGAAGGCAGAAGCTATGAGGGAGAAGTTTCAAGGGAGATAAAAGTGTGAGAAAAGCTATGTGACTTCAGCCACATATTGGATGGCTACAGCAGTAGGGAGACTATTTACTACCATATGTTTTCTTGAGCAGCTGGCCACAAGGTCAGGAACTGTGGGAGTGGGGGATAGAACCTTAGACCATGGAATGTTCAGGTACTTTGGGATAGAGGAGAGGGCCCACTGGTCCTTTTTCCCCTGGGTGAAGATGAGGTACACCATGACCTCACGAGAAGGGAAGGCCAGCTCTGACACCAGAGTGGGTTCCCAACAATAAGGCTAGCTGCAACCCCCACAGCCCAAGGTCCCCGGCCATGTCCAATAGCCCAGGCCAGCTTTCTCATAGTCCCAGCCCATGTTTAACACTGCCTGACAGTGGTCCATGTCTTTGTTACAAACCCAGGGGTGATGGGAAGCCCATCATTCCCCAGACCCCTCCACCATGATGGCCACTTACACACTGAGGCTCATGCCTATGATCTGACAAGTAGTCTTCCATCCCGTGCAATTCTTCCATGTGAATTTCTGATTTGTTAAAGCCCAGTATAGACAATTTAGAAGTTCCTGCCCTTTGTAATGTAGGATAATGGGACCCTTTAAGGATAATAGGACCCCAGTCTGAAATCCTTCTAACTTGGAGCATTAGAGTCCATTTTGCCTGTCAGATCTTCACAGAGAAGCACTCCTGCAATCTGGGGTGCTGCCAGCCAGCCTTCCAGGACAATTCACTCTCTATTCTCTGGAACATCTTCTGTTCTATTGGTCATGCTTCTGTTAAAAAGGAAATGTGCAAAATTAGAACCGTTAAGAGATAAAGCTCTGTGAATCTGCAGATATGTGTCTGCTTCTGACACTCTTCTCTTAGGCACTAATACTTACCATAAGCCAGTTTGAAATGTTTTCTCAAGACTAGAGTTTGGTGAGGAAGACTAAATGATGGACATAAGAATCCCAGATAACAAGGAGGGGTGGGGAAGGACAAGAAGGATCAGGATTACTAAACCTTGATAAGATAAAAAATGGAATGGCTATGGGTGATAAAGACAAATATGGGGCCACAGTTCTAAGAATCAGATAGACTGCTGCATGAGCCTCAGCTTCAAGCACAGCAATCGGGGGGGTTGTTTGTATCAGGAATTTATGATCTGGATGCCTTCAGGTTAATCCTATATTAGGCATGGACAAAAATAAACTCTACTCTCCATTGTTATTTCAAGGAAATCAAGGGAATGGCTCTGAATATCAGCTGTCTCATCTGGACTAGTGCTGAAACTAGAATCTCTCACCAGTAGACTAATCTTTGGGGATAAAGAATTACTTTAGATTATTGTTAAAATTATGCATATCTTTCTGGGTAACAGGAGCCACCACATATTCATGAATAGTTTTACAGTGTCACTATTCATTGTACATTTCCTTTGAGATGCTGGAGAGTAAGACAAGTATGTGTTGAATGCTCCAAGAACTAAACTGTCAACCATCTTTAATTAGGTCTGTTAACTAGGAAGGTCCTATGAGGACAGAGACTAAGCAAACTCTTTAAGTAGATAAAGTTTTAATTGGCTACAAGTCACTCTCAGATCATATACTGATATGAACTACAGCCTGTTGAAGGATAGCCTCATCTCACATAGTCTGATTTGGGGACTTCAGTGGCATGAGTTTTATACTAAGATGATTAAGCAGGGAGCCTGTGGAATAACAAGTTTGACAGATATTTATTTCAATATTAATATTACTTCTAAAAGCATGCTTTTCAGATTTTAAAACCCCTGCACACATATAGTCTCAAATAAAACTACTTGTAAAATTAGAAGTGAAAATCAGCTATGATGTCACAATCTGGATATGATCAATGTTACCACTTTAGTCTGTAGGGGACAGGGATGATAAAACTGAGGCATTGAGAATCTGGACTGACTTGGTTGCCATCATACAGCTAATATACATTTTTGAATTTCATTAGCTGATATGACTGGAAGACAGGGTTATCTAAAACACTTGAGACAAAAGGAGAAAAGTTTTAAAACATTTTATTGATAATTTATACATATCCATATTATTTTTGATCACAATTACCTCCTGTTGCTTTTTTTTGCCCTGCTTACCCATTCTTTTTCAATTGAATTCCTTTTTTTCCCCCTCTAGACCTTCTTCAGTGGGCCCAATAATATGTAGGTAATAACAACCACAATGAGATTATGAATGCAATGGCTACATTTTATCTGGACAATAGCACTTCTCCTCATCCTTTGGCTCTTTTATTTCTTTTTTTCCTACCACCTCTTCCACAAGGTTCCCTGAACACTCAATTATCACTTCTTCTTGGCACTTTGACAAATTTTGAGTCTCTCCAGTAGTCGCCACCATCAGCAAAAAGCAGCTTCTCTGATCAAAAGTGAGAACAGGGGCTGGAGAGATGGCTTAGTGGTTAAGCGCTTGCCTGTGAAGCCTAAGGACCCCGGTTCGAGGCTCGGTTCCCCAGGTCCCACGTCAGCCAGATGCACAAGGGGGCGCACACGTCTGGAGTTCGTTTGCAGAGGCTGGAAGCCCTGGCGCGCCCATTCTCTCTCTCTTCCTCTATCTGTCTTTCTCTCTGTGTCTGTCGCTCTCAAATAAATAAATAAAAAAAAATTTAAAAAAAAAGTGAGAACAGTACTAATCAATGGGCATAAACATAAACAGAGGGCAATTTTATAAGTATAACATTTCCATTTAGGCAAGCAACAGTAGTAATTTCCCATAGGGCCCAAGACCTTCCAAATCATGGGTTCTTGACTAGGTTTTCAATACCAAGCATAAATTCCCTCATGAGAGCAGTTACCTTTTCCCTCCAAAGGCAGTTACTTACTCCCATACCAGTTATACCACCGGTGGACCCATCTTGCCTGGTTGGCCTGTTGTTCAGCTTGCAAGGTCCCCTGCTAGTTAAGACTCTTGGTGACTTGGCTCTCTCAGCAGTCTGCATAGGACTTTCAAGCTCTGCAACAGCTAGCCAGTAGGATGGAGGTTTCCAACTCAGTTCCAACTTGATTTCTCAGTGTCCTACAATCAGAACATGTACTATCTTCAGTAATAGCATCTTAACCATCTCACGGTGGTGGGCAACCAAGATGATTGTCAATAGCTCATATGATTTTAGGGGCTCCTGGGCCTCCCTAGCCAACAACTCACTGAGGCATATCTCACCCTGACATTAAATTTTTCCTATAACACCCTATGGTTTCAGGGTGCAGTTTTTTCCACCCCCACAGGGTAGTTCTGCCCAAACTCTTCTTTCAAAAATTATGTTCTTTAATGCTGGGTCCCCTGGCGGGTAGTGCAGAGGAAAGGAACAGGCCCGCTGGTTCCTCCCAAGGGGTTGGTCGAGGAAGAAGGTGGACGTCAGATGACTCAGAACCTCTCCTAGTCACCGGAGAAAAACCACACTGAGTCAGGAGTCTTGCCAAAGCAGGAACTTGCTTTATTGTTACAGGTGGTTGCCTATATAATGTTGAGAATGAAGGCGGGGATTCTAGGATGGGGGGAGAGGTAAGGGCCAATAGTAAACTGTGACTATTGAAATGATAATTCCAACTCCTGCACAGAAGTAGCTGGCAAGAAGCCATTAGGCGTATTGCTGAGTCCTAGCTGGCCAGAGACAGGTCGTCAAACTTGAGCTAGGCTCAGGAAGTTCCACTCACGTCCGGGACTCACAAGGCCCAACACTTTTTTTTTTAAATTATTTATTTATTTATTTAATTGAGAGTGACAGACACAGAGAGAAAGACAGATAGAGGCAGAGAGAGAGAATGGGCGCGCCAGGGCTTCCAGCCTCTGCAAACGAACTCCAGACGTGTGCGCCCCCTTGTGCATCTGGCTAACGTGGGACCTGGGGAACCGAGCCTCGAACCGGGGTCCTTAGGCTTCACAGGCGAGCGCCTAACCGCTAAGCCATCTCTCCAGCCCAGTCCCAACACTTTAATTAGTAACAAAGAAGTAGGTTTCCATATGGCTTATCCATAACATCTTTAGTTTTGGGGTTTTTTTTTTGTTTGTTTGTTTTGAGGTAGGGTCTCACTTTGGTTCAGGCTGACCTGGAATTCACTATGTAGTCTCAGGGTGGCCTCGAACCCTCAGTGATCCTCCTACTTCTGCCTCCCGAGTGCTGGGATTAAAGGCGTGCTCCACCACGCCCGACTTACATCTCTAGTTTTGGTGAACTTTTCTCCACCTCTCCTCTTGTCCATCCACCCTAGTCCTCTGAGACCATCCCACCCCCAGTATTCTGCCCCTTTACTTATGTATCTCTCCTCTTAATTCCTCCCCTCCTACCCACTTATGAGCCCTAAAAGCATGAAATTTGTTTTGGCTCACACATTTGGAGCCATCAACCCATGATTGCTTGGCCTTGTTGCTTAGCTCTATTATGGTGAGCATGTGTGGTAAAAGAGGTCTGTTCACTTCAGGGTAGCCACCAATCAGAGACAGGAATGGCTGAGGTCGCAATACTTCATTCAAAGGCATGCCACTAAGGACCTAACTTCCCACAATTAGACTCTACCTCCTAAAGGGCTGGATGGCTAAGACTTCAACAAATGGGCCTTTGGGGACATTTCAAATGCAAATTGTGGTACTCAGGATTAGGAATGATTTTTCACCTTTTCTTTCTCCTGTCTTGGATTTATTCTTAGAAGGTCCTGTGCATCTGTAGTGAGCTTCATCTCCCATCTCCTCCCTCTTCTTCTGCCCTGTAGGGATTTCCTTTCCGTTTCATAAGTAGCATGGACTAACCTGGCCTAGAAACAGTGCTGTGCCACAAACAGGTGATGAGAGAAATGTCTCAACGATCTTAGGGAGGAAACTGCACTCTCCTCCCACTCTCATGCTTCCCTTGTTCAGTTCTCCCCACCACCACCTTGTCAGGCTCACTGAGCACTCTGACTACCGCTACGTTCTCTCCCTGGCCTCTTAACTTCCTTCCCTTATCCATCATCTCCCCTCTGTGGTCAGCAGACACAAGACTTTATCTAGCTCTGAAGGGATACAACTGCTTCCTCAGGGTGACTTTCTCTGCCAGCCCTGACCACTTCACTTCTATTATCTAATTCTTTCTATTTTGACCATCCTTGCCTTCAATGACTCTTCTGTGTTGCTAAGTTCTATAACCTTCTCTCCAGTGCTTATCCCCTCTGACATTTCTACAGTGTGTGACACTTGTTCCCCCTTAGTTCTGTTTTGGTTCATTTGTTTGTTTGTTGCGTTTTTATCTAGTCAGTGTCCCACTGTAGCACAGGCTTACCTGGAACTCACTTTGTAGTACCGGGCTGGTCTTGAACTCACAGAAATCCTTTTACCTCATCTTTCTGAGGGCTAGGACTAAATGCATGCACCATCACACTTGGTGCCTTTAATTCTCTTTTGAACATAACTTTTATCTTTGTGTGCACATAATTTATGTTATTTAAAAGTTAGGAACTAGAAAATAATTTTTAAGCTCCCAGATGCAAGAAATTCCAGGTAAATTATGGTTATACTTTTTCAATTTTTTTATTACACATGCATGCCCATAGACATTTGCACGATTATCACTTAGCATATTAATCATTTTCCATTTTTAGATAATGTTCTTCTACAGCAGTATTTTATTACATGTATAATATTCCATCGTGTGAATGTGCTTTGATTTACTTAGTCAACCAGTGAACATTCAAGTTGTTTTTGATATATCACTGTGTAATAATGCTATGATTCACACCTTTATTTATAAGGTTTTATACATAGCCTTGATATTATTATAAGACAAATTCCTATTAATGAAATTAGTAAATAAAAGATTATTCAAACTTTCTACATTCTGGATGCATGCCCATGAACTGATTTCCAGAAAGGCTAGAACAATCTTTCCATGCCTTAGAAATGCTATAAAACTTTGGGATTAAGATCATGAGCTTTGGAGTTCTGTCTCAACTCTGTCCTTTTAATCTTAAATATTATGTCCTCCAAGATTCAGTTCTTTAATTCCTTTTTACTTCTGTTTCTGATCCTATTGGTATTATTTTTTGGACAATTTCTGCCCTCGTGACTTTACCCATGCAAAGCCCCCCTCCTCTCCAATTATCACCCCAGTTTACTGTTAGTTTGAATTTGACATGGTTTCCCTTAAGTTTCCTGTGTTCCCCACCATAAAGAACTCTGATTTTTACTCAGGCCAGCTACCTCTTAATTCTCCTCCTTAGAGATGGGAGAGATCATATACCCAAATGAAAATATTCTTTAGGGAAGGCATAGTACTTTAAAAACATTGGGTAAACAAACTCCTTTCTCTGGCAATCAGTCTTAATAAGGTTCATTTTTCTCACCACCAGCTTTTGGAGCTGTCCTTACTGAATGTTCCTTTCCTTCTTGCCCACCTGGGATTTGTGAGAGAGTTCAGATAGGAGCTGCAGGTGTCTCAGCGTTGGAGGGATACGCACACCTATTATTCAGTGCTGGCTCCGGTCACCACTGTCTGTCCAGGTGTATTGCCCTCCCTCGGCAAAAGCAATATAGATCCAGTCATTCTACTGCTGCTGGCACTAGCTGGTCTGTAGGCTATATCCCTGAAGCCTTCCAAAAACACTGTGCCTCCTCTTAATGCTTACTGGCATGGCCTTATGCCTTTGAGGAGAGGAAGAAAGCAATCTGTTCTTTGGGAAGATAACTTTGATGGATGTGTTTGTTATTGTCTGGCTTCCTTTGAACCAGATTCTCCCATTCAAGGCAGTTAATCTTTCTAAGCCTCATCTGATAAGAGTGGTGGATAATAATCCCTACCTCATAGAGTTATTTTAGAAGGATATAAAATATTGCACGTATAAGTGCTGTACAGGGTGCCTGACATATGCTGAACATCCAGTGAACACTAGCTTAGCATTTTGGTCTTCCAAGACCTGTTCTAAGGGGTCTAAATCTATTTCTGCTTTCTCTATAAAGCATCTTTTTGAAGTTTTTATAATAGTGTTCTGAACATTGTTTACTTATTTTATCTTTATTTCTGTCTTTACTAGACTATGAACTTCTCAAGGGTAATGACGGAATTCGATTTTATATTCTCAGTGCTCTGCAATGTACACACACAGAGAGCATTAACAAATAGCTATTGGAAGAGTACATTGGATGGATGATTTATATCCATGTTGTTTCTATTCACATTCATATTTGTTTTGCATCTGGACTACTCAAGAACTAATCTGGGTGTTACATTAAACTACAAAAGAAAAGATGAGATGATTAAAATGTGTAAGGACTGAAGGGTAAGATGGCTCAGTGATACTTCTAGAAAACCCACCATATAAATAGCTTATTAAAATTAATAATTGGAGGCTGGAGAGGTGGCTTAGTGGTTAAGGTACTTGCCTGCAAAGCCAAAGGACCTAGGTTGGATTCCCCAGCACCCATGTAAGCCAGATGCACAAGGTGGCACATGCATCTGGAGTTTGTTTGCAGCAGCTAAAAAGGCCCTGATGTGCCTATTACCTATCTCCTTCCCTCTCTCTCTCTACTTCTTTCTTTCAGTCTCAAATAAATTTAAAAAATGAAAATATTTAAAATTAATAATTAGAGCCAGGTGTGGTGGCACATGCCTTTAATCCCAGCAGTTGGGAGGCAGAGGTAGGAGGATCTCCATGAGTTCAAGGCCACCCTGAGACTACATAGTGAATTCCAGGTCAGCCTGGGCTAGAGTGAAACCCTACCTCAAAAACCAAAGAGAAAAATTAATAATTGGGACTGGAGAGATGGCTTAGCAGTCAAGATACTTCATTGCGAAGCCTAAGGACCCAGATTTGATTCTGTAGAACCCACATAAGCCAGTTGAACAAGGTGGTGCATACGTCTGGAGTTCATTTGCAGTGGCTAGAGGCCCTAGTGCACCCCTTCTCTCTCTCTCTCAATAAATAAGTAATAAAATAATGAATAATAATAAAATTAATAATTGAATTCTCTATAAGTCGATGGATACAATTCAATTATAAAATTCAGGTATATTTATGTTTACCAGTAGCAGTTGGCCCTGTCTCTGTAGGTTCTGTGTAAGGAGATTCAAGCCGCCACAAATGGAAAATGTGAAAAAATATACTTGAATGACTACTAGAGAGAAACAAAACTCATCAGAGTGCTGAGAATAAGTGCTGTGAAGTGCTCAATGCTAAATGAGACATCTATATTGCCCTTGCAAGGTTCAGGGGACATTGCGGGAGAAAAGAATGTAAGAGCTGGAGGATGGGGACGAGTGCTGTGGAGCCATCTTCCGGGCATGACATGACCATTTTATTCATAAGCTCGCAGACACTGCTGTTGCTTGCTCTAGGCCTGCACTATATTGGGCCCATCAATTTCTGTCATGGATGGTGGAAGATGGTAAAATAAAACATACCAAATTAGAAGGAGGTTCAGTGGAAGGGGTTTGGGAGACAAGAGAAGATAAAAGGAAGGTATTGTGACCAAAATACATTGTATATACATGTTTGAAAATTGTCAATAAAAGTTAAAAAGCAATCATAGATATGAAAAAAAGTCATCTGGAGCTGGGTATGGTGGAACATGCCTGTAATTTCAGTACACTGAAGTCTACGGGCAGGACAATCATGAGTTCAAGGCCAACCTGGACTATGCAGCTAGACTCTTTCTCAAAATAAAAACAAAATGCAAGCCGGACATGCAGAGGTCGGAAGATTGCTGTGAGTTCAAGGCCAGAGGCCACCCTGAGACTACATAGTGAATTCCAGGTCAGCCTAGGCTAGAGAGACACTCTGCCTTGGGAAAAAAAAAAATTTTTTTTTGTATTGAACAGAGTCAGATTTTTTTTCTTATCATTATTCCCTCAACAACTATATCCTGCAATAAGTAAGCATATGCCATGTACACTGATTATACATCATATATATAGGAGGAGTGCATTGGTTGTGTGTGGATAGGATGCCAGTTAATACAAAGGATTTGAGTATCCATACATTTTGGTTTCCTTGAGGGTCCTGAAACAAATTACCCACCAATACCAAAGAAAAACTATATAAGCATTAAAAAAATAAAAGAGAGCCAGGTATGGTGGCACACACCATTAATCCCAGCACTCAAGAGGCGGAGTTGGAGGACTGTCTTGAGTTCAAGACCACTCTGAGACTACAGAGTGATTTCCAGGTCTTTCTGGGCTAGAGTGAGACCCTACCTCAAAAAACAAAATCAAAACAGAACAAAACTTTTAAAACATCAAGGAATGAATGAAACATGTTATGTGTAAGATTTCTACAGATAAAAGTATAAGATTATGCTGAAAGAAATTTGAAAAGCTCTAAATAAATTGAATGATGTTTATGAATCAAAAGACTAAAGTTTGTATTTTGTAAATACTATTATCTTCCATAATGGTTTGCAATTTAATAGAGCCCCTTCCCAAATTTTAGTAGTGTGTATGTATATGAAAACTGAAAGTTGATTCTAAAATTTATATGAAAGTATTAAATTTTCAAGAAGATATAGAGTTGACAGTTCATATTACCTAATACCAAGACTTATGGTAAGACTTATTTGGTAGTATGCTTGGCATACAAAAGGATAACTACATTGATGGAGAAATAATAGTGTCCAAAACCAGATTCAAACAAACACAGATACTTGGTTAACAGAAAAGGATGCATTGCAGACTGATAGGGAGATATCTCCCTCTAAGTGGTATTGACTCATTTAAAAAAAAAAAAAAAACAGTCCTGGAGGGATGGCTTAGCAGTTAAGGTATTTGCCTGCAAGGCCAAAGGACCCAAGTTCGATTCCCCAGAGCCCACATTAGCCAGATGCACAAGGGGGGCGCATACATCTGGAGTTCATTTGTAGTGCTGGAGGCCCTGGCATGCCCATTCTCTCTCTCCTTCTTTCTCTGTCAAATAAATAAATAAAAATAAAATATTTTAAAAAACCATAGCTCACATTGTACAAAAAAGTAAAATTATAGGGCTGGAGAGATGGCTTAGTGGTTAAGTCACCTGCCTGTAAAGACTAAGGACTCAGGTTCAATTGACAGTACCTATGTAAGCCAGATGCACAAGGTGATGCATGCGTCTGGAATTTGCAGTGGCTAGAGATCCTGGCATGCCCGTTCTCTCTATATATTTGCCTCTTCCTCTTTCTCCTCTCTCTCAAATAGATAAATAAAAATTTCAAGTGAGATTATAAATTTAAATGTGAAAGTTAAAGGAACAGATTCTAAAAGTAGAAAGATACCTCCACGATATAAGAATAGGGAACCATTTCTCTAACTTTAATATTTTTATTTAGAGAGAGGGCATATGAGCATTCGGGGCCTAGTGCCACTGCCGGCAGACCCCAGACACATGTGCCTGTCTGTGCATCTGCCTTTATACACTGAGAAATTGAACCCAGGCCTTCAAGCTTTGCAAGCAGGCACTTTTAACAGCTGAGCCATCTCTCCAGCCTGGAAAATTTTTCTTAACTAAAATACAATCAGAGACTGGGGAGATTTCCCAGTGGCTAAAGGTGCTTTCTTGGAAAGCCTGCCTTCCTGGGTTTGACTCCCCACAGTTCCCACATACAACCAGAAGCATAAGATGGCACATGCTTCTGGAGTTCATTTGTAGCAACAAGAGGCCCTGGTCTGCCTATTCTCTTTCCCTCAAAATAAAAATAAAAACCTTGTTTAAAAAAAACAATCAGAGAATACCACATGGCTTTTATAATTGTTAACACTAAAACAAAATAAATCAAAACAAACAAAAAATCATAGATAATATTAAATGGTAATCTTATAAAGCAACTGGAACTCCCACAGACTTCTAGTTGGAGAGTCATTGGTAAGACCACTTGGGAAGACTTTTTTTTTTTTTTGGTTTTTCGAGGTAGGGTCTCACTCTGGCTCAGGCTGACCTGGAATTCACTATGTAGTCTCAGGGTGGCCTCGAACTCACGGCGATCCTCCTACCTCTGCCTCCCGAGTGCTGGGATTAAAGGCGTGCGCCACCACACCCGGGGGAAAACTTTCTGTATACAATATTGAAGTTGAAGTAGCCACAACCCAGCGCAATTCATTATAGGTACAGGCCCAAAAGAAATTAATATACATATGTATTAATTATGCATGAGAATATTCATAGCACATTATTTGTTACTAAGCTAGGAAGCCTCAATGTTCCTCGGGAGTAGACTGCATTAGCAGTGTGGAATAATGATGTCACCATGTGATAGTCAAATGAATAAAATCTCAAAAACATGTTATGTAAAGAAACCAGCTCCACAAGAATATGTATTTAATATATTTAATATTGACTTAGTATATTGAACCCATTTATATCAAGTTTAAACTCATCAAACTAGTTGTAATCAGCATCAGAGTTTTAGGCAGGAGGAAAGGGTCGTGAGGTGGTTTGGGATGGTAGCAGTGTTCTCTTTCTTGATCTCAGCTCCCATGATGAAAATTTGTCAGGCTCCATCCTCATGAACTGTCACCTTTATATGTGCATGTTCATCCTGAGAACCAGAAACTACTGTTCTGGTATGAAGAATAAAACATTATTATAAAGTTTTCAAAAGGAAAGACAGAAAGATATTAAATGTAAAATTTAGGTGTGTCGGGCTGGAGAGATGGCTTAGTGGTTAAGTGCTTGCCTGTGAAGCCCATGGACCCTGGTTTGAGGCTGAATTCCCCAGGACCCACGTTAGCCAAATGCACAAGGGGGCGCATGCGTCTGGAGTTCATTTGTAGTGGCTGGAAGCCCTGGCGCGCCCATTCCCTCTCTATCTGTCCCTTTCTCTTCCTCTCTCTCTGTCACTTTCAAATAAATAAATAAAAATGAACAAAAATATTTTGTAAAAAATTTAGGTGCATAAGTTAATATCTAATTTCAAGTTTTTAAAATATGTAGCACTGAACTCTTATTTTTAAATATGTGGCTCCAGGGGCTAGAGAGATGGCTTCATGGTTAAGATACTTGCCTGTGAAGCCCAAGGACCCAGGTTTGATTCCCTAGTACCCACGTTGCTGGCATGAACTTCCAAACAAGGCACAGTTATGGAGGAAGGGATTTAATGGAGCTTACAGGTAGAGGGGAAGTTCCGTAATGGCAGAAGTTGGCCCCCTTTCACAGGTCCACACAGAGAGAAGAGCCACCACTAACTAACACACAAGCAAGGACACTCCAGGAACCCCAGGTAAAGCTCTAACACTTTGCATACCTTTACTGGAATTCCCTAAACAGACCTTAGGGCTGGACCCTAGCATCCTCGCCCGCAGTGACATCTCCTTCAGGCAGGTGACTGGAGATCTAAGTTACAAACTTTTTTTTTTTTTTATAAACTCCTGAATGTATTGGGGAACAATCCATTCAAACTACCACACTACATAAGCCAGATGCATGTGGTGACACATGCAGAGTTCTTTGCAGTGGCTAGAGGCCCTAACAAGCCTTTTTTGTCTCTCAGTGGGCTGGTGAGCTGGCTTAGTCATTAAGGCCTGCAAAGCCAAAGGACCCAGGTTCGATTCCCCAGGACCCACATAAGCCAGAGGCACAAGATGCCGCATGTGTCTGGAGTTCATTTGCAGTGACTAGAGGACCTGGCGCACCCATTTCTCTCTCTTTCTCTTTCTCTCTCTCTCTCTCTGCCATTTTCTCTCTCTAATACATAAATAAATAAAAATATTTTTTAAAATGGATTTAAAAAAAATCTTCTTACCTAAACAACCATGAATCAAAACCTTGATTCCTTATTTCTTCCTCCTGTACTAATAGGATGACAGGTTGGTCTTTCTCACTGGAAGCAAAGTCCATATTAACTCACTAAAACCCTCTCAGTCTTAGCAGTGCCTCTCTCACCATTCAAGTATGGGCACTGCTTATAGTGTAAGGGGAGTTTGTTCCCAAACAATGCTGTTGGTAGCTATACTCTTATGTTTAACTTGGCCATCTCCTTTTCGACCACAGGGATCAGCTAGGTGTGGTGGTACACACTTTCAATCCCAGCACTCTGTAGGAGGATCACTGTTGAGTTCAAGGCCAGCCTGAGACTACATAGTGAATTCCAGTTCAGCCTGGGCTACAGTGAGACACTACCTTGAAAACCCCCAAATAAATAAATAAAAACTGTTCTAGAGGACAGAGGTCTTCTGAACATCCGCATTCATTTTCTCTTTCCTAGTTTGTGTTTCAATAAAGTTTTGGCATGTGATTGATTTTACAAAATCTATAACAATATAGTGAAACTAAAAATATGTAGTAATACAAGTTGACACAGGGCTGGAGAGATGGCTTAGCAGTTAAGGTGCTTGTCTGCAAAGCCAAAGGACCCAGGTTCGATTCTGTAGTGCCCACGTAAAGCCAGATGCTCAAGGTGGCGCATGCATCTGGATTTCATTTGCAGTGGCTAGAGACCCTGGCACACCCATTCCCTGTCTACCTGTCTTTCTCTCTTTCAAATAAATAAATTAATTAATTAAAAAAACAAATAAAATCAAAAAGTTAATGTACATATACATTTCTTTGACTCAAACATTCCTACTCAAGAGCGAGCCCACTGACTACTGCTTTAATTAAAGTGCTTTGAATACTGAGGAGATCCAGTTACGAGAATACTTGCCTGGTGGGGTGACTGAGCGGTTCACACGTATACCCCTCTGTGGCTGCAGGGACTCAGGGGAACGAAGTTGGCTTGGGCTGTTTCAACTGATTTATGTTCGATTTTTTGGATGTTTACAGTGACCTAATAAAAAGAGGCAGGTGAATGTGTGCTTTTATTAAAAAATTAGATTGAATTGGGAGCCAGATGCACTGGGACTCACTGGTGATTCCAGCTCCCAGAATGTGGAGGAAGGGGAACAGTGAGTCCAAGGCTAATCTGGGCAACAGTGCCAGATCCTGTCCAAAAAAGTTAGACTATAATGTATAAAAATAACTTTTTAGGGGCTGGAGAGATGGCTTAGCGGTTAAGCGCTTGCCTGTGAAGCCTAAGGACCCTGGTTCGAGGCTCGGTTCCCCAGGTCCCACGTTAGCCAGATGCACAAGGGGGCGCACGCGTCTGGAGTTCGTTTGCAGAGGCTGGAAGCCCTGGCGCACCCATTCTCTCTCTCTCCCTCTATCTGTCTTTCTCCCTGTGTCTGTCGCTCTCAAATAAAAAAATTAAAAAATAACTTAAAAAAATAACTTTTTAGTAAAGGTCAATATTTAATTTTAATTGTGTATGTGTGTGTTTTTCTTTTAATATCCCAGGCCGACCAGATATCTGGTTTTCACATACGATCTGTTCTCTGTGTCCCTATTTGGAACAGCAGCCACCAAATAATTGGTAAGACATTACTCAGATAATTTTAACTTGTTTGGGAAGAAATAGACCCTTGATTTTAAACATGCCCATATCTTTTTTATGTGCTCCCCTTTTAAATTTTTTTTTGGGGGGAGGGATAGTGTCTTACTACATATCTTTGGCTAACCTAGAACTCATTATGTCAACCAAGTTAGCCTCAAATTCATGATGGTCCTCCTGCATTTGCCTTCTGAGTGCTTGGATTACAAGTATGCACTACCTGGCTTGGTATGTTTCTCATTTTTATGTCTAGGAGTCATCAAGTTATGTCTCTAATGCTTGTAAGTCTCATAAGCACAAGCACCTAAGGTTTGTTCATTGATCAGAACACAAATACTTATTAAGTTTAAAGAACTAGGAAATTTTGATGTTGAGAAGATCTCAGAAGCCACCCAATAGAATTTTATTGTTTTTACCTTACAGACACTGAATTTGAGAGAGAGGGAGAAAGAGAGAGAGAGAGAGAGAGAGAGAGAGAGAGAGAGAGAGAGAGGAAGAGTGGGATGGGAAGGGGAGAAAGAGAACTTAAATAGATCAGAAAGCTATAGGATTAATGTCCAGGCCTCTAACTCCTAGAACGCCTTCCCGTTATATCAATGTGTTTACACCCATACTCACACGCATACTGTGGAGACAGAGGCAGAGAGAATATGCGGCATTAGACAGCTGAACATACTTCCTCTTTCTGCTAGTGCAGCTCCATAACACGTCATATTTTCCCCAGAATAAGGAAAATGTGAGCAAAAGTAGCTTCCAGTATTTTTTCTCCCTCCTTGCCCTTTTCTCAAAAGCTTAGTTAAGGCAGGCCTGGTGGTACATTCCTAAAATCCCAGAACTTAAGAGGTAGAAGCAAGAGAATCATGAATTCAAAGTCATTTTCAGCTGCACGGAGTTCCAAGTCAGTGTGAGCTACATGATACCCTGCCCCAATTAAAAGAATAAAAAGAAAAACCAAAACAAAACTTAAAAAACTAAGTTAGGAAATATGAAATTAAGTCTAGAAGCTCGGGCAAAAAAATCATGGTTAAACCAGAGCAGTCATGGATAGAGGCATTAGCTAAAATTACATAAACACCATAAAAATATTTTAAATTTTTAAAAATTTTTATTTATTTATTTGAGAGAGAAAGGGAGAGAGAGAATGGGTACATCAGGGTGTCTAGCCACTGCAAATGAACCTTACATGCATGCGCCCCCTTATGCATCTGGCTTTATGCGGATCCTGGGGAACTGAACCTGGGTCCTTTGGCTTTGCAGGCAAGTGTTTAACCACAAAGCCATCTCTCCAACCCTAAAAATATAATTATTTTCCTAAGAGATATAAGACAGTGAATATATTTGGAATACAATACAATACTTTATTGGCCTCATTTGGCTTCATCTAAGATTGCGTGTTAAGCTCTGAGGCACCACTACCTGACCAGTGACTTAGTATCCTGCAAGTGTGGTTAAGACCTGAATTTTGGAAAAGTTTTTTCATCAGATTGTCTTATCTACACAAAAATAATGGCAGACTATTAAAGGTATTCCAAATCTAAGCCTAAATACAAAAGTGAACTAATTTTCATCTTACATAAAATTTTAAATACATTTTTTGCTGAGGGGAAAGAAAATGTCCATAAGGAATATCCTAAGTTTGCCTGTTACATGACAAAACATTTTTATTTATTCTATGTGCTTTTAAGAATATGATGAGTTATCTTCCTGGTGGGAGTTAAGTGACTTAAACAATACAAGCTCACTTTGGAATTGCTTTAGAATTGTAGCTATGTTTTTGTTTGAACTAAATGGAGGGATCTATTTTTAAGGTTGTATTTTTCTGGTTAGACTGCTGTCCTTTGAAGGCCCTGGACCAAAGTATCCATACAATGAGGGAAATGAACTTTGAACAGAGGAAGTACTCATAAATCAAGTTTATTAGGGTTTCCTAAGCCTTTGGAAGGGGGCAATAGAACTCACCTTGCTCTGAAGATTTACTGTGCCATATTAATTTCCATTGTTTTTAGACATTCCTATTCACTTTATAAACACTTAAACATTATACCATTTATAGAGAATAAGACAGTGGTTACTAGGAGTGAGGTGAGGGGAGAAAATGAGAAGGTGTACATCAGAGGATACCAAAAAGCAAGTATGTAGGATGAAGGGTGTAAGGATCTAATGTACAACATAAGAACTATGGGGAATAGCGCTAGAGGGATTGCTTAGTGGTTAAAGCATTTGCCTGCAACCAGGACCCTAATTCAATTCCCTAGGACCCATATTAGCCATATGCACAAGGGGATGCATGTGTCTGGAGTTTGTTTGCAGTGGCTGGAGGCTCTGGTGTGCCCATTCTCTCTCTCTCTCTCTTTCTCTGTCAAATAAATATATAAAAATAAGAAAGAACTATGGGTAATAAAGTTGGCCTGTCTTAGAAATCAAACCAAATGAGATTCTTTGCTGCTCTTGCCATAAAAATCTAAAACTCTAAACCAAAATGGGTGTCTATGTGAGTGGATGGACATATTAATTTGCTTAATTATAGTAACATTCTTACTGTGTGTATGTGTTGCATAATATCATGGTATAGTCCCTAGATATACATAACGAAAACTTGAAAATTATCTCATTTAATCTTCAAAAGCCCATTTTACAAATGGGAAACTTCCATGCAAAAAAAAAAAAAAAAGTTATAAGGCCACATAGCATCTAGTGGAACTGAAATTTAAGCTAAGTTCATCTGACTTAGTTACTATGCCATATTGCCCCTCTCAAGCCTTAAGGGAAATAACAGGTATATGCAGTTCAATATGTGCATCCAGTCATATATATCATTTTGTGTGTATATATGCCAATACCTCTACAAGCTGTATCAACATTATGGGGAGTTTGGACTGATTCTTTGCAGTTACAGAGTCACAGAGACATCTGTGGCCTACTCTATTCCGGTGACACACTACTCAGTATTGAAAATGACCATGTGTTCCAAATTTTTCTCAACAGGGGTTGCTCAGGTGTTGAATAGACTTGATGGGAAGCCTTTTGATGACGCAGATCAACGCCTTTTTGAGGTAAGAAAATCAACTCATAAACCAATAGCCATCGCTGAATCTCCAATAGTCTCCTTGCCTACATTTGTAAGGATAGCTAATCATTAATCATTGTTATATTTAAATGGTGTACCAAATTTTAAAGGAAGACTTAAAGAAAATATACATGTATAAGCAATATTTAATTGTACCTTTCATTTAACAGATTAGTTTGTAACCTTTGATCATTTTTAATATATTATTTATTTATATGCAAGACAGAGAGGGAGAGAGAGAGAAAGAAAATGAGCACATCAGGGCCTCTAGCTGCTGCAAACAAACTCCAGACACATGCACCACTTGTGCACCTGGCTTTTCATGAATACTTGGGAATTGAACCCTGGTCATTACGGTTTTCAGGCAAGTGCCTTGACTGCTGTGTCATATCTCCAGCCCCTATGATTATTTTTATCCTAATTGTTATATCTGATCTTTGTCTTCTCCACATGTGTTTAGCCAGGAGATCCTTAGCCTGCTCTGCCAGGGGTACCACCCACACCTTCCTTTGGTTCACAGATTTCCATTCCCTCCAGTGCTCAACTAGAGAGCAGATCCTCGAGTGGGCTTTCTTGGGGATTGTACCAGAAGCCATGAAGCCCCCATCATTATTTTTCTCTAGCCAAGGACACCTCACTGTTCCTTTATTAACTAAGTCAGACCTGCTTGTCCTAACCTTCCCTTGTGGTTATTCTCAGGTTCCTTGCCAAAACAGTTGATAGCCTACCTACTGAATGAAGAGGCTTTTTGTTAAATTGAATTGAGTTATTAAAATCAGCCCACCACCCAAATAAATTAAAACCACGTTCAGACTGTATGCTTGCAAATGTGTGAAGTAATTTCTTCACATTGACATTAAATTAATGATTTTTTTCTCATGTGCAACATGAGCTATAAAGTTGTTAACGATAACATTAATTAAGAATTTTAATGTACATGTTTCCCTAAGGCCTACCTCTGTACAGTAAAATCACATTTTCAGACTCATCTCTGATGACTGTCTGCTTTCATCTTTAGTTTTTCCAATGAGTTATTATAATTAAAAATTTTTTTTAAAAAAAATCTTTTAGGAGAGTGGGTTTCAAGATAGGGTCCCACTCTACCCTAGGCTGACCTAGCATTCACTCTGTAGTCCCAGGCTGGCCTAGAACTCACAGAGATCCACCTACCTCTAAGTTGAACTAATGAGCTTTCCCTATCCTAGGCTTTTGTCATCTTTTGTGGCCTTGGCATCAATAACACAATTATGTATGACCAAGTGAAGAAGTCCTGGGCCAAGCAGTCTGTGGCTCTTGATGTAAGTATAATATTTGTGTCAAGATCCTATGTTAAAATCTTATTCTTGTAAAGGAAAAACATGTCCTTCCTATGAGTCTTACTTTCTTAAATTTTTAATTTTTTCTTCTTTGGGTCATAATCATTTAAGGTCATGAGTTCAGATTTGATGAGACCCTCTCTGGAAAATGTATAAATTACTGTGGTGTTTTGAATGTCATGTCCCCATAGCCTCAGTGTTTGTGATTGAGCAGCTTTCTGCGTAGTGGAAGTCTTTGGGAAGCGCAGCCCTCCGGGAAAAAAATGTTTCACTGGGGATAGACCTGGAATTCAGCTCTGTGTGTTTGGAGTCAGCTGGTGCTTGCTAGTGCTGGCTGGTGTCTCTCTGCTATGGCTGTGATGGAGTGAGCCAGCCTCCTTCACCATGATGAAGCTTCCCCTGGAAGCTGTAGGTCTGAAATCAACACTTTCCTCCCATAAGTGGCTTCTGGTCTAGCTTTGTCCCAGCATTGAGAAGGTAACTAAAGCAGTTATTTATAATTTCAAGAATTATAAACCAGGCATGGTGGCACATGTCTTTAATCCCAGCACTCGAGAGGCAGAGGTAGGCAGATTGCTGTGAGTTTGAGGCCACCCTGAGAGTACATAGTGAATTCCAGGTCAGCCTGTGCTAGTGTGAGACCCTGCCTCAAAAAATAAAACAAAAATAAATAAATAAAAACATGATTTCAAAGGTTCTGAGGAGCCCATTCATATATATCATATCATTAGATATAGGTTTTATATACTATATTGATTGAATAGTGATCATTTAAAAATAACTTGTCACTGTTTATAGGCTCAGGACTTGGAAGACAGAGGCAAGATGATCATGAGTTTGAGCCAGCCTGGACTACATAGTGAGACTCTGTCTCAAAAAAAAAAGTCAAGATTTAAAGATATGAACTTATATTTGAATATATAGAGACACTTCTGAAAATTCACTACTTCTCTTATAGTAGGAGAAAACATCACTAGGATGCTGTATGGCCCAGACAAGAGAAGCTGTCTTGTCATTATCCAACTGCCCCTTCTCCTCACTCCCTGAGCACACAGGCACACACCTGCTGCTGAGAATCCACACACCCGCTTCCCTGCCGGCACTGCAAGTCTGCTGAGCCCCACTAAGTTCAAAAGAAGTTTTCATCTCCCATAAATCTCAGAGGCTTGTTTTGACTTATGACCTATGTTTTCTAGCATCTGCTCTGCAGATGGGACCAAAGTCTCTGTTTATATCTATGAAATGTTTCTTACACAGAGAAAGTATCAGTGTCAAAATAACAGTATGATGTAAGACACGTGCACCCTTCAAATATTCTAGATGCCACATTTTTGGAGAAAGAAAAAACCAAGGAGAAGGATAAATATCCAAATCAAAGGTGCCTGCAGTGCTCTGATTTAAGACTTAAAATACACAAAATTGTGCTATCTAATTACCCATGTCCTTGTTTCCTCCTGGTTACACTATGAATTCTGGAAGCATAGAATTTCATAATTTATTTTCTTTTTTTTTCTAAAATTTTTTTGTTTGATGTTTATTGATTTATTTGAGAGCAAGAGACAGAGAGAAAGAGGCAGTTAGAGAGAGAGAGAGAGAATGGGCACGCCAGGGCTTCCAGCCACTGCAAACGAACTCCAGACGTGTGCGCTCCCTTGTGCATCTGGCTAATGTGGGTCCTGGAGAATTGAGCCTCGAATCGGGGTCCTTAGGCTTCACAGGCAAGTGCTTAACCGCTAAGCCATCTCTCCAGCCCCATAATTTTATTTTCAATGCCTAGCAGGACACATTGCAAAGGAGTAATTTATGGAATAGTTTTCAATGGAGAGATAGAGAGAGAAAGGAGGAAGGAAGGAAGGAAGGAAGGAAGGAAGGAAGGAAGGAAGGAAGGAAGGAAGGAAGGAAGGAAGGGAAGAAGGGAATAAAAAATTGAGGTAAGGGAATTTTTCATTGTTCTCCTGGTATAGAACTGCTTCTTTAATAAGTAACATGTTCACAGCATGGGCCAAAAGATAGCACATGGTAAGTTAACAAGAGGAATAATTGCAAACACATACCAAAGAATTAAAAATCACTGGTAGCAGTGTGTGTATTTCTGTGTGCAGAATTATATTCATAGTGTGGGTCTGTCATCCTGCTCCAGTGTGACAATTAAGTAAGATGCTGCATGTGAATATTTTAATGAGCCATCAATAAAATTATAGCAACAACAACAACCATGGTGCTATTGTTTGTAGTAGTACATTTAGTGCTGAGAAATGTTTGGAAGGAA
Source organism: Jaculus jaculus (assembly GCF_020740685.1). NCBI lineage: Eukaryota > Metazoa > Chordata > Mammalia > Rodentia > Dipodidae > Jaculus > Jaculus jaculus. The sequence goes on from NC_059105.1 coordinate 61,220,550, forward strand.
GAAGGACAAGAATTTGAAGCAAATACTGAGTTGTAACTCTCCTTCACACTAATCAAACTCTGATCTCCCCAAACTCGCTTCACCTATTATATCTTAGTTCCTGAAACTATTTGAAGCAGAGGCAGAGGACGAAGCTGGGGAGAAGGCTCAGCTGTTAAAGATGCGTACTTGCAAGCCTATTGACCTGAGTTCAATTCCTCAGCACCCACATAAAGTCAAATACAAAGTGGCACCTACATCTGTAACCCCAATGTGCCTAAGGCCGTGGGAGGTGGAAGTGGGAGAATCTGGAAACTTGTGGGCCAGCAAAACTGGTGCACACAGTGCCAAAACAGTAAATAAGACCCTGTCTCAAAGAGAAGGTGGTGGGTGCCGGAGAGATTTCTTAGTGGTTAGGGTGTTTGCTTGTAAAGCCAAAGGACCCAGGTTCAATTCCCAGGACGCATGTAAGCCAGATGCACAAGGTGGCACATGTATCTGGAGTTTGTTTGAAGCAGCTGCTGGAGGCCCTTGTGCACCCGTCGTCTCTCTCTCTCTCTCTCTCTCTCTCTTTCTCTCTCTCTCTTTCTCTTTCTCTCTCTCTCAAATAAATCAATAAAAATAAATATGTTTTTAAAATAAATAAATAAAAGAAGGTGAGAGGGAAGGACAGAACACCCTGAGGTTATCTTTTGACCTCCACACCATAAGAAAAAAACTCGGGCTGGAGAGATGGCTTAGCAGTTAAGCGCTTGCCTGTGAAGCCTAAGGACCCCGGTTCGAGGCTCGGTTCCCCAGGTCCCACGTTAGCCAGATGCACAAGGGGGCGCACGCGTCTGGAGTTCGTTTGCAGAGGCTGGAAGCCCTGGCGCGCCCATTCTCTCTCTCTCCCTCTGTCTGTCTTTCTCTCTGTGTCTGTCGCTTTCAAATAAATAAATAAATAAATAAATAAATTTAAGAAAAAAACTCTACATACTAGTCCCAACTATGGGTCTCTACGTCATTGTGTTGTGGTATCATTAGCACAAATAGAGAGAGGAGCCCATGCACCCCCATATTCTCACACCTCGCCCACCTCGTGGTATGTCCTCATGCTGTTGAGGAGGGGCTGGAATAACTGGGCTGAGGCAAGAATGATAACTTTGTCCCAGATTGAGAGACGCTCACAGGCACCACTTTCGTACTCCCGACCCACTCACGGAGCTACAGAACATAGTAAGTGCTACCATACCCTCATCCCTAGCCATGGTCTTCTCACCTGTGGAGACGTGTTAGGTTCATCGTGAACACGGTCTTGTTTGTGCACCTCAGTTACCTTCTGTCCTTACACACCTCTTCTTGCCGACCCTACCAGATTTCTGGCTCAGCTCAGTTTATGACGCTCTCATGCTTTCAAGAAGTTGAGTTACACATGTTGACTTACATGTGCTATGGATCTTACGTCTTTCTGGGGTCACAAGCAGCCATGCCAGTCAGAACCTGGTGTTGTCATTTTGCTCTTGTTCCCCTCTCTCACTTTCAGCCAACCCTCAAGTCGGTGGGGACCAGGCTTAGTGCTTAAGATCAGGTGGCCTTGCACCCTGCTTCCTGGCCCAAGGATCTACCATGCACAAGAGTATCTGGAAGGATTTCATATTCTCAGCATTTATGTAGACAAAAAAATGATTTGTTAAGAGCTACTAAACTCAAATTCATGAATGAGCTTTTTATATGCTATAATATATATTAACTTGCAGATGAATATATATTAAACTTATGGGCTTATAAATATTACACATGCATATGAATAAATATAATCTTAAATAAATATTTCTGTGAAAATCATGTATTTGTGTTTGTATAGTTATAACAAACTTAATCTCATAAAGGATTTGAGCTACTTTATAATGCTATAACTGATCCAGCTAAAAGTAAAAATTAAATACTACTAACAAAGCTGAAGAGAGAGAGAGGAGAGGGTTGGGGGACTGAACCAAATGCCATTTTCCTACATTCAGGCAGTCAGGGAACATTCGCCATGTAGATTCATCTCCTTGTATCATCTCCTTTTTGCACATTATTTTCAGTCTGCATCCTGCTTGAACCTGTCCTGAGAAAGGCAGTATTTAAATGGATCTCTTTCGATCCTGGAACCTTATTACATTGCCTCATTTTTCATTAGTAACAGGAGTGAAGCAAAGCAATTCACCACCCCCGCCCCCAGGCTCCGGTAACAGTAACGACCCTAGAAGCCTTTCTTTCCAGGAAGGGGTCACTCATAGTTCTGGGCCCCAGAGCTCAGAGAATGTACTACCACCGCTCATAAGGAGACTCTGGAGAGACTGCATGACTTTGTGGAGCCTTTTCAGCATCCTTGCCCCAGGGCATTTAGTACAAATGCTGCACCTCTGAAAGTGACTGCTCTTCAGATCTACCCTCTGAAAAGGCTAATTGCTACAAATGGGATGGAGTGTTATCTTCGAAGCACTCAGGGCTCCCAGGAAGAAAGCGTTTTTGTTGTTGCTGTTCGCAAAATGTATGGCTTTTACTGCTCTACCTTGCCAAAGATCCCCAGATGTCCATGTGCTTATTTAATATTTAATACTGGCTACTATTTTTACTGACTCAAAGTGGCATATTAAACACACACACGTGTGTGTGTGTATTTCTTTACATGTCATTTTGTTACATTGATCTGGAAGATAAACAGAATGTCATTGTTTTAAGTCTATTTTATTTTTGTTTTGTTTTTCCAGGTAGGATCTTACTCTAGCCAAGGCTGACCTGGAATTCACTATGTAGTCTCAGGGTGGCCTTGATCTCATGGTGATCCACCTATCCCTGCCTTATGAGTGCTGGGATTAAAGGCGTGCGCCACCACGCCCGGCTTAAGTATACTTTTAATATAGGTTGTGCCTGGCACCAATGTCTTTTGTACAAAGAGGCTGTTGGCTTTATCCAAGCAAAACACAGTGTAGTTTGGATTGAATCCTGATTCCATAGTTGCTGACCTTGGGCAAGCTATGTAAACCCTCACTTTGTTTCTTATGTTTAAATGGATGTAAGGAAGATGTTTGGCACACAGGGCCCATGTTTAGAGCCAGTGCTCAGTTACAGCTGGCACACTTGTCCTCTCCTGTCCATGGGTTCCACACCTGCCCCTTCAACCAGGGTGGGAAATATTAAGGAAAAAAGGTAGCTGTGCTAAACATCCAAAGGCTCTTAACATTCTTCCCTACACAAGGCAGGTATAGTAATGACTTTCTAGCATTTACATCATATTGCCTAGTGTAAACAATCCAGGGATGGTTTAAAGTATGTGGGAGGATGCGTGTTTGCCAGAACTAAGCATATAGTAGATAGTACTTTAGCACCACAGATTTGGTATGAGGGAGATTCCCTAGACCCAATGGCCTGTAGCTATGGAAAGGGACCTGTCCTTAGCATTGTGTAATTTTACCAGTGCTCGTGCTGCCCTTGATTTCCTTAAGCTCTGTCCAGGTGATGTAATATTTGCTTAAGGCTGTGCTTCAAAAGAGCTGTATTTCTATATGTTCACATTTTCTCAGAGTTAGATGGACAAACATGTTCTGCTTCATGATTGAGTTCACAACAGATTTCCCATTTCCTGGTTCTTTGCCATGAGCTCTGTTACTTACACCATGGGGTATGTGGGCAACATGTCAAGTGCTTCTGTGGGCACTCCTGCATCCTCCAGGCATCCTGGCATTTTGTGTGTCTTTTGGCACAAAAGCTAATGGTTGGGCTGGAGAGATGGCTTAGTGGTTAAGGCACTTGCTGCAAAGCCTAAGGATCCAGGTTTGATTTCCCAGTGCCCACAATGTGGTGCATGCATCTGAAGTTTGTTTGCAGTGGCTAGAAGCCCTGGCGCACCCATTCTCTTTCTCTCTATCTATCTGCCTTTCTCTCTGTCTTCCTCGTTCTCTCTCTGCCTCTTTCTCTCTCTCACATAAATAAATAAATCACACATTTTTTTAAAAGTCTCATGTGTCTTAAAAAGGTATAGCTCTCCAAAGAGAAAATCTTCCACAGCTTTCAGCAAAAACCTTGGCATACAGAGGACTCTCGTTCCTTTTGCCACATATTGGCAACTTCAGCTCATTTTATCCACAGCCCATAGAAGATGAAGGAAATTTTTACATATCAAATATCTTCTAGTTTTCTTGTCTTTAAAAATGGAGTGACTAATACATTACCTAGACTGTGTTTAACAATTGAATTATCAACTCAATGATTTTGGTGAACATTTTTTTCTGAATTTCTCACAATTTAGGTATGCAGTTCTGTTGTTAATATCCTTTTACCTCCACATATAATATGACTACTGTGAGTTTCTTAGGGAGCAGAGATGTTCTTGAAGATGAGTAATGGAAGAAAGAGAAATTTACTATTATTTCAGTGACTTTAATTTGATGATCCCGATCTCCATTCAGCATTAGTAGCCAAGAGTTCCAAAAGAGATGTCTTTATATATGTTCACACTTTCTAAGAGTCAGAACCTGAAGAAACTCTACCTAAAAGTCAGAGAACATGCAATACAAATGTCGATGCAGAATATTACTTCCTCAGTTTGAGCATTCAGAATTGCCCTATGGGGTGTCTTTCATAGTTATTGCAAATGAAGCCTTACCTAATACTGATGAGAAATTTTCCACAAAGTGTAAGTCTGGGTGTTAAGGGATGCCTCATACAGCTTTATGATCAGAGCAGGAGAGGAATGAGGGTCAAGCAGAGGGTGAGGAAAAGGTGTATGCAGTCAGGAGCCATTCATTCTCCCATGCCAAAGCCTCTCCCATTTATTTCCTCCTTTCCAATTTCACAGTGACCATCCTACTTAAGGGCTTCATTACCTGTTGCCTGGGCAATTGAAGTACCCTTTTACTTGTCCCTCCTAAAACATATTTGAGATTGCATCACTCGCCCACTCGTAGACCTTAAGCTACTCTCCCCTTACCTATCAGAGTACAGACGTCCTGGCCTTTGGGCCCTTGGAAGTCTCATACCAAACTACTTTCCTACCCTTGGCTCTCATTTCTCTTCTCAAAGAATTTTATGTTACTTATACACTCACATACCTCGTAGTCCACAAGTCAGCCACATGCCTGTTTGCCATCTGATCTTTAATATCCCCTCCACTACTGCTATTCTCTCTTCCAATTATGCCTTCTCCATCCAAAGTCACCTCATCATTCGAAGCTGACCTACCTGTGCTCTTCTCTAGAAAGCTTCTGCTCTCGTGGCTGTCTCCCCTTTTATCCTGTTACAAGTCTGCATGTTCTCCTATCCCCTGAAGTTTGGGAACTATGAGTTCATGCTTCATCTTTACTCCCCTTGGGGTTTTTCATGCCGGGGGTACTCAGTAAAGTGCACCGGATACATGCATACATGCTGCCATGAGTTGTGATCCTCCAGGGCAACATGCTAAAAGGGAAAGGCTTGGGCCTTTCCGAACATGATGATGAGGAAGCTGAGAGTTGCTCTTGGCATAAATCTTGTTGCCACAGGCTGGCAGATCACCATCTCTGACTTCTTCCCCAACACAGTAAGCTGTAAGTGCAGCGTTGGCTGTGTGGGGACTGCCAATGAGGACCTCTTTCCAGATACCATGCCCCATGAGATATGGTATGAGTGCAAAGGAACCCACCTGGCTTCCATTAGTTAAGGCGAAAGAGATAATTAGCCCATGAGGAATTGCCTTAAGTTCCCAGGAAATGTATGTCTCTAGGCAGGTAAGTGAAAGAGCTACACTTCCAGCATGCACACAGATGTCACTTTCTTCCTTCTTGACCTCTTCCTTTAGTCCTTTTCTGTTGAAGCAATCGGCCCCACTCCTGGGTGAAGGCTCTGGAGGATGTCGTGGCTCTTCTGACACCCAGCAGAGTCTAGGTGTCTCTTTGCTGTTTCTCTTCTCTGCAGCTAGAAGCCTGTGGTCTAGAGGGCGTCTCAGTGGATTTTTTTTCTCCTCCCCTTCCACCAAAGACTAGTTGAGGACAAGAGGAAGGTGGGATGACAAGGCAGAGTCTTTGCCGTAGGGGCTTCCCTAACCTGGCTCTGGGACCCTCTGCACCCGGCACCGGCATTCTGTTTGCCAGGAGTTGCTTGAATCAACTGTACACACAACTCCCTGGCTGGCACTCTGTTATTAACAATGATGTGGGGCTGGAGAGATGGCTTAGCGGTCAAGCCCTTGCCTGTGAAGCCTAAGGATCTCGGTTCAAGACTTGATTCCCCAGGACCCACGTTAGCCAGATGCACAAGGGGGCGCACGCGTCTGGACTTCGTTTGCAATGGCTGAAAGCCTGGCACGCCCATTTTCTCTATCTGCCTTTTTCTTTCTCTGTCTGTTGCTCTCAAATAAATAAAAAAAATAAAAATAAAAACAACAACAACAAAAGATCATTTAAAACAATGATATGGTGTGGATGTACCCTTCCTGGCCGCTAACAGCCCCATCTCAGGTCCCGGCCTGTAGTGACACATCTAACTTTTCCTGTCTGGGGGTCAGCTTACTCTTCTAGGCAGGCCAGCATCCGTTTAGGCTTTTTTGTTGTGGCAAACATAAATGTAACACAGGATTTACTTTCTTAATCATTTCTATTTTATACCTTAGTGGCTTCAAGTACATTCACGTTGTTCACCCAAGACCACCGCCCATCTCCACAATGCACTTACCATCCCAACCTGAGACGATACCTGCTGCCCCATAATCTTCCAACTTTCCCTAGCCCATGGAACAGCCATTTACTGTGGCCATAAATCTGACCTTGCTAGGAATCTCATGTCAATGGAATCACACAGTATTTGTCCTTTTGTGACTTATTTATTGCACTTAATTTGTGGTAGGCACTGTTCTAGGTGCTGAGGATTCAACAGAGGAAAAACAATATTTATATTCTCATGAACCTTATATTGTAGGGGAAGGCAGGGAGTCGGGAAGTAAACAAATAAATTAGCAAGATAAATTCATGATAATGTGTCATAAAATAACAGGATGTTTTGATAAAGAGTTTGTAAAAAATAGGACAAAGCTTGGGTGCCTGCAAAAGAAGGCTGTGTCATCTTTCTTGTTGCTGTGACAAAATATCTGAGAAAAACAATCTAAAGGAGGAAAGTGACTTTGGCTCATGGTTTCTGGTGTCTCTGTGCATGGTTGCTTGGCTCCGCCACTTGCCTCAGAGGAGGCAGAACATTGCCACGATGGGCGTTTAGCAGAGCAGCTTGGAAACCACAGAGAGAGAGGACAGGCCGGTCACACTATCCCCTCCACACACACACTTCCAGTGGCCTACTCCCTCTACACCTCCCCCTGGCACCACCCTCTGGAGTCTGAGCCTTCAACATGTGAGCTTTGGGGGGGACATTCCACATCCCAAATGGTGACTGAACTTCCTTGACAAAGTGATGACTAACCTGTGTTATCTCACTGTTTTGTTTGATTGATTGATAATTTCCATACAAACCTATGTGCCAGTATAGGGTTTCACTCCAATTCTCATGAGGCTCTTTCTTCTTGTTATCTTGGTGATGTCTGTTTTACTTTTTGCACATGTATATGTATTTCATGTATATGCAGGCATAGGGGTGTATGTGCTGCCAACATGCGTGTGCATACAGAGGCCTGAGGACAACCTCAAATGTTGCTTCTCAGGAACATGATCCACCCCCCCCCCTTTTTTTTTTTTTTGGACCAGATTCTCCCATTGGCCTGGAGCTTGCCAAGTAGGCTAAACAGGCTGGCTAGGAAACCCCAGTATCCACTTGTTTCTGCCTCCCCAGTGCTGGAATTACAGGCACATGCTACTACGCCTAGAATTTTTATGTGGGTTGTGGGGATTGAACTCAGGTCCTTAGGCTTATAAGACAAGCACTCTGCCAACTAATTCATTGCCCCAGTCCTTTTCTTGTTGCAAGCATGACATTCCTGAGAGGAAATGGCCCTTATATGAAATTGCTATTAGAGCTACATTCTCTGGTTTTCAGGATAGAGTGTAGACCAACTGATAAGGCTTTGTGAGAGTCCCAGACCTTCTCGTAGTCCACTTGTGTCCCCTGGAATCCCTTGGTCATATACAACAAGCCCACTCATGTCCCCTGGAATCCCCTGATCATATACACAAAGCCCACTCATGTCCCTTGGGATCCCTTGATCATATACACAAAGCCTACTCATTTACCTTGGGATCCCCTGATCATAGACACAAAGCCCACTCATGTTCCCTGGAATACCCTGGTCATATACACAAAGCCCACTCATGTCCCCTGGAATCCCCTGATCATATACACAAAGCCTACTCACGTGCCCTGGAATCCCCTGGTCATATACACAAAGCCCACTCATGTGCCCTGGAATCCCCTGATCATATACACAAAGCCCACTCATGTGCCCTGAAATCCAATGATCATATACACAAAGCCCACTCATGTCCCCTGGAATCCCCTGGTCATATACACAAAGCCCACTTATGTGCCCTGGAATCCCCTGATCATATACACAAAGCCCACTCATGTCCCCTGGAATCCCCTGGTCATATACACAAAGCCCACTCATGTCCCCTGGAATCCCCTGATCATATACACAAAGCCCACTCATGTCCCCTGGAATCCCCTGATCATATACACAAAGCCCACTCATGTCCCCTGGAATCCCCTGATCATATACACAAAGCCCACTCATGTCCCTTGGGATCCCCTGGTCATATACACAAAGCCCACTCATGTTCCCTGGAATCCCCTGATCATAGACACAAAGCCCAATCATGTGCCCTGGAATCCCCTGGTCATATACACAAAGCCCACTCATGTGCCCTGGAATCCCCTGATCATAGACACAAAGGCTACTCATGTTCCTTGGGATCCCCTGATCATATACACAAAGCCCACTCATGTCCCCTGGAATCACCTGATCATATACACAAAGCCCACTCATGTCCCCTAGAATCCCCTGGTCATATACACAAAGCCCAATCCTGTGCCCTGGAATCCCCTGATCATATACACAAAGCCCACTCATGTCCCCTGGAATCCCCTGGTCATATACAAAAAGCACACTCATGTCCCCTGGAATCCCCTGATCATATACATAAAGCCCACTCATGTCCCCTGGAATCCCCTGGTCATATTCACAAAGCCCACTCATGTGCCCTGGTATCCCCCGATCATATACACAAAGCCCACTATGTCCCCTGGAATCCCCTGATCATATACACAAAGCCCACTCATGTCCCCTGGAATCCCCTGATCATATATACAAAGCCCATTCATGTCCCCTGGAATCCCCTGATCATATATACAAAGCCCATTCATGTCCCCTGGAATCCCCTGATCATATACACAAAGGCCACTCATGTCCCCTGGAATCCCCTGATCATATACACAAAGCCCACTCATGTGCCCTGGAATCCCCTGATCATATATACAAAGCCCATTCATGTCCCCTGGAATCCCCTGATCATATACACAAAGCCCACTCATGTGCCCTGGAATCCCCTGGTCATATACATAAAGCCCACTTATGTGCCCTGGAATCCCCTGATCATATACACAAAGCACACTCATGTGCCCTGGAATCCCCTGATCATATACATAAAGCCTACTCATGTCCCCTGGAATCCCCTGGTCATATATACAAAGTCCACTCATGTGCCCTGGAATCCTCTGATCATATACACAAAGTCCACACATGTCTTCTGGTATCCCCTGATCATATACACAAAGCCCACTCATGTGCCCTGGAATCCCCTGATCATATACATAAAGCCCACTCATGTGCCCTGGAATCCCCTGATCATATACACAAAGCCCACTCATGTGCCCTGGAATCCCCTGATCATATACATAAAGCCCACTCATTTCCCCTGGAATCCCCTGGTCATATATACAAAGTCCACTCATGTGCCCTGGAATCCTCTGATCATAAACACAAAGTCCACACATGTCTTCTGGTATCCCCCGATCATATACACAAAGCCCACTCATGTCCCCTGGAATCCCCTGATCATATACACAAAACCCACTCATGTGCCCTGGAATCCCCTGATCATATATACAAAGCCCATTCATGTCCCCTGGAATCCCCTGATCATATACACCAAGCCCACTCATGTGCCCTGGAATCCCCTGATCATATACACAAAGCCCACTATGTCCCCTGGAATCCCCTGATCATATACACAAAGCCCACTCATGTCCCCTGGAATCCCCTGATCATATATACAAAGCCCATTCATGTCCCCTGGAATCCCCTGATCATATATACAAAGCCCATTCATGTCCCCTGGAATCCCCTGATCATATACACAAAGCCCACTCATGTCCCCTGGAATCCCCTGATCATATACACAAAGCCCACTCATGTGCCCTGGAATCCCCTGATCATATACACCAAGCCCACTCATGTGCCCTGGAATCCCCTGATCATATACACAAAGCCCACTATGTCCCCTGGAATCCCCTGATCATATACACAAAGCCCACTCATGTCCCCTGGAATCCCCTGATCATATATACAAAGCCCATTCATGTCCCCTGGAATCCCCTGATCATATATACAAAGCCCATTCATGTCCCCTGGAATCCCCTGATCATATACACAAAGCCCACTCATGTCCCCTGGAATCCCCTGATCATATACACAAAGCCCACTCATGTGTCCTGGAATCCCCTGATCATATATACAAAGCCCATTCATGTCCCCTGGAATCCCCTGATCATATACACAAAGCCCACTCATGTGCCCTGGAATCCCCTGGTCATATACATAAAGCCCACTCATGTGCCCTGGAATCCCCTGATCATATACACAAAGCGCACTCATGTGCCCTGGAATCCCCTGATCATATACATAAAGCCCACTCATGTCCCCTGGAATCCCCTGGTCATATATACAAAGTCCACTCATGTGCCCTGGAATCCTCTGATCATATACACAAAGTCCACACATGTCTTCTGGTATCCCCTGATCATATACACAAAGCCCACTCATGTGCCCTGGAATCCCCTGATCATATATACAAAGCCCACTCATGTCCCCTGGAATCCCCTGGTCATATATACAAAGTCCACTCATGTGCCCTGGAATCCTCTGATCATAAACACAAAGTCCACACATGTCTTCTGGTATCCCCCGATCATATACACAAAGCCCACTCATGTCCCCTGGAATCCCCTGATCATATACACAAAACCCACTCATGTGCCCTGGAATCCCCTGATCATATATACAAAGCCCATTCATGTCCCCTGGAATCCCCTGATCATATACACCAAGCCCACTCATGTGCCCTGGAATCCCCTGATCATATACACAAAGCCCACTATGTCCCCTGGAATCCCCTGATCATATACACAAAGCCCACTCATGTCCCCTGGAATCCCCTGATCATATATACAAAGCCCATTCATGTCCCCTGGAATCCCCTGATCATATATACAAAGCCCATTCATGTCCCCTGGAATCCCCTGATCATATACACAAAGCCCACTCATGTCCCCTGGAATCCCCTGATCATATACACAAAGCCCACTCATGTGCCCTGGAATCCCCTGATCATATACACCAAGCCCACTCATGTGCCCTGGAATCCCCTGATCATATACACAAAGCCCACTATGTCCCCTGGAATCCCCTGATCATATACACAAAGCCCACTCATGTCCCCTGGAATCCCCTGATCATATATACAAAGCCCATTCATGTCCCCTGGAATCCCCTGATCATATATACAAAGCCCATTCATGTCCCCTGGAATCCCCTGATCATATACACAAAGCCCACTCATGTCCCCTGGAATCCCCTGATCATATACACAAAGCCCACTCATGTGTCCTGGAATCCCCTGATCATATATACAAAGCCCATTCATGTCCCCTGGAATCCCCTGATCATATACACAAAGCCCACTCATGTGCCCTGGAATCCCCTGGTCATATACATAAAGCCCACTCATGTGCCCTGGAATCCCCTGATCATATACACAAAGCGCACTCATGTGCCCTGGAATCCCCTGATCATATACATAAAGCCCACTCATGTCCCCTGGAATCCCCTGGTCATATATACAAAGTCCACTCATGTGCCCTGGAATCCTCTGATCATATACACAAAGTCCACACATGTCTTCTGGTATCCCCTGATCATATACACAAAGCCCACTCATGTGCCCTGGAATCCCCTGATCATATACACAAAGCGCACTCATGTGCCCTGGAATCCCCTGATCATATACATAAAGCCCACTCATTTCCCCTGGAATCCCCTGGTCATATATACAAAGTTCACTCATGTGCCCTGGAATCCTCTGATCATATACACAAAGTCCACACATGTCTTCTGGTATCCCCCGATCATATACACAAAGCCCACTCATGTGCCCTGGAATCCCCTGATCATATACATAAAGCCCACTCATGTCCCCTGGAATCCCCTGGTCATATATACAAAGTCCACTCATGTGCCCTGGAATCCTCTGATCATATACACAAAGTCCACACATGTCTTCTGGTATTCCCCGATCATATACACAAAAAGCCCACTCATGTCCCCTGGAATCCCCTGATCATATACACAAAACCCACTCATGTGCCCTGGAATCCCCTGATCATATATACAAAGCCCATTCATGTCCCCTGGAATCCCCTGATCATATACACCAAGCCCACTCATGTGCCCTGGAATCCCCTGATCATATACACAAAGCCCACTCATGTCCCCTGGAATCCCCTGATCATATACACAAAGCCCACTCATGTGCCCTGGAATCCCCTGATCATATATACAAAGCCCACTCATGTGCCCTGGAATCCCCTGATCATATACACAAAGCCCACTCATGTGCCCTGGAATCCCCTGATCATATACACAAAGCGCACTCATGTGCCCTGGAATCCCCTGATCATATACATAAAGCCCACTCATGTCCCCTGGAATCCCCTGGTCATATATACAAAGTCCACTCATGTGCCCTGGGATCCTCTGATCATATACACAAAGTCCGCACGTGTCTTCTGGTATCCTCTGATCATATACACAAAGCGCACTCATGTGCCCTGGAATCCCCTGATCATATACATAAAGCCCACTCATGTGCCCTGGAATCCCCTGATCATATACACAAAGCCCACTCATGTGCCCTGGAATCCTCTGATCATATACACAAAGTCCACAGATGTCTTCTGGTATCCCCCGATCATATACAAAAAGTCCACTCATGTCCTCCAGAATCCCCTGGTCATATACACAAAAGTCCACCCGTGTCTTCTGGAACCGTGGCCGAGGTGCTCAGTTCCTAAGCTGACTGACAAGAACATGGAGCAAAGCACAGTCACAAAGTACAAGGACCTAACACTTCAGCACACACTGCCACCTGCCACTAGGGTTTTCTGTGGCATCCAGTGAAGGGATTTAAAGCATGACCTTTAATCCCACTCTGTTGGGACCTTAGTTCAAACTCTGCTTCCTTTTAACTGTGTGTCTCTGGGAAGGTCACTTAACCTATCTGTGCTTCAGTGTCACTTCCTAACTGTGCGGGGTTGTTCTGAGGATGAAATAATACAAATCCGTCCTCAGCACTGAGCTGGTAAAACATTGATAACAGTTACTTGGCACATCCCCTGACTCCCAGTGTCACTTGGTGCTTTCTGAGCCAAGTTTCATGAAAGCTGATGCTTCAGACGCAGCTTCTGTCCAGCAGATGGGATCAGATCAGCTTTCTGATGAGTGGGATCCTGGGTCTCCAGATCAGAGCTCGGAGGAGAGAAGGAAGGATGCCCTCCTGGGGCCGCGTGAGGAACAGCGCCTTTTTTATCTCAGAAAGGTTTGTTTCAAAGGCAAAGACAGGAATTGGTTTTTCTCAATCCAGATGCATCCACCTTGTAATTTGCAGATATTCTTCTCAGATTCTAGAATCAGTTTTACTGATGGGTTCTGGACTTTTATTTAGGTATTTTGTGGAAAGCTGGAGACCCTACATCAACATTCATCCAGGTAGCATTTTTCAAATATACTTTTAGGTGGCTTTTCTTTTTATACATTGACATACGGCAGTTTGGACATAATTCTCTCCTATTACCTTCTCTAGTTCCCCCCCTCCATCTCTCGTTTCATTGAACCCCTCCTCTTTCCCACTAGTCCCTCTTGTATTTTGATGTCTTTTCTTTTTTTTTCATAATCCATGTGAAAATGTTGGTGGGCTCAAAGTTGTACAGGCCTTGTGGCAGTGACAATAGCAGATACCAGCTATGTGGTCACAAATGTGCCATTACTTCATGTCTAGGAATAGTGTATCAAAGTCCTCCTCACCACTCTCTAGCTCATATCTTCTTTTATTTTTGAATAGTTTTTGATTTATAGAAAAATTGGAATACAGGGAAGAGTCCCCATAGTCCCCATATACCCTGCACCCAGATTCTCCTTTGCCTAATGTCTGATATTGGCATGAGATGCTTGCTGTAATTAGCGAACCAATATTGCTATCCTATAGGTAACATAGTCCCCACTTTATTCAGATTTCCTTCCTCTTTTTCTGTTTCAGGATCCCATCGAGAATGCCCCATTACCTTTAGACATCAGGTCTCCTTGGGCTCTTCTGGCTGTGACAGGTTTTCATACCTTCCCCTTTTTGATGATACATGGATTAGTCATGTATTTTGTACAATGTCTGTCCACTGGGACTTGTTTGATGTTTTCTTTGTGTTTAAACTGTTATTCCAGATTTTTGGTGAGAAAAGCCATGCCATTTTTATCACATCATATCAAAATACTGTCAAAATGATTGGCAGGTGTCCAAATCATAAAGATAATTTTATTCCTGTTTCCTACAATGTACTTTTTGGAAAGAGGTCACTGTGAAAAACTATATCTAAGGAGTTATGCTCTATTTCCTCGAGGGGGGGAGTATTTACATAAATTACTTTGAATATTTTTACTGTATATTATCCTCCAATTTTTTCCTCTAAATCTACCTACCTATCATCTATTTCACTCATATTGATTTTATATGTTGAGTTATAATCCAATTTTACCTCATTTATCAAACACCATTCTATACCAGAATTCAATAAGGTAATGTCTTTTTAAAAATATTTATTTATTTGCAAGCAGAGAGAACATGGGCATGCCAGGGCCTCTTGCCACTGTAAACAAACTCTGGCTGCATGTGTCATTTTGTGCATCAATCTTTACATGGGTACTAGGGAATCAAACTCAGACCAGGCTTTGCAAGCAATTGCCTTTAACCACTGAGCACTCCTTCCAGCCCTGATAAGGTAATATCTTAACAACAGGATAAAAACGTTTATGGATATTAGAAATAGTCAATTGATAATTCTGTGCATTTCTAATAATCTATCCTCATTTAACAATTCTGGAGCACTTTCATGGAATCTGTGAGGCTTTATTGATGCATAATCATTAATGTAATGAGTGAATCACATACTATTTGCTAAGCAATTAACCCTCACCAAAACATGGTAGATGTTATGTAAATTTCATATACAATCCTTCCTGGAATTTTAGTATATAGGAGGATAGAGTCTAGAGAAGGTGTGATTGTAGCCCAGTGTGATGGGTCCACAGCAGAGGAAGGTACAACATTGAAAAATGTCTGGGGCTGGAAAGGTGGCTTAGCAGTTAAGCGCTTGCCTGTGAGGCCTAAGGACCCCGGTTCAAGGCTCGATTCCCCAGGACCCACGTTAGCCAGATGCACAAGGGGGCGCACATGTCTGGAGTTCGTTTGCAGTGGCTGGAGGCCCTGGTGCACCCATTCTTTCTCTCTCTCTCTCCCCCTCTTTCTCTCTCTGTCTGTTGCTCTCAAATAAATAAATAAATAAAACCAAAAAATATTTTTAAAAAATGTCTGGTAGTTAAGGCCTCTAATTCATAAAGCTTGGTCAAAAACGCTCTGAAGAGAAAGTAATTTGCAGGTGACAGAGAGCAGTGAGCTGCCCACTTTGGAAAGACAGCTATCAGAAATGCTGCAGGGAGAGATAAAGTGACGGGAGAAAGCCAAAGGTCTGAGTGAGCATCTTATTCAGGGCAGCCGGGCGTGTCGGCACACCAGGGTCTGAGAGAGGGGAGGGAGGGGGGCACGAGGCTAGAGATGAGCCAAATAGCAAGAGAAGCCTGCGCTGCATGAAGGAATTTGAACTTGGTTGTGAAAGTGGTAGAGAACGATTGAAGAGTTTTCAGCAGGCGCGCAACATGATTAGTTTGACATTTTAGAGTGATCCTCCTGCCATCTACGGAGAGATGGAGCTCAGTTCTTTATAAGCATGCCCTGTTTTTAACAGCAACAGCAAAAAGCTGATCATGTTTCTGTTTTACTTCCTGTTGAATCATATTTGGTGGCTTCCCAAAATCAAGTCCAACTTCATAGCATTTGTCATTCCTGCCATGGTCTAAGGAATGTGCTATAGGGTCGTGGACAAGAGTCCCCAAACATAGCAGATGTCTGGAGTAACTTAACATAGTCCCCATGGAAACCTGACGAAGTAACTATTATTTTAATGCACTTGTTCTGGCATAGTTGGAATTTTCCTTTCAGTGTTTATGGTTTTCTCTCTTTGGCTTTTGGGATGAGGTTTTACTGCTCGTAGAGATGCTGAGTTTATTGAACAGTTCTCATGTGCCAGGCACACTATGACACACTTATCATGTATATTTTGTGGCATGTCCATCAAAGCAGCATGAAGCAGACAATAGTATTCCCACAGGACACATGGGCAAACAGTCTGGGCAGTGTTTAGAAACTCGCTGAGAGGGTTTGGGAGCTTGTGTTAAGCGGAGCTGGCTGCAGAGCAGGGTTGGAGCCAGTTCTCGGTATCAGTGGGCTGTGCTGTGCAGATGTGCTACAAGGCGCCCTTTGGGGACTCTCCTATCAATTGCAGACTCCATGCAGCCCTGGGGTCCTTAGCTGTCTATTTCTTCTGTAGCGCTCAGTATCCGTTCACTTATTTAGCTGTACTTTTCTGCCCCTTCACTCTAGACTGTAAGCTGCCTGTTGGCAAGGATTTATGTTCCCGCATTAAGTAGTATATCTTGAGTTTCTAGAATGGTTCTTAAAACCTAGTTGCTACCTATAAATATGTGTTGACTGAGACATCGTTAAAGTCTGTGGTCCCCAGTCCTGCCTGAGATTGGGGTGATGAAATTCGCCACCTGCAACATCAGTCCTACCAAGCTACAAAGCAGAAAATGGTCCAGCCCTTCCCCTTCCCTCGAGTTACTGGATTCGGGAAGAATTAGATCACCTGTTCCTGGGCCACAGCAAAGTGGGACCGAGGCTCCAGGCCTTCCCAAAGGCAGGCAGAAGCGACAACTCTTACATTTGTGGTCAGGGTACTTTACTTTTGAGGGCCTTTCTCCCCCTTTTGTTCCCTGGGACCCTGGGCTCCTCCGGCTGAGCAGGAGTGGTTGCTCAGGCTGAGCCCTGCTCCTTTTTCCCCCCCGAGTGGCCCCGCATTGGCTCCGCAGGTCTGGCTCTCTACTCCCAACATCCCAGTCCAGCCCATCGTCTCCCCCTCCACTCTTGCCCACCTCCGCTTCATCCTCACAGCAGCCAGTGTTCTCTTCTACAGGCACTGTGGCACGTGTCAGGGGAATGAAAGGCCACAAAAGTGGGAGTGGCAGTCATTCCTGGGATGCAGCGTAACTGAGGAGAGCGCAAGGTCAGAGGGAAGAGAAAACTGATCCCAGACTGTCTCTTGTCTAACCCTCCAGTGAATCACGTGGACTGTAATAGCACATTCATCAACCTGGACCCTGTCCAGCTCTCCCCCTTATTCAGGGTTTCCTGCGTCCCTCCCATTGCAACTTCTTCCCCTGCTCAAATCCTTCTCCTCTGTCCCTAGCCAGGCTCATTCTTTTTCTTTCTTTTTTTTTTTTCAACTTTCCAAATCTCAGTTTAAAGACCATGTCCTCAGAGAAGCCAACCCTCCCAGTGTGCTGATTCCTCCTCTCATTCCTGCCATCCACACCCGTTGCCTCTTTCAGCATTTTATTTCTTAATTTTGTAGCCATTGTGTGTATGTCTGCCTGTTAAATGACTGTCTCCAGTGCTGAAAAAGAAATTCCATTATGACAAGGAGCTGTATGCTCATCCAAATTAAGTCCTTAATAGATGTTTCTTTTCTTTTTTTCCCTTAATCGAATGGCTTATGACCTAGGTACTCCAAACTACATTGATACTATTTCCTGACTTACTCCTTAAAATTGAATTTCATCTATATGGTTACCAACCTTGGCTCAGACATCTCTCTTGCATTAAGTTGTCCTTTATAGTGTTATGCTTGGACGTCCCTTTCTTCCATGGTGTCACTTTTCCTTCCTGCGACCAAATACCTAAGAAAAATGACTTAAGGGAAGGATGATTTATTTTAGCTTATGGTTTTAGTCTGTCATAGAAGAAGGGCAGAGAGTAGCAGTGCACATCATGGAAGACAGGAAGCATGGAGAAAGAGGAAAGTCATGGACAAGATACCCCCAGGGATCTACCCACATTAGCCAGACAGACCTTACCTCTGGCTGTCTCCAGCACTTCCCAGAATAGCACCCCCAGCCACTGAGTCTTTGATACGTGAGCCTTTGAAGAGGCCACTTCGTATGCACATAGCACATGGTGAGCAGCCCCCCCCCATGACAGTGCACAGCATCTTTTAAAAAGCATGTGTGTCATCCTGTGTGTGAGTATGGGGATGTGCATGTGGAGAATAATCTTGAATGTTGGTCATTGCTTTTCACCTTGTTTGAGGCAGGGTCTCTTGTTTGCCACATAGTTGGCCTACAAGCTATAGGATTCTCTCATCTCCACCTCTTTTCACACTATAATCTACTGGGTTTACAGATGTTTGCACTCCACATCTAGCTTTATGTGGGTTCTGGGGATGTGAACTTGGTTCATTAGACCTGCACATCAAGCACTATACCCCCAACCCACCAGACAATTTCAAGGGTGACCTAAACTAAGTCTAGTCCCTCCTAATTCCTTTTGCTGTAGAGAGAAGTCTCAGCCAGTCCAAATAAGCCTAGAGTATTCCATGGTTTCTCTGTAATGAATGTAAGTAAGCAACATAGCTTTCGAAGATGATAAACTATGTTCGTATCCCTATTAATTATGCAAAACATATGGGGGAAAGGCATAGAAAATAAATGTAAATAAATATTCAATAATTGGATATTCAGAAGTATGCTATTAAATGAAATCGAACTACTAATAGTTCCAGATATATAAATTGCAGGTTTGGAAACTCATTGGCATATGTTATAGTTGTTTTAGAAACAGCGAGAACCAGTCCAAGTTTTCTCAAGTGTCCCAAAGAATGCTATGTTCTCTGTTCTTAGTGACAAACAAGGAAAGCAAGCAAGCAAGGAGTTCATTCAAAAAGCAGTTGTGAAACATTAATGCATTTAATAACCTTCATGATTAAGACAAACAGTGGCACTTCAAGACAGAATGTGAGGAGCACAACGGTGGAAACAGAATGCGTCTCTTAAGACACTTATAAATCGCAGTCCAATACGTGTATGTATAGAGTCATATTGAATCACATGAAGACTTAATCACAAAACCCTTCTTCATTTAAGTGTTAACAGTTGAGATCCTTTATGAAAGACTAGAAACTTAGAAAATAGAAGAGTCATTACCACCTGAAACTTCTCCAAAGAAAAAGGCTGTCTTTTTCATCTTAATGACATTTAAGTGATTGAAATGAATAAGCATTTCCTGACAGTTATATAATAGAATTAATCCAAACCCTTATCCCTTGCTTATAAGAATATTCTTCTACATATATCAGATTTTGTTCAGTCAAAGCAACAATATCTAATGATCTTATTTTATATGTATATATGTTAAATGTAAACATTATCTAATAGGTATATGCTATAATGTCACTTATTTGGAGATCTTATCTACCAAACACGGCCCTTATAGTACAAAAGGGACTAGGGAATAATCAAAAATCAAATAAGCCACAGTTTCATATATTAGAGTTTGCACATTGGGCTCATCTGCTCTTGCTTTAGATACAATTCTGACCCGCAGTTCTAAGTTGTTATTTAATTGCCCAAGCCCCACTCTGGATCACTACCAAGTCTTTCTGGCCCTCTCCTGTCAGAGTCCATGGTAGGATTACACTTCCTCCCTCTGCCAGAGCTCTGGCCAGTGGAAGACAGCTATGTCTTGTCATTTACTCATAAAGGAACTGGACCTTAAGCTAAGTAATTAAGCCAGAGAGCATTCCGAGAGCAAACAGTCTGACCTCAAGTTCCTGTGTGCAAAGGCAAAGCTATGCTTCTTCCCAAGGTGATCAAAAGAAGTAGTGACAGTTAAGAAAATAACAATTTACTAAATGGAAGGGAAATGGCCTGCTTTGAGAATTTCTTCATATAATATATGAAACAACTAATCTACATAAACAAAATCAAGCAGTACTACTGGCCCCAATAGATAGCGAAGCAACAATATTATACGACAGTGTATAATCACAAGTCAAGGGATGAATTCAGAATTCTGTGCTCAGAAAATTATCCCATGATTTTGAGCAGTGTTTTAATCAAGTTGTTTTTATAAATCAAAGGGCTCTAAACTGATATTCCATGAAACTGATTTCACAGCACTTCTATTCTCAACAGAATTGGAAATGGAAAGAAATTCAGTCTCAATGATTCATAGATGAAGCTATTCAGATCACACTGGGATTCAGAGGAGAAGCAGCCACATTTTCTTTCATCTCTGTTCACTCTGACATTTAACCAGTAACCTCCTGTATAGTATGCTGATCTGGGCATTTGTAACCTGCTTTAACTAGTGGCTTTTATAGGATTGTCCCCAAACACTTGTTAGATATGCAAATTCTGAGGCCCCACACTATAGCAACTGTATAAGGAGTTCTGGACACAGGACCAGCCTGTGTTCTAGTACATTTAGAAGATTGGGAACAATTCAGCAATGAATTGGGCAATGAACAATTTATGCATGGAAGAGCTGATGAAATATAACAAGGTAAGTGAGATGTTATTTAACCTTATGCTCTGAAATTCCATGGAAGGATTTCAGAAAGAAAATCCTTGGCACGTTGTGTTGGAACAGAATAGATTATGCAGGAATAGATACTGACTACTTCCAACAATCAGAGGATATAGAAAACCATTTCATATGAGAAATGGAGGGGACTTTGTTATTTTTACCTTTGAAATATAAGGTCAGGGAAAAAAATGGAAGAGATTTCATTGGAGAGAAGCCAGAAAAATAAAGGGGGCTGCTGGAACTGTGTGAACTAATGGTTACTGAAAAGTCCCGTTGTTGGAAGGGTCAATGGTGTTTTGAAAATGGCAGCGTTGACATTTCATTTGCAGGTGTTATTTGGTTATTTTGTTGTATTTCTGCCCTTCATCTTTTCTGGAAAACAGAGGGGAGTGTAGGGAAGGAAGGCAAGATAAGGTAAGAGGGGAGGGAGGGAGAAAGAGTAGGGGAGAATAGGAGGAAAGGAAGGAAGACAACTTTCACCTTGTAGTAATTATGAATGCTTGATGTGTTTGGCTCTGTTTGTGAAAACTTAATTTCACATTTACTATGCTAAGTATATAAACAGATACAGCCCCAATGTATGTAAGAACTTAAGGGCCAAACTGAGATTTAAACCTAAAGGAATCTGTATACATTTTTTTTTTGATTTTCAAAATACCACATTTATCAGATTTTACAAAGGAGTGTGAAAAGGGGAAGCCTGAGGTTACCTGAAACACCTGAGAAACAAAGTGGGGAGAAAAGAAGTATACCACTTGGAGCCCAAAGGCCCAGGTGGACCAAGCCTAGCTCAGGAGTCCATGTGACCAGATAGGAATCTGGGAGAAAAAGCATAGAAAGAAAAGAGAAAAGAAAGTTCAAAGAGCTCTTGCCAGGTGGGGAGCTGGAGGAGATAATGAACCCACGCGAGAATAAGGGATTGGGGGCACCTGGCTGGGTTTGGGCTCAGCCAGCACTGGCCCAGGAAAAAGAAAAAACTCACCAACAGCTGGAAGTTCCTAAGTGATCAGAGAGCCAGAGAGCCTGCCCTCCCCTTGCAAAGGTATTTAGCATGGAGGGATGTCTTTTGGCCCAGGGGAACCAGAGGGCCAGCAAGTTGGTTAGGTCTAGGGGCTGTCTCAGGAAGACATTAGTTTAATTTGACCACCCACAATGTTTAAATCCCATGAAAGACCTCCTTCCCAGGAGGGGTCCTGACTGTTTGTGGTAAAATAGTACTTTGGAATTAAGCAAAAGATAAGAAAAACTTTCCTGCCCTTTTTTCCTTCAGGGGTCCAGTCACCCTAACTCTACCCCCCTTCACTTCCCCCTCTCATGAGAAGATACTCTGTTGTTAGAGGAAAAGGCAGCGATGATGTTGTCAGATTGTTAACTATTTCCTGCTGAGTGGGGCACAAAGTTGTGGCAGTTAGAAAGTCTCTCCCAGAGAGGAGAACTACTCTGGAAGTACAATGATGGAGTGCAGGAAGATAGCCTCAGAAGAGAATGTTGGGGAGAAAGAATAAAAGTAAGGAGTTAGTGAGACGTGAGCACATAGCAAACGGGTAGCCTTTGGGGTGTATATATTCAGGGTGTATACATTCTTTTTTTTAAAATATTTTATTTTTATTTATTTATTTGACACAGGAAGATGGAGAGATAGAGAGACAGAGACAGAGAGAGAGGAAGAGAGAGAATGGGCATGCTAGGGTCTCCAGCCACTGGAAACGAACTCCAGATGCATGCGCCCCCTTGTGCATCTGGCTAACGTGGGTCCTGGGGAATCGAACCTGGGTCCTTTGGCTTTGCAGGCAAATGCCTTAACCGCTAAGCCATCCCTCCAGTCCATGGGTGTATACATTCTTAAAAGGGCTCTGAATTTCCATAAGTTTCATTAAGGCCAATTTTACATAGATTTTGAAAGACCACAAAGCTTACACCTTATTACACAACTGCAAGGAAGAAGTCAAGTCGTAGGGCAGCATGTCCTAGTACAAGGTTGACCATAATTTGTTTCTTTATTGGACTCCCCAAAACTCTGTGCAGCTAACCACATGCAGCCATTTTATTTTGCTTATGATCCAGAGGTCAAAAATCCCACAACAGATAGTCCATTTCAGAGTCCCATGGTGCCAGCTGTGGGTGGGCATGGGCTGGAGGTTCCATTTCAAGATGGCTTCCTCACACGCTCACTTGTTTGGCTTTATGGGGCTCCTTGGTCTTTTCTCCTCTCTGGCATTTTATCCTTCAGGCTTCTTCATGGGTTGAGAGCTTCTCACACATAATGATTCATGTCTATGGGAGAGAATGTTTTCAGGAACCAGGAAAAAGAAGCTTCCAGGGTCTTATGTCCTGGGTCTAAAACAACTGGCAGAGCAATGCTCTTTATATAGATATTAATGAAGCCATCACTCAGAGAGAAGGAGGGTCACAGACCTTAAAGGTGGCCTCTCAATATGCCACATAAAATCATTTGGATGAAGACAGTTTTTGCCCTGTGGCAAGTGCACAGGTACTGATATTTAGCAACTGGTGAGCAAAGGGTGAAAGATAGTTTGGGTAGCTGCAAAATGACCATCAGTGCTGTCAGATGTATTGTTTATAATTATGGGTCCATTTTAAGGGGTTGTTTTAAATATTAAACTGGGATTTGAAGTGTGATCACTAATATTAAATTTCTAATCTAGGCAATTACAGAATAACCACATTGGATCTTGGATTTAGGTAAATTATGCAACAAACATCCCTCATCTTGAATTGAGGGCTCTAATCAAATCACTGGAGAAGTTAATTCCTTATCTTAGAGTAAAGCAAAGTGCAAAGATGTCATGTCCGTTCTGTTGAGGAATTTAAGTAAAGAAGACCCCTGTCAGAATGAGCAGATCCCACAGTGACCTAGAACTTGAAGCCATTTGCAGAGGAAATTGCTGTGAAGGCTAATTTCAGCCAAAGCTCTTTGGAAAGCTCTTTTTACTTATTTTCTTGAATATAATCTGATAGATGATTTTGTCTAATTCCTGTTTCAATATAAAATGTGAACCTGTTCTTTTTCGTTGTTTATTTTTTTAAAGAAAACAAGTCTTTTATTTTGAGTGACCAATATAATTGACCTAGTAAGAACTTGGTACTTTCTTCTAATTGTAGTTTCTTGCCCCATCCTCTTGGTTAAATGGAGAATTTATTGCTTCTTTTCCAGAAGATCACTGTTTCTAGAAGATTGCTGTCCTCGTACCATGGAGAACCAGAGGCTGGCTGTAAAACTAATAGCTTAATTGACAGTACCAGTTTTGTCTAATACCAAATGAAATTGATGACCAAAATCACATCTAGGTGATTTAGGTGCCTTTTTAATCATTTCTGTGTAGACATCAATGATTTTGTCAAAATGTACCTCAGTTTCTCTTTCATCAACAGAATTCTTGAATGAGTTTAATTCAGTAAACTCTATCTTCAACATTTACATGCCCAACAATTGCAAACCTACGTCATGCATGCCACCTCTCTTCTCTCCCATTGTCTGTGGAAGACATCGCCGATCAGTCACAGCACACCTCTGCCAGTCCTTCTCCTTAAATTTCAGTAATCATTAGCAGCCCAGTGCTTCCTACGATTGCAAACAATCAAATAAAGTTGATGCTGCCGGGGGTGGTGGCGCACGCCTTTAATCCCAGCACTCAGGAGGCAGAGGTAGGAGGATCGCTGTGAGTTGGAGGCCACCTTGAGACTGCATAGTGAATTACAGGTCAGTCTTGGCTAGAGTAAGATTCTATCTAAAAATAAAAAAACACAAAATTAAAAATAAAAATAAAGTTGATGCTCACATGAAATGTGTTCACCAGGATGGCACAAGATGCCCAAAGTGTCTTATCATAGAAACTTACTCATAGTAGATAACCCATAAGTAGTTGCTGATATGGGCTACAAGTGTGGCCCTTCTGCCCTGCATATAGTAGCTAAATAGCAGCTGATTCTAAGGTCACTGAGACAATAGATGAAATATTTTAGTTGATTCCCCACATTCAGGAGGTGGTATTTTTTAATTATGTATGTATGATCCCTTTAAATTTTATTTACTGTTCTCAATCATTACCATGGGGCCTAGCATCTTATTTAGCAATGTTATATGCCATCTCAGGAGCTTCCTCTTTTTCTACATTAAATTCAAAAAGTTTAAGTCCTTGGATTTTTTTTAAAAAAAATCTACAGCATTCATTCTTAAGCCAATCATATGGCAGACAGTTTTCTGCAGTGCCTCTGTGAGCTTTTCACTCCTTCAGATAGCAGATGGTCTCTTAAACATCTGACAATAGAAACGGATGATGTCCACAGCTCTAAATCACCTGCTCCCTGGTGTTGCTTCCTGTCCTCAACTAGGTAAGGAATCCAGGAGCATGTCTTTATACACCTAGGTAATGCTTGTCAGGCAGCCCAGGCAGGTGAGCTGGCTTTTCATTGCTGGAGTCTGTCATTCATTGTGGCTGGCGCACTGCTGCTGATGACAAGGCTTCTTTCTTTCTTCAGAGCTCAGCAATATCTGTTACTTGGGATTTCACTTCAGTTCAACTTAGCTTCAGTTTACTACCAGTCCCACTTCAAGTGTCACCGAATGCCACTTTTCCTCCAGAGCCATCAATAATCAGCATATCAGTAAAAAAACCATATGGCCGCTTTCTGCGGGAGACAGTCTGCCTGGATGCTCAGCGGGGTCTTTGGTCCTCCACTCCGTGAGATGGTCCTCCGCAGTGGTGCTTGTATCCATCGGCTTCTGGAAAGGTTTAGTTCTCGTTTCAGGAGCAACAACCTATGCAGCTCCATAGCAAGTGAACATTCAAAATAACTGGGATGAGAGCTTTACCCTCCAACACTGCAGAGCAGTTCCTAGAACTGCAAGACAAGCATTTGGCTAGAAGGCAAAGCTTGACATACTAAGCCTATTTGGTGGCACTGTTCATTGTTTTTCTCTTGAAATGTAGTTAATTGTCTTTTCCTGCTGTGCAAACTCAACACAAAGGCATGACTTCTTTCTTCTGTCTTTCGTGGGTTTGATAATGGCTTTATCTTGCTCTTTCTATTTTGCTAGGAGCAAGTTCAATCCAAAAGTTAATTAAAGTAGTGGGGGCTTTGCAAGTAGTGATTTATTTTAGAAACTATAAAGAATTCTTAAGTCAGAACTCATCAACAGAACTAAGTCACTAACTTCAACTTTAAAATATTTTCTAAATTAACATCAGTGTAAAAAATAAATCTGGGATAGAAATTTCTTGTGAAAGTTTGTGTTCAAGTGTTCTGTGAAGCAACTATTTACTTTTGCATGTAAGCTTTATACAAATTTTATTTTGCTGTCAAAAAATTAACCATTGTGTATGTTTTGGCTGAATTCTCACAACCTACAAATGTTTCTCCTAGAGGAAGACACTGTACACACAATTATTACATTTTGCAAGTACCTTTCTTTTCAAAACAAATGTGACACATTCAATCAAAACCTCTTTACTTGATTAAAGATATCTTGTCCAAAAGATATACTGTATCCAGATTCCTTCTGTGACATTAACCTTAGGGAAATCACATTGATTATAAAATTAACATAGAATTGAGAATTATAGAAGGGATTTTTAACTTCTCCAAGGCTTAAAAATCATAGTTAGCCAGGTGCAGTGTTGTGCACCTTTAATCCCAGCACTTAGGAAGCATAGGTAGGATTGATTACTGTGATTTCAAGGCCTGCCTGGAGCTAGAGTTCCAGGTCAGCGTGGGCTAGATAGAGTGAGACCTAAAACAACAACAACAACAAAAATCATAGTTTAAAATATATGATTCTGTATCTGGTTAAATATTGTTCTCAGATATAGATATTTGCTGACTGTGAGTCATTAGCTGTACCACATCTATTATTTACATGCCAGCAGTATGATTTTCTTTGGAAAAGACTGGCTATGCTAAAAGTAATCAGGGACTGCATTTATGTATTTCCTTCAACTTTGTCACAGATGTTTAGTTAATGAGGTTATATAGAGGCACAAGATTTCTTAGACTACCATAAAGTAACAGAACAGCACAAACCGAATGGCTTACACAGTAGATATTTGTTTTTCCACAGTTCTGGAGTCGAAAAGAGCAAGATCAAGGTGTTGGCAGGTTTGCTCTCTTCTGCATCCTCTCTTCTTGGCCTGCAGATGGCTATCTTCTCTCTGTGCCCTTACATGGTCACCCCTTTCTCTGTGCGCTGCCTGTGTCCTAAAGTCCTCTTTTTAAAGCACACCACTCATCTTGGACAAGGGCCTACTCGTGTGACCTCATTTTACCTTAATTACCCCTTTAAAGACCCTATCTCCAAATATAGTCACATTCTGAGGGTTAGCAAATGGGTGAGTGAATTTGGCAGAGTGAAGGACACAATTCAGTTCATAGCAGTAGCATGGCAGAATATATTCCAGACTCAAGACATCTGGTAAATGTCCAGATTAAATATTGGGCAGGAAAAGTCCCTGGGAGGTGTGGAGTTGGATAAAGAGAAGCATGAAGATCTTGGGATCTGGCTCAGGATTCTGCACATTATTTTTGTGCCCCCCCCCCCCCCCGCCAGCTGCTCATTTGAAGCATGTGGAAGTGAGGTTACCAGACACAGGATGTCTAGGTAAGTTTGGGCTTCAGATAAATGACAAGTTCTTGTTGTATAAATATGTCTCAAGTGATATAAACTTTCATTGCTGATCAGAAATTCAAGTTTAAGCAGGCATCCTGTATTTGTATCCGCCTAAACTGGCGCTCCTACCTCAGCTGCTTGTTTATACTCATATGTGATACATGTTATGATTTCAAGGAAACTGCATGAATTCAACCCACTAACAAAGGCAGAAGGAAGAATGTGGTCACGGAAGCATCTTGTCCTTTAAGATGATCTTATTTCTTGATTCAAATATACTGAGTTCTAGCCAAACAAGTTTTAGGCATACTGCTAAGTCAGGATAGGAGAGTATATATATATATACACATATATATAAACTAGAACTAATATTTGTCCTTATGGGGAAAACAAAGGAAGAAAGTTGGATTTTGCTCATGGTTTCAGCCCATGGTCACCTGACCTCATGACTTTGGGCCCAAGACAAGACTGAACATCATGACAGAGAGTGTGTAGTAAAGCTCAGCTGCTCACACAGAGAGAAGAGAGAGGTGAGGGCCAAAATGTACCCTCTAAAGATATGTCCCCAGTGACCTGCTTCTTTCAGCTATGCCTTGCCGCTTGGAGTTTGTACCATCTCTTAATATCACTGCTAACTGAAGACCAGGTCTTCTACACATGAGTTTTTGAGGAACATTCCAGACCCAAGCATATAATAGTATATATTCTAGGCTGGCAGACGAGGGCTGGCAATAATAAAAGTAACAAATGTCTCCAGTTGTAGAAAGTGGTATGTCAAAAGAACATCCCTTTAACTCAAACTATAATGGTGGGATAAGGTGGTTTCTAAAGGTGGACAGGGAAGACCTTACCAAAAACACGAGATTCAACCTAATTTCAGAAGAGGATGCCATCCAGATGTTGAAGGCCAAGGAGGCCCTCCAGTGAAAAAGAACTGAGTGCATTACATACCCAAAAGGAAGTGAATAGGGCTGCAGGAGGTGGAAGACAGTGCATGTGGCATTGTGTGCACTTTGAGAGGGTGCCAATGGGCAGATGGTGCAGGTTCCTGTCTCCCTTAACCTCATTAACCTAATACCCAGGGCCCATCTGTACACACATGGAAGGAAATGAGGCAAACATGTAATGGGAATCTATTGGTGAATTTTCAGCTAGAGAATGGCATGACGGGATTGCATAACTTTAAAGTATCGCTCTGGCTGACATATACACCGACACAGGAAGGATTATCTCTGGGAGATGTGGAGGACTGAGCTTGGCTGGTGTCGATAGAGGTGGAAAGAGTGAAATTGTAGGAGTGGAAATGACATGTTTTTTCTAATGGATTTGCTCTGAGGACAAGAGTGAAGAGGAAAAGTCCAAAGATATTCCTGAGGTTTCAACAATTGGATAGAGTGCTAGTTATGGAGCTGAGGAAGTCTGTGAAAGAAAAAACTTGTGTAGTGCATTAGTTTCCTGTTGCTGCTGTAATGAAGTTAGTATAATCTAGCAGATTAAAAGAACACATGGTCATCTGTTGAAAGTCTGGAAGGCATAAATATATATACAAGGTAAGTATACAAAGGACTTTACATGGTAAAACCAAGATGTAGGTGGCTCTTTGCTCTTGTGGCAGCCGTGACAGACAATGTGTGTCTCCTTGCCTTTTGGGGCTTCTGCAGCCCATCTCCATGCTGTGGCTCACCTCAAAGCAGCAGTGCCTAGCCAAGTCTCTCTCAAATTGTGTCAACCTAACCCTGACTCTTCCTACATACTTCTTACACTTTTAAGGACCCCTCTCATTACATTGAGTGTACCCAAATAATGTCTTAATATTAAAATGACTAATTAGCAGTGTTAATCCCATCTACACCATTAATTTCCTAGTGCTAATATCACGTAGTTACAAATTCTAGGAATTAGCACATAGATATCTTGTGAAGTAAAATGGAATAGTATTATCGTGCCTGCCACATATGGGGAAATTGACATGCTAAATTTGAGGTGCTAGAGAGTCGACTGAGGAGGAATTCATAATGTTGGCCATTGGAAATATGAGCCTGCAAAGTGAGTTTAGAACTAAACGTGGAAGCTGTTAACATAGAAATGGTGAGTAAGTCTCTGGCTAGCATGCCATCTCTGATGGAGAGACCACACCTAGAAGACTTGCACATTTAGAGCAAAGGAAGAGGAAGGCCAAGAAAGAACGCAGCAAAAGGAACAAGGAAATAGGCCCCCAAAGAGGATGCTTCGGGAAAGGAGTGGTGATCCTCTGAATTAATTGCTGCTATGAAAAGCATCTGATGGGGCTGGAGAGATGGCTTAGTGGTTAAGCGCTTGCCTGTGAAGCCTAAGGACCCCGGTTTGAGGCTTGATTCCCCAGGACCCACGTTAGCCAGATGCATGAGGGGGCGCATGTGTCTGGAGTTCGTTTGCAGTGGCTGGAAGCCCTGGTGCGCCCATTCTCTCTCTCTCTCTCTGTCACTCTCAAATAATAAATAAATAAATAACGAATAAAAAAAAAAGCAAAGCATCTGAACATCTGTTAATGGATTTGGCAACAAAAAGTGGAAGCTTAAGGGTCTGGGAGATGGCTCAGGGGTTAAAGTACTTGCCTGTAAAGCCTGATGGCCTGGGTTTGATTCCCCAGGACCCACATAAAGCCAGATGTACAAAGTAACACAAGCATCTGAAGGTTGTTTGCAGTGGCAAGAAGCCCTGGTGCACCCATCCTCTCTCTTTCTGTTTCTCTCTCCCTCTTTCTCTGCTCTTAAATAAATGATATTTTTTTAAAAGAGGAAGATCGATTCAAGGTTTCAGTGATGAGGTTGAAGCTCCGTAGAAATACCCAATGAAGGTGGAGGAGTGGAAGGGATTGATCAGTGACTGGAGGTGATGGAGCTCTTTGGGCCTCAGCAGCATCCGTAGATGTTCATGTTTAAATAGTGAGGCAAAGATGCACAAGGGGGCGCATGCATCTGGAGTTCGTTTGCAGAGGCTGGAAGCCCTGGCGCGCCCATTCTCTCTCTCTCCCTCTATCTGTCTTTCTCTCTGTGTCTGTCGCTCTCAAATAAATAAATAAAAAATGAACAAAAAATATTTAAAAAAAAATAGTGAGGCAACCACCTTTGATCACAGTCTTTTTTGTTTCTTTTTCATTTTGTTTTTTGAGGTAGGGTCTCACTCTAGCCCAGGTTAACCTTGAATTCACTATGCAATCTCAAGGTGGCCTTGAGCTCACACAGACCCTCCTACTTTTGCCTCCTGAATGCTGGGATTAAGTGTCTCTCAAAATTTAACAAGCAAACAAAATACTAATATATAGCCCATAGACTGTGAAACAATCTCCGTGAACTATATATCAGAGAGAAAACTTGAATCCAAAATACACTTGAATCAAAAACGAACTCCTCCTACACCTCAATTAAAAATTTAAAAAAGAAACTAATTATAAATGGGCAGGAAGACTTAGTCTGTAATAATTATATGCTTCACTGAGTCAAATAGTTTCAATTTAGTGGTGTTAATAGCTCCCCCCCCCCCTTTTGAATAAAAAAGGGGGTGGGAAAAGCTGATTTAAACAAAGGGAGGGTAGTGTGTCTTATTCATACACTATAAGCCTGGCTAAGCACTACCTAGTGGCATAGATTTTGAATTGCAGCTTGAGTTTGTGGATTTTTTTTTTTTTTTCTTTTTTAGGGTAAAGGCAGCTTTTGAAAATTAACTATGCAAAAGGGAACTCATAAGCACTAAAAAAAAAAAACAAAGACAAGATGAAAATTAGGGTTTATAATACTAAAATTGAAACAAAAAAGCATAATTTACTTTGTACTAACACTATTATTAGTTAGGAATTACTAAAGAACATAATATGATAGTCAACCAAATATGTATAGGGTAGAATTTTAACTGAATATTGACATACTAAATATAATTCTTCTGTATGCAGATAGTCAATATATAGTAATGCACTGACTTCTCTTTAGAATTCTATGGAATCAAACCCTCCCCATACAGTATTTTAACTAATGTTTTGCCAGTAGCAAGCCACTCTATTGTTAATAAACAAATCTTACAATATGACATTTTTATGAGTCCCTTCCAAAAGTGAAGCAGGGTTAGGAAAATCATAGAAAAAGAAATAAAGTCAGTGTGAAAAGTATTTACAATGGGAGAAAAATATTGACTTCCAGGAACCTTTAGAAGTAACATTTGAGGACCAGAGGGATGACTTAGTGGTTAAGGCACTTGTCGGCAATGCGTAAGGACCCAGGTTCAAACCCCCAGAACCCATATAAGCCAGATGTACAAGGTGGCATATGTGTCTTGAGTTCCTTTACAGTGGCTAGAGGCCCTCTGATAAATCCATTCTCTCTTTCTCCCCTTCTCTCTCTTTCTCTACCATAAATAGATAAAAAATATTTTTTTAAAAAAAGAGGGCTGGAGAGATGGCTTAGTGGTTAAGGTGTTTGCCTGCAAAGCCAAAGGGCCTAGTTTCAAATCCCCAGGACCCACGTAAGCCAAATGCACAAGGTGGCGCATGTGTCTGGAGTTAGTTGGCAGTAGCCGGAAGCCCTGGCGTGCCCATTCTCTCTCTTTCAAACAAATAAATAATTACATTTTTTTGTTTATTTTTATTTATTTATTTGAGAGTGACAGAGAGAGAAAGAGGCAGAGAGAGAGAAAGAGAGAGAGAGCGAGAATGGGCACGCCAGGGCCTCTAGCCAGTGCAAACAAATGCCAGACACTTGTGCCCCCTTATGCATCTGGCTAACGTGGGTCCAGGGGAATCGAGCCTCAAACTTGTGTCTTTAGGCTTCACAGACAAGCACTTAACTGCTACGCCATCTCTCCAGCCCAATAAACAAGTAATTTTAAAAAAGAAATTGAAAAAGAAAGTAACATTTGAACTAACTTATAATCTAACGTCCTTTCCTTTGCGTCATACATACCTATAGATTTTTCTGTGTCTCAGTTAAGTTTCGGGAAGTTATTACAGATCTTATAGTATCTTATAATACATTGTAATTTTTCCTGTTACAAATAATAAAATGCCCCCCACTCAGGGTTTCACTTGAAGCCTCTAATATTCAAGAATCATTTACTAATGTAAAGCAGGGGTGACAATAATATTTCTCATATCATTTTACAAATGAAACCCAAAGAGACTGTGCCAAGCTCAGAGAGCTGGGAGGCGGAGGCGCCCGGCAGTGTGGCTGGAGGGTTTGTGTTTTACCCACTGGGTGATGCTGCCTTCACTTGTGAGCTTTGGCCTCACGAATGGTGTGTGCTCTGGCTGATTGTTTGCAGTTCTTGGCCAATAGCTTACTAGGTTGGCACGTTGCCACATGACCACAGCACTTAAAAACAGAGTTGTTATGGCTTAATGGCTTCAGAAATGCTGTCATGTTTCAGAGCAACTACGATTCTGCAAGGTCGGCAAGATAGAAGGATTTAACATTCCTTAACTTGAGATTCATCTAGATTAAGAGTGCATTTGGAAGCACAGAACATGCGACATGCATATGTTATATGTAGATATTGGCATATGGATGTATATTTGTCTTATAACATGCCAGTACTGCCTGCAACACATGGACATGTTTTTGTCCCATAAAATAAGGAATCTGGAGCAAGGTGGCCCAGGGCAAGCTTCTTTCCCTTCTCTATGGGCCTTAACAGGTGGACATTCACACTCGTGGCTGTTACCTCATACAAAATAGAGTTTGGTGCATCCCCAGGCCTTTCAGCTGAATTCCAGAGAGAAAGAAAAGGGAAGAAAGCAGCCTGAACACTTTCTCACATATATTTCACCGATCACAGCAATGTTATGTGCCCACCTCAAGTGACCACCTTGAGCTCTACATAACCTTTGAAGTGAGGTTTGACGTTTAAGCCTCTGTTAGTGAGTCACGATGTGGTGATAAGCCACAGAGGTTGGTTTCTTGCATACATGACGTCATTGGGTGCAGGTTGGCTGAAACTCTGTAGCTATGTGGTCGCTAGTTTGGGGCCTGGGCTTCCCAAGCAACCATGGCTTCCCATGATTGAAGGAAAAGGGAGCTCTCTCTTAAAGATGCTGCTTGAAAGCACATCTGCCACTTTCCTCCACATTCTATTGCCCAGTGAATAAGTAAGGTAAGGGTATGTAATCCTATCACAGAAAGGTCACAAATACATAACAAGTTAATTTTTTAATAGTTTTATGAGAGAGAGAGAGAGAATTGGTGAGCCAGGACCTCCAGCCAGTGCAATCGAACTCCAGGCGTATGCCACCTTGTGCACATGTGTCACTTTGTGCGGGCATCACCTTGTGCACCTGGCTTACACGGGATCTGGAAAATCAAACACGGGTCCTCAGGCTTTGCAGATAAGGCTTTTTACCTTAAAACTGCTAAGACATCTTTCCAGCCCTAACCTTTTAAATTTTTTTTTTTTTTAATGAGAGCATGAAAGAGAGAATTGGCATGTTAGGGCCTCCAGCCACTGCACCCAAACTTCAGACACATGTGCCACCTTGTGTGCATGTGTGACCTTGTGCATGCATCATCCTGTATGTCTGGCTTGTGTAGGATCTGGGAAATTGAACATGGATCCATAGGCTTCTCAGGCAAGTACCTTAACTGCTAAGTCATCTCTCCAGCCTTCTAATCTTTTGTTGTTGTTGTTTAGTAGAATCTCGCTCTAGCCCAGGCTGGCCTGGAATTCACTATGTAGTTGCAATGTGGCCTTGAACTCATGGCAATCCTCCTACCTCTGCCTCCCAAGTACTGGGACTAAAGATGTGTGCCACCATGCCTGGCTTAATCTTTTAATAAAACTGGAGAGATGGCTGGAGAGATGGCTTAGTGGTCAAGGAGCTTGCCTACAAAGCCTAATGGCCCAAGTTTGATTTCCCAGTACCCAAGTAAAACCAGGTGCACCAAGTGGCACATACATATATAATTTGTTTGCAGTGGCTGGAGGCTCTGGCATGCCTATTCTCGCTGTCTCTTTTCCCTCTCTGCTTGTAAATAAATAAATAACATATTTAAAAAAAAAACAAAACAAGAAAATGAGATTAAGGAAGGAAATGGAAGTTAGGTTGAGGACCAGCAGTCTCTACCTCAGGACATGCACAGCTTTCTATTTACAGAGCGCTTCTCAAGGTGAGTACTCACATCATTTGGCAGCCCCAGTCCGTAGCTGCACCACCTTCCTATGATGAAATAACGTTTAGAAAAGTCCTGGCGGAGAGCAGTGAGTCTTTAATCTGAGTCACAGACGAGTAGTGGAAGTCTCTTGTCATGGATTAAGACCCAGTATGGCAAGACAGTACGCAAGAGCAAAGAACTTGAGAAATACACCATTTTGTTTAGTGACTGAAGTTCTCCTTTCCTTCTGACCAGGTGCTGTCATACCATGCGACATGTTCAAAAGCTGAAGTTGACAAGTTTAAGGTAAGGAAGCGAATGGTTGCTCTGTTGGTATATAACCTTAAATGTTATCTGCCCTCTAGACCCTCATTCCTGCTCACTGGGTGTGTGGGAGACAGACCTGAGCAGAGCATGTTTGAATATTTCCATTTTAGAGGAGAAGGACTTATATAATTGAATCATTCCCTTCATGATTTAAATTTCCCTATAAGTGAGTCAGTACTTCTTCCATTGGTTAAGTAAGCATGATAACAGAAGGAAAA
Source organism: Jaculus jaculus (assembly GCF_020740685.1). Classification (NCBI taxonomy): domain Eukaryota; kingdom Metazoa; phylum Chordata; class Mammalia; order Rodentia; family Dipodidae; genus Jaculus; species Jaculus jaculus. The sequence continues at coordinate 61,255,831 of NC_059105.1, forward strand.
AAAAGTGTGTAATATGGTGAAAATTAGAACACCTGGCCTTGGCATCGTTCTTCTTTCTATCTTACTGTTCCCTTAAAATTTTAGGACCTTATTATTGTAGTTATCTATGAAAATAAGTGGAAGAGATTGAGATCATAATAGTTCACATTTACTGCGTGCTTACTGTGTGCCAGGTGTAAGACAAGGTGCCTTACCTATGTTCCTACCTGCCATCCTCACAGATGAGGAAACTGTGGTGCAGAGATGCTATGTCAGTAGACTAAGGTCAAATGATTATAAGGGGACAGCAATCTGGCCCCAAGACTGGAGCTAACCACACGTTTCAGTGCTGCTTGACTACTCAGGGTATCATTTTTGGCTCCAATATCTGATGAGTCTGTAAATGAATGCTATGTGGTCCCTCTTTATCTTAGTTACCACTGTTCTCTTAAATATTTTATTTTTATTTATTTACTTATTTGACAGAGAAAGAGGGAGAGAGAAAGAGGGAGAATGGGTGCGCCAGGGCATCCAGCTACTGCAAATGAACTCCACACCTGTGCGCCCCCTTGTGCATCTAGCTAATGTGGGTCTTGGAGAATCAAAACTGGGTCCTTTGGCTTTGCAGGCAAATGCCTTAACCACTAAGCCATCCCTCCAGCCCTTCCACTGTTCTCTTAAGTGCAGTTCAGAATTTGGTCTTGTCTCCTCTTCTCCTCCCAGCCAGTTTTTTGTTTGTTTGTTGTTGTTTTGCTTTTGTTTTTCGAGGTAGGGTCTCACTTTAGCTCAGACTGGCCTGGAATTCACTATATAGTCTTAGGGTGGCCTCAAACTCATGGCAATCCTACCTCTGCCTCCCCAGTGCTCAGATTAAAGGCATGTGCCACCATGCCCAGCTCCAGCCAGTTTTCTTTTTCTTTTTTTTTTTTTAACAGTGGCCACAGCATAGGAGGGCTGGAGATGTAGCTCAGTGGTAGAACACTTGCCTACTGTGTGCAAGATCCTAGGTTCAATCCCCAGTACGGCAAAAACAAAGGACTGTAAGAAAACTGACCTTTTCCCCATTTAAAGCGTTTGAGTGTCTGCGCTTTAAAATTTTTGTGGACATTCCAAGATTATCAGGAAAAGCTACCACAGCTGTGAGAGAGATCATGGGTGGTGGTGTAATATTAGTATAAACTGCTTGGCGATGCTTAAAAGTCTCATTTGCATGTAGATCCATTTGTCTTCACAGGGGAAAGTGGCCCAGAGAACTTGGGACCAGATCATTGAGCTGTGTTTTAGCCCTGAGTCACATGAACAGCAGGGGCTAAAGGGAGATCTCTACTCCTGAGAGTAGAGCAGGACAGGGGTGAGCACACCCACCGCAGGCATCGGGCGGGCTGCCTCATCAGACACACGGGCACTTGCCGTGCCACCCAGGTTGAGAGGAGAAGCCATGCCAGCAAGCGGTCGGGAGCTGCAGCCCGGGAAGGAGCCCCACAGCGGCAGGGAGCGCTTGTTCTGACAGCAGCCTGCACACCGCCTTCACTGTTTCCTGTCACTATAACAACATGCCCACGCCGGGCGCTTATGCAGGACAGAGCTTCTCAGCTTAGCTCATGGAGAGGCCGAGAAGCCTGAGAGCATGATCCTAACAGCTCCTCAGCGCTTGGGGAAGGGCCTCTTGCTGCCTCACCACGAGGCAGAGAGTGTCGCATGGCAAGATCCATTCGGCATGGTAGACAGCAGCTCTTGCAATAAGGCCGCCATTGCAATAAGCCACTGACCTGCTCATTCATGAGCAATTAATCATTCACAAAGGCAGAGTCTTCAAGACCTAGTCAATTGCCATTGCCTCATTTCTCAACACTTGCATTGTGACAGAATTTCGAACACATGCAAAGTGGGGACACGTTCAAATCATAGTGTGTACTGACCTAGAATGTGTGCTCCACCAGGACGGGGGGCCGGGGGGGGGGGCACTTGTCTGTCCCCTTCGCTGCTTGCCACGGTTGCCTTTCACAGTCCTTAGAACATCGTGGCACTCAGTAAGCATGTGGTGAGTGGGTGAATGAATGGATGGATGAGCGGATGAAAACCTAAGTAAATCCCAAGAGCATCAGAATTCTGGAACTCAAAGCAATTTGTCCTTAAGAAAATGTTAATGTTATGGTGATGTAAAATTATTGTGTATGCCTTAGATAAGTCATTTAATGTGTATAAATTTTATACATATTTCCATAGAAATACTTAAGGATTTTTTTACATTAATCACAATTACACGTATCAAAATATCGTATGTGACATCATAAATCTGTGAAATGCGTAGTGGTTTTTGTATCAGTTTTGAATAGAAATTCTAGTTAGCTAGAAATCTTATTTATGGTGATACTAAGTTCTTGTTAAAATGCTAACATACTGTCCTCTTATTATGCTTACTGCCATTGCTACAAGCAGGGCAGTGATAAGGAAGAAGAGAAGGGCTCACGATGAATGATACATAGCTATCAGAGCTACTGAGTGGGACTTGTCAAGCTATAGCGCGCCAGTGTGTCTTCACAAAGGTCACTGACCTGCATCCAGCCTTAATTCTTTGCTTTACAACAAGGAAAACCCCATTGTCATTGAATTTGCCACACTCTCTTATTGTTATCTCCCAACCACACTGAAAACACAAAGTATTTAAATTTGAGAACAAAGGGTTATTTCATCTTAAAATTATCAAGATTATTAACTTACCTAATTTATTCCAGATTTTATGACAAAAGAGATCAGCTAGCATCCTATTATAATGTAATTGAGATAGAGTAGATAATTTTAACCAAATAGCTTTTTTGATATATAAAGTAAATAAAACATTATCATAATTGGTAGCTGGTGTCTGTTATAACTGCAGCAATAATGTATGTAAAAATGTAGTGGGCTTAAAATAATCCTGCACATAGACAGTGAAAAGCATCTCAACTCCAGACTGGGGTACATATGATGGCAGGTTCCTATCACTCTAGCTAAGTGGCAGTAAATCACATTTGCTTTGACTACTATATACAGACAAGCCATGTTTATGTTAAAATATGTTATAACCTATGCGGCCTTCGGTACCTTTTTTTTTTTTTTCCAGGTAGGGTTTCATTCTAGCTCAGGCTGACCTGGAATTCACTATGTAGTCTCAAGGTGGCCTCAAATTCATGGTGATCCTCCTACTTCTGCCTCCCAAGTGCTGGGATTAAAGGTGTGCACCACCACACCCAGCAATACTTTTTAAAAATAGGGATACTTGGGCTGGGGTGATGGTTCAGCAGTTAAGGCACTTACCTGCAAAGCCCAACGACCCAGATTTGACTCCCAAGAATTCCCATAAGACAGAGGCACAAGGTCACACATGCTCACAAGGTGGTGCATGTATCTGGAGTTCGATTGTAGTGGCTAGAAGCCCCTGCTTTCCAATTCTCTCTCTCATAAAAAAATTAAAAATTATTTTAAATAGGGATACTTAAAAAAAACTAAATATGGCTGGAGAGATGGCTTAGCGGTTAAGCGCTTGCCTGTGAAGCCTAAGGACCCCAGTTCGAGGCTTGGTTCCCCAGGTCCCACGTTAGCCAGATGCACAAGGGGGCGCACGCGTCTGGAGTTCGTTTGCAGAGGCTGGAAGCCCTGGTGCGCCCATTCTCTCTCTCTTCCTCTATCTGTCTTTCTCTCTGTGTCTGTTGCTCTCAAATAAATAAATAAATAAATTTAAAAAAAAACAAAAAAAAAAACTAAATACATTGATTTGAAATCTGGAATGGGAGTGTTCCATAAAAGATTTTCATGTGCTAAAGATAGTTGAGTCCCAGTGTGATGCATTATACTCAGCTAGGATCAGTGGCTCAGAGATGAATCCAGGGTTTAGGAAAAAATAGTTTCATCATCTGCTGCTGAGAAAGATCTGGAGGTCAAGTACACCCATCCCTGTGACACACCTCCATGGAAGGCCTGGATGCAGACATGTCTGGTAGAGCAGCAGTTTATGGTTATTGACATGAGCCTGAGAGCCCTTCTGAGTCAAGAGTTCTTCCAAATGCAAGTGGACTCCACAGGTCCCACTTTCTCGATGAATCCAAGTTCAATGTGTTTGTCCCTTACCTCAGCCACCCATCGGTTCACATTCTCAGCTGAGAGTGTGAGTGGATTTCAGTTTACTCCATGTTCCCGACAGCTCAGGGTCAAGACATTCACTACAGACCAGGGGCAGGACACCTTCCTAGCAGGGGCTGAGGGGATCCATGCAGGTTACGAGGTCATGTTGTAGGGACAAGATATACCCTTAGGACCCCCGGAAATAAGGAGAACAGGGGGAACTCCAAGAACATTGGAGCGTGAGAGCTGCATCAATTACTCTTAATTTGCTACCGTTTGTATTTCCAGATGGTGGGGGCTAAATGAGGACAGAGTTGATTGACTTAAGATGAGCCTGTAGTAAACCTTTAACAGTTTTCAATGTTTGGGGCTGGAGAGAAGACTTAGTGAGTAGGGCACTTGCTGCAAAGCCAAAGGACTAAGGTTCCATTCCCCAGGACTTACATAAGCCAGATGCATAAGGGGGTGCACGCATCTAGAGTTTGTTTGCAGTGGCTGGAGGCCCTGGAGCTCCCATTCTCTCTCTCTTTCTCTCCTTCTCTATCTGTCTCAAATAAATTAATAAAAATAAAATAATTGTCAATGTAGGGCTGATAACACCATATACTTACTCATATTTACTGTTCCTATTTCACACTCCTTCATTTGGGGGTGTTTCTTTCCCTATTCTAGAATGCTGTGATGGGGTGGTCATTGCTTTTACTCTGATCACCTTATTTCTCCTGTCAAGAAAAATCTTGGAATATGTGTAATGGGGATTAAAGGATTAAAGTTGATAAGCTTACTAGATATGTCCCAAGACTGGCCAATCAGAACAACTGGAATTCTGTTCATCCAAGACTATTCTGTCAGAACTTGAGCTTATTTTTCCTGGTTCTTATACTATTTATATACAAGAAATAGTCCTATTTTAGGGCCATTTACACACACAAGTATCACAAAACTTCCTGATACTAATAAATTAAGTACTTTTAAAAGTCTGGTTCAGGTTATAATGTTAATAAATTATCCTTTATGGGTTGATTGCCCTGTGTATTAATGAGGACACCAGGATCTAAAGAATGGTGTTTATCCTCATTAGCATTTACTGATCTTCCATGAACTTGAAATAAGAAAGTGGTATGCAGAAAATGTGTGCAGACTTTACTGCCCATTTATATCCCTCCAGCACTGCGCTAACAGGAATAATGTATAAAGACCATATTGACAATTAGATCTCTTTGAAGATGGCTGGTTTAAAGGCTTTTAATAACCTGAAGATGCCAGCTGGGATAACATAAGAAAATGAGTTTAGTAGACCAATTATATGCTCCTGTGATTTTATGTAGTTTTCTCAGATTCCAACGCAATGGACAGACCAAATGGTTATCACCGTATACTGCCAGTTTACCAATTAAAATCAGCTCATGGACATTCTTGTGTTATATTACCACCTTCTATCACCCCTTCTTCCAATTCAGAGCTGCATGGGTTACAGCTGCAATCGGAGGACCCACTCCTTTACAGCTCTGTAACTGCCTCACTAATTAAATGCCAATAACTCAAGCTGCCTGTTTGGGTCTGGACCACCTCTTCCATATTTCAAGTTTTCAATATTAGTACCTAGGCCACAAATTAATATTCTGGTAAAGTAAATAAAGCAAAGCAACCAAGAACAGACACATCCTGCATAATTTCCATACCAAAATAAGCATTTCAAGTCAAAAATAAGATCTTACTGCTTCCTCTGCTGACTGATCAGATGTGATTTTAGGCTTGTAATTATGGTAATAATTATGCTTATTACTACATAATTTAGGTTTGAGAATTCACTTTGCTCCATTGAAATGGATTCACGAGGAGAAGAAGCCTCGAGATCTCCTGTCTGTGCTGCTGTGACAGTTTATGTGTCGGCCACTCAGGGCCTGCGGGAGCGGGAAGAAGTAAGGGGACGCCCTCACTCCCATCGCTGGCCAGTGCTGAGGATGCATCTTTCTAACTGAACCTCCAGGGGGCGCTCCTGTCTGTCATTGGCACAAGGACACCATGTAGGACCCCTTACCCAGCCACTTAGACAGGCAAGAGCACACTGTGCACAGGAGTGACATCACTCAACCTCAAGTGACACAGGAAATGCTGTAAGAGAGGGGCAAGTATAGCAGAGCTCTGGAAAGCTGCTGGACAGCTCATGCTGTCACCCTTAGGACAGCTGCTCTCTTAGAGGCAGAGCCTGGAGCGAGCTTAACTGGAGACAGCCCAGGACAGAGAAGATTCAGGGCTTTCTCTCTCTCTCTCTCTCTTGTTCTTGCTCTCTCACTCTAGTCACATTCTTCTGTTTCTGAAATGCTGTTTCCAGAAAGCTCAGCACTGGCTTTCTAATTTCCGTTGGCTTATTTCTAAGGTGCTATGAAGATTGGGTAGCGGATAAATACAATTTGGATATCAACTTTTTGCGTAACTTATTCTGTCCTTCTCTTCCCTTTTAAGGAATTCTTTGAAGTCAAGTTTAATGTCTGAGGCTGGGTTTTGTTTTTTTTTTTTTTTTTTTTTTTGTTGTTGTTCATTTTGAACCGTCTAGGCAAGTTATTGAACCTTCCCCTGAGAAACGAAGTGTGGAGGAAACAGCTGCGTCAGCCTGGGGAAAGGGGGTCTGCTCAGGCCAGGCTGCCACCGTCAATACTTGGTGTGCCTGGTGCCCAAGAGTCTGCTTCTCTATGAATTGTGTGTTAATCACATGCTGCATCAGGACTTTGTCACTCCTGGGGATTAGAGATGCTAGGGAGAGGGTGGTGCTTGGGATCAGGTCTTTGAGGCTGGGCTGACCTTTCTCTGCTGCTGAGCTCAGCAGCCGCCAATTGGGGGCCCTTCAAGGACCCGCATGACCCAAATATATTGTCCAATGACCCTGACCTCCGCTCACATCAGTAGAGACAGCCACTATCTGTCACTTCTTTCCCCTGGAAAACAAAGCAGGAACTCTGTCACCAGGTCAGTGGGAACATCTACTTACCCTGGGAGGAAGACTGGGCCTGAAAGTTTCCATCCACTCCATTATGGCAGCTAAGTTCATTGAGTTCATGGCCCTGCTTGTCACCCTACGAGATGCAGGGACTCAGGCTCTGCGACAGTGGTATAAATGAAAGTTCTCCCCCCTACCTAGTGTTAGGAAATAGAGCAATAACGCATGCAGGAGGTCCAGTGGAGGCCACAGAATGCCAGTGAGGTCCCTGACTCCTGAACTGTGAAGGGAACAGGAGGTCCCAGAGTGTCAGAACCTTCCAGAACACCAGATCAAGTGGGACTGCATCATTCTCCAGTCGGCCTGCTTCCTTCTAATTCAAGCCATCTGTAACCATAGATGTGAATCTTGGAAATGAAGGCCAGGCACCCCATCACCTTGGGATTAGGGCTTTGATGTAGCATCTTCATGGTTCCCTCCACTGATCATTCAGTACACATATAAGCTGCGACCTTCTGACACTCTGCTTCTCTTGCCTTACTCTGTAGGGCCATACTTCTGGGTGGAATTGCATGGTCACCCATGACCCTTTCCCTCCACACTCCCACGTGCTACTCTGCCTTGGAGCACAACCTCACGCAGGTCTAGCTCACAGCCCTCACCGCCTCAGCTTCTTGCCCTCTCCCCTGCAGACAGTAGTGAGACACTGCTCTCTTACCCAGGCTTCTGCTCACAAAACTCAGCATCTTCGGGGAGCTCCAGGGTCTATCAGCTTCAATTCTCCAAGCTGTAACCCCCAGTTCACTTTTCCAGCCTGGCTCCCGGGCTCGCACTCACCACCCTCCATTACTTCTGTATAATGTTGTCTGCCCACTCCCTGCCCTTTCCTATCTTCACTCCCACCCTCCTCTCTGTTCCTGCATATTTAAAGTCTTAGCAATCCATCTGACCCTGCTCAATTGCCTCTGTCTCCAAGTCGTTCTAACTGTCCTTCAAGCCAAAGTGATCCTGCGGCTGTCTTCTTCATCATACTCTCCGGCTACTACCTTGCAACATAAATCTTGCTATACCTTTCTGAGCAAATGGTCAACCTAGAAGCATTTTTAGAGGAGAATCCTTGTCTTACTCCTTCTTGTAGCCCTTCATATCACCTCCAGCCATGCTTTGTATGTGGATGCTGAAGGAATTGCTAACTGGTGACCAAATTTACTGAACTGTTCGCATTCTTAAAAAATATTTTGTTTTTATTTATTTATTAGAGAGAGAGAGAGAGGGACAGAGCAAGGGACAGAGAATGGGTATGCCAGGGCCTCTAGCCACTGCAAACCAACTTCAGATGCATGTGCCACTCTGTGCATCTGGCTTATGTGGGTTCTGGAGAATCGACCCTAGGTCTTTAAGCTTTACAGGCAAGCGCCTTAGCCACCAAGCCATCTCTCTAGCTCCTGTTTGCCATTTTTTAATTTAAAATTTTATTTATTTTTTTGCAATCAGAGAGAGATAGGGGAGAGAGAGAGAAAATGGGCACACCAGGGCCTCCAGCCACTGCAAATGAACTCCAGGTACATGTGCCCCTTGTGCATCTGGCTTATGTGGGTCCTGGGGAATCGAACCTGGGTCCTTTGGCTTGACAGGCAAATGCCTTAACCGCTAAGCCGTCTCTCCAGCCTCCTGTTTGCCATTTTTAGTGGTGAATGGATTACAGTGCTTGGGCAGAAATTTGATGTAGGGATCTATGACAAGGGAAATATCTGAAAGTCTTAGTTCAAGCCTTGCTTGATATTAGTTAAAATTCCATTGTTTATGTTCTCTGTGTGTGTGTATCTATGCATGTTCCTATGTGTGTGCATGTGGAGGCCAGATGTTGACATCATGTGTCTTCCTCTATGGATTCTTCAGTTTACTTCTATGAGGCAAGGCCTCTCACTGGACCTGTGTCTCACTGATTTGGCTAGATGCACTAGTCAAAAGTCATAGGGGTCCTTCTGTGTCTACTTCCCCGATGCTGGGATCACAGGCATTTGCAGCCACACGCAGACTTTGCACGGGGAAACGAGGATCTGAACTCAGGTCCTCAGGCTTACATGGCAAGTACTTTACCCACTGAGCCATCTCCCCTGCCCAGTTTTATGTTCTTTATTATTAGTTTCTGTTGCAGTTACCTCCTTGTTACTGGGACAAAACACCCTACCAGAAGCATCTTATGGGAGGAAAGGGGTAACTTCAGTTTACAGTTTCCAGGGAAAGTTGCATCACAGCAGGAAAAGCCTGGCACAAGCAAGATACCGGGGAAAGGACGTAGGCTGAGTGAGCTAGCTACCTCTAGCAAGCAGAGCTACGAAACCACCCCAGCGACACACCTCATCCAGCGAGGCTCTGCTTCTCAAATTGCCACCAGCTGGGGAGTGGATGTGAGGCCTAATCGCAAACACATTAGGCTCTGGGGGACACCTCACCTTCAGAGCAGCACAGGTTCCTAATGCAGTCTAAGCTAGGTGAAAAGAAAAGGATTTATGTTTTTTGCGATTGGCTCTGGCCCTAGCTCTTTGTAGTGCTCTCCTACGGCATTTCTCTCATCCAGAATCCTCTTGCCATTAGTTGTTACTTGATTCAGCAATTTCTTTACTACTAAGTCATATTCTTCACTCATGTGTCTTGCTACCTGAAACATTTAAAACTTATTAGTTGTATGTGTGTGTGCGCGTGTGTGCATGTGTATGTAAGTGCATGAGCCTATGTGTGGTGTTGTATGTATGTGTGTGTGTGTGTGTGTGTGTGTGCGCACGCGTGTGTGCGTGTGTGTGTATGTAAATGCACGGGCCTATTGTGGTGTTATATGTATGTGTGTGTGGGGGGGGTGCTGGTGTGGCACCTTCTGCTCTCGCCTGCATCAGCCGCCCCTCCTTCATACATCTGCCTGTTTTCCTTTGCACTGGAGTCTGTTCCTGATTCTGGAGGGTGCTGTTCGTGAGCCTCAGTGATTGTTGGTTTCCTCTCCCCACAGGACTGGGACTACACAGTGTGGGGCCGTGCCCAGATGTTTACATGGGGAGTAGTCGGGCGGTCTGGTGCTCCCTCAGGTCTTAATACTTATGCGGAAAGCACACTGAACTGCTGAGCCATCTCTCCAGCACAAACCTGTTATTTTCTTGACTCTCAAAGGTCTTTCAAATGTTTCCTTATTTGCACTTGTGTTCACTTGTTTGTATGGTCCTGTTTTCTGTCTCTCTTACTCATTTTTGGAGTCATGTACTGGTTTGGTAGTTCTTCATGCTTCTCAATTGGAAATGGATTCACCCAAAATCTTAAAAATATTTGTGAATTGTGATTGGGCTGGTCTGAAGTCACTACATGAAATGCAGAGTAAGGAGAGAACATCTGACTTCAGAGATTCATGCAGTCTTGGGAGCCAGAGATTCCCCTTGACAATGGTCTTTCTAAGAGTGTGAACACAATACAAGGGTGAGCAAATGTGTGTAAAAGAGTGAGCAGAACAGACCTCTTAGTTCATTTAAAATTTCTGGGCTTCAAGTTTCCTTATCTGCAAAACAAAACTATTTCTAGCTACAAAATGCTATAATTTTTATGAGCCTATAAAATTTATCTCTAGGAGTGAAGGGGAAAATAAAACACAAAACAACATAAATGTTGACAAAACATCTTGGGGATTTTATGATTCTGAATACTCTGAAGTTTGAGTTGAAACCCTAGTTAAAAGTCAGGGTGTTTGGTAGAAGACTTGGCTCAGCTTGATTTAATTACATTTTATAAGCAATTTTCAAAGCCTCTCGTGACCGTTACATTTGAGGGATAATAAAACGTAATAACACGCACGAGAGGAAAACTGATGGTTCTAGGTGAGACCAGTCTCAATCACATCAATATAATAGCTATACAAAACTCTATCAATAAATAAATATTTACTTAGTAATTGGGTGTTAAATCCTATGAAATAATAACATACATGAAAATATCTTCGAGTTATTGTCTGTGAGTCTCTCAGTATCTTGGTGAAGGAAAGGTCCACACGTCTCCACTTCACAGACCAGAGCTGAATGTGGCAGGAAAGCTGGGTGTGGTGTCACAAGCCTGTGGTCCCAGCGCTTGGGAGGCAGAGGCAGGAGGATCTTGTAGCTGCAGGCAAGCTTGGGCCACATAGTGAGGAAAAACATAACAAAAAGAATTGGCAAGAGAAATGGACCCATCTGCTTTATTGTTTTTCTTTCCACTGTTTTTTTTTTTTTCTGACTTTAATAGATAGTACTTGCTTTTTAAATAGGAAAATGGAAGCAATGTCGTGGAATTTTATCCTGAAATAATTTCTTTGGATTCAACTATTATTCTTTTTTAATGTTTTATTTACTTATTTGGGAGAGGAGGAGAGAGAGAGACGGGGAGAAAGAGAGAATGAGAACGGGTATACCAGGGCCTCAAGCCACTGCAAATGAGCTCCAGATGCATGCGCCACTTTGTGAATCTGGCTTTATGTGGGTATTGAAAATTGAACCTGGGTCCTTTGGTTTTGCTTGCAAAAGCCTTAATCACTAATCCATCTCTCCAGTCCACAACTATTATTCTTGTGACCTTCATAGCATTTTTCATTTTAGAGCCAAATATGCATGAATAGTAAAGATGTGTATCTTTCTTTTTTTGGCTAACCTTAACAAAAATATTTTTAAAGCACCATTCATGATCCTCTTTAGATAATTAATATGTGATGCTGTTTTTTTGGGATTTTTTTTTTGTTTTTTTTTTTTAGAAAATTTTCTTTGGATTTGTGGTTGTGGCATCCATTTGGCCCATTTGGCTTCCTACCCTGGGGTTTCAGAATGCTTAGAAGACTAACAGAATTGGAAGCAGGCAAGGTGGAGATGTCACATCATTCTTAGCAAGAGGGAGTGTGATCCATTACTCTGACAGGTCACCTATCTCCCGTACTCTGACTGGCTATCTAACTCTGTAACATCTTCCCATCTGAAGCTCAGCGGGGGGGGAAAAAAACAGTACTGCTTTATTATCCTATGTTATCTGGGCCTGCCAAGTACCTTGTAAGAAAGATAACAAGGATATAAGATTGTACCCATCAGTTCACTGATAAAGCACTTGTCAGGAGATAAAGTCTTATGTTTAAGGCATGAGAACTTATGAACTAGGGACCATGGAAAGGAAGATATGAAGTGAGGAATGTGAGGCTGGGTTTATATGGGTGTCATATTGCTTATAGTGATGTGTGCTATTGGGACATCATGGATAGTACTTTGCATATCTGATGTGATGACTTGAATGTAAGTGATGAAAATTTGGAAATTGTTATTCTGGTCTAGTCCCGCGATATTATCTCAATATGTATGTGTGTACAAACATGTGCTCACACCCTGGCTTCCATTTAAAGGTCTCATGATGTAGAGCTTCAACTCTGGCTTTAGAAGAGGTGATCCTGGCAGTTCATTGTCTCTGAGGAGATAAGCAAATGGGAAAAATCAGGGAGAAAACACGATCTGAGATGAAACAGTTTGGCCACTGGGTGCCATCCTTGCTCCACGTAAGAATTTCCTGAGCCACATTTTTAGAAAAAAAAAAAAATAGTTAAAAACCCAAAAGATAGTGATTTAAAAGTAATTTAGAGATATACTAATGTTTGTGTATGTGCGTGACCTGGACTATGTTAGTGACACGGGCAGCTGATTCATTCAGCCAGGCCTGGGCTGGAGGGGCCAGGAGCTCTCCCCTTCGGTTCACCTCATGAACAAAGCCTGCCAGGCCCTCAGGCTCCACGTGCTCAGCCAGGCAGCCTGCGGAGGAAGGGAGGCAGTGTGGAGGGGCTGGAAATTGATGAGTCTGGGCCACAGATATCCAGAGGCCAGCAGGTCGGATGCCCCATCAATTATTTTTATTGTGCATAATTGCGGTGTGTGTACAGCTCGGGGCTTGAACCAACCGTGTGGTGTCCCCTAAGCCCTTCAGGATTCCTTGCAGAACTGAGATGGTAGAGATGTTAAGCACTACTTTCTTCCCCTCCCCCCTAGAATGCTGCATGTTGGTGGGACTGGTAACTCCAGGGTGCTCTTTTCTTCCCTGGAATTAATCTGTGAAGTTCACAGAGACATGACCTTACAGGCACCAGACCATCCAGAGCAAATATCTGCACAGAATTTTGTCTCTGTGGGCTTAGGGCTCACACATAAAACCAAGGAATTATACTCAGCATGAAAAGGACTGGCCCAGAGAACATTCTTCTCTGGTCAGGTAATCCAGACTGATGTTTTCAGAGCCTCTGAGGGCTGGAATTAAAAGAAGTGAGAGAGCGAGCAATTAAGAATTTAATAAAAATGGAAAATCCGTTACAGCTTTTTCTGCGGCACAAAACTCAGAAGCCACCTTACAACACCACACTGTAGATGAGAGCTAAGTTCATAACAGATTTTGCCATATCAGCTGCCTTCACAGTTGACCTAACACACTGTCCCGGAGCATCAGCCACAGGTTTCATAAAGGCTCAGTGTAGTGAAATTCACATCCCGTGGAAGGATGCCGTGTTGAGAAGGGGTGGTGAGAACTCACAAAGTCAGGCTTTTCTCCACCTGTCCAGGAATGATGGGTTTAAATACTGTCTGGGGCTAGGCGTTGGCAGGTGACTGGACTGTAAAACACATTTCCTGGGCTTACTACTGATCATCATAGCCCCTCAAATATAGCTGTTCACTAAGTAATGCTACTATGGCTGGTGCGTTCTTGCCCCTGTGAGGTGCTTTCATGGCTCTTACTTTTACATGCTAACAGCTCATCTCAGAGGAGCCATCGGTGACTAAACCTAGCTTATGCATTAGGCAGGTAAGGGGGGGACCACTATGAATATGGAGGCCCTTTCCTTGGACTCACCTCCCCAGTATGTGCTCATAATACTCAATGTGATGGTCACTTGGAAGATAACAGTTAATGAATATGCCATCCCTTACAGGCCTATTTCAGGTGCTTTACCTGTATTTTCACAAAAGCCCTATCATTATTTTTTTTTTCTTGGCTTAGATATGATCAAACTGAGGCACATAGAGAAAGATCCCAAAACGTACCACACTTGGGATCTGGATGGACATGGCCTGCTGAACGTGTAGCTTTCCCTTTTGAAGTAACACGGGACTGTTTTGGAAAACAGTGACTTTGGCTTGGCTCTTCCTTGTGGTCTGATTATGAGCGTTTGTAGAATCTTGGCTTTGTTCCTTTGGTAGATGAGTTCAGGTTTTTACTGACGGGGCTGCGTGTGTATATATGTATGCACTTGTGTGCCTGCACGTGTGTGCAAGCACGTGTGTGTGCCTGTGCCAGGTTCTATCGTCTGCAGAGCTGTCCAGCCCATGTTTGGGCAGGTGTGTCTTCTTAGGCCACCAGCGCTCTGCAAAGTCGACTTCGAAGGAAAGGTTTGTGGAATAATAACAACTTTTCCAAACAATTTTAGAGTTGACTGATTCCACCCCTCTTGCTACTGGGTACATTTCCTAACATATATCATAATTCACCTTTGGCCTTTCTGAAGACAGGAGAGGGTTCTGGGAAAAGCTGGCTTTGTGGGGACTTGTGCAGGACTAGGTGGCCCTGCTCACAGCTGGGCTCAAGTTTGTCAAACAACTCTGCAGACACTGAAATGGCTGTTGAAGAACAATGCTTTGTACTCCTCCTCCCGCTTGCACCTCAGCCAGAAAGAGCCAGAAAGACTCAAAGTTCAGAAAAGAAGTTGTGGAGGGTGCCTTCTATATTGTTGTTGCTCCAGTGTAAAAAGTCCCAAGAATTGTCACACACCTTAAAACATTTAGAAATATATGTCTGCTTGAAATATCTTTCCATCTTCGGTAAGCTTGGAGAAAGCTTTACTCTGATTCTCTAAGGACCTGTATTTGAGAGAGAAAAAAAGAAAAAGCTGATGTTTTGGATGCGCCAAAGGTCTGTGCAGGCAATTGTTTGGAAAGTACGCTCGGCAGTGGGTTGAATTGAGCCGTCTCACGTGAGAGCTGCTCGGCGTATTCACTGTGTGGTGCGTTTACTCAAGAGAAGTCACTGGTGGAATAGGCTGAAAACCCCCAGAAGCAATAATTCTATCCATTCAGTATACAGTAAGCTTGTAGTCTTCCTGGAAAGGCCTACCCATGGGGAGGACAATGTGTACCCCAAATCAAAATGGCCCCATGAAATGTGCCCCTGCAAAGCCAGCTTTTTTTTTTTTTTTTTTTTTTTTGTTTTTTGTTTTTTCGAGGTAGGGTCTCACTGTAGCCCAGGCTGACCTGGAATTCACTATGGAGTCTCAGGGTGGCCTCAAACTCACAGCGATCCTCCTACCTCTGCCTCCCGAGTGCTGGGGTTAAAGGCGTGCACCACCACGCCCAGCTCTCAAAGCCAGCTTTTGAACCCATGTGACCACCCCTGGGAAGTTGGCCACTGTGACTCTGCACCAAGCATCCAGGTAGCACCTGGGCCCAAAGTACAGCGCCTCACGTTGAAGCATCCAGCGCCCAGCTATGCTCGCTGTAGACTGGCCTCCAACAGCCTGGGCATCTTTCAGTAATCTCCTGGAGAAGGGAGCAATTCCCGTGTTTCACTTTAGAGCATTTCAGGGATATTTTCTGCTTAATCTAGCTCGCTTCACACGTCTATTTATAGACTGATAAACTAAAGAGGAACACCTGCATTGCTTCCAGGTGGAAACAGGTGGTTCGAGTGGAGAGACCATTTCCCCTGGAAAGGAGAGAAAGGCTGAAGGTATCATTGTGCGACTTCGCAGGTGAAGTGTAACTCCACACAACTTTGAAGCAGGGACTGGCAGTCCCCATCAGGCCCTCCCGTGCCTTGTTTTATGGCCAGAGGACATTTCCTGGGATACATGTGGACACTTGTTAGTGATCTATCTGCTAAAGTAGTTCCTCAAGCAATGGTGGCTAAATTATGTCATTAGAGTATTCTATATGTCCTCAAAGCAATTCAGTATCTGAGGATAATGCCATTGATTGTCCCCACAACATGAGTCTCATCCAAATTTTTGTTTTGTGTTGTTTTGTTTTAGAGGTAAGGTCTCATTCTTATCCATGCTGACCTGGAACCCACTGTAATCTTGGGCTGGCCTTGAACTCATGGCGATCCTTCTACCTCTGCCTCCCAAGTGCTGGGATTAGACCCATGTGGCACCATACCCCACTCATCCCAATATTTTAAGGTACCCAATATACAATTAATTTGGCCGAGAGTCCTCATTAATGACTATGTCCTCAAGTGAAAACCATACCAGAGAAGAGCATCTTTCTGTTGTGCTTGAATGCCAAAGTCTGATATGTAGCCAGAAAGGTCCCCTTCAATGGCTGCAACCAGTAGCCTACAGAGTCCATGAATTCTTTACGAATTCATAGGATATACTGGAGGATTAAACAGATCACACAAGCCAGCCGTTCCTACGTCCTGTGTTTGAAACTCATGATAAAATAGCTCAATTTCTAATCTACTTCGCAGCCTCATTAGAATTCAATTAGTAGAAGGACATTCCTTCCTAGAGGCTCTTTGGCAGATTTGTGTGTGAGCAGTTAACCCTGGGGTAGCAAAAGCAGTTACTTGTATCCAAACAATCCTCTCTGACTGCAAAGCTGATCGGGAGATGTTTAGATAGGACTGAGCTTCTCCTCCCACCTTCTCCCCCCAGCATGCAAACATCTGAAGCCCACAGAAGGGGATAAACTGCAGCCCGCGCTGCCCCCGACGCCATCCACATCCTGTGGCTGCCAGAATTTTAGACTTGAAGGTGAAAGGAGAAAGGTCAAGGAGGGGATTTGGGCAAAAATAAGATGAAGACAAAATTACACATTCTTCTTGACAGCATTGAAAATTGTTTCCTAAAGAAATAAGTTTTGACTTTAAGAATTCATAAGCACATGTTCTATAGAAGGTACATAGAAATACCCGTATGTTTCTTGAATAAGAAGACTGCTCCTCAGGCCATGCAAAGCAGGGTGTCTGAGGGGAAGACAACCTTGAGTTGGATTTTGTGCACGTGTTTTTCCCCCTCTCCAGTATTCCCTTTACTATTCTTCAGATGCCTGGATGCAGACTCGGGGAGATTTATTTTTCTTCTAACAGGGTATGTTATAGTTGTCACTCAGCCTTGAAATAGTTTTCCTCTCCGGTGGAACATCAGGCCGGTAATATATTTGCGGACCTTTTCCACCTGTCACTTTGCTGCCAGCCTTACTGCGTCAGCATTGCACAGAAAGCCGACACAGCCAATAGCAGCGTTGGAAGGTGCTGCATTTCTGGGACTTGTTTGCAAAATATTCCAAGTCACCCAGCAACAGGAAAAAGTATTTCATTGGTTCCTCTGGCTGTCAGCTGGAGACGAGGGTTAGCCAGATGAGCCTTCGCTGGGAAGATCTCCCTGAGGCTCTTTGTTGAGGGGGAAACGTTTGGACACAGGAGACTAGGGGGTCAAATGTGGTACACTGCAACTATTGTGTTATTGTAAAGCATGGGGCTTCTTTGTGTGCACACATGCATACACACACACACACACACACACACAGAAAGAGAGAGAGATAAAAATCAAATGTAAAACAATGGCATCATATCAGGACAAGTGAGTTGAACCTGAAGGATCATAAGGCACATGAAAGATAGACGCTGCTGGGCTAGAGAGGTGGCTCAGCAGTTAAGGCCCTTGCCTGAAGGCCTAACAACCAGAGTTTGATTCCCCAGTACCCACATAAAGCTGGATGCACATAGTGGCACATGCATGCGGAGACTGTCTACAGTGGCTAGAGGCACTGGCATACACATTCTCTCTGTATGTCTCTTCTAGCTCTCTCTTTCTCTGCTTGCAAATATATATACTTTTCATCGAGGTACGGTCTTTCTGTAGCCCAGGCTGACCTTGAGTTCACTATGTAGTCTCAGGGTGGTGTTGAATTCACAGTGATCCTCCTACCTCTGCCTCCCGAGTGCTGGGATTAAAGGCATGTGCCACCATTCCTGGCTCAATTAAATATTTTTAAAGAAGATAGATGCTAGTCCCCAATATTATCTACTGATGAAAAGAAGCACTAGTGGGCTGGAGAGGTGGCTTAGTGGTTAAGGCACTTGCCTGCAAAGCCAATGGATCCTGGTTTAACTCTCCAGGACTCATGTAAACCAGATGCACAAGGTGGCACATGCATCTGGGGTTCATTTGCAGTGGCTGGAGGCCTTGATGTGCCCATTCTCTTCCTCCCCCTTCCCTCTCTCACTTCCTGTTTATCTCGCACAAATAAATAAGTAAATAAATATATCTTAAAAAAGAAAAAAAGGAAGTACTGGTGAATGTGGGCCCTCCATGGAAAATGAATGAGAGCTCATTGGCATAGAGACAGAAGAGCCTCTCAACTAGAGGCGAGATGCCATATACAGTGGTTTTCTGAATGCAAATAAATCCTCCAAGTTACTTTAGCAACAGCCAATCCTGTAAACTCCTCTGTTCTTAAAAAGTTCTTCGGGCTGGAGAGATGGCTTAGCGGTTAAACGCTTGCCTGTGAAGCCTAAGGACCCCGGTTCGAGGCTCAGTTCCCCAGGTCCCACGTTAGCCAGATGCACAAGGGGGCGCACACGTCTGGAGTTCGTTTGCAGAGGCTGGAAGCCCTGGCGCGCCCATTCTCTCTCCCTCCCTCTATCTGTCCTTCTCTCTGTGTCTGTCACTCTCAAATAAATAAATAAATAAAAATTTTAAAAAAAAGTTCTTCCTTCTGCTTAATGCATGACTCTTACCTTCCTTCCATGCAAAGTCAGAGGAGTGAGCCATAGTACCCAGACTTATGCCTCCAGTCTCCTCTAACTTCTCCCTATAGAAGAGAGAGAAAAAAAAACTTTCTGTTTTTGTTTTTAGTTGTTATTACAGCATAGAAAACCAGTGCTGAGTGGATGCACATGTAGTAATTGGGAAATCCTCAGAGAAGAACAAGCTGTGGGGAGGGGGAGATAACACAGGGGGCTGGAGAGATGACTCAGTGGTTAAGGCACTTGCTTGCAAAGCCCAAGGACCTAGGCTCAATTTCCCAGTACTCACATAAAGCCAGGTGCACAAAGTAGTGCCTGAGAGCATCTGGAGTTTGTTTGCAGTGGCTCGAGGCCCTGTCATGCCCATTCTCTCTCAAGTAAATAAAATATTTTTTAAAGACAACATAAATTAACCTGACAAAACCAGTCCTGACTGGAAGTCCAACTTCTTGTCACTTCCAGCCATGTGATGGAAGGAAGGGCACCCTCTCTCAGTCCACTCCAAATGTTCAATGCCAGAGATCTGTAAATACTTTGTCATTGGTCAAGGACCTGAGTCTACTGCAGAGTGGACAGTGTAAGTGCAGGAGTCACTCACTATGAACTTATCACTTCTGACCCACCTGGTCACCTCACTCTTTGCTGGCTTTGAGGAGCGACATGGAGTGGGAGTGCTATTAACTTTTCCAGAGAGTTAGATTTGAAATTGACCATAATTAATGGAAATTACAATTAACAGTGGATGACATATCCAATGACTATGGAGTATTGGATGACTATCCAATACTGTTGCATGCATGTTAATTCTGTAGGTCATATTAACCAATTCACATGGGAATATTACTTCTTTATACCTCTGATGGGTATGCTTAATGATACATTCAAATTTGCCTGATCTAGATTCTAGGCTACTTGCAAACTGGTATATCTCTAATGCTTACCAAAATTACTCACACATAGTAGGTACTCAGTAAAATATTTATTAAATGAATAAAACAATAAATTGATGATTGGAAAAAACAAGTTAATAAATGTCACAAAGCTCATGGAGCTATGTTAGCCTCACAGGTAACAAGCCTGGGAAAGTTGCAAGACATTTGATTTTCTTTTACATGCTTGGGTGTACACTTCTAATGGGTACTAACTTGGGAGACCTGAAGTGTAGTCTTGTTCCTTTGTAACACTGCAAGATAAATATTATGGCCAACTCCATTTTATTGGCAGGTAAAGAGAGTCACTAAGGTCACAGAGTCAGTAGGTCAAAGCCTAAGACTTGAACCCAGGTCTAATCCAAAGCTTGCCTTCATTATAGTCCACTTCATAAAAGAGGTCTGCCTTCGTTTCTATGCAATTTTTAAGCACTGAATTATGAATTCCAGGAACAGAAAATGCTGCATTTCCCCATAGCATTACCACCTCTGCTTCAAAGCCCAGAGTGGCAGATCGAGGAGAAATTCACACACCATTTTGCTTATGAAATTCAGATATGTATTTTTTGAAGATGATACAAGTTGTTTTCTGAGCTGCAAACAGGTAAATAAGCTCAGTTGGAGCTTTACGTGTTGTTCCTGCTACAGTGGTGTGGAAAGGCTCATATCAGAAGCTGTCACGTTCCCCACGTGTGGCTTCAGGTCCCAGGCCAGCTTCACACCTGCCATGTACTGTGGACAGTGCAGCCTTCACAGTCATGAAAGTGGGGAAGTGAACCATCCTGAGGAGTTACATGAAGATTAAATGGAATAATAGAGTAGATGTGTCCTGGCATATTGTAAGTGCTCAGTAAATATTAAATAACCTTTTCCATTCTCCTTTACCCTTGAATAAAAAAGATGATGAAGAATACCATTTGTGGAGCAGCATATAAAATGACTATACAAGTATCCAGTTTTCTTTTGGGTCTTGCCTGGTTAGTAAATGCTGAGTCCTTATTTAAAGAGGAAAAATAATGTGTTTTCTATTCCAGCAAAACTCTAGACAAGCTGAGATGCCAGGAGCAAACTCAGAGCTAGAGTCGACATGAGACCATGCCTTCCGAGGCGCCAGTTCCCAGATTCTGCTCTGCTTCCATTCCCCAGGGAAACTGTACTAATGATTCACACCGTCTCAAGGACCTCTGGCACATATTAGCAGTGGAGGACAGCTATCAAAAGAGCAGAAAAAGTCTTATCAGGTTTATCTACTGCAGAGATTCTCATATTTGGTGAGGGGGAGCTACTTTTCACACACATACTCAATAGAGTGGCAGGTGTGTGTTCTCAGAACTGGCCTGGGTACAGCAGCCTGTCCCTTCCCTCTCCCAGTGG
Organism: Jaculus jaculus; assembly: GCF_020740685.1. Taxonomy (NCBI): domain Eukaryota; kingdom Metazoa; phylum Chordata; class Mammalia; order Rodentia; family Dipodidae; genus Jaculus; species Jaculus jaculus. Next base: position 61,276,924 of record NC_059105.1, read on the forward strand.
TACCAACAGGAGAGGAGGAAGTAAACAGTAGGGACAGAAGCCATGGAAACAGTAAACCAACTTATCAGCTAACCACAAAGACACTCCTTGTTGACATTAACCTTGGGGAATTTTTTCACAGAGGTTACTCTCACGCCCAGCCATTGTGAGCATTCTTTTTCCAAATCCCACTGGCTGGCAGCTTTTCTAACAGTACCAGGGCAGACCAGTCTACACATCTATTGGTCTGGGGTCTGCATGTTGTCAAGGAAATGCACAGAAACCTGAACAAGGCATTTCTAGTGGTCATGTTCAATTTATAATCAGACATGCCATGCAGGTTTTGGAATCAATACAGTTTTCAGAGAGAGCCTTTAATTATAATGCATATCATTAAATAATAGTTGCAATAAAGATTCGCCTCAGAATTTCCGAAGAGCGAGTCACTTTAATTACAGTAATGTATATTTCAGGGCTGCTCCGTTTTTATTGTCAGTATTTCTGCTCTGAAAGGAAAATGTGTTGCTGTTTTGAGTTATAAATTTCATCAAAGAAGAAGAACTTCTAAAGATTCATGTTGCCTTAAAATACCCAGAGTCACTCAGAGAGCAAGCCTTTACCTCCAGCCAGGGATCTCAGAAAGGTGGTGGAAATAAAATGGAACTGACAATGAAACTGAGCTGGAGTATGTGCAGGAATTAACGATGTACTAACTATCTAACTGCCTAAAATAAAACCAGCAAGTCCATGATTTGTACTGTGCTGAGCAGAGGTGCAAACGTTCTTATGTGTAGCTGAGATCATGCTCTGTTGTCAATGAAAGCTCAGCACCTGAGAAGGGAGCCTGGGCCATCCCTTGTGCCTCAGACATCCTCCAAGCATCTCTGACTTACTCCTTTGCCAAGGACCTTCCTTTTTCTGATGCATGGTTCGTGTTTGTGAGTAGCTTATAGATCATAGCAAACTGGTATCTATTCTCCTGCCAATGGCTTCAGACCTTATCAAACTAGGCATAGTTTAAATAATAATAGTAACTATGATTGCTATAATCTATCTCATGTTCATATAAGCATCAAAGCAACTCTCAAAGATGAGTGGTTTGGGCTTTCTTGACCTTTATGGAGCCCATAAAGCACAGGGAGTAAAAGAACTAACTCAAGTGAGGCTCAAATCTGGGATTAGAATCACACTCTACAAATAGTCTTTGAGGTAATTCTTGCTGTTCAATGTATGGTCTGACTTGTTCCAACAGTTAAGAGGAAACGACAATTAAAATGGAGGACACAGCAGTAGGGGAAGGAACACATTTATGACTTCATGTGTGAACAATTTCAGTCTATCTTCAATTTATAAATATTAATATTAATATTTTACATTATTTACTTTATTCTCTAAAGAATATTTGGCACCATACAATAGTGATCCTTAGTTGCAAAAATGATTTATGGGACTTAAAATAATGGATTGGCAAATAAGTATATATTTGTTTGTTTCTGTTTTTATAGATGCAGATGCTATGTTTCTGTGCTGTGTGAACTGTCTTTTGTCATTTTTATCATGGGATGATAGTGACTCTCTGGACTTTTCTCTCTCACATATTAACTCCTAGTTGTATGAAAAGATAGGGTATAAGATTTGCCTGATCTGGCCATATTCCTTTAATCAGCTTATTTGTAACACATTTTACTATTGAGACAATTGACTAGAGTAAGGCCACTGTCTGTAGCTACGACAAATGACAAAACTAACTAGCACCTTAAACCCACAACTACTACCCAGAAAGAAAAAAAAAAAAAGTTTTTGGCAAATGTAATCAGACTGAAATATAAATCTCTGGAAAAGAAACATAAAAAGAACAATAACAAGAAAAGGAAAGAAAAGAAAGGCAGTTAAAAATGAATTGCTCCATATTGCTATATCTCCAATAAAAAATAATGGTAGATTATTAGCAAAAAAAAAAAAAAAATCATGTGTCTGATGGACCAACTGGTCTACCCTGACCTGACCTATTCATGCTATAGCAATGTTATATTTTACTCCAAGAAATGACTTTTTACATTCATTTATATTATTTTTCTACTATCTAATTCTAAAGCAGTCAAGTAATCCTTGCCTAAAAGCTGCTTTGATATTTTATTTTCATTTCCTATAAAAAGTGTCCAAAGCTGAAGAATAGTTTTATCAATGTAAATAATCTACCTGAGGGTGTTTTATATCATATTCAATGACAAACTATGAAATGTAACATTTTTATTTTGATAGCCCATGAAATCCATCAGCTATTTTCACAGATCATTCAGAAAAAGATCTGACTTTTAAGAATTTGTGATCCTATAAGAAATATTTGAATAAAAGATTTGCAGCTTTTAAAATCAACATCATGATTTACTAATAAAACCTAGAGTCAGTGAGTGAAATGTTATTGTAATCATTTATCCTTTGTGAATTTTAAAGGAATAAAGAAAGTCACTGCTGTCTCATGCCTATAGTTTATATCTAGCAACACTAGATTAGAGCAAGAAGCCTTTTCTATTCACCCTGCAGTTCATGACTCTTCCAAGAAATAGTCATATACTGTTGCCAGGGGGCCGAGGTACTAAAATAACCTCAGTCTTAATGAGATAAGGATAGATAAGGTAGAAAAAGGGCTCTACTCATTGCATGTCTTCAAGAGTAGCTGGAATAGAGAGAAATATATCTTGATTCATTTTCAAAATATAAATTTATAACTTGTCTGATCTCTTTCTTAGATGGGTTCATGTGCGTTTCCCCTATATGTATGTATCAAATGGACTGATCTGAAATTTCCATTTAGTGAAATCATCTTCATAAAAGAACACTATATTTCCTTTGAGTGAAAATTTCAATGTTAAAAATATTCTCTCCTTGATAATTTATCTTTTATTGGTTTTATTGAACATGTTTCTGTGTGTGGGTCTTTCTTAGTACAGAAATATAAATATGATCATATTAAATACATTATCTGACATGCCTCACATTCCAAACAAAAACTATATAATCCTGCCAATTAATCTGAAAGAGATTAATCAAGGCAGCTGAATGTGGATCAGTTCTCCCTCAGACTGGAAGGGAACTTTGCAGGGGCAGTAGAGTCTCAAACCAGCAGATTCTAACCCTGCTACCAACAGGAACTTTTACATTGGGTATGTTATTCATCCTGTCTGTCATTAAGCCAGTAGAAACCAGCCTTTCTATGATTTTGGGGTTCCCTGAGTGATGGTATCCAGAGGTCACATCTACTCTCTTGTTTCCTAATGTGCTAAGTTGTGTGGAGCTGAACATGGGAGCCATCCTTTCCTGAGATCCCTGAGTGCTACAGGCAGTGTGGTGAGAGACCAACCAAAAAGGTATACAAGAACCCCAAAATGCAAATGAGACCTTCAGAATCGGGAAGAACCTGAGTGGAGTGAAGTGGAGTGGAGTTGGAATGGGAGAGAAGAAAGGTGTTTGAGATCATGTCAGCATCCTTAAGGTTCTAAACTCATTCATGAGAGCCATTGGAATGATGTCCCAGTACACCTCCAGAATGGATTCAGTAGTTTTAGGGTAGGAGATCCAATAACACCTTGGACTTTATCCAGGTATTTCCAACTAGCAGTTAAATGTGACTTAAGATCTGGGGAAAGCTGGAGCACAGGCCACTGGAGTTCAAAGTCAAAAGCAAATGAGTACAATGTAGAGTACTGAGTGGAGTGGTTTCCACAGTGGGATGGATTGAGAATTACAAGCGTATTATGAAAATGGGGCACAGCTGGGGGCAACACTATGTATTACTTCAGGAGCAATAAACCAGGTCTCTGACAACATCTTTGGTGTCTTTCATGCTTTTCTTTTCTCCTTTTCCTCCATTGGCAAGAACTCCTCCTCCCCGCACCAGAACAACTTCCTGTTTTAGATAGAGGACAACTCATCCATTTCTTGGATGCTTTTGCCACTACCTTCATAGTAAAACTAGGGAGAAAGAGGCTGAGAGAGAGAGAGAGAGAGAGAGAGAGAGAGAGAGAGAGAGAGAGGAAGGGAGGGAGAGAATGGGCATGCTAGGACCTTCAGCCTGCTTCAGACAAACTCCAGATGCATGTGCCCCTTTGTGCACATGTGTGACATTGCATACGTGCATCACTGTTCATCTGATTGTGTGGGACCTGGAGATTTGAACATGAGTTCATAGGCTTCGCAGACAAGCACTTTAACCACTAAGCAATATCTCCAGCCCCCAATTTGATTCTTTTTCCTTGTTAAATTACTCAGTGTTTCTTTTACCAAAGAGAAGCTTTTTTTTCTACATCAGTTTTCATGAATCTTATCTGAATATCCCCAAATGGCCTATTTTTGTTTACTTAATTATTTCCTACACTCTGACAGTTTCCTTTCCCATTCTTGAATGGCTGGTGTTTCTCTCATTTGCCTCCTAATTCCCCCTTCTTGGGTATGTTGTGGATTCCTTCCCAGCTTCCAAATTTACACACACACACACACACACACACACACACACATACACACATATATTCTTCTACTTAATATTTCACTTAGCACTCAAGCGGAGCCATCCTCAATTTACTCATTGAATTTTTTTCTTCAGAATGTCCCATTTCCCTGCTCTCATCCTCATCTGGAGGTGCAGAGGTGACCATGACGGTGTGCAAACTGTCTCTTCCAGCAGCTGCAGTCCTCTGTAGTATTTGGATCCTTCCTCTTTGATCTTTTCTTCTGATCATAAGGGCTCAGATCTACCTTTGTGACACTCCAGTGGCAGGGGCAGAGGGACCGCTGGAGGTGAGCGGTGACCTCACAAGCATCTTAGATGGCTGTCAGCCTTTAACCAGGCTCCAGAAAGAGCTCTTTGGCTCCCAGGTCTCCTTGCTGCCCTCAAGAGTGAAATCTGGCACTTCTGCCCTAGGGGTGCTGGGGCCTATTTTAGAGATGGTGAGGCCTAAATATACCCGCGCTAGAGTTGTGACTCTTGTGCTCTTATTCCAAGGTGCTAAGTCACCGCAAGGCCTGAGACCCTGCCACTATCTCAAATATCAAAGTCCTCAGTAGTTTAGCTATGATAGAAAGCCATTCAGAACTGTTGTCCTCTATTTCAAACAGCAGGTCTGGAAAGTCCAGGGCAATATAAAATGAGGAGAGTAGATGGAGGAAAGAATCATTCGAGCAACTTTCACGAGGGTGTGTAAGGAGTAAACGCTACAAAGGTTGGTTTCTAGTGCTCATTGTGTGTCAGCAGTCAGCCTTCTGTCTGCTATTTTCAGTATCTACCTCATTCCAGGATTCATGCTGAAGAAGCCCCAGCTGACACGTACCATGCTTACAGCAGAAGAAAGAAAAAACAATGGCTGACACAGCCATGTGATGGGCATTATGATTTCTGCTGTGTGTGTGTGTGTGCACGCACATGCACATGTGCACATGTGTGCATGTATGATGGAGGAAGAAAACCTTGATACACATTATTTTTACTACAACTTACTAGCCAAAGCAAGTCATGGTCAAACCTGAAGTCACTGGCAGGGAAGTGTCGTCATCCCGTAAGAGTGAACCTCCTGAAAGAATGTTGTTCCTAACAAGGAAAGCCACCTGAGCAACGGTGGTTTAATCAGGTGGTCTGGACATGGCGTTGATCGCTGCCTGGGATTCTGGTAGAGGGGAGAAGAATCTTGTCTCCACTCATATACCCCACAGTGTAAACTAACACAGGAAGTCAAAGAAAGTTTCGCTGTGCTTTTAGTTCATGCTGATCTAGCTTAAGTTACTTAGTCAAAAAAAAAAAAAAAAAATCCATGGTGGACCAAATGGTCAGCACACTTTCTCCTGTCACAGACGATCCCTGTTAGACTTCAGAAACAGCCTACAAGGACACTAAACATATTTCTCCCCCTGCTACTTCCTGCTCACTAGCTCTTCCTCATATTCCTTCATTCCCTTGTCTTTGTCTGTTACCTTCAAGCTTTTCTCCTTTACTTTGTTTCCTGACCTGGAATCCTCCTTTGGTCCTGGGAATTTTTAACTCTCTAGGCCCTGCTACTCCTGGTCTTGCTTGGTTTCCATACTAGGCAGAGGCAGGGGAGGCATGCGACCCAAGATGAACACCAGATGGAAGCTAGCTTATCTTTCTGACTGATCCAGATTTGTAATAAGCAAAAGTTACCTCAACCAGAAAAAAGACTGACATAGAGTTTTAGAGTCTTCCACTCACACATTCTCTCATTTCCAACTTGAATTTCCTATGTGTCTGTACTCCGCTACCCCTCCCTGATTCTGGGATGTTTCAGTCCTGTAAAACTCCAAATCCTTTCTCTTCACACCCCTTCCCTTCAGACTACTCAGAGTTTCTTAATTTACTCAAGCTTCTTACCAGCAAGTTAATCTCTCTGAGTGCAGCAAGAGCTAATTCAATGAGAAGCTGGCTGCAGTTGGTAGCCACTGAAAAAAATTGCCAATCTATTTCCTTTTTTATTTCTTTTTTAATATTTTTTATTAGTTTTCTATTCAGCAAATACAGGTAGTTTGGTACCATTATTAGGCTCATCCATGACCTACCTCCTCCCCATTGGCCCCTCCTTGTTGAGGTATATGGGTCATGCATTGTGGAGTTAGCCCACAGTTATTGGTACAATATATGTCTCTGCATATCCTGACCCAACATGTGGCTCTGACGTTCTTTCTGCCCCCTCTTCTGCAAAATTTCCCTGAGCCATGTTGAGTTCATTTTTGGTCTGCTTCAGTGATGAGGTGTTGGGGGGCCTCTGAGGCTCTGGCTCTCTGATTTGGTAGGAGTTGATTTTTCTCTGTGTTGGTCTCCTTCCCCCTTGTGCTGGTATCCGGTTCATCAGGAAAACAGTACCCTTGCTTGTTTCGCCAATTTTCCTTAGTTTCAGCCGGGGCCCTTTTGAGGTATGATGGGGTGACTCTCTCCTTAGGATCTATATATATCTGAAAAAGAGAAGCAGATTTTCCAATGGAGAGTAAGTTAGTTCCAGGACAAATGAAATAACCCTTACTTTTTTTATAGAGAGTTGAGTCGGTGTAGGCCCTCTTGTAGCCCATGATTGATGGTAGCTTGATATTGGAGAGAGGGCTTATGTTTGGATATGGTTCTGACTTGTTTCCCAGCTCCAGCTATGGGTCCCATACCACTCAGGGGATCAGTTAGCCAAATCAAGAGCAGTTGGTTCCCCCCCATGGGCGTGTGCCACTATTGCACTTGGGTGGGCACCACAACCAGTTATTTGTTACTAAGTAGGTTACACCATGATTTGCTTGGACAGATATTGGTCATTTCCCCCAGTCGCCCATGTAGCACCTTCTGGCACTAGATGTGCTGACTGTGTCAGCTGCATATGGTGTCTTCAGCAATAGGGTCTTACCACTAACCTTTGGTGGGTCATCAAGTACTCTGACAGAAATCTGTCATTCTTTTAGGAAAGCTTGTAGGTTTCTCTGATCAAAAGCTCATTGTGGATGATAGCCCCATGCTGGTACTGGGAGTTACAGGTCAGTGCCCACTAAGCAAATGAGGAAAAATATAACTAATATACAAGAGTTAGAGAGGGAAGAGAGAGAGGGAGAGGGAGAAGGAGGGAGGGAAGATGTAGAAGGTTTAGGTTAGACTTGATCCTACCCTCTTCAGCGCCTTATGGTTCAGGTGTTTCCTGTAAGGGCCTGGTGAAGGTTCAACCATTTGGTCTGCCTTTTAGGAAGTAGAATTTTATGGTACCATTGCCGTTTGGGTCTAGATTAGTGTTTCCCTTTAGGAGATGCAAGCAAGCTGCAATCTCCTGCCATCCTAGATCCAGTGAGCTGACATTCTGACATTTCAGCACTAAGTCCTGTCATCTGAGGCTTTCTCAGCTCAAGGCATGTTGTCGAGGCTCAACGTGCGCTTGACCCAGTGTCCTTCTTCCCCACCTCCCGCCCTGCCTTTCAACTGCTTGGTTCCTGTTCTCTTCACGTGTCCTGGCATTTGTCTCTTTTCTTTGAGAGCTAAAACCAAGAAAGCAGCATTTTTCACTTCTCACTTTTGTATACCACTAACCACAGATGATCTACTCATCAGAAGTTAGAAGTGTTTACAGCAAAGAAGGAGGTCAGAAAGGGACATTATTTAAAAAAAAAAAAGTTCTATCTCTGATGTCTGTAATCAGCATCTGTTTTAAATTTTGATTCTGCAAAAAAAAAAAAATTTAAAATGGGGGGCTGGAGAAATGGTTTAGCAGTTAAGTGCTTGCCTGTGAAGTCTGAGGACCCTGGTTCTAGGCTTGATTCTCCAGAACCCACATAAGCCAGATGCACAAGGTGGCACATGCATCTGGAGTTTGTTTGCAGAGGCTGGAGGCTCTGGTGTGCACATCCTCTCTCTCTCTGCTTCTTTCTCTCTCTGTCTGTCACTGTCAAATAAGTAAATAAAAATAAACAAAACAATTTGATTCTGTGGTTTGTTGATCCTCATCACCAATAAAAGATAGCTAAGGAAACTCCATTATACATAGCTTTATCAAGTAACTCTTCATGTGATTCAATCATTTTGCTATCTGTAGAAGCAGGAGGTAAATCCAGACATGTTATCCACAAATTCCAAAAGCAAATAGACCAGGGGAGACCTGCTGATCCTTTGCTGCTTGGTAATCTCACTGGACTCTGGGCCTGGCTTCTTACACTCCACATTTACTGATTCTTCCACCTCACCACTTACTTGGGACCTTCCATCCATCCCTGGAAGGATTAAGAGTAAAATCCTCCAGCCCCTCACTGCCCATTGGAAATGGGCTTTCCTTCAAACCTAAAGACACTGCTCCCTCCTACTCCCTAAACTCCTTCTCTTTCTCTTTTGGGGGCATGTTTCCAGAGAAGGCATTGATCACACATGTGTCCGTGGCGTTTACTAATATTTATGGGAAGTCTGCTAAGGGTTGGGCTCTCAGGTATGGACAGAAAAACAAAGCAGATAGTTTCTGCTCTGTCCTGCCCTTCAGGAAGTCCCTGCCTCCAGGGATGCAAAGATGCCTGCACAGCACTTGGCAGCATGCCTGACTCCTCACAAGCCCTCAGGAAGTATGTGTTGAATGGATGAGCGTGAGTAATGGTATAGGAAATTTAATGGAGGGCAGACTGTGGAAAATGATATAGGAGGAAAAGGCCAAAATACACTGGGAGAATCAACATGAGAGATGTGGCATGGGTTCAAGGAAGCCAGGAGATGGACAGAAGCAAAGCTGCCAGTGAGGGGTTCTGCTGAGCCAGGCAGGGTGCCGAGAATCAGGAGTGGCACGCCAGGCTCTCTGAGAAGGTGATCGTTCCCGGGACCTTTCTTAAAAGGACAGCTGTGTTGTTCTTTTCTAAATAAGGGGAGTACAAGGATAAGAACCCAGAGATGGTAAGGGTGGGTTCCACCAGCAATATAAAAGCCTGAAGATCCACTCCGTCACCACTTGCCGCATGACGGCCTCCTTCCTCAGTGGAATGCAGGCAGCGTGCGCTGGGGTCTGCAGTCCCCCATCCTGTCCTTTTGCAGTATTAAGGTTGATGAATCATTTTTTCCTTCTGATGTATTTTGGACAGATAATACTGAATATTTTTCTTTCCAAAGGTGAATAAGGTACATTTTGCTAGGGATAGGGCCCTTGTAGATGGCCTTAGAGCTAAGGTCAGGGAAGAGGTAGAGTTAGAATTGAAATCAGCAGACTTCTTTGGGCGGGGGGGGGGGGGTCACTGTGCTTGAATGTACTATGGAAGCCTGGATTGGTAGTGCTCAGCTCACCGGCAATGATAACTATTTCTAGAGATTGAGTTGTGTCTCCCTTAAAAATCTGTATGTTGAAGCTCAAATGCTAGTTCCTTAGACTGTGACCACACGTGGAGGTGGACCCTGTAAAGAGGTAATCAAGGCTTAAAAAAGTCACATGGGTGGGCCACAATCCCATATCATTGATGACCTTCTTAGAAGAGCAAATAACACTCATGACAAAAACCCATGTGGGGACACAGCCATCTACAACCCAGGAAGAGAGGCCCCAAGAAAACCCAAACCTGTCGACAGCTGGACATTATTAGGCTGTCAGCCCCCAGAGCTGGAACCACATTGCTGTGCACCGTCGCCTGATGTGTGTTATTCAGTCTGTTAAGATAGTCTTAGCATACAAAGCTCAAACAAAAGGACCTACTGTGAGTCTGGCCCTGTGCCAAGCATATTGTCTTATTTAAATTTATTAATGATGACAGGGGAGAGAGATTTTTGAGCTCCTTTCTCAGAAGACAAGTAAGTGCCCAAGGCCACAGCTGTAAGAAGGGGCGAGCATGAATTCAAATGCACATCTGCTGGGCTCTGGAGGTTATGCACTTGGCAAAGCACCAACCACATTTATGAAGTACTAGCAGTAAGGAAAGCACAAGGCAGCAGTAACTGCTGACACTTGAGAATCTTAATCCTTTCCTTATGGAACTTATAAATGATGACATTCAGACTCACAAACACCAAAAAAAAAAAAAAAAAAAAAAAAAAAAGCTGTATGGAAGAGAATCTCTGGAAGCAATAATAGTATGGTAACATTGCAATGAACCTAAGCCACAAGACAGTTAAGTCACGGCATAGACCATAGAGGGTAGTGGTTACAAACCCAGACAGCAGGGGCTCCTTGATTGGATTTGAATTCTAATTCTAGCCTTTTTCTACTGAAATGTGCTTAGGCAATTTACTTATCTTCTTTGCCTCGTTTTTCTCATCTATGCTAATGGGATCTAAATTGGGACCTATAGAATATTACCCATGATGTTATTTCAGGATTAAATAAGATACTTTAGCACAATACTTGATGTACCATTTGTCTCAAAAAATGCTCCATGAGGGTAAAAATATGTCTTCTAATGTGACTTCTGCCCAGTGCTAACAAAATATCTAACCTGTCTAAACATGGTTAAACTCTTCATTTTTCAGTTATTAGGGTTAAATTTACAAATGTTTATTTACTATTATACTTTAAAAAATTAATTAAAAAATTTTTTTGTTCATTTTTATTTATTTATTTGAGAGTGACAGAGACAGGAAGAGGCAGATAGATAGAGAGAGAGAGACAGAGAGAGAGAGAGAGAGAGAGAGAGAGAGAGAGAGAGAATGGGTACGCCAGGGCTTCCAGCCACTGCAAACAAACTCCAGACACGTGGGCCCCCTTGTGCATCTGGCTAACATGGGTCCTGGGGAACCGAGCCTCGAACCGGGGTCCTTAGGCTTCACAGGCAAGTGCTTAACCACTAAGCCATCTCTCCACCCCCCAAAAATAAATTTTTAAAATTTATTTTATGAGGGAGAGAGAGGGCACACTCAAACCTCTAGCCGCTGCAAACAAACTCCAGATGCATGTGCCATTGTGTGCATCTGGCTTTGCATGGGTAGTGGGGAATTGAACCCGGGTCCTTAGGCTTTGCAGGCGTGCACCTTAACAGCTGAGCCATCTCTCCAGCCCTATTATACATTTTTAATATAATTTCATTTCCAAGATACCTTTGCCCTATCCATGACATTTACCTTAAGCCAAATACAAATATATGCCATCAACAACATTGTCTAGGCAAAATTGAAATATTTGTCAGTGTGAGAAAATAGCCTGACAGACCGGTGGTACAAAATGGGCTGATATAATAGCTAATCAAAGTCAAAGTAGATTAAAACGCAAGCATGTGCATGACATTCCATGCATAGATGTTCGTGTGTGTGTGTGTGTGTGTGTGTGTGTGTGTGTGTGTGTGTTCAGAAACACTGCCATCCAGGGTAAATCCAGGCAGGACTCAAGACAGGAATTGCTGTCTCAGAAATCAGGCCCCACACCCTCTTTGCCTTACTTAACAGATTAGGTCCTCATAGCACGTGGCTGCTTTATTCAGCCCTAGGAGTGAAAACCTCTGTTATGGTGCTTCCTTTGTCTTTATGGCCCAAACCAATATAAATATTTACTGGATCTATAAGTAAAAGTATAGGAGTGTTCATTTTTGTTGCTCTATCTCTATACGGAACCATGAAACACATGGGGAAAATAAGGTCTATTTTTCTAAGAAAAATCCCAAACACATACCAAGGCAGCAGCTGAGACATGTTATTTCAGAAGTGACACAGATTCTGTTACACGTTTTGATGCACAGAATGGGAAATGTTTATTCTGAATACATAAATATTGAAATATTTCTGCTGGCCAGCTCACTGGAAAGTGATGACTGGATGACCAGTTTCATGTGTCCCTGGTGACAGATTGTACTCCTGACCCCAACTAGCAGACCAGAAAAGCATGGGCTCTGAACGGAACAAGGCTGAGAGAAAGCATGGGATTAGGCCAACAACGTGCATGGGGAAACCCCGACAATGCCCATATCCTGGCCAGTGGCCCAGCCCATCATCTTCACCTTGAGCGTAGCCCAGCATTGCCATTAGCTAGTCATGATAATCCTGGAGCAAGGTTTCACCGCTCCCTGCCTTTGCTCCGTGGTGAGCGGTGGAACTTGGGATTCATCATACCTGCATGTCAGCTGACCTCACTCAAACCCACAAGGAAGAGAGGCTGAGCATTAGTCCCCTTGAACTCTGACGTTGTCCTCCTCTGCCATTTCCTAGCTCTGGGCTCCAGACCTTTTGGTACTCTTTGGGGCTTAGGTCTTTGTCTCAGAATTGGTCTCTCTTCCTTTAAATTGTTGTTATTGACATCCTGTGGTAAAAAAAAAAAAATGTTTTTCTTGAGCCTAGAAATAAGCACTGAGGAGCCTGAGGAGATGGCTCATTGGGGAAAGCACTTGTGTCACCAGCATGAGGACCTGGGTTTAGGTCTCCAGCATCTACATAAAAGCTAGTTGTGGGGCTGGAGAGATGGCTTAGCGGTTAAGCGCTTGCCTGTGAAGCCTAAGGACCCCGGTTCGAGGCTCGGTTCCCCAGGTCCCACGTTAGCCAGATGCACAAGGGGGCGCACGCGTCTGGAGTTCGTTTGCAGAGGCTGGAGGCCCTGGCGCGCCCATTCTCTCTCTCTCCCTCTACCTGTCTTTCTCTCTGTGTCTGTCGCTCTCAAATAAATAAATAAAAATTAAAAAAAAAAAAAAAAAAAGCTAGTTGTGGAGACCTATGCTTGTAATCTCAGCACCAGGTAGGTGGAGGCAGGAGGATCCCTGGGAACTCCTGGACAGCTAATTTAGCCAATTTGGTGAACTCTGGGTTCCTAGATCAAAAATAACTTGGAGAGTGGTTACGGAAGATACCTGACATAACCTCTACACTCCACACATACATGCACATGTATGCACTCTTGCACAGGCATGGCACATGCGTGTGCACACACACACACAGACACACACAAACTATGATTGTCTAATAAGAATATGCTAAACCAGGCCAGGCATGGTGGTGCATGTGTTTAATACCAGCACTTGGGAGGAAGAGGTAGGAAGATCACAATGAGTTCGAGGCCACCCTGAGAGTACATAGTGAATTCCAAGTCAGCCTGGGCTAGAGTGAGACGCTACCTCAAAAAAAATAAAAATTAAAAAAAAAAAAGAATATGCTGAACCAAATTCACTTCACCTGTTCACTGGCACTGATTTCTAAACTCTGGTTCACCTCTAAAGGCTGATGTTGCTAGACAGCTTCATCTTTAGAGGGTGTGCTGGTTCTCGTACCTTCCTTCTCCTTTATTAAGTCGTGTCTGGTCCTTGTCTAGTGCTTGTGTGCCCTGCAGGCTACCAAATTCCATGGAGCAAAGAAGACACCTTGGTGGTCATGTCTTCTTTCTCTGCAGAGACCCATACAAGACTTCCAGCTCAGTGAGTTGAAACTGAGATGGACAGGAAGCCATTATGGCTCAAGCAAGCACATGAGTCAAAGAACAGGTTGGCAGAGAGCAAGGCGGTTCTGTCATGATAGAGACTAAGGTCACTGCTCCTGATCTAGGAGGGCTGTGCTGGGCTGGTAGCACATGGGTTAGGGAGTTCATTACTCATCTCTCTAAATCTTAAGGTCTAATGCAAACAACACAACCTTGGCTACTGTCCTTCCCTTCCCATGGGATAAGAAGAAAGACACTCTAAGAAGTTCATGACTGCCTCATGGGGTCACCGTGCCCTACTCCCACATCCGTCCCCCAGAAACCTATTTCCTTCTTAGTGTGATGAAGGAGGTTATCCTACTCCGCAGGTTACACAGCTGGGAATCTCAAGATCAGTACCAGAGGTTGGGGGCTCCTCCACATGCCCCCTATTCAAATAGACCCATTGCTGTATAAACAAAAGAACATTAGATTTACCCCAAGGAAGCTGCTTGGCTCATTTATATCACCAGATCTAGGATGTTTATGTGTAGATACATGTGCATTCATGCACACATGTGGATGCATATGTATAAGCTGGTTGACAAAAGGTTTGCACAACCTCAAATCCACCAGGAGAGAGCTTCTCAAATAATGTTCTTTTTAACATTTTTATTTGTTTGAGAGAGGTGGAAAGAAAGAGGCAGAGTGTGTGTGTGTGTGTGTGTATGTGTGTGTGTGTGTGTGTGTGTGTGTGTGTGTGTCTGTGAGAGAGAGAGAGAGAGACACTGTGGGCATGCCAGGGCCCCTTGCCACTGCAAATGAACTCCAGACGCATGTGCCACTTTGAGCATCTTGCTTTTACATGTGCAATGGGGAACTGAACCCAGGCTTACAAACTTTGCAAGCAAGTGCCTTTAACCACCAAGCAATCTTTTCAGCCCTAGTATGTGGGGATTTTTTTTTTTCTTTTGTTTGTTCGTTTGCTTGTTTTTGAGGTTGGGTCTCACTCTAGCCCAGGCTGACCTGGAATCAGTCTATAGTCCCAGACTGGCCTTGAACTCATAGCTATTCTCCTACCTCTGCCTCCAAAGTGCTGAGATCAAAGGTGTGCACCACCATGCCTGGCAATCAAATAATTTTCAGTGGCATTTCCAAGCCTTCAGTAACTCATCTGATAAATATTTAATGAGTTACTTCTGTGTGCCACACCCTGCCCACTGTGGTGAAGACTGTGCCGAGACAACAACAAATGAGCCACTCTGACCTCCTTCTTTTCTGTTGGATTACTAGCAAGTAATTACACAGTGTGGTGCAGGGACATCATTAGCCACTGTCCCATCATGCTGGGGCCTTGAACTGATTCCTTTCAGCTCCAGTCAAGTTCAGGTTTTCAGGGTCCTACTTTCACAGTTTCTGGAGGCACTCAGGATCCTGTCCCTCTTTCTTGACTTTATCGATATCCTCGGGCCTTATGTGTTTGGGGACTGCACACAGGTGCATTTCCCAGAGAGGTGTCCCTGTCAGTGGGTGGTCATGGGTAGGGCGCTGATGGCTAAGTCTTCACCAGTGTCCCATGAGAAGAGTAGCTGGTGAGTCCCTGAGTGCAAGCAGTGAGAGAGGCATCTACTTTAACAAGGGTGGTACAGGCCAAGGACCCTGATTTAACTGCTAGGTGGATCAAGAGTGCTTGAGTAATGCCTCCATGGTAGCCTTACCTTGGACTTTGTGTCCCTGGGTAAATGTGCTGACATGAGCTGCATGCTCCAGGCCCCTCTCCTTCACTCCCCAGCACCCTTTCTCTGCCCTCTGTGGCAGGGGGAACTCTTCCCTTCTGTTTCTACTGTCTTCCTCATGACTCACTCAACTCAGAGCCCTACTCAACCTAAACCAAGTTTCCTTCCCCTGGAGGACCCAGTGGCTTCATAGGAATAAAGTCCTCCTCTTTAAGTAGGCTTTGGTTTAGGCTTTACATACACCTTTGAAAGGCGTTTTATCATAGTATCTATTAGTTAACACTTAAATTATGCTGAACAAATGATATGAAGCTAAAGTTTAATGATAATTTCAAATTACTATGGGTACACTAAACTCAAATGCATTTCTCCCATTCATTCCAATAATGTCCTGTTTCCCCCATTACCACACTTAAACTATCCGAAACCATAATGATAATGAGAACTCTAACTTCACTAGCAGAATGCTTTGTTGATGAAGTCATAGCTGAATGGGCTATTAGGAGGTGGAGCCTGGTTAGAGGAGGTACATCACTGGAAGTGTTTATCTTAACCCCCTTTACCTCCCCTCCTTCTCCTCTTTCTCCTCCTCTTCCTCCTCTCTTTCCTTTCTTCTTTCTCTTCCTTCTCTCTCTCTTTCCTGTCTGCCACCAGGGGAACAGCTTTCCTTCACCACACTCTTCCCACCGTGATGCCCCTGCTTTCCCACAGTCTTCAAAGCAACAGAGCCAGCCAACCATGGACTGAGACCTCTGAAATCATGGGCTGGATCTACTTTCTCTTTTAAGTGGATTGTTTCCAGGAATTTTGTCCCAGCAATGAAGGCTGAATAACACAGTGGGTAGAACAACAACATAAGACCTACAATTAGAACAACCATTAATGTTCAATATTTCTTGTTTCTGAGCACTTGACTAGGTTCACTATTTTAGTCATGCCGCACAACACTGCCCAGCATGGTTTTGTGATTATCTACAAAAGAATGCTTAATCTGAGAATTTTTTTTTCACAGTTGGCATCAGAGTAGGGTTTGCTTCCATACCTGTTATGAACCATGTTCCAAGCAATTACAAGGTAAATTTAAAAAATGGCATTTAGAGAAAATGACAGAAGAATTGGTATTACTTCTTAGTAATCCTACTGCATTGGCTTGGTGGTTTGAATCAGATGTACCCCATAAACTCATGTATTTTTTAAAAAATTTATTTTCATTTATTTATTGCAGACTAAGAGGGAATAGGCATACCAGGGCCTCTAACCACTGCAAACAAACTCCAGACACATGTGCCACCATGTGCAGCTGGCTTATGTGGGACCTGGAGAATCAAACCTGGGTCCTTAGGCTTCACAGGCAAGTGCCTTAACTGCTATGCCATCTTTCTAGCCTAAACTCATGTATTTTTAATGCTTGGTCCCCACCTGGTAGCAATTTGAGAGGTGGAGGAAGTATACTGCTTGGGATGGGCTTTGGGTTGTTATAGCCCAGCTTCCTCCTTGCTAGAACTCAGCTCAGTCTGGCTACTTTGTGCCTCCTGCTATGGCAAGAAGTAATGTCCAGTCTCTGCTCTACTATGCTTTTCTGTTGTGATAAAAATTCCCCCCAAGACTATAAATTAAACTAATCCTTTACTCCCATTAGATGCTTTAATTTTTTTTTAGGCTTTTTGTTTTGTATTTTATTTATTTATTTATTTGCAATGGAGAGAGAAAGGCAGATAGAAAGGGAAAATGGACATGCCAGGCCTTCAGATACTGCAAACAGACTCCAGACACATGCGTCACCTTGTACATCTGGTTTACGTGGATATTGGGGGATTGAACCTTGGTCCTTGGCCTTCGCAGCCAAGCACCTTAACCACTGAGCCACCCCAGCCCCTATTAGATGCTTTTTGGGGGGTGTTCTGTTCCAGAAACGTGGAGGTAACTGCAACTGGTAGCGCCACGTCTGATGTGTGCTCCTGCTCTCCAAGGAGAAGTCTTTTTCCAGGATAGTCTTGGCCTCTCAAGAATTGATTCTGCATTAGCTCTGATCAACACTAATCTAACAACTGGTATTCATTCCAAGTCTGTGAGCTTAGACACTTCCCCCAGTGGTGCACACACACACACACACACACACACACAGAGAGAGAGAGAGAGAGAGAGAGAGAGAGAGAGAGAGAGAGAGAGAGAACGAGAGAGAACATTACAACCCCAAATTGGTCCAGGCTGCTCATCTTGAGAAACAGACCACACAGCAAGTCATCTTCATCTGTATCCCAAGTGCTGCCCATGGTGTATCAAATTAGTTTGTCTAGGACAAAAATGGGGTGGCCTTTGGATTAGCATTGATCCATTTTTAGTGGTAGTGTAATGGTTGGGAGCCAGACCTTAGGCTCAAATTCCTCAGGTTCAAATCTACCCCTGCCAATTACTCTGGAATTTCAGATGATGTATTTATTATGAACTTTATATGTAGCATAAGATTTTAAATACTCTCGGGTTCTTTTTGAATATCAAATGAATATTCATAAAATATTTAACCAGTGCTGGCACATAATAAGTGCTATAGAAGTATTAGCAAAGAAAAGACCTCTGTTGTCCTTTTTCCATCACCATAGCTTGGCTTCCAATCTTCATCATAACCCAGATTCCTAAGGTCCCTGACTCTGCTTTTACCAAGAGGAGCAAGTGACTAGGTGGATAGCAACAGGTACCTTTGTTTTTTTTTGAATTACCAAAGCTGACCTACCATCCACTTTGTTGTTTCCTCCCATTTTCTGAGCAATCACAAAATGTGATATTCATGTGTCAAAGAACCCAGGACTGTATTTTAACATTTTATAGCTTCTTTGTAAAGCTACCTTATCAGTTTTAGAGGAGGCAGTTTTATGACTCTCTTTGATAAGCACTTAACTATTAAGACCCAAACAAAGGAGAGGAATGGATGGTCAAAGGATATCAGGTACTCACAGCAGCTAGAGTCTCACTTCTTGAATGTTATTCAAATTAGCTCCAAGACTCATAATTCTGTGTTTTCATTTATTGCTGCAGTAAAGCAAATGGTTCTTTTATCCAAATGTTATTTCCTGACTATTAATTCAGCAGTTATTTCAGATTGTGACACTCCTCTTTGATTTAGGGATATGGTACCTTATAAATATTTAAAAGTTGGAGACTGGCACTTTGAGAAATTGGCTTTGATTTGTCTTGTTAATATCATATGGCTGGAGTAATTATAGACTTGGAAGAAGTGGTCTTGCTCTGTGTTTCTCAGGAGAGATGAGGAGCATGTGTCTCTGGACAAGGAATCTGGCAACGGAAAGCTGTTCCCAAGCCTTTTGTAAACTAGACCTCCATGCCTGTCTCCTCAACATGCCCTGGCTCTTTACTCTTCATTCTCCAGAATTTGCTCTTGAACTTGAGTATGTGTAGATGAAAGCCACTCATTGCTTTCAAAGGTTGAAAACGGTCATTCGTGAAAGGCTTGAAAGTTTGTATGCATCTACAAACCAGCACAGGTTTATAGCAGGGCTCAGGGTGATATATAGATGGGTATGATTTAACTGTGGATCAATCAACCTATTAGGGGAAAAAAGACAAGGTCAATAAGGCCAGGTCTTCATGAACCAGAGGCCATCCTACATTTTTCAACCTAATGTTCGTATTTCCTTTCCATTAACATTTCATAATGAAAAAATGCCTATATTCTCTAATTTTTAAGATCATTAAGTGAATTTAGTGCTTTTGAAGGGTGGAAGATTTATAATGGGATGAAGGGCTACGCTATTAATAACTCTGAAGGTAGGTTCATATGGAGAGCAGCAATACTATCTCCATGGCCATTTCTGATCCTCTGGTGACAAACTGTAAGAGTGTTCAGTCCCTTCTACCAATTGGAAAACAAACTTCCCTCCTGAGACCAGAAAGACCTGTGTCCTTTTGGACAGTACCTCTGTCTCTTGGGAAATGACTTTCTGGTTGGGTTTTAATTTGAATTGATAAGAATTGCATCAATCATAGGTATTTTTTGTGTGCTTGGTGCTTTTGGCCTGCAATTCCAGGAAGGTGGGAGGGCAGTGGAATCATCCTGGCACTCCCTCAGAAGAAGAAGCATGGTGCCCATGATGGATTGCTAAGCCTGGTAAGTGGGGCACTCTCGCCAGGTATAGACACACAAGCCGCAAGTGCATAGCTTGTGTACTAGAAAGGGACTGAAGATAAAAGCTGGCATAATCTGGATTATCCACACTGATAATTTTTAAAGTGTCACTTAATAAAGATAATTTGGGGTTGGAGAGATGGCTCTGTGGTTAAGGCGCTTGCCTGCAAAGCCAAAGAACCCAGGTTCGATTCCCCAGGACCCCCATAAGCCAATGCACAAGGTGACACATGCATATGGAGTTCGTTTGCAGTGGCTGGAGGCTCTAGAACGCCCATTTCTCTCTCTCTGACTTTAACAAATAAATAAAATTTTTTAAAAAGGTCATTTTGATGATTTATGAAAATATAGGTTAAATACACTCATTCTCTTTTATTTCCTCCCCTAATCCTTACCAAGATAGCAATAAAGGTTTAGGTTTTGCTTTAGCTTTGCTTTATTTTTAAGGCATAAATTGTCAAAGACAAATAAATTGGGAGAGGATTTAACAATGATGGCCTTCTGGAAGCTAGATAACAGACAGATGCATAGCAAGTAATTTAGCAGACCAGAGAAAGGCAAAGGAAGCTAGCAATGAGGAGACTGAAAAGACAAGATTTACACCACAGACTCCTCCCCACAGACAGCTCAGGAACTGGCTCCAAGTGTGTCTACTGCTCAGAAAATAAAAAGTCGATGAGGTAGTGGGATCCGAGATCTCCTATCTCTTTCCTCATTTCCTGGAGGCTGGAGGGGATCCTCTGAAGAGGGTAGAACCACTGGGCTTTGAGGTGAAGGCTCACAGTGCAATGAGGGCAGGCAGGGAAACTAAAGACCAGACTGAGTGAACAGGTATAAACCATTGCTGAGGCCACCCAGTCCCGCCCACACCACGCTGTACCCAGAAAAGTCTCTGGGGGAATATGAGTAGCTAAGAAACAAAGAAGCAAAGATACTGACCTTTCAGGGCTTCCCTTAAGAAAACAGGTCAAGCTATCCCTACAAGCTATAATGGAAGCCTTTAAGTACCCGCTTTTAAACAAGAACAGGAAACCAACCATTACCAGACATCTAAGGAAAACCTCTGAGGTTTCAGAAACCTCTGATATTTAAAAACTTCATTGAAGAACAAAAAGACACTAATCCATCAAAGGAAAAATGCAAAGTGTGGTATATGTATATACAATGACATATTACTCCGTCTTAAAAAGGAAGGGTATCTTATTACATGATATAGCATGAATGAACCTTGAGGACATTATGCCTGTCAAACAAGCCAATCACATGAAGACGGATACTGCGTGGTTCAGGGTACGCGGCATAGCTGGGGGAAGTAAACTCCTGAAAACAGAAAGTAGAAGACAGTCACCCGAAAGCAGAAGAAGCTGGAAGCTGCTCAATGGGTGTGCAGAGTTTCAGCTTCATGCAACCTGCTATACAGCAATGTCCCTGTAGTAACAACACTGTGCTCTTAAAATTTTTTTTTTAGTAAATTTATGTTATATGTTATCACAATAAAAATGGAAACAAAATAAAAAGAAGGGAGTAGATTCTGAAAGGAAAAAAAAATGACAAATAGAATTATCACTAACATCTTCAGAGAAGGAAGGGAAGATGAGATATCCATGAGGAAACATTAGGATGCTATTGAAAAGGACCAGCTAGAGAATAAAAGAACATTTAGAAATAAAAACTGTGACATCGATATCTGAAGAGAATGAGGAGATACTACCTTTAAAATAGAACATAGAAGAAAATAACAGGAAAAAAACAGGAGAAATTGAGAAAGAAAGAAAATGAAAATCAAAATGGAAAAAGAAAAACAAAATTAAATTTTGAGGGCCAACGAAAAGTAGCCCCAAAAGATCAAAGAGGATAAGCCTTCAAGGAATTCATTTACATTTTTTCTAGGATTGAAGAAGATGATTTTTTCAGGGTAGAAGGCTTGCACTGTTCCTGGAATACTGGATGAAAAGACATTGACACCAAGGCACATTTTCATGACATTTCAAATTCTAGAAGCAAAAGGAATATCCCATTAAAGCAGATCAGGGAGTTGCTTTAAAAATACAAGAGCCTGGGCTGGAGAGATGGCTTAGCAGGTAAGGTGCTTGCCTATGAAGCCTAAGAACTTATGTGTGAATCTCCAGGTCCCACATAAGCCAGACAGACAGTGATGAAAGCACACAATGTCATGCAGGTGCACAAGAGGGCACACGTTTGTTCACAGCAGCTGGAGGCCATGACAAGCCCATTCTCTCTCCCTCTCTCTCTTTACCTCTTTCTATCCCTTTCAAAATTTAAAAAAAAATGAAAGAAAAATAAGGAGCCTAGAATCTCAAAAGTAGTATCTGAAACTAAGAGAGAAACGCATGTAACTTTCTCATGGAAGGATGTCCAACTTAGACATCTTGCTTGGACAAACTATCAGTGTAATGTGACATGACAGAAAAACACTTTTGGATGGTGAGTCTCACACATGTATCTAGCCCATGCCTTTTCTTCGGAAGTATGAAGATATGTCTTGTTTATTTTGTGTATTTGAGAGTGACAGACAGAGTGAGAAAGAGGCAGATAGAGAAAGAGAGAATAGGCACGCCAGAGCCTCCAGCTGCTGCAAACGAACTCCAGACTCATGTGCCCCCTAGGGCATCTGGCTAACGTGGGTCCTGGGGAATGGAGCCTCGAACCAGGGTCCTTAGGCTTCACAGGCAAGTGCCTTAACCGCTAACCCATCTCTCCAGCCCAAGGATATGTCTTATCTGTGAGGAGAGAGACCAAGAAAGAGAAATGTGTAGTATACAAAAACAAAAGGAGAAGAAAGCATCTTAAAGGATGAGATGGGGCTGGAGAGATTGCTTAGTGGTTAAGGCACTTGCCTGTGAGGCCTGAGGACCCAGGTTCAATTCCTCAGAACACACATAAGCCAGATGCCCATGGTGGCACATGTACCTGGAGTTCGTTTTCAGTGACTACAGGCCCTGACATGCCCATTCTCTCTTTCTCTCTCTCTAATAAATAAAAATTAAAAAAAATTAAAAAGGATGAAATGATACAGCAGACACAGAAGGTAGCCATCCACGTGGAGAAGTGTGGATGCTCAAAGGCAAGATTTCATGAAATTTATGGACTGCCCAAAGCATCCAGCATTTTGAAAGGAGGCTTAGACAATTGGTAGAAAGTTTGAGTTAATTATAAGCACACAGACAGCAAAGCATGTATTAAAATAGATAATTCTCAGCTGGGCATGGTGGCATACCCCTGTTCCCACTGCACTGGGGAGGAGGAGGCAGGAGAATTGGAATTTCAAGGTGATCCTCTAATATATACTGAGTTTTGAGGACAATCTGGTCTACTTGAGAAGAGTGTGACTACATGTGTGCATGTGCTGCAGCTAGCAAGGTAAAGCTAATTTGCTTTTAAAACTAATGTGCAGCTGGGTGTGGTGGTGCACACCTTTAATCCCAGCACTCAGGAGGCAGAGGTAGGAGGATTGCCATGAGTTCGAGGCCACCTTGAGACTACATAGTGAATTCCAGGTCAGCCTGGGCTAGAGCAAGACCCTACCTCAAAAAAATACCCCCCAAAAATTATGTGCATTATACCACAAAGACACATGTATATCCATGTTTATTATTGCATTAGTAAAAATACTCATAAACCAGGCATGGTGGTGCATGCCTTTAATCCCAGCTCTTGGTAGGCAGAGGTAGGTGTATTGCCATGAATTCGAGGCCACCCTGAGATGTGAGTTCCAAGTCAACCTGGACTAGAGTGAGACCCTACCTCAAAAAACAACAACAACAAATCACTCGTACTATGGAATCCATCTAGATGCCTAATAGCAGATGAATGAATAAAGAAAATATAGTATATATACACAATGCTATATGCAGTGAAGTTTTATTCAGCCATAGAGAAGAATGAAATTCTTTCATTTGTAGGAAAATGGATGGGACTGGAAATCATGTTGCACAAAAGAAGCTATGTCTGTATACATGTGACATGAAAGAGGGGACAAGTGAGGACAATGGGACGAGGGAACAAGAAAGGGTAGCGGGGGTGATATGAGCAAAATGTCTGATATGCATTGTCAAGGGCATAGTGAAACCTATCATTTCGTACACTAATTTTATAAAACCCATGTTTATTTAACTTTAATTAAAATGTTTTAACGGAAACAAATAAAGTGCTTCCATGGGGTCAAAAACTCTAAGCAAGCAGTTAAGCTTGCTTGTGAAGCCTAAGGACCCCGTTCGAGGCTTGATTCCCCAGGACCCACGTAAGCCAGATGCACAAGGGGGCGCACGTGTCTGGAGTTTGGTTGCAGTGGCTGGAAGCCCTGGTGTGCCCATTCTCTCCCTCTCTGTCTGTCTATCTATCTACTTATCTGCCCCTTTCTCTCTGTGTCTCTCTCAAATAAATAAATAAAAATAAAAATAAACCTCTAAATAAGGGCGCACGTGAGTGCACACACGCACACACACACACACACCATGCTTCAACTTCACAAGCCTTACTTTTTAATTCCAATGAGCTACAGTCTCAAGCCTGTTAACATATTAAAATGATATAGTGATGGGTAAGAGGATTGATTTTTTAGTAGAAATAGTTTTCAAAATGGAAGAGTAATTGTCCTGACATGTATGTATGTGTGTATAACATATATATATATTTGCTCATTGTTTGTCCTTAGTGTAAGGAATAGCCAGTGTTTAGATTTTAGCTTAGACATGTAAACTTCTACGGGGAAGCAGAGTTGGAAAGAAAGGATTGATTATGTGGTTTCTGAAATGCTTACAGTGACCAGGGTTGGATTTAATTGTTTGGCCAAAATAGTCCCAGGGCACTAAATTACCCTCAGAGTAATTTATGCCCAGCAAATAGCCTAGGAATACAAATTCAGAACGGTCTGTGATAACTTAAAAAGCACTCCCCTTCCAAGAGTGGCCCAAATGGTGTGGTAAACCCACAGAAATCAGCATAAAAATAATTTCCAGAGATTTTTTTCCTCCTCTTTAGGTCTGTGCAGGGCAATTGACCAACAGTCACCTAATATGTATTTTTTTAAACCCTGAACTTGTAAGTAGGGTTGTAGTTACATTGGGATGTTTATACAGACCAAAGCTAAACAATCTAGCAAAACTTATCTCTTCAATGAAAGTATGCTTATGTTAATGCTCTGTTTTATTAACACATTATATTGTGCACCAGAGATGTACAGTCTGATCATTTCTGGCCTTTTGAATATACAGAACACGTGTGCAACAAAGGGTCCTTACAAGCTGCAGTAAAGCCAAGGGTTCCCAACTCCTCTGCACAGCAGCAATTAAAATGCAGAGCTGCTGGCCGCCCAGATGTTCCTTGCATTTAGTACTCTATAATATGCATCAGAATATATTGCACAACCATGGTTTCTGTAAACTAGACAGTTCTGCATTCTAAATTCTGCAGACTAGATCCAGTGTGTGTATTTTATCTTCTGATGAGCTCCCCCTCCCCCACCCCGGTTTCATTTGCTTGGGGAAACAACAGTTCAGAAACAAAAGACATTTATGGCTTGGAGTTTAGCTGTATCAGGGTGTAAGTGCGGGTCAGGCCTGATTTACGTGGCACTTCTGATAAGCAGGGGAGGAAAGCAAGACGCAGGGCTTGGTGAACTTGGCTTGACTTATGTCTTTTGCTTTTGTAGGCAGCCAACATCCCTCTGGTGTCAGAACTGGCCATCGATGACATCCATTTTGATGACTTTTCCCTCGACGTTGACGCCATGATCACAGCTGCTCTTCGGATGTTCATGGAGCTGGGGATGGTGCAAAAATTTAAAATCGACTATGAGGTAAGATGTTTGGTGTTGGGTGCTCTAAAGAGTATGTCTGGGATAATGTTTTAGCTACTCTGAACAAAAGGGTTCTCCAAGACACAGCACCGGTCATGACCCCTGCTGGGCATGCTCATGGAAGGATCGTGAGAATCTGACGTCATATTTGGAAGGCTTTTATCCCCTCAAGGTATCATTTTGGTGACAGTGGTCCTCTGGGGACACATATAACTGCCTGACCCAGCCTCTCCCTCCCGTTGCAGACACTGTGTAGGTGGCTTCTGACAGTAAGGAAAAACTATCGAATGGTTCTGTACCACAACTGGAGACATGCCTTCAACGTGTGTCAACTCATGTTTGCCATGCTAACCGTAAGTGTTCGTGTGTGGTCAGTGATGGAGGACAATCACCCGCATCTGCCTGGACCTCTGGTCATCTCCTGTACATTTCCATTTCTCTCAGAAACTGCCCTGTGATTACCATGTATGGCAAGCCATTCCTGCCCTGGTAATGAAAGTTTATATTTGACTATTTCAGAGCTTGAAAGTTACAAAATCATTGGCTCCTTGGAGCAGGAGCGTAGTCTTAGGATGAGGATGCAAGCTTCTTTTCAATGTTCTCTCTTGGTAAACTGGTTCTTTTGCCTCTTCCGCCAAATGCTTGAATTTTCAAAGTAACCCCTTAAAGGGAATGGGAAAGAGTGATTGGACAAGGAAATTTCAGGATAAGATTCCCTGGATTGCTGGAAAGTTTCAGCAGGAAAGATGGGAACATAACCCCAGGAACCTAGAACCCAGAGAGAACACTTGTTTGGGGGGAGGGCTCTTGTGGGATTTAGGAGAAAGAAGGTTAAGAGTGGATGTTTGGGGGGCTCTTGTGGGGCTCAGGAGAAGGAAGGATGAAGGTGTGTAATTGGGGGCTCTTGGGGGCAGTTTCAGGAGAAGGAAGGGTGAGGGTGTGTAATTGGGGGCTCTTGGGGGCAGTTTCAGGAGAAGGAAGGGTGAGAGTGGGTGGACAGGGTTCAGAAACTCACTAAGCCTAAATTCTGTCCCGTTCACTCTCAACAGTGGCAGTGGCCATTGCATTTTATGGAGACAGCCAGTATGATAGGCCAGGGGCAAGCCTTGGCATTCACCCTGAAAACAAGTGTTGGTGGCAAAAATGAAAACAAAATCCTCTACTTGTCCCCATCTGCTAGCAAGAAATGAGGCTTATGTCGGCCTCATTTTCACTTTCACTGTTAGTCACTAAGTGAAATGTTTTCTACCTTAAATATGTTGCTTTTGTTGGCCTCATAGCAACATATGCATGCACACATACACATACATATGTGTGGATGTGTATAAATGCACTTACCATACAGAAAATAGACTATAATAAGTTCTAGGTTCTTAAAACATAAACACAAATGCCTTTATCTTTGTAACCACTTTAAAATTTAGACACAAAATCAAAAATCCCAAATGAAATACATTTCCTTTCGGTTCAAGTGAACAGGAGCTCTTCTGGTTCTTCTCTGCTTATTGAAATTGTACTCATCCTTTGCAGCATTAATCCAGTGCCAGTACATTTTCCTATAAAGTCCCCCCCACGCTTTTCCCAAAACATCAATAATAATTTCCTTCTCCACACTGATACATAACACATCTGTATATCTACTCTGTGTCTTAACTTACCAATCTCTCACTGGCCAGTAAACTGCCCAAGAGAAGAGCTAATTCCTTCAACAACACTCATTTATTTATCCACCACCTATCTATTGAGAGCACCCTACACTCTTCCATGTACTTGTCCTATTTTCAACAAATGTATGCTGGATCAGCTTGGACTGAAGTGTGCATAAGGTCTAGGAAGATGCTTAGGGACTTGTGTGGGTCCTCCTCTGGCCTGGAGAACTGGCTGGTCCTGCCTGCCAATTGTGCACACAGTCAGAGCGCAGCAGCAGTCCACTGCACAAGAGAGATGCTCCAAAGCATGGGCCTCAATTGCCCACGTGATGACCTTGCTGAAAGACAGAAACCGAGGGTTTTGCTTTTCTTTATCAGATCACAGTAGACAAGAAAGTATTTCTGTGCGCAGAGATCATGAGTCTGGCTCCTAGAGGGCATTAACTTTTTAATTGGTTCTTTTGGAGATTGATGTATACAATTGCCAGAATATGTAAGCAGAAACCCTGTCCAACAAAGGAAATAGGAATGGCCATGACACTGTGAATTGTATGTGTTAAGGATAAAGATAGACTTTGAAAAACAATTTCTGGCAGAGAATATTAAAGATTTTGTATCTAAATTCTGGTGTGATCAGATAATAAAAATATTTAGTCATATGGGAAAATACCTGCTCAATATCAAAATCATATAAACTTCTGTGGCAGGTAACAAGTCATCATATCTATGTAAATACCCCCAAAGTGTAAACAGTGGTCATGTATGGCTGTTGAGTTACAAAGTGTTGGGACAGACTTGAATGGCAAGCCTCTGCATAGTCGTGAAGCAGGAACCTGGCAGGAAGTGGTGGGTCTTGGTGGACCCGTGGGAGTGAAAGGGAGCAGATGGTTAATATTCATCAGTGAATAGATTCCCAGTACAGACAATCTGGATACTCTTTAAGAAAGTGGAGAAGGAGAAGTTCCCAGCCATGTCTCCACAATGCGGACAATGGGAACATCGCACTGTCAACATTTGAAGGCTGCAGTTATTTTTACATCTGGTCAGCAAGTTGAAAAGTGCCGCTGTTAGAAAGGTTTGGGTTTTGTTTTCTGTATCCATGCTACTGCAGAAGCAGAAGCCTTCACTGTGGCAGTCTCTAAGGGGGGTGGCAGTAAGGAGCTTTCCAGAAAAGATGCGAGTGAGTGCTGCTTTATTCCCGCTTCAGTAGAATTGGATAGCTGCACCTGGAAAAGTTGCTATTGCCTTTCCTTTACATTTTGCTGAACTGTAACTCAAGATTACAAGCTGAAAATGTCAATTAAAAAATATTTTAGGGGGCTGGAGAGATGGCTTAGCGGTTAAGTGCTTGCCTG
Organism: Jaculus jaculus; assembly: GCF_020740685.1. NCBI lineage: Eukaryota > Metazoa > Chordata > Mammalia > Rodentia > Dipodidae > Jaculus > Jaculus jaculus. The sequence continues at coordinate 61,305,392 of NC_059105.1, forward strand.
TGAAGCCTAAGGACCCAGGTTCGAGGCTCGCTTCCCTAGGACCCATGTTAGCCAGATGCACAAGGGGGCGCACGCGTCTGGAGTTCATTTGCAGTGGCTGGAAGCCCTGGCGCGCCCATTCCCTTTCTATCTGTCTCTTTCTCTCCCTCTCTCTCTGTCACTCTCAAATAAAGAAATAAAAATGACAAAAATATATATATATGGAGAGAGAGAGAGAGGGAGAGGGGGGAGAATGGGTGCACCAGGGCCTGTAGCCATTGCAAACAAACTCCAGACACATGTCCCACCTTGTGCATCTGGCTTACGTGGGTACTGGGGAATCGAACCTGAGTCCTATGGCTTCAACCTCTAAACTATCTCTCCAGCCCAAATCAGAAGGCCTTAATTAAGAAAAAAGCTATGGCTATAACTAAAATTACTTGATCAGGATAGGAAAAATTCATTTAATTCACTCATCAAATCTCACTTCTGAAACCTGACCTCATGGTAATAGGATTGTTTCAGACGCTCCTGAACCCTATTGGTTCTTTGACCGTTTGGATCTCGTTCCGTTCAAAGGCTCCCATGTTCTATTTCTGTGTGACTAGTTAAAACCGACGTTTTCTATTTTGTTTTTTTTGAGACAGGGTCTCATGTAACCCAGTTTAGCCTTATACTTGCCAGGGATGACCTTGAGTTGCTGCTCCTCCTCCCGCGTAATCAAGTAATCCCACGTGATTGTGATGGTGTGTCACTACCTCCGTCAAAAAAGAATTATTTTTTTACTCTATGCCAACCACTGGATTCAGCCTAGATCACAAAGCATAAAAATAATATAAAAAGCCATGTGTGCACTGAATTTTCCTCTAGATGGCGCTCCAAGGCAAAGTTTCTCAGCCACTTGCGGTTGGGGGGGTGTGGAATAAAAACACACACAAAAAAACCTTGACAGATCTTTCATGAAAGTGCTTCTTTCCTTCTGGCGCAGGGGACACTGAGGCACACAGCCGACAGCAGAATAAATGTTTTCACCAACAAAGCCAGGCTGTCTGAACAGAGCTCCTTCTCTCAGGATAGGCCTGTTTTATGACTGCCTCTTGGCCCGCCATGCCGTTAGCATAAATAATACAGCATTCTCTCCGTGTGACCTGAAATCTGATTGTGCATGTTCCTAAGCCCATTGTCTCCAGGAACGGGAAGATGCATAGTTACATGTGACTGCTGAGCAAATTTTGGCACCACAAATGATGACAGGACATTGGAATTATAAATATATGCAACAACTTCCTGGTCTTTAAGTCTAAAATTGTTCCACACACACACACACACAAAAACATGGGTTCAGAGTTGTGTCTTGCAAAAATATCCAGGCTTATGTTTAACTATTAGTATGTCATTTATTTTATTAGAACTTGAAAAAACAGGCCCTTCGATGTGAATTCTGATAGACATTTAGTTCACCTAGCACTGTACTGATCACTTACTGATTTGGTCCATACAGCTGGCCTGAAATTTAAAATTTATATGACGAGAGCTTCAATGGTATCCTTTTGTTTTAAAGAAAATATTTTAGATAGTTACAATTTATTAGGCTTGAATGCCTCCAATAAATACAGTAGGTCATGCCATTCATACTCATGGTTAAAGTGGGAACGGAAAACCTGCAAGTGGATGATAACTATGCAAATTCTTGTTTTCTACATAAGAATGTAAAAACGACACTACTCACCATGCACACGCAAAATGAAATATGAAGGACACATTTCTTACATTCACGGTGTAAACCAGAGAAGGGAAAAGACTATTTTTGTTTCTATTGTGTAAAATTAAAGGCATATAGTAGTGTCTGGGTTGCAGAGACATGTGTTGGTTTTATAAATGATGTATGATTTCTGACAGATTTTCCAGGGTAGGGGTTCCTTAAGAGTCAGTATTCTTTACTGGCCTATAAATATACTCATTAGCACTTTGTGCCATGCCCTGCATCCTGTAAGGCTCAATAAAGATGAATTGAATGAGTGAATTTAGTTTAGGGTAATATTCAAGAAATTATGTTACTCAGTGTCTAGCTTTTAAAAAAAAACATTATAAAATGTTGAGCAGATTTCACTGCTATTAATCCTGTTCTTTCTTCATAGCCACTAAAGTTCAGCTAAGGTTCATATAGAATATTATGATCTTGCAGAATTCACTGGATATGAAACGAGAAGAGCACATGATCGCATTAAAATTCACGGTGGTGCTGGCGGCCTGGCTCTGGTGGGGAATTGCAGTTAAACACTAATAATAACCAAGTATCACAGCACACATGTCAACAACCCCTGACGTTTACTGGGGGCTTCTTACATCCCCAACGTGGAGGTAGTATGTTTAAGTCCATATTTGTGTTGTCAACAGGGTTATTTTCAGAGATAAGTCTGGGCCATTTTATTGATAATTCAAATGAGGGAGCCGAAAGGACATTTAGGGAGAAAATGCATTCCCTTCGCAAGCTGCAGCGTCACACGCTTCGCTGTCTGAAGTTGTCAGGGAAGTCCTTGATTTTTGAGGTAGAAAATTCTTTCTGCATGGTGGTCACAGAAGCACAACTGGAGGTCTTTGTTTTCTCCCCAAGAAGGACAAAACCAACTGAATTTTAAAATGAAACGTTTTCACGAGATAACCAGCATTCTCATCTCAGTAGAGATCAAATTCTTCTGCTGGTTGTAGCATAGGAAGGTACAAGGTGATCTCCGTGTTTTGCTCTGTAACAGACTGTAGTCAGCAATAGCTGTAAATGTAAGCATCATCTTACCTTGGATTTTCTTACCAATATACGTACTAATGAGCTATATTTACCTTAACATAAACCACAGCATTGCCACAATAGTATAATAAAATTTGCATGTTAGAAAAACCACCTTGTTAATTTTCATGTAGGTATAACTTAAAATATGGCAAATTTTCAATTTAGGAAAGGAGAAATTCTTAATGCTTTTGCAGAACTCAGTAGCAGTCTAGAAATTATCTGCAGAGCTAATCAGTTTGAATCAAATGTTTGGGCTGCATTTGAGACTCCTGTCTTTCAGTCCTGTAAGAAGGCTTCAGTTTTTATTCTCTCTACCTACACTTCAGAGCTCCAATTCGCCACGCCATTCTTCTCCCCATCGTGCTTTTCATCCACATTTATTTCATAAAGGTAAAAAAGCAAAGCTGAACATAATTAAGAACCTGGTGTGCTAATAACCAAACCTACAATTGGGCAGGATAATCCAATCCGTTTTCTCTCACAAGAGAGTAACCTCCATAACTCACTTTAAGCGCTGCCATTCATGAGTTATGAGTCATTCCCTTTCTAGTGAAAATAAATTCTCCGCACTGCACCACCAGCACAAGCTGGGTATTTTTTCGGAAGACATGTAAATTGTAAAAGTGTATGAACGTAATCAAGTCGGACGTTACCAGGAAGCTATAAGCTCTTACTGATGGACACAGGCTTGTAAGGAAATGGATGTGGCTTGGGGGCTGGGCATGTCTACTTACAACACAGGATTTTTGATTAAAGTCAGTTTATTCTTGAGATTTTTATGGTGTTGGTAAACTACTTAATCTGTCGCTTTGTGTTTTATGACGCCAGCCGAATCCTCCAGGTCAGAGAAACCGGGCAGCAGAACCACATCGTTTATCACAGCCTCCATTTTCCACAGTGTATAACTTCCTAGTGGCATGTTCCTGGAGCTGAAACCTGGCACTTATGGGTGTTTAAGTTAGGGGCTTTAAAAAGTTTTAATTTTTCATGGGTCTCATGTTTAATCTTAACCTAATGATGGCAAATAAAAACTGGGGGAAGCTTTGAAGAGGGTTTCTTCTCTTGAAATTCAACCTGGCCTCCCAGGGGACTTGGAGAGTGTTGTCTCTCTGCCGTTAATATGACCAAGTGAACTGCTTCTTTCTCTGTGCTCACAAAGCCTGGGTGATATCATATTGAGACCACCCATAATTCATCATAAAACATACACTTTCTAAACATGCTGCCCTTGTCCTCAGAAAAGTCATAGCAGATATACCTTAGTGGTAAATGCTAAGGCTTTAAGAATTTGGCTTTCTTTTCCTTTTGTCTCCTTTTCAATGCAGTAGATGCGGAGCATACAGCTAGCCTTGTTATATCACTTTAATTTTCTCAGGTTTTTGTTCATCTTTAATTGACCCATAATTCTTAAATCCTGTTCAGGTATTTATCAGGAATTATGTTGATAACACTGGGCGATTATTGTCACTGTTGTTGTTGCACAGTTTTATACACACAGGAGAGGAGAAATATATTGGCTGATTTTGATTTGCCCACATGAGGTCTTCCTGAAAATGAAATAAAAAATTTCACTAGAAACTCAAATTCTTTCCTTTACTTATCGACACATAATTTACCATAAAGACCAGTGAATTTTGCCATCTTACCTTTCTGGGACTTTTTGTAGCTAAGCATTTGCAGGTTATTTGAGAGTAAGAGTCACCATGTGCCCAAACCTGCCTTAGAGTTTATGATAAGATACTAAGGGCTTTCAGAAGTTCTCATTGTAAAAGAAAATCATTTTGGAATGGCAAGATGACACAGTGGTTACAAATGTGTGCTTGCAAAGCCTAACAATCCCAGTTCAACTCTCCAGTGCCCACATAAAGCCAAATGCACAAAGTGGCACATGCCTCTGGGATTTGTTTGCAGTTGCAGGAGGACTTGCCATGCCCATTCATATTCTCTCTCTCTCTCTTCCTGCAAATAAATAAAAATGTAAAAATTAATGTAAAAAAAGGAAAAAGCAGAAAATCATTTAGGTGTAAACTATTGGGTTTTCCCACTGCGAGGAAAGAATCACTTTATATTTGAATCAATATTTTTAATGACAAATTAATAATTGGCTACATTCATCCTCAGAAGACAGAGAAACAAATTTGCTCAAAAGTCTTTCAGTGCCATGGTTGATCAGGAAAACTAGGCATGGTGAGCGTCCCAGTGCATGTTCTTGTAAAGAGACTGTAATGTGTCAGTGCTGAATGGCAGTCTCTGACAGCTAGAAAGGTCCTGGCCTTTGGGCTTCAGATAGAATTGAAGTGCCTCTTTTCCAGTTCTGCAGACACAGCTATTGGCGTGCAACCACCTCTGTAAGAACCAATTGACTTTGACGTCTTGATTCCATTGCATGTCGCATGCGGTGGAGTTCTGTGCATGGTGACTTCTCTCCCTGGTGCTTTCATCATTTACTATCCCTAGTTGGCAAAGGCAGTGGAAGACAACAGAAGAAAAGAGACATCAGAATAGTAGAGGGATGAGTTGGAAAGAGGAAGGGGTTCAATGTAGGGGTAAGGGGGACAAAAGAAAGTAACGGGTGGGAATTATGATCAAAATGAATTATGTTCATGTATAAAAGTTGTCATTAAAAAGGTTTGTAGAGGGCTGGAGAGATGGCTTAGTGGTTACCCGCTTGCCTGTGAAGCCTAAGGACCCCGGTTTGAGGCTCGGTTCCCCAGGACCCACGTTAGCCAGATGCACAAGGGGGCGCACGCATCTGGAGTTCATTTGCACTGGCTGGAGACCCTGGCCCGCCCATTCTCTGTCTCTCTCTATCTGCCTCTTTCTCTCTCTGTCACTCTCAAATAAATAGATAAAAATAAACAAAAAATTTAAAAAAAAAGAGAAGAGACTTGCGAAGGCATTTCATTTTAAAAAAAAAAAAGTTTTGTAGAGCTGGAGAGATTGTGTAGTGGTTAAGGCACTTGCCTGGAAAGCCTAAGGACCCAGATTTGATTCTCCAGGACCCACATAAGCCAGATGCACAAGGTGGCACATGCATCTAGAGTTTGTTTTTTTTTTTACAGCAGCTGAAGGCACTGCCATGCCCATTCTATCTCTCTTTCTCTCGTTCTCTCTCTCTCTCTCTCCCTCTTTTTCTCTCTCTCCGATCAAAAGCCAAATACTAATTTTAAAAAGTTTTCTAAAAAGCAGGCAATCTGTAGTCTCAGGTAGTATAAATTTCCCCAGAAGCACTGCTGGTAGGCAAGCAAAGTCAGATTCTGTCCTAACACTTGAGAAAATCCTCTGCCTAAGTCATGGCATTGGAGCAAATCAAGCTATGTCTGTTCACCTGCAGGCCCCTGGGCTTCATGCATGGATGCATCTTGATGCAAATGCAGCAGTCCCAAGAAGAAGCATGTCAGGTTTGCTGTAAATGCAGATGGAGCTCAAACAAGGATCCTGAAAGTTCCACCACCTTGATCCACCCCTGACTATCTTGTTATAGGTGTCCCTGAAAGTGTCCTTCCTGTATAGCCTTCAGTCCCAGTTAGAACACCAAAATTTCACAGATTCCTCACATTAGAGGTAGCTTAGCAGCTGGGCTAGCCATCACCTATGTAACTTGAGACATTGGTTTAGAAGACAGGAGCACTTTATATGTGACATTTATAATGAAGCCCTCAAAGAACATGTGGCTAAAATAAGTTTGATTTTAACAATGTACCAAAAGTTCTAGACAGTGACTGTGCAAGCCTGTGTGCAGCAGAAATGAAGACATACTTCCTATGTAAATGCACCCTGTCTGCTCACTCAAGCCGGAGGTTCGAACTCAAGCCTTCAGTAGCTATCTCAGAACTTTACAGCATAGACCGGGAATATAGTGGGCAGAGTTTCCAGAAGATATTCTTCTTTAAGAATCCTGTCATTCAAGCCCTTGGGACTGGGTAGCATTCTTGGTTTTGTGTGTGTGTGTGTGTTCAAGAGACAGGGGAGGAAGAAGAAGAGAAAAGTCTCTCCCAAAACCCAGCCATACTGTCTTGCTGAGGGCTCTGCAGCAGTTCGTGGACATCAGCATCTGTGGAGGCACGTTGGGATATCTGGATCTCCAGTACCATTGCTGGACTTCTTTCCTCTTGATTTGCTGTCTGCCAGACCAACAGAATGAGCACCTTGGGAAGGTCACCACCATTCTGCCCCTCCAGGCACTGTGTTCAAGAGGAAACACGAGGGCAGACTTTCTGGTTTCTCTTTCGCAGGTTCCCGTGTCAGGGCTGCAGACATGACAAGGCCTGCAGTCCATGATGCAGCTTCTCCAAAAACAATGCAGAGGTGCTAGGCCACCTCCACCATTGCTGCATGCCACAACCCAGGACCCGGGTTGTAATGACATCTCATTGAAGAAGGTCACTCTGTGGCCAGGCTCAAAGTATGAACAGACTCTACACACAGCAAGGTCCAGGGTTGTTCACAAGTGCCTGAGCTAGTGCAAATGCTCAATAAATATCTGCTCAGTGAAAAAAATGTATGGGCACTTTTCACAAGCTCCCCATTTTATTTTAAACTAGGACAGTTTGATCAAGTACAGGTTTATCTTAAAAGGAAAAAGTCTAGGGCTGAAGAGATGGCTCAGCACTGGCTGGCAAAGCCAAAGGTCCCAGGTTGGATTTCCCAGTACGCATATAAGCCAGATACACATGGTGGTGTATGCATATGGAGTTTGTTTGCAGTGGCTAGAGGCCCTGGTGTGTCCATTGTCTCTATCTGCCTGTTTCTCAAATAAATAAATTCATTAAATATTTTTTAAAAACAAAAAGTCTAATATATATATATATATATATATAAAATATAAAATAAATTTTAATAAGTGCTCTTTATGGTTATTTTGGACAAAAAGGAGACATTTTGTTACCTGTAATCCACTGCTTAGGATTTTCTGATGCATATCCTGGTAACCTTTCTCCTATGCATATTTAGACATTTTATAAAATTGACTTTTTTTTTTTTGGTTTTTCGAAGTAGGGTCTCACTCTGGTCCAGGCTGACCTGGAATTAACTATGTGGTCTCAGGGTGGCCTCGAACTCTTGATGATCCTCCCACCTCTGCCTCCCAAGTGCTGGGATTAAAGGCGTGTGCCACCATGCCCGGCAAAATTGCCATATTTTTTATAAGCCATTGTACCTTTTTTGTTAACATTCCAGGGTTTTTTAAAAAAAAACAATTTTTTAAAAATTTTTTTATTTATTTATTTGAGAGCGACAGACACAGAGAGAAAGACAGATAGAGGGAGAGAGAAAGAATGGGCACGCCAGGGCTTCCAGCCTCTGCAAACAAACTCCAGATGCATGCACCCCCTTGTGCATCTGGCTAACGTGGGACCTGGGGAACCAAGCCTCGAACCGGGGTCCTTAGGCTTCACAGGCAAGCGCTTAACCACTAAGCCATCTCTCCAGCCCTTAAAAAAACAATTTTGACTGGGAACTTTAGCATACGAACATCCTACAAATTGGCAGTACTCTCAAGGGAGTATCCTCTTTTGTGCCCTCCCCTCTGCCGCCATTGCCCTGAGGGCCCTGCTCAGGGGGACTGTGGGTAGTAATCACCATGGGGTTATGAATGTGCCAGTCAGCTCCTGTGGGGAGGACAATGCCTCTCAGTATGCCTCCGCAGCCTGTGGCTCTTACATTCTTCACACCCCACCTTTCACGATGTTTCCTGAGCCTTGATGGGTGTGTTAGAAGTCTAACCTTCTTTGTTAAGCTGTGTATCTTACCAGGTTCATGTTAGTGTACCAGAGCCATATTAGACTAAAGTTGCCTAATGGCTCCATAGTATCATCTAGTACCACTGAAGAACAATGCACTTCAAAGATAAAGCCCACTCCATGAAAATCCATAAAGCTCTACTGCCTAATGCTTTGTTAGCTCAAGACTACTTAAAGCTGCTTTAGGACACCTGTACCTTCAGGGTGGAGGCTGGAGAGCAAGGTGAATGAGAATACAGATTTGTAAATCAGACTGACTTGGCTTTAATCCTATCCTGGCTACTTTTCAGCTGTGTTATCTCATACCTCGATGTTTTTGCCTATTAGATGGGAAGATGAGAATATATCTGTCTAGAAGGTCCTTATGAGAATTAAATGAATTCATGAAGCTGAAGTATTTGGGAGAGTACCTGGTATATGCTAAGCATTCTGACAGTATTAATAACTGTTAGTATTTTCCCAAGCCTATTTTTCTCAAACATAGCAACTGCTTGATGCTTAACAGACCCTTAGGACCTGCGTTAAATGAGTAAATTCTCCATGGGACCATCTAGGGTTGACATTATGGCTGTTGAATTTGTTCCTGTTTGGGTTTAACAGAACAAGAGTAAAAAGCATTTTTCTTTGACCACGAAATTCTTCCATTCACTAACATGTAGAATTGACTTTAAATGGAGAGTGCATCCTACCTAGCAGGCTCCAGTTTCATGTTGGCTAATGACAGAAATTAGTAGTTGTCTGTCAGACCCTGAGAACCAACCCTACTTGCTTGGGTACTTTGGAAACTTTACTGTAATATATGAAAGTAACTGGGGTAGGGTTATCCCCCTGCAAATATTTTTAAATTTTTTATTGTTATTTATCACAAGAAGAGAGAGAAAGGGAATGAGTGTGCCAGGGCCTCTAGCCATTGCAAGTGAATGCCAGAAACATGTGTCACCTTGTGCATCTGGCTTTCCGTGGCAACTAGGGATTTGAACCTGAGTTCTTAGGCTTTGCAGGCAAGCAAGCACCTTAACAACTGAGCCATCTGTCCATCCCCCAAGCAAATATTTTTAGTCTGATAAGGCTTGTCAATGGAGGCTTTTCAGGGGGGTATTCATTAGGCTTTTCTGAAGAGGGTGACTTGAGAATTAGGTCTATATGTCTTAACCCTTTCTTTACTTATATGTATTCATTGCTTATATTTCTGATGTATACTTGTATAGAGTCTGCAGATAAATGCAGTAAGATACAGTTCTTGCTGCCTGTCTGTTTCCTTTTTGAAACTGTATTATCTTCAGCAGGCAGCTGACTCTTCTACTTCACGTGGGTAAATGTAGGCTAGAATGGATCAGGCCAGCAGGAAGATGGATGAGGGTGGGGGAGGGACAAATGGAAACTTAGTGGCAGGTAGACACTTTTCAGGCCTGATGATTCACAGAAAGCATTTACCAGGCAGCTTTAAATCACAGTCAGGCACCGGGTGCTGCTTCAGTGATTCAGGTATCTTAGGCAAGAGAGGTAAATATGTTTTGTGTGGCTGTGTGCATGGTGAAGTTCGGGGATTCTTCATTCTGAGGATCCGGGGGAATGCTCCACAGCCTTTGATGATGGAAACCTATAAAACAAAAATTCAGGAGAGTCCATGGCTCTCATCGAATTCTTAACAGAACTCATGATACAAGTAGAAGTAGAATTTAATCTTAGAACTAGATTTCAAGGGAAGGAAAAAATAAAGGAAACTGTATAGAAAATCTCAGCAAAAGTGGGTTCCAGCCGAATAGGGTGGATGCCAGCTGATGGCTTAAAAATGACTTAGAGTGTTGATGCTGAGTTTACTAGACTGCATTGATTTTAACTTCTAACTAAAGCTCTAGTCACGTCACAGGATCATAGCATGGTCCTTTTCTCACTGGCTGGGTCTAGCCACCAGCATTGTCACAGGCAAAATTTCTCCAAATTTCAATGCAGTGTCATTGGGCCACTTATTTTCAAAATAATTACTGCTTACCTGATAGACTTTTAGGACTTCCTTAGCAATAGCAAGACCAAACACAACAGAGTTTCAAAGATACCATAAAAGTGCACATAGGCCTCTCAAAAGTCACCCCAAATGACAGGAAGAACAGAAATGGACATAAATACCCCATTTCATAGAACTATAACCTATAAAAAGAGAAGTAACTTAGGAAAGAACAGAGGCCCACCCTTGTACCTTCAGGGCTTAGGTGATGGGAGAGGGGATAAGAGCAATGCCTTCAAAACCTGCCAAGGCTCAGGAACTGGAGGCTTTAGAGACCACAAAATAGGGTGCAAGGGATGAGGAATGGCGAAAACAGTGAGTTGCTCCAAAGCCCCCATCTCCTCACTACATGTTTAGAAGGATTCTCTTCCTTGAGAACAGCAGCGAAAGAAAAGCTATGGTAAGGTAAGACAGGCCGATGGCCATGCCCCCCAGGTGGGAAGCCACGGCACTGTTCTCAGGATGCTAGAACTGTGTTTATGCCACCCCAAGCAACAGACTGTGGAGGCCAGAGGAAAGGAGTTTAGATCTGACATTTGTGCACTCTCCAGTGAAAGACCAGCTTGTCATCAGGTCACCCTGTACTAAGGCCCAGCAGCCCACACGTACCACACATACACCCTGGTGCAAGGTGAACTTTGCATTGCTTTACTCCTAAATGTGGAATCTCTACCAAAGCCATTTGCGAGAACTCAGAGAAAAGAGGGAGCTCGGAGGACACAACCAGAAAGGCAGAGAAAGAAGATAATGAATCCGTGGGAGAAGAATAGCGTGCCATTAGAAAAAGAGCAGAAGCCAGGCGTGGTGGCGCACGCCTTTAATCCCAGCACTCGGGAGGCAGAGGTAGGAGGATTGCCATGAGTTCAAGGCCACCCTGAGATGACAGAGTTAATTCCAGGTCAGCTTGGACCAGAGTGAGACCCTACCTCAAAACAACAAACAAAAAAAAGAAAAAGAGCAGGAAAAAGTATTTAGAAATTTAAAACTGCTGGAATGTTGGTGGGATACTCTATATAGGGAATGCAAGAGAAAAGATTTTAAAAATAGTAAAGTCCATACAAGAAGTCAATATCTAACCAACCGGAGTATCATTCAAATAGGACAGAAAAAAATAGAGAAGAGAATATTAATAATGGAAAGATTAAAACATGGTGGGCGGTGAAGAAGTAGTGTCCAAATTATCTTTACTATACAGACTTAAATTTTTTTAAAAAATCACAAACCAAAGTATATCTTTGTAGAATTCCTCAATACCAGGAACACAGAGGAGATTCTAAAAGAAGGAAAACCAAGTAACATTCAAAGTATGAGAACTAGGAATGGTATTTTTCTCAAGAGCAGTTTTGGAAAGTAGACAATAGAGTATTCCTTCAAAATCAAAGAGAAATTACGTCACCCAAGAAGTGTTAGGCAAACAAACAGTTGAGTATGAGAATAGAATAAATACTCACTGCAGTCACGCCATCAAACTGTTGAGTCCCTGAGAAATAAATGCCCTTTCTTATGAGGACCCTGGAAGATATATGGCAGCAAAATGAGGCAAAAATGAGAAAGAGAAAGATGTGAGATATGGGAGATACAAGATCAGCTCTGGAGTTGCCCTGAGTGAGGGTGAGAAGGAGTTGGATCCAGCTACCCCCTGGACACAGAGGATCCCATAAAAACTGTAGCCCTTTTGGTCTTAAAATTGTTTCAACTGGCATTTTACAGTCATGTAGGTTATGAGAAGGTGTAGATGTTTCAAAGAAATCCTAACTCCAGGAAATGAAAAGAGTTATATAAGTAAGGAAAAAATCATGGTGTTGGGTGGAGCCGTGAGTGACGTTTACAGGGTGACCATGAGGAAAGCTCTCGGCATAGAGTACCCTCGGAGGAAGGGAGTGCAGGAAGCGTCACCTCTCACTTACCACTGGACCACCAGTGTTTTAGGTCAAGCTGGAGGAAAAGTGCTGGGTCTGGGCCCCTCTGCCCTGTTGTAGTTGTGAGTCCTTGTGTGATTCAGTTTTCTCACCTATAACTAGGGATAATAATAGCTCTTACCTTATTATGACTGTTAAGAGAATTAAGTAAGTAAAACAGTTGAAAGCTTTAGTATTCAGTGAATAACTAACACTAAAATATGGGCATATCATATAGAAATGTGATAGAATCCCCACCAATTTAGGTTATGAAAAACACAAATGAACATGGTTGCCCTTGGGAATCAGGAGAGAAAGCATCAGGGATCAGTGGGTTTGGGCTCTAAGTCTCTTAGTGTGATTTGATTTATTTTTTTAAATTGCAAGTAATAAATTCGAATAAAGCTAATATACAACTCCAAATTTTAAAAAGAAGGGCACACACGTTTTGACATGGGCTATTTCCTACTTCCAGACAATTTGTTGTCATTTCCACTCGTTATAAATGAAGTTGTATGTATCATCAAGTACAGCAGAGGAGCCAAGTTCATTTTTGTAATAAAATTTCCCACATAGTGATCTACTCAGTTCTTTCTGTAATATAAGCATAATTAATTAAAAAAAAACACAAAGTTTCTGTGGCTGTAAAAGAATTTTACACATATTAGCCAGTGATCCTGGATTCAGGGAGAGAAACGTACATGAAAACTACAGAATTCTGAACCCTCACCCCTTCCTCCACTCTCTGATAAAGAATTTAATAAGAAATGCAATGGGAGACTCAGGTTGTAAAAAGTGAGGGAGAGACAGAGGCCTGGGATCAGGAAAATGCGCAGACCTGCTCTCCCAGAGGGACGCTTCCTCCTCTAAACTAATGAAGGGAGCAGCAGGAACCAAACAGCCACTGCCGTTGTCACCTTCGCCTTCGTAAGTATATCAAACTGCTTCCAAAAGGAATTATATCACAGCCATGCATTTCACGAGCAAAGAGACCAGGACCAGAAACAAAGAGTTCTAAATAATGGATACTTCCCTTGATCCTCGATCTGGCTTGCCTAGTCCTAGTTTTTAAGACTTGAACTGCCTCATGGCTCATATTCATCTAACCACTCACCTAATATGGCTTAAGGTATCTACAGGACATGATTCTAGAATGTCATCATTGCAACAATTTGGGTATTTTTCTGCTGTATCTTTTAACATACGGATTGCATTATCTTTTCCCACTCACATTTGAATAGATGCTGGTGGGCATCTTGGAACTCGTGGCCCCTTATCCCCTTCCTCCAAATGTGATGCTCACATACTGTGCACCATAGCAAAACACTCTGCGTGGGGGGCCTTTGCCACATGGTCACTACCTGGAGAGCAAGCCTCCTCTCTCAAAGGGAGGGAACAAGCCAGTCCGAACTTCGTTCTGGTGTAGCAGCACGAGTCTCTGTGACAGCAATCAAATTCATCATTGTGTGGACCTTAGGGTGTGCAAGTGACCACTCAGCGTGCTGTCATCTAACAGGGTGGCAGTTAATCATTTCCTTAAATGAAGTGGGTATGAAACCAGATGATTGCTGCTCGGCCAGCTAGCCCCCTCCAGCCTCCTCCTGCCCCTGTTAGTGACTCGCCATTTTCCCCTTCTTCCCAGACGGCTGGGTTTCAAGAGATTCTGACCGAGGTGGAAATTTTAGCGGTGATTGTGGGATGCCTGTGTCATGACCTCGACCACAGGGGAACCAACAATGCCTTCCAAGCTAAGTAAGTGTTCTAATTGTTGTGATCTTAATGCGTTGGCTGTTCTGTTCGGAGCCAAAGGTGACGAGCGCTAAAGAGTAAAGCATTAATTTCTGGCATTGGAGGCCAAGGCCACGTGAGACTCGGGCATGCATGTCATGGGCCCCATCCATCTTTATAATTCCCTATTCTTCTTTTAATTGCAAATTTGTCCTTCATGTCATGCTTGCTGATTTGGGCTGTCTCCTCCGACCTCAGTCACATAGCAAAGCTTGAGCTTTACATACAGGGCCTCCTTTTTTCTTCTCTCTTCCATGACATGTCAAGCTGCTTTGACCTGCTGCTACCAAATCTGGTTTGGCAACTATTAACATAGAGACAGGAATAGGACATTTTATGAAACTCTCCTCATCCATGCCCCCTTGGGAATATGGTAGCAGAGAAGGAAATCTCATGAATACAGGGACAGGTAACCAAATATTTGTCCTGAATGGAGAAGACAACCCCATAGATTAATCTGACCCTAAGTAAGCTGCACTGATCAAGACAACCACTGTTTGGTGACAGATTGTGTGTCTAAGGCCACAGAATTTAGGGGTGCTGAAAATATAACCAGACCCAGGTTGGACTCTTCCATTGAGTGTTTGGTTTTAACAGTCTTTGAATGATCTCTCCGCAAAGAAGAAGATCTAGAAGCTGGAGACAAATGTTCTGGGATAGAGAGGAGAAGCTAGGAAGGGCTTCTATAAAGAGGTCAGATTAGGGCTGGAGAGATGGCTTAGCGGTTAAGGCACTTGTGTACAAAGCCTAAGACCTATGTTCAACTCCTGAGGTCCTGTGTAAGCCAGATGCACAAGGTAATGCATGTGCAAGGTCACACGTTTGCACAAGTTGGTGCAAGCATCTGGAGTTCCATTACAGTGGCTGGAGGCCATGGTGAGCCAATTGTCAATCTCTCTCTCTCTTTCTGTCTCTTGATCTTGCTCTCTCTCATAAAAAGAAAAAAAAAAAAAAAAAAAGACCAGTCTGTTGGGCTTGCCTCAAAAAAAAAATCTTTTTTAAAGAGGTGATATTAACTTTCAAATGACTAATTTCAAAGTCAGGTGCATCCCTGTTAACTGAAGCTTCAACAGTTCACTCTGACAACAGCACACTCAGTGACAACAGGTTGTGTTTAACTGTCACTCCTTTTGTTCCCTAATCACCAGCCCCCCCCCCCCGCCCCACTCCAGAGAGACCTTGAAGTTCTGGACCTCCGCATTTGCTCTAGTTTATCAGATCATTTTGATCTTGTGGCCTTCTCGACATATCCTGCCTCCTGTAGCACCCTTCTACAAGCTTCTCTTGTCAGGATCCAGTATCCAGCAATGACTTGACCCTCCCTCATAAGCTTGTGTGACACTCATTCTGAAAGAAATTCAGCCCTGGCCCAGTCTCACAAGTCAATTTCTTGCTACTCTGCCTAGCCTTGTCAAGCCTTTGGGAGGAAAAAAAAAAAAATGTCACAGTTCTGAGAGTCAGAGACACATTGGATATACACACCCTCTCAATAACAGTGGCACAGTTCTGTGAGCTTGAGACACATTGAAGATACACACCCCCCCCCCAATTCAGCTGAGCACTCAGTACTCCCTACCCATCTTTCTGCGTCCCCCAGCAGCTCGCTCTCCATTGCTCTTATCAGCTCTGGGCACTGAGTGTTCTCTCTTCCTAAGCTCCACTGCCTCCCCACACCAGCCGGCAGATCACCATGCCTCCTACTTCACTGAGAAAATTGAGACCATCAATCGAAAACTCTCTCAATTTCCTCCCTTGCCACCTACTAACAGATCTGTCCCTTCCTCCTCCCCTCCTTGCGCGGGGATGGCACGGTCCTCCCCACGTGTGAGGCGAGCCCTCCACCTCTGCTCTGAATCTCTTCTTCACTCTCTATCCTTGGGCACCTTTCCCCATTAATTCCCCTCCCTCTCTCCTCCGTCTACAGCTCCCTGTCTGCCAGTGCTCTGCGTCCTGTTCATGCCCACGGTGTTCCCTCCCTGAAGAGACCCACCTGCCTCCCCACTCATCTCTAGTTACTGTTGCCTCTGTTTACATTTTTTCTTCCCAGGCAAGCTTTGTGGAACGTTGTCTGAGCGAGCTGTGTTCACTTCCTCCAACCCTTGTTCTTCCACATGCCTTTCGGTTCCATCTTACCAAAGAAGTTTCCCTCAATAATGTCATCAGTGGCCCCCTTATTTATTATTTTTTTTTCAGAGCCATTAGACACTTTGCACTGTTTTGCCACTCCTTGCTTCCTGGACCCCTCTACCTTCGCCTCACAAAGACTGCTTATCTGACTTCATAGCCTTTGTCCCCAGTGTGCCTCAAGGTGTCTCTCTCCCTGCCTGGCCTTCAAGGGCAGTGGTCTCCCCTTCCTGTCTGCTCTCTTGGCCTTTCACACAGGGCTATCTGCCTGATCCATGTCTTTGAATTGTAATCCACAACTGATCTCCAGAAACACCAGCTCGTTGAGGTGCATCTTCAACATGAAGTCCCATAGTCACCTCGTTCTTGGTTCTCCCCTTCATGTATGTTTCTCTTTCCTTCTCTTATTTTCTATCCCAGTGCACGGCCTGAGTGGAAACGTCCAAGTCTCCCAGATCCCATTAGCAGCACTCATCCATGCCGTCCCCTTTTTGCACTCTGACAGCAACCACTGCCTTGCCTCTGTCCGGGAGTGCTGCAGGGAACCCCTCAGCTCCCGCCACTCTGCTGAACGTGCTGGCGTACTGTGGCCCGTGCACGAGGGTGACCAGGTCACTCTCCTGCTTCAGTGGCATCTTCGAGCCTCCTGTGAAGTGAGAATCATGTAGACATTCCTTATTTTAACCTCTCAAGGCCTGTTTCAATCAGGCTCTTGCCCATTTCTCGAACCTAGGACCTACTTGCCCTAGCAGCCCACTCCATCCATGCGTCCATTTTCTGGACTCAAGGAAGCCCTTCAAGCTCACATCTTTCTGACATCAGTGTGCTGGTTCTCCATCTCCCCCTCACTATCAAATCCCTTCCGTTCCTTTCCCCACAACTCCTCTGCTCTGAACCATCACTTCTAGGCTCTGATGCACACTCCTCTTGTCAATGTTTTATGCCTTCACAATGCCTTGAAAATAGTTTTCTTTTAAAAGTGTGCATCTCATTCCATTTTAATTGGGGCCTTACAGTTGTGTCTTCCCTTCTTTTGTACCTATAACTCAACAGTGCAAAGAAGTAGAACTATTATGTTCACACAGTAAATGTTTGCTGAGTGAAGGAATGAATGAGGAATTCATGAATGAATCTTGTCTTATTTCAGTATTCCTTTCCAATAGCTTCTTGATTTTTACATCGATGCTGCCTTTCCCAGTGTGCCTGTGCATAACCCTGAGGGGGCAGCTCTGCTTGCTATTGACCCCTCAGCTATTTGGACTAAGTGATAATTAAAACTGGACCAATCTGGTCTTAACTCCCAAGATATTGGAGTTGGATTCTCATGATATTGATTTATTCAGCTTCAGGAGCCAACACTCCTGGTCCAGGTACACTTGGGAGTTGTGGCTGCCATTCAAGGAAGGCTATGCCCACACCCCAAGTGCATGAGACAAACAAAAAGGCCAGCATAGGGAAAAGAGAAGGAAGCTACTATTCAGATAGAACCCAAAAGGAAAGCTCATGTAGATTGTGAGAAGGTGGAAAAGTCAGACTTTTTCTTTGTCTCTTCTTTGTCACTGCTATTTCTCTTTCTGGGCAACTCAGGCATATTTGTATCACTTAAACAAACCCTTTCTTATACTTCATTTCGTTTTTTGTGACTAATGATCCCTGAGACAATGAAAATGATAATGTATTTGTCATTAACCATGTCAAGCCCTTACCAACACTTCTGCAGATAGTTTGATTCATATTTCAGAAGTGACGTGCCCAAATTCATCCACACAAAATGTGGGAGAGTGGCATCTGGCCCATTACTGCTTGATTCCAAAAGGCATTCTCTATCTACGATGTCACTAGCTTCCATGTCTGTGTGACATCTATCTCAAACATTTGGGCTTACAGTATATTGGCCAAATTGCCAGGCCAATGAACTCTAGCAAACTAAAATATATTCTAGCATCCAGCAACTCAAAATATTCCATAAAATTGTAGAATTGAACTAAACCTTAGTTACAGCATTTTACAATGCCTTAATTTTACAAAAATGGAAACAAAGGTCCCCCAAACCTCAGGTTATTTGTATGATTGAACACCTTTTACACATATTATGTAGGCATTAGGTCATTGATACACACAATCAAATCTACCTGTTCCAAGATGGTAGGATGTGTTTCCAACAAGATGAATAACCTTGTTCCCAATTTACCAAGCCATGGATGTCCATTGGTCCTACATCAACTTAATGAAACCACTTTTGGACAGAACACTTACAGCCAAGACCACCTGACCTCAGTAAAGCTTTCCTTTGACAATAAATACTGGAAGAAACTTTTAACATAACAGTGAAGGAACTAACATTTTATTAATTAAAGTAAGAGATTTAGTGAGCATGTCGTTGTTAGAAAATATCTATGAAGGGCTAGAAGGATGGCTTAGCAATTAAGGCATTTGCCTGCAAAGCCAAAGGACCTTGGTTTGATTTCCCAGGACCCACGTAAGCCAGATGCATAAGGGGGCGCACACGTGTCTGCAGTTCATTTGCAGTGGCTAGAGGCCCTGGTGTGCCCATTCTTTCTCTCTCTCTTTCTGTGTCTCTATCTCACTCTCTGTCTGCCTCTTTCTCAAATAAATAAGTACAATTTTTTAAAAAGAAAATATTTACAAAGAAACTATATATCCCTTTCTCCTTTGGTATTCCCTAACAATTGGTGGAGTGGTTTTATGTTCAACTCCCTGTGGTAAGTTACATTGTGAGAGAAGCAAGGATGTCCAGCAAACAGAGCCTTATCTTAAAGTGTTCATCAGTCTAATCCTAGGCTTTCAGGTGATTTGGTAACAGGATTGAAATGCACCAGTTATGATGTAGGAAAACATATGCCACCTTTTGTCATACATAAGACTATAAAAAAAATAAAACGAGGCTTTTAGCAAGGGACCAATTACTATATAAAATGCAAAATGCCTCTACAATAAAAAGTGTGACTACTTAGAGCTCAATTTGATTTATACTCTTAGCCTTTCTGATAAGTGAACCTTTGCATTTTTACATTTTATTCTTAATTTTTAAGTATTGAGGTGCGTGAGGTGCATGATCAGTAGGTAGAGAGGCCAGCAATACCACTGTGCACTGAGATTGCTGGCTCCTGTTTTCTCTGAGGACCACGTTCCACACTCATCCCCTCTTTATTACAGCTGCCCCTGATGATTAAATATCAGCACCAAGCAGCTTTGTATTATATTCTCCTAGGAGACTCCTTCTATTCATTTCTAGCATAATCTCTGATACTCATTTCTTGGGAATGAAAACCCATCTTGTCGCTTTCGGCCAGGTCCCAGAAGTGAAATACTGGGGCACATTAATCTGCCATGACAGCCTAATCCCATTCCTCACCACCTCCCAACAATTCTCAATTTCCTAATCACCTCCCATAGTTTTCCTTTCGAAGGTTTCTGTCAAGCTGTGGCCGCACACTACTGGAAAGTCTTGCTGTCAAAGAATCTGCATATCTAGGGAACTTGGGAAGCTATGCTTTGATTTATATGCTGATGTTTGGTGTGTGCACAAAGCAGCAAATGCCTGTGGAAACAAAATTCTCACAGTGACTTTTAGTAAGTTTCTCCTCTGCGTGCTGTCTGTCTGAAAATGAAAAACTATAGTATTTAGGATGGCCCCACCAATAATATACTTCATGAATATTCACATCTATAAATTACCATGTCTCTTTCTACACACACCCAAACCAACTCACATGGTGGAGGTATTTACCATAGACAATTAAAATAAGATGTGGTGTGAGAGTCCATTTTTCCCATGATTAACATGGCTTTCTTCATTTACACTTAAAGAAGGGACTATACCTTCATACAAAGTGTACTACATTACAGACAAGACCTTTGTAAAGTAGCTTTCTGCTTGATTAAGAGTGGAAGAAACTACATATTATGTCCCCCCTCCTGCAGAATCCAAATACCTATTTTCACATTTTGTTAACTCTGGGAAATCCTACCTAAATAGTTCATACTTTTTGCATGCGCATGTGTGTGTGTGGTGAGTATGTGTGTCCATATGTGTGTGAGACACATGTATGTGTGAATACATGTGGAGGCCAGAGGGTGGTGAGAGTGTCTTCCTTGAATGCTATCCGCTGTATCTACTGAGAGAGACGAAGGCCACTGAGCCCAGAGCTCACTGATTCGGCTGGTCTTGCTAGCCAGCTTGCCCTGTCTCTGCTTCCTGAACGCTGTGGTTACAGGAGGGCTGCCACACCCGCTGGGCATTTCTGAGTGCTGACTATCCAGTCCTCATGTTTGTTTGGCAAGTGCTTTATCCACTCATCCATCTCCCAAACCCCCAGTTTGAATTTGTTTTTTCAAGACAGATTTCCCAGTCATTTGATCATCAAGTCCTTATTTCTACCCTTTATATTTGGCATCCCAAAGAAATGTTTTCTTTATAGTATTTGCTGATTATGCTAATCCTGACAGACAGGTTTTACTTTTGGCTACCTGGGTCATTTTGTCACCATGACTATTGCTCTTGGTGGTCCTGAGAAGTTCACAGTATAGGACGTCAGGGACAGGCAGCAGTCCTGGAAAGCCTATGAGAAAAGGCAGTAAGATGTTTCAAAGTCTTAGAAATTCTGACTGGGACCAAATCTAATAGTGCAAAAATGGTTTGGCAGTCAGTCTCACATTGCTAGGATGAACTTCCAAACCAGGCATAATTATGGAGGAAGGGCTTAGTTTGAAACTTACAGATTCAGGGGAAGTTTCATAATGGCAGAAGAAGCTGGCCCACTTTCACAGGTGCACGTAGACAGAAATACCAACACCAGCATTACAAGGAAGCTGTCTCCAGGGACCCAGGCAGAACTCAAGCACTCTGCATATCTTTAGCTGGAAATTCCAGATATTCCCCCAAACACTTGGGGCTAGACCTAGGGTCCACCCGCAGTGACACTAAGTTACAATCTTGACTAAAACTGAATCTTTTGGGGGACATCCATTGAAACCACCACATATGGGATTCATGGAAATGGTAGTATATATCTACATGACTTTACTGTGGGAAATTCAAAGTAGAGTTAGTATCATGCTCCGTTTTCTAGATGCCAAGGTAGTTCCTAGCCTACAGGAAGGTGAGCATATTTTCATATGAGACTGGTCAGAGAACATGCCTAACAGAACCTAGGGGACGATGAGGCTCCTGGAAGTAGGAGCCAAGGATTATAGATCTGAATTCCACATGCCTGGGACCTGGCATAATAAGAGTCATCAGTTCTTGTCAGCTGAATTAACGATAAGAGAATATATGCATGCATGCTTGAATGAATGAATCACGATGTGTTCCTGCACTTTCATCACATTAGTTTGGTTAAGTTACAAAATCTACATATTTTCTATAATTGTATTGGCTGAATGCAGGATGGAGTTATAGAAGGGAAGGAAGAGCGAGTGTCATAGGAAGATGCTCAGGCCAGAGGCAGTCCTGCACCAACCCCCTGAGGGTCCTGCTAAAGCACAGCACCTCCGAAGCCATGTGGCCATGGGCAACAGGGACAAGTGCCACACAGGAAGCCTTAGCATTCCCGTTAGAAGGTGTCCATTTTCTTACTCATCCTGAAGAAAGAAAATACAAAGTGACTTATGATGATGTAGCTAGCTTAACTTTTTATGGGTTCTGCTAAGTCAGTATGAATAAAGACAAAGATTAGATTTCCCTCCTCTCCCCAGTGCCTCTGTTATCAGGATTCACAACCGTGAGTGAGTAGCGTCTGAGCTTGGCTGGGTAACAGAAATGAATCAGGGTTCTGAGCTGTGCGTTTAGCTCCACTAGCACAATTCTGATTTACATTTTGAAAGCTGCTTTCGTTGATGACAACCAATACCCAATATCAGAAATGTATGTTGAAATTTTCATTCTCATTACATGATGGGAAGAAGTTGAAATATTTGGATTCAAGTCTAGAACTGACACTAGCTTGCTATGTCACCTTAGAAAACTTATGTGACTTCTCAGCCTCTGATCTTTAGTGTAAAGTAAGAAAATGATATCTATTTTGTAGTTGTCATCACAAGTAGATAAAATAATGTCATAAGTGATTAGTGTGTTTCCTAGTGTGTAGTAGACACTAATAGTAGCTTTTATTCAGAGTATCATTATTATTATAATAGAATATGCTAACATATTTATCACTAGATCCTTCGTGGCCCCTAAGATGCCTTGGCTCCTATTCCCAAAAGACAGTTGGAAATGATTGTGTTTGAACATTCAAAATGAACACTTTATTGACCAGACACTGTGAGGGATGGGTTGTTCCACACAAATGAAAGCTATAGGTAGCTCAAAGTAATCTCTTCAGTTGTCAATGAACGGGAAACGTCCTTGTCTATTTTAGTGATTGATCAGTAATTTATACGTTTCTGTCCACTCCATATCAGGCACTGTGATAGTTACTTTTCAAATTTTACTGTGCACTCGTAAACAATAGATGAGACAAGCAGTGCTATTGAAAGTTTAGAGACAAAGAAACCATGCCTAAAAGAGTCCAAAGCTACTAAGTGGAGGAAGACCTAAGACTATACTTCAAATCCTAAAATAACTGGAGACTTCCACACTAAGGTATGATAGTGTGACCTTGAGTGGGGAAACCCTACCAGAAAGTCATCACATCTATGTAAAGGAGACTCTGCAGAATATTCACAAGGGTTTTTGTTCCTGTGGAGAGTTCTGTGCCGTTGCTATGAGAGTTGCTCTACTCCCTACTCACTCAGAAGATACGCACGGTTCAGTTCATGAGGCCTGCACGGATTCCAGACCATATCTCTCTTAACCTGTCAATTACTAGAGGCAAGGATAGTGCCTTGTTAATCATGTGTCATCCATAGCATACAGCCCAGCAATCAGAAAGCTCATCAAAAGTCTGCTGAAGGGATGGATGACACAAGCAAGTATCCGGGGTGTTCATGGCCCTCCGCCAAAAGCAGCTTGCCCCCAAGAGCTGCTGTGGGGAGCCAGTGAACTTGAAGAACCTCCTTACTCAGCCTCCGTTCTCTTTCAGGAGTGGCTCTGCCCTGGCCCAGCTTTATGGGACCTCAGCGACCTTGGAGCATCATCATTTCAACCATGCCGTGATGATCCTTCAAAGCGAGGTACGATCTGCTCCACTCCTCCCCTGCACAGAAGACCAACTATATGATCCCTCCCACCCTTTTTCTTTCTCTCCCCACAGACAGACAGAGAAGCTGCTTTTGTCTAAACTTGGGCCTTGGTGGCTTGTTTGACTCTATCACAGGCCTGACCAGGAACCTTGTTGTAGGTCTTCCTGAGCTGATCCATTTGGTTTTATTATTGTCATGAAGGTTTTGAAGATTTGCTTACAGGGTAACAGGTACAGCCTGTCTGTCACCTGCATACCACCTTCCCTTCCATAAGGGACGTAGAACCCACTAAAGGAGGGATAATACAAGCACTGAATGGCCCAACATTTTCATTTTGGGAAACCCCAAACCATTTTTAAAAATGGTAGAAACAGGGCTGGAGAGGTGGCTTAGCAGTTACGGTACTTGCCTGCAAGCCTGAAGACC
Organism: Jaculus jaculus; assembly: GCF_020740685.1. Classification (NCBI taxonomy): domain Eukaryota; kingdom Metazoa; phylum Chordata; class Mammalia; order Rodentia; family Dipodidae; genus Jaculus; species Jaculus jaculus. The sequence continues at coordinate 61,329,287 of NC_059105.1, forward strand.
AAGGATCAGCTCCCCAGATCTCACGTAGGCCAGATGGACAAGGTCATGTGCACATACAAGATGGCGCATGTGTCCGGAGTTTGACTGCAGTGGCTAAGGCCCTGGTGTACCAATTCTCTCTCTCTCACTCTTTCTCTCTTGCTCTCTTGATCTCACTAGCTCTCTCTGACATAAATTTAAAAAATCTTTTAAATGGTAGACACAGGGATGGAGAGATGGATTAGCAGTTGAGGCACCTGAGTGCAAAGCCTAAGCACCCATGTTTGACTCTCTAGATCCCACATAAGCCAGATGCATAAGATGGCACAAGCCCACAAGGTCACACATTCTCACTAGGTGGTGCACACATCTAGAGTTCAACTGCAGTGGCTGGAGGCCCTGGCACGCCTTCTCTCTCTGTCTTTCTCTGTCTCTCATAAATACATGTGCCAGGGAGGGGGTAGGGGAAAAATGCATGTGCCACCACACCCAGCAATAAAATAAAATAAAATATGGTAGAAACAAAAGCAAGATGAGAAAGTCAAGCTTTATTAGCACAATCAAGAAACCTATTAAAAGTAAAAAATCAAAACAAAACAAAAACTTAATGTTTCTGGTAGGATCCATTTGAAAGTAAGAACTGGCATTAAACCTAATGCCAGCGGCTAGTGCCACATGCCTTGTTGTCGTTCCCATGGCAAGGCAGGACTTAGAAGGCCCTGAATGTTTGCCCTTTTACTTACTGCAGAGAAAACAGAAGTATTTAGCTGACTCTGGCTGAGGTCTTTGAGTTTTCCATTTGCCAGGAAAGGATCTGTTTAACTGTCTGAAGGCATCCAGACTCTTTTTTTTTTTTTTAAGGCCAAGAAGGATCATGTGTTCCCCATTATTTGTCACTTCTCTAGCTGTGCCATTAATTATTATTATTATCATCATTAGGCCTTGCTTCGCTGAAATAGCATCATTAAGTAAGGAGGGCCTTTCTGCCAGCCTATCTTGAGAAAGCTTGTCTTTTATAACATCACAAAAACCTTCAGTCCCATAATGGGGAGTCACTACTCCAGAGACCGTATGTAGACTGGTGTAGGACAAGCTTGCCAGAGGCCATGGGTTTTCAGTGGGGAGTGAAGCGCCCAAGGTAGGGGTCTCAGGATCCGACAGAGCCAGCCTTCTGGTGTTGGTGGCTGGGGAGTTTTCCTATGAGAGCCATATTCCAGCTGAAAGCTGCAGAAGAGGAGGGAAAATAGCAGGCACTTCGGTGTAGACCGACTTTTCTGTACTGGCAAGTGTGATGAGCTCTCGCCTCTGGCCTGAGAAAGCCACACTGCGGTAATGACAGGGATTGAAAACATAATGGGCCGTTTCCTGGGGAAGCAGTCCAGCTCCCTCCAAATCTGTGTCGACGCAAACATGCAACATGGACTGCCCTCCACTCTGGAGAGACCAGTAGTGATGGAAACATTCATGAGTCTTGGCCCTGATTCACATCCCCTTCTGTTCTACATCAGGAAAGCAGATGTCATGACCATCCCATGTTCCAAAATGCACACTGGTGCAGAGGCCAGAGGGCTTGTGTAAGACTGCCCAGACCTTTCTCCCTCCATGTTTGCTTTTCCTTCTTTAATTCCAGACCCAGTCTTCCCCAAACTAAGGGTAGAAGCATCATTTGTGGGAGACTCAACTCTATTCAGGGATCAAACTTGAAGGCAGTTTTTAAGACTAATTCACATATTTAACAATGCACCGATGCATTTTTTTTTAATTAAAGCTAATGGGCTAGCTTTGTCACTGTGTGCCCTGAGAGCTGTGTTGTTTACTTGTGTCATTTAAAAGTAGTGAACGGGAGCTGGGGAGATGGCTCAGCAGCCAAAGGCACTCGCTTGCAAAGCCTGCCAGCCGGGTTCATTTCCCCAGCCACCCATGTAAACTTGAACACAGACAGTGCCCAGGCATCTGGCATTCCGTTTGCAATGGCATGAGACGCTGGCGCTACCACACAGACATGCACGCACACAAACATGGATGCCAGCATGCAGATAAAAATAAAAATTTTAAAAATAATAATAAAGGAGGTGGAAGTCACAAAATAATCAGGACCCCAAAATTCAGACGAGTTTTCTTTCCTGAATGATAACTTGTATGATGACTTACTTCCCCAGGCTCTTCTTCTTTCACTTGGTGATGCTAGGAATGTCACTGACTCCAGCTGACAAAGCGTCTGGCCATTTTTTGCTCAGGCCTGAGAATATTTGCTTTTGACTGGTCCATGGAGCCATGCTCAGAAAAAAAAAAAAAAAATTACGATGTGGCTTTCCTTTAGTTCTTCATTTTCTTCCTAATGGCTGGATTAAAGACCCAGAAGAGTTCCTTTGAAAATGATTATTAATATTGGACCTGGTCCCAGGTGGAGCCAATATACTCCAGTCTAAGAAGTGGCGTGTTCGTTTACCCAGTGAGATAAATTAACTCAGCAGAGCAGATTATCATCTAGTGCCTGGAAAAAAAAAAAATACAACTTGCTAATTGATATTCTCATTTCCTGGATGAATTAATTTATCTCTTGTGGAGGATAGTTTATTCTTGGAACGTCATTTGCTCCTTTCCTTGACTGCCGTCTCCTAACTGTCAACACTGTGTGAAAATTGGGCCAATTCCCAGGCCATGTACCTACGCATTCATATTTCATGTTAAGAAAACCTGATAAATGGAGCCCTGACTTCCCAAGTACATGACGTGTTTAGGAGGCGTTTCCACTTCACTAAAAGTGAAGAGTGGGGCTCCCGTGTAACCCAAACAAATTCTGATGAAACAGAGAATACTTTTCTATAGCATAGAGATAAAGCTGTAACTGCGACTTTTTGTAGGTGACCATCATTAGAGTCCCATTGCACCACAAACAACGCCTTGCTCGCCTGAGCTGTTCAACTGTTACTCACTGTACTAAATTTAATCAAGCGCTCACTTCATAAATGTGTCCTATAGGGTTAGTGCAGGATTTCTCATCGGAGCGGTATTGACGTGTTGCATCAGGAAGACTTGTTGAGGCGAGTCCCCTGGGCATTGAAGGATGTTCAGTGCATCTTTGTCCTCCCGCACTAAATGCTCATTGTGCCCCATCAAGTCGTGACCATCAGAAATCTCTCTAGATACTCCAAAAGCCCCCATGGCCGAAACCAGTTGTGAAACACTAGCCTTAATGGCTTCTTGTCCCCCTTGGAGTCACTTGTTGCCACAGCAGTTGTTCCCAGAAGGCCAGCTACACCTTTACCAGTGAAAAAGATTTCCAGATGGTTTTCCAGGTTTTCTACACTACATTTCCATGGGAAACAGACAGCTGGGTTGAGTTATTGGCATAATAATACCTATAAAAGCCCAAGTTCAAGCATTTTCTGAGTTTTACCTTCCAGGCCGGACAGATAATAAGGTGTCCTCCATGAGCCTCCTCAGAAGCAATTCCCTTTCTGGCTTTGCTATGTTTGCTGGGATTCTGTATATAAAAATGATGTTTCATGTTCCTATATCTCTCTCTTTTTTTTTAATATATGAAGAACATTCAATCAGCAACCACAGATTTAATGATGTATTTTGTGACTGTTAACCTTCTCATTACAGGGTCACAACATCTTTGCTAATTTGTCCTCCAAGGAATACAGTGACCTCATGCAGCTTCTGAAGCAGTCCATCTTAGCCACAGACCTCACACTGTACTTTGAGTAGGTATCAGCACTTGACTCACTTGACAAACGCAGGTCTAAAATTACATCTTCAATTAATTTGAAGGCCCGTATTGAAGGTCAGTCTTTATCCCAGCATTGATATCAATGTGTACAAGGACTATGTTTTTTTGTGTGTGTTTTAAATTTTTTTATTTTTAGATAGAGTGAGAGAAAGGGAGAGAGAGAATTGGCATGCCAGGGCCTCAGCCACTTAATTGAACTCCAGACGCTGGTGCCAGCTACCTAGTGGATATGTGCAACCTTTTGCTTGCCTCACCTTTTGTGCATCTGGCTTACATGGGATCTATCGAGTCAAACATAGGTCCTTAGGCTTCGCAGGCAAGCGCCTTAACCACTAAACCATCTCTCCAGCCCAGGATTATGTTTCTAATGGTGTTTTCCCTTAACTAAATGTAGTTCATTAAGGTGGCATCTGTAAGGCAAGGATTCATGGCTACAGTGGCATGTTGTACCACTTAGTTTTGTGATGTCTACAGCCACCAAAGACTTCTAGTATTTTTTTATTTTAGCTTCCTTTGATATATCTGGAGACTTACTGACTTCTCACTGGCATTTTTTATTACCTAGCCCACATATAACTGTCATTCTGTCTCCTTGTCTAGATCCTTTGTGGATTTTTTTTTCTCAGTTTTTCTATATATGAATTCTAGAACACATGTTCTGTTTTCTTTACCTTCACTGCAATTATTGCTTTCCAAGAAAGCTCTAAGCTTGGCTTGACTTTCAAGACCCTCCCTCACTCTCTTTCTCCTTTATTTTTTCACTCTGACCTTCCATTTCTCCCCTGTGGGATTTGTCTACTCCAACCACGCCTGTCTGCATATTAGTCTTAAAGACCACTCTGCCTCTTATGCCACAGACATATCACCATTCCAGCATGAACTTCTGTTCCTCTACCACACCATCTAGTTGAACTGCTTAGTCTCTTCTACCATGTTTCCCAGGAAGTTTGAGGTCCACACCCTTTGAAATCTTACCCACTGTACTGTGGCATTGAATCAGGTATAATTAGATTTAGTGGTAAGAAATAGAAAACCCAAAGCAATAGTGGCTTACTTCTGTGTCACATAAAGAAGTTTGAGGAGCCATAATCTGGAGCTGGCACAGTAGCTCCATGAAGTCTTCGAGACCCAGGCTTCCTATGCTGCTGGTTTCAACACATGGTCTGCATGTCTTAGTCAAGATACTTACTCAAGCTCCAGCCATGATGTCTATATCTCAGCCAGAAAGAAGGCAGAAGGAACAATGAAGAAAGAGCAAAAGGGTGATATGCATTATCTTCCAAGAGGTTTCTGGAAGTTGCCACAAAACATAACCTCTTACATTTCACTAATCAAAATTTAGCCACTTGGCCATATTGAACTTCAAGAAATTTTGGAAGAGGAAATCTTGATTCTGGAAAGCCATGGAGCTATATTACTAAAAAGAAAGGAAGGAGGGATATAGGGACAGACAACTGGTTGTCCATGCAGTAGGCTTTTTGTTGTTGTTGTTGTTGCTAGAGTATGTTGTCATGGGATAATAGGAAGAGCAAGGGTTTTGGAGCAATATTGACCTGGGTTTAAATTTCACTCAGGCATTCTACTTAAACCTGCTAGTCCGAACTAAAAGTGGGAAGCTATGATTTACTCCTCCTAAAATACCATTAAAAGACTTCTTTAGAAAAAAGCATCCAGCTAGAGAGATGGCTCAGTGGTTAAAGGTGCTTGCTTGCAAAACCTGATGTTCCAGGTTCAATTCCCCAGTACACACATAAAGCAACATGCAGAAAGAGGCGCATGCACGTGGAGTTTACTGAGAGTGGCAGGAGGTCCTGTTGTACCCATGCTCACTCTCTCCTTTTCTTTTTTTTTTTTTTTTTGCCTCATTCTCTCTACTTCTTGCTCAAGTAAATAAATAAACAAAAATATCTTAATAAATAAAAAAAATTTTGTATAAAAAAGCAAGGCTAGGCTGGAGAGATGGCTTAGCGGTTAAGCGCTTGCCTGTGAAGCCTAAGGACCCCGGTTCAAGGCTCGGTTCCCCAGGTCTCACGTTAGCCAGATGCACAAGGGGGCGCACGCATCTGGAGTTTGTTTGCAGAGGCTGGAAGCCCTGGCGCGCCCATTCTCTCTCTCTCCCTCTGTCTTTCTCTCTGTGTCTGTCGCTCTCAAATAAATAAATAAAATATTTTTAAAAAAAAAAGTAAAAAAGCAGGGCTATAGAGATGGTTCAGTAGTTAAAGGTGCTTGCCTGCAAAAGCCTAAGATTCTGGGTTTGATTCCTTAGTATTTATGTTCACCAGATGCACAAGGTGGCACATACATCTAGAGTCCATTTGCAGTGGCTAGAGGTCCTGATGCGTTCTCTCTGTCCCTCTTTTTCTCTCTCACAAATAAATAAAAACAAAAAGTTTGCTTGCAAAGCCTGCCTTCCCAGGTCTGATTCCTCAGTATCTGTGTAAAGTCAGATGCACAAAGTACTGCATACATCTGGAGTTTATTTGAAGTGCAAGAGGTCCTGGATATGCCCATCCACACACCTGCTTGCAAATAAACAAATAAATAATTTTTTAAAGGCATAGATCTGCAATGAAGAAAAGAGGGTACACAGCAACTGATAACAGAAAGGTCAGTGCATTAGTGGACAAGAGGAGGAAGAGTAGTGGGTGGTAGCTGATCTAGCAGAGATCAGTAGAAGGCAGAAGCCACAGAGGAGGACAGCTCTGAAAAGCAAGCCATGCACCCTTCAAAGCCTCACTGTGCTTAGATACAAAAGCACTGTGAAAGGTGGCTGTGATGCTGGAAGCCTAAGGCAAAGTGATTGCCAGCAAGCCAGGTGACGGGACCTTCATGGCCCATGAGCCCTGTACTACAGTGAGCAGGTAAGCCAGTGTTTCCTATACCCCCAGAGAAAGCCAGAGAAATGAAAAGAAGGGCTCTGGACTAAGGAGAAGTACAGTGTTGAGATAAGATGCAGGGCTCAGGAAAGTAGGTTCAGTAGATGGTACCAGTCTCAGGATTGAAAACCCAGAACCCAGTCATTCTGAAGTTAGAGGTCACCCATCCAAAGTTGTCAGATTTGACAAACACAGAAAGATCAGTTAAATTTAAATTCATGGTAAACAATGAATAGTATGAAATGTTGGAAGCATCTTTACATAAGAAGTTTTTTAATCCAAAACCCAAATTTAACTGATCTTCCCGTATTTTAGCTATAAACATACACACACACACACCCTACTTAGCCTAATTCCTGACTATGACACAAACACACAAAGATCCCAGAGGTTTTATAAGCCTCTAAAACAAAGAACAAAGACCAAAACAAAAAATGGAATTTAGGGCTGTGGACTTAGCTCAGTTGGTAACATTCTTGCCATGCAAGCATAAAGACCTGAGTTTGGTACCCTAGAACCCATGAAAATGTTGGGTATGGTAGTTTGAATATATACCCCATAGTCTCGGGTGTTTTTTATTTTTTCAAGGTAGGGTTTCACTCTAGCTCAGGCCATCCTTGAATTAACTATGTAGTCTCAGGGTAGCCTCACACTCATGGTGATTCTCCTACTTCTACCTTCCGAGTGCTGGGATCAAAGGTTTGCACCACCATGCCTGGCTTGACTTGGATGTTTTATTAAAGCTTGTAATTTGAATCTCCAGCTGCCTGGCTGGAGGAAATGTCACTATGGGTGGGTCCTGGAGTCCAGCCCTATGATATCACTGTGGATGGACCTTAATTCCAACTCAGTAGTATAGAAGAGCAATGTGAGCTCTTAGGTCCTGCTTTCAGCTAGTTTGTGCTTGCTGCTTTTGATTTGTGCTGGCTGTTTGCTTGGATTTATAAATGGGAGCTAGACTCTTCCACCATGGATGGAACTTCTCCTAGATCTGTAATCTCAAAATGAACCCCTTCATCCCACAAACTGTGTCTGGTTTAGAAGTTCATCCCAGCAACATGAATCTGTCTACAATAGAAATTTGGTACCAGAAGTGGGGTGTTGCTGAGATGAATCAACCATGTGGATTTTGGTCTCTTGGAACTTGTGTGCTGGAGGAGAAATATATATGAACTTGGAACTTGTGGCTGCAGAAGCCTCACAGCATGGAAAGCAAAAATTTATTGGCTACTTTGGTGAGAGTTTGAAAATGCTAAGTGAAGAAAGAATTGTATTTGGAGGCATTGTTTATGAACTGTCAAAGGGTCTTCTCCTTAGTTCATAAACCTTCTTTTCATATCTCTGCATTTCTCAGGGGGTTGAGGAAAGACCACAGAGAACTTTATTGGAACTGAATTGCTGGCTTAAAGGCATTCTGCAGCCCATGCCCAGAGAATTTGATCAAGGTTGAATTTGAAGTAATGGACTGATGTGCTTGTTGGAAAGTATAGAACTGAAAGTCATAAGATTTAAAGCTGGAAATATTCAAGCAAGTTTAAAATTACAGGCACAGAGACAGATTTATTGTTAAATAGGTTACCATCATTAAGGTGCTTATATTAAAACAATGGAAAAGATGTGTGATGTGATTCCACCCAGGAAAGACTGAATGATAGAAATGTAAACTCTTAAAATGAGCTGGGTGAAAGGAAGAAATCTGCTCTTCAAGGTCACAATTTATTTCCTCCCTGCATTCACAATGGCTGTGTTCCTATACACCTCGTATTGGTTTTGGAAACATAAAAAAAAAAAGTGTGGAAGTGGGTCATGAAGTACACATCATTCTAGAAGACGCTGCTGAGATGCCTCACTTGGAGCAGGGCAAGGTCCTTAATTCAGAGGCCATTGAGGCCATTATAAGATGGGCTGTGATATGCAATGGAGACCTGAAGATGTTTTAGAAATACCAGGACTGTGCAAGGCTATCATAGAGTGCTGTTAGCTTGGGAAAGAAGTTTCCCTGGTTATTCAGCCCAGCTGGAGGGATGAAAATTGAAAACCCAGAGACTGTCATCACTCATTATGGATGTTGACCTTGAAGTATGGATGTTTGATGTTTACTTAATTTTTTTTTCTTTTGATTTTTCATTGGTCCAGTCTCTCTTTGCTAGGCCTTATATGATGGAAATATTTACTCTGTGCCATTATGTGTTGGAAGTATGTATTTTGTTTTGATTTTATAGGATTTGCCATTAAGAGTCAGTCTTAGATCTCAGATGAGACTTGGGATTTTGGAACAATCATAAAGTTGGTAAAGATTATGGGGACCTTTGAAGTTGGACTGAATACAATTTTCAATGTGAGATGATCATGAGTCTACTGGGGGCCAGGGGTAGAATGTGATAGTTTAATGGTATGTCCTCCATGGACTCAGTTGCTTTATTAAAGCTTGTAACTTGGATCTCTAGCCACCTGGCTGGAGCAGGTGTCACTGGGAGTGGATCCTGGAGTCCAACCCAAAGGTATCACTGGGGATGGATCTGAATTCTAGCCCAAAAGTGTAAGAGAGCAGTGTAAGCTCTGGGGTTCTGTTTGTTGCTGGTTTGTGCTTGCTGCTTTTGGTTTCTTTTAGCTTGTTGACTCTCTGCTTGGATTTATAAATGGAATTCAGCCTCTTCCACAATATATTGAACTTCCCCTAGATGTGTAAGATGAAATAAACCCCTTCCTTCCATAAACTGTGTCTGCACACATACACTGGAATTTAGAGAAAATGAAGAAAAAAGCCTCACTGTTGTTAATATCCTTGAAGAAGTATGATATTGCAACCATTAAACAATGGCATTAGACAATAATAAGATGCTTTATAAATAATAATAGAGGCAACTAAGAAGGAGAAAGAGCTCCTGAAAATTAAAAACACAATGATTTAAAGAAAAGCTCAAATGAAAGCACTGGGAAATGCTGGTAAAGAACCAAAGAACAAGACAGAGACTGGCTACAATTCCTTGTGTGCCTTTCAGTGCCTTATCTGTATGCCTGCATCAGTTTGACATGTACAAATTTTAATTAAAATAAGATACACACATAAAACAATCCCTACTCTGCTGCTAATGAGCCACATATTTATACATTGTACGCATGTACAATGGATAGAGCACACCTTATACATCTCAGATATCTTATAAGTGGTGGCACCTACCACCACATTGACTTTACAACCTATTTATTTTGCATGTTCTCTGGCTTTTCTGTTGCCTTTACTATCAATACTACCCCCCTTTTTTTCTGAATTGAATGAATGTCCATGATTTGGAATTTATGAAGTCAATACTCTTTCTTTATTTCTTCTTCCTGACTGCTTACACGATTGAATGTTATTTTTCTTAAGGTAGAAGCATTTCCCCAAATCAAGTTTACAAGTAACTTTTAAGGGAGAGAAGAGGGGGAAAAAAAAGAAAAGAAAAGCAACAACAGTCTCAGCCCTTGGAGTCCATTTATCAAGCTGTGTTGGGGATGTGACGAATCGCTGAGTGACTGCTGCAGTGCAGTCAAGGAAGTTGGTTGCAAGTCATTTGCTCATTACTCTGTTCTTATCTTAATGTTGCAGCCCCTACTAATGTGTGCTGACTCCCGTAGAAGCTGGCTTACTCTCTTTCTGTCAACATTATTGTGTGTATTGGTTTTTTTTTTTTTTTTTTTGAGGTTCTGACTAGCTGTTCATTCTCTAATCTAGACCTTCAGGGGGCTGATTCACTTGCCTGTCTAAAGTTGCATTAAACTGTTGCCATATTTTTAGCCAAAACAATCCGTCAGGTTAATGAGGGGGAAAACAGCTACTCTACGTGGTTATTCAGGTACTTTTATTTCAACAGTGTACAATCATGGAAGTGGAGGGAGTATTGAAGATGATGTTAGCCAGCCCATGTCCTTTACTCTTTCAGGTCAGCCAATGAAGTCTAAATGGTTTAATGGTGTAGCTTGGGTCAGCTAAGTAATTATTGGCAAAAGTGTACCTTATAACCCTTTTGAGATTGTTTTCCATAATCATATTCCTTCTCTCGTGGGCAAATGAAGAACTAGCTGTCCCTTGAATTACAAATGCATTGTGTGGTAATATCTACCTATCTTGGTATATTTTAATCAGTATCAACCCAAGAATAATCTTGATTTCCTGTGCTCTTTCTGAAAGCACAGTTGGACCCAGCGCCTGCTTGCATTCAGTTTAGTTTTAGGCAAGGACGCTAGAAATAAGAGTGAGGTAAAAGGTGGGGGCAGTGAAGAAAGAGGGAAACCACTGTGAGGACACAGTCCTTGGTCACCTCTGTGTTCAGCTGGGTTTGGTCTCACGAGGAGCATGAGAAGTTTCTTGTGCTTCATCTCAAAGTTGTCCCCCAGAATCCATCATTAGGTTGTGGGTACCAAGGACTGGGCATTCCTATAGCCATCCCTAGTCCCACACAAGGAGACTAGGAAAGCCAGGGCAATAGTAAACACAGGGTAACCATGGTGGGAGTTAGGCGCCTGTTGTCCTGACAATGGCTGTAGAGAAGGATGACCAAGAGAATACAAGGCATCCCTGCAACTGGTTCTAGTTACTATTGGTTCTTCATCCTTGATCACTCAGATTCAGAAATCATGGTGGACCTGTGCATGGTGGCATACTTGGGAGGCTGATAGGGGATGGTTTCCATGAGACTGAGTCCAGCCTATGCTACGTAGCAAAACCCTGCCTCAAAAAGAAAACCCCAACTGGGGCTGGAGAGATAGCTCAGAGGTTAAGGTGCTCGCCTGCAGAGCCCAATGACCCAGGTTTGCTTCCCCAGTACCTACATAAAGTCAGATGCAAAAAGTGGCCCATGAATCCAGAGTTCGTTTAGTTTGTTTGCAGTGGCTGGAGTCACTGGTACACACATATTCTCCACCCCACCCCTCCTCTCTTTATCTGTATCTCTAAATTTAAAAAAAAAACAAAACCATAAATAATAAAAAGAAGTCATGGTGGAGTTGAGCAACCTGGAAAAGAAGCCTCCCTAGGAAGAAGAACTTCACCGTAGAAATGGCCCAGGAAGGTCGGCAGTGGGTCTGCACTTTTGAAAGGGCGTATGGCTCATTCCTAGGGGTAGAAGTTCCCATCACAATCCAGAAGGGAAACATGGAAGATGAATGATACTGTGAAGACACAGAAACAATCACAGAACTCCTAAATGTCATCTAATTCAAATTTCATTTTAATACAAGAGAGCTAGAGTGAAAGTAAGAGTGTGAGAGAGAGAAAAGTGGTGCGCCAGGGTCTGCAGCCACTTCAATTGACCTCCGGTCGTGTGCGCCCCCTTGTGCGCTTGTCACTTTGTGCATCTGGCTTACGTGGGATCTGGAGAGTTGAACATGTTTCCTTAGGCTTTGCAGGCAAGCAAATTAACTGCTAAACCATCTCTCCAGCCCCTAAATTTCATTTCTAATGGCTTTGAGTATCCTCCAGATTATGTGCTACAGAGAGTATATGCAAGGACTCACAAGATTTTAAAACAGAAACAAACACAACTCTTGATGTGGATGTCTAAGTTTCACATCCTAAGAGTAGAGCTTAATTATTCAGTCTGATTTTCCAACTCACTGGAAAGTCAGTTACAGCTGAGCTGTTTTCTGAAATTGATTTCCTGCGCCTGGGTCTGAATACTGCAATGAAGGTTCTGATAATTAAATAGTCATTTCACTAGCGCATGCAGGCATTAGAGATATCTTATCAGGAACCAGCCACGTGACTTTGAGAGAGTCACTCACTTCACCTCTCTCTACCTTGGGTTTCTTGTCAGAAATATGAGTTCAGGCATTTTACCCAGGCCATCTGCTAGGGGCCTGGTGGCAGTCAGAGGAGATTACCTATAGGGAAGAGCTTTGGTAATTTAAAGCACCTTATAAAAAAGAAATCATTCAGCCAGAAACTTCATAAAATATGCACCATAAAAGATGGCACTTGGGGTGGGCAGAGAGGAATAGATCTCAAATCACGAGTGTTAAAACTACAGAGATGTCACAGATATCCTGATAATGTGTACTGCTGTCAGCCACCAAAGATGACCGATTGCAATGTCTACAATTAGCAATGAAAACAGAAACAGGTATGTCCTGCTTAATTAAGAGCTCTGCATACATGTTGACCCATTGAATGCTGAAAGAGTCTTCAACTAGGTACTTTTAGAACTTCACCATATGCATGGGGAAACTGAGAACTGGAGAGATTCAGCAAATTTCTCACCATGTTAACAGTAAATCTGAGATTTGAAAGAAGCCGTTGGACTCTGGCATATGTTGTCTGTCTGTTGTGGATGCATATGCATGTGTGTGCATGGGGAGGCTAGCGGACAGCCTCCAGTGGCATCCTCAAGTCTACCATGCACCTCTTTTTTTTTTTTTTTTTTGCCTGGAGCACACTGATTAGGTGACTGCCTGGCCAGCAAGGTACAGGGATCCTCCTGCCTCTGACTCCTCAGCTCTGAGATTATAGGTGCATTCCACCAGACTTGCCATTTAGGGGTAGAACTCAGATCTTCATGCTTACAAAGCAAGCACTTTACCTGTGGATCCCCCAGAATATGTTTAAGTCTTCTTGCTTCTCCCTGAAGCTATTTAGCTATTAGAGTGCTAAAGGCAATTCTGGGAACACTTAGGCAACAGGGACAGCACAAACTTCAGTATGCATGTGCCTGAGGCTACTTCCAAGCACATGAGGTGTCAGACCAGCTAAAGTCTTAGCACCCTGGAGTGTAGGGTAGGGGTAGAGGCTCAGGGAATAGCTGTTCAGGAGCCAGTCTGGTGGAGATAGGACTGTAATTACAGGTTCTGTTAGCAGTTCAACTCAGCGGGCCAGTCACAGGTTGGCAATTCTTGCACTTTAATGCAGTCATGGAAGGTTGCTACTGGTTAGCAATACACAGTTTAGCATCCATCCCCAACATTGTGATTTCATAACACAGTATCTTTCCTCAGACTTGTCCCATGTCTAGTACTGTGTCACCCTACAATGGAAGCTCCTGTAAGATGCAGACATCTTACTGTTTAGCTTATTCTTGGACCCCCCCCCCCAACCCTGATATACTGCCTGATATGATGATCTCCCAAAGTATTAACCTTTATATTTAATATTGTTACTGCCATCTCATTCTGGGCTTAGAGATTAAGTGGCCTAAATCATCAAGTTGTCTCTCATCAGGGCACCATGTCAAATGCTTCAGGCTACTGTCAAAGCAGAGAAATACCAGACAATTCTTCAGATTTCATATGTCCATGCAGACACCCAGTGCTTTTCAGACAGGCTCTTAAAAACAAAACAAAACAAAACAAAAAAAACCAGCCAGACTAATCCTTATGTTGGAAATGATCACTTCTCTTTAGGTTCTACAAGCATTCATTAGCAATTATGGAAAATGCCCAACCTAATAGTTTCCTTGTCTTTCCATAGTGTGGCAGTAAGTAGATTTCTCAAATGCATCTGATAATGACAACCAAATGTACTAAATGGTTTTATATTGTTTGCAGTAACAGTTTTTCCATCCTCTAAAAAGTAGATTAATATCAAGATAATTTATTAAAATGTGTAGTATGTGTGGAATTTAGCAAATTTCATAAATGGTCACTCATTCATCATTCAGCAAATATTTATTTAGAACACACTATGTTCTGTGTTTTTCAACTTCCATAATTGCCTGCACTCAGCCAATGTCAGTTTTGAATAGAGGAAATTGATGTATTGTAAGGTGTTAATGACCAATGGTCCTTAACCTAGTACTGTTGCCCAAATAGACTTGTTTTTTAATACAGCCTAATGCATTGACACACTGAAAGTCTTCTAATGGTATAACAATGCGTCTATGACAGGTTGATGGAAAAATATTCTGACAGTTCTTGACATGCTTCAAAGTATTTTACATACTCATCTCCATATCCTCATTCTCATGATATGTCAGAAAGTCAATTTTTAAATGATTTTTAAAAAATTATTTTACTTTATTTATTTTAGAGAGAGAGAGAAAGAGGCAGATAGAAAATAGAATGAGTGCACCACAGCCTCCAGCCACTGCAAACAAACTCCAGACACATGCATCGCCTTGTACATCTGGCTTACGTGGGTCCTAGGGAATAAAACCTGGGTCCTGGCTTTGCAGGCAAGTGCCTAACCCATTAAGCAATTTCTCCAGCCCTCATTCCCCTTTTTTTAAAATATTTTTTTAAATTATTTATTTATTTATTTGAGAGCAACAGACACAGAGAGAAAGACAGAGGGAGAGAGAGAGAATGGGTATGCCAGGGCTTCCAGCCTCTGCAAACGAACTCCAGATGCGTGCACCCCCTTGTGCATCTGGCTAACGTGGGACCTGGGGAACCGAGCCTCGAACCGGGGTCCTTAGGCTTCACAGGCAAGCGCTTAACTGCTAAGCCATCTCTCCAGCCCCCTCATTCCCCTTTTTGATGGCTACTTGACACAGGACCCCTTGCTAGGCACTGGGAATGCACAAGTAGGTGAGGCATGGTTCTTACCTTCAGGGACATGGACCCCTTAGGGAAGAGAAATACATAGTAATGATATTGCACATGGAATGCTATGGCTGGAGTCTCTGCAGAAAGCATCCTGAGCAAGCTCCATGGATGTCACACCTGAAACAACACTTCTGCTGGTGACTGCAGTCAGGCTGAACTCTCTGGGCCTTGTGTTGTGTTCTGCCATTTTCAACATGTAGAGTAATCCTAGTCTTTCTGTTTCCTGCATTCTGCCAGTTTTATTCATGCTGTCACCAACACAGTATTAGATGCATGCTTCATGCAGAGTCTTATCTGGCCCTGGAGTGGTGGAAACC
The DNA here is from genome assembly GCF_020740685.1 of Jaculus jaculus. NCBI lineage: Eukaryota > Metazoa > Chordata > Mammalia > Rodentia > Dipodidae > Jaculus > Jaculus jaculus. Next base: position 61,344,715 of record NC_059105.1, read on the forward strand.
AAAGAGAAAATTCACTTCGAACTTAAATACATGCCGAAAGTGTGGTGGACACCTGTAATCCTTGCACTCAGAAAGCTGAGGCAGGACAGCCTAGGCGGGTTTAAACTACCTAGCAAGACTGTCTCACCACACACACACACACACACACACACACACACACACACACACACATAACTTTTTTTAGTTATTATCACTGAAGTTAACATCCACAGATTACTTCTCTATTCCCTCTCCAAAAGCCTTTTGGATCTTTGCGGGATCTTCATTTCAAAATATACAGTGCTCCTGTAAGAACCCTGAGAGGACAGGTACACTCCTGACCCATGTACACTCTCCGTGCACACACCTACTGCCCTGCCTGGTGACTGTGGACTGACACAGGAGGGGATACACAGTGTTATCTTGTGTCATTGCAGCAAAAGCCCTTTACGGATTTTTAGTAGACTCAAAAACATTGGGGCTGGAGAGATGGCTTAGCGGTTAAGTGCTTGCCTGTGAAGCCTAAGGACCCCGGTACGAGGCTCGGTTCCCCAGGTCCCACGTCAGCCAGATGCACAAGGGGGCGCACGCGTCTGGAGTTCGTTTGCAGAGGCTGGAAGCCCTGGCGCGCCCATTCTCTCTCTCTCCCTCTATCTGTCTTTCTCTCTGTGTCTGTCGCTCTCAAAAAAATAATTAAAAAAAAAACATTGCCTGAATAGATAACAGTATGTACATCCAATATACATTGTATATCCTATAAATATATAAACTTACCCCCAATATCCTAATTAAAACCCAGAAATGATGCCTTCTCATTTTGCCAAGAAAAGGCATCTTGCAGCTATGTCACCAACCAGAAAGGTTTTCAATGTAGCAATGGATGACTGATGGCCAATCTTTGGAATTATTCAGTGTAATTTTAGCAGTTCTTTTCAAATGATGCTTTTTTAAAGACTGCTATTTTCCAGAGTGGAACATATGTCAGCAGGGCAGAATAAAAGCCTAATAAAAACATATCTGATTATAAATGAGATTTTTTCCAGGAAGTTGCTTTTCACTATCTGGGGTGCTTCCCATTGTCCTTGAAAACCAAGGTTCCAAATGATCTGCTTGAGAAGTTAATGACGTAGTTCCCTGTGACAAAGGATCCAGGGGGGTATTATATAACTGTGTTTTATTCAGTTTTACAGACTTGTGTTCCTAGAAAGTCTTTTCTTTTCAGCAGTTTTACATATGTGCATTCTGGTTGCCATGTCATCTCTATGTACATATGCATATACACAACTCACACACAAATTCATAAGTTGTTCTCACACAAACATTCTACGTATATTGGAAGTAATCCAGATTGTCATAATCAGAAAACAGGTATGTAAACATTAGAGACATGACATGTCATGTACTACCATACATCAGGAAGGAATCTAACAACATAGGTATTCACCCAACATTCAATATTCCATAGTGAAAAGCAGAGGGCCAGAGAATACATACACCATTGTCATAGAAACCACAAAGATATGGGTAAAGTTGCTTAAATGAAACTGGAAGGCGATCTTCTTATGGGTGGGGAAGGAATATATTATCATATTGTGGTGTATATATACTTTCAGCAATGACTAGATGATTCCTTTTTTTTTTTTTTGGTAGTGTTGGAGGTCAAGCCAAGGGCCTCCAAGCTCAGATCTTATGCATGCTGGGCAAGTGCTCTACCACTAAGCCACATTCCCAACCCTTGATGTCTCATATTTAATTTGACAAAGTCATGATCTGCAAGAATACTTCTATCTTCTGAGGTCATAGCCAAGCCTTCAGAGGGCAGAGAAAATAGAATATAGAATCTAACAAGAAATAGCTGCACTCTGGTAGTGGAAGAAATGTGAAATTAATATTCTATGATTTTAATATGCCTTCTGAAAAGATTCCTCTCACTCCTCTAGATATCCTATTCTTGGGATAATCAATGTTCCCTTTATTCCCAATGTGATGGGATCTAGCTTTGTTAATACCATATGAAACTGATAACCAATTCTGAGTTTGATGTATTTAGGAATTTCATATGGAAAAGTCTAGTTATTAAAGATTTCTCATTGGAGATTTTATTCTTAGGCCGTTCAGTTGTCACATCATATATCTGAAACTTTGAAAGTGGGATTTGTTTTCTCAGTGAGTCATCCATCTACATAACATTCCTCTACTTGCCATCAGAGATGATATGTCTCATGCATTGAACATTTTTTCACAGTACTGGGTATTGTCCATGCTAGACAAGTGATGAGCCACTGAACTAAGCCCTTTTCTGCCATTTCACTTTTGAAACAAGTTCTATCTAAGTTGCCTAGGCTGGTGTGGAACTCACCAAACTCCTGCCTCATCCTCTAGCTGAGCTAAGAGGTCTGCAATACTAGGCCCAGCTGGGAATTGTGTTCTTACCGTGTACAACGTGTGTTGTTGTGAAAGAATCTGACCTTTGAAAGAACTGGATAAACTCTTTGATCTCTATGAGGGCCTATTAGTTCACTGTGTATTATTACTGATGGTGATACTGTTCATGTAGTTTTTATATCAATCTCAACTATCAGACATTAAGAATCTTCCAGTCCAAACACTTAGTACACCTTACCTCCAATTCTCACTACTCAGCTGGGTACTGGATCTCAGCAAGGTGGAATCATTCATCCAGAATCCCTCAGCAAGTAAGTGACAGTCAGCATTAAAGCCAACATGAGTCTAAATCTGGCCTCTTTCTAACCCACCAAATCCCTTTCTATTTCAGTTCACTGTGTGGTAGTGATGTGAAAATGATGACCAAGGAAAGGGGTTGCATATAGCTGCCCAGTGGAGGAGGACGGGAGTTTCTTGGCCTTTCTACCTGTGAAATGCTATCTCCGATGACTGCTTTGAGCTTGTCTTAGAGAGTATTTCAGAGTTTAGTATGGCCTGGTCCTGTATCTACTTGAAAGGGTAAACACAGTATTTCTGGTTTTATCTGGAACAAAGGTGAACACATTTCCCTTCCAGATGTGCTCCCTTTCAGGTAAGGTAGCTCATCAGTCTTACTAACTGGCAAGAAAGCTGTAATTGGTCAACTCCTAAAGGGTACCCCACTTCAGATGCAAGAGAACTGGTTATTCTCCACACCATTGTCTTGGCCCTCCAAGCCTCAAGGGATCAGCACTAAGTTTTCAAGATCCTGCTCTGATTTCCACCATATGATATGCCATGGAATGATATGGAATTCTGTAGTTAAGTGAAGTTAGACAGGCTTTTATATCTCAGTATTTCTCAGAGCCTTCAAAAGGCTGATATGAGTGATGTATCCAAGAGCAGTGTGTGGAAAGTAGTATTTCTTGAACCTATGTGGCCAGGAAATTCCAGTATGGAATAACTCTTAAGATGAGCACTTTGTGGGATGTACTTTGGAAAGTGATTTGTTAGGATCCTTCGAATGTTCTCTCATCCAGAAGTGGCAAGAGGGTGAAAACTTACGACATGATTTTCCAAATGGGGATGCCCTGCTCACCTCTCACTACAAAAATGAAAAGTCATATAACTAAAGTTTTGAAACTAAGAATAAATTAGTGTATTTTCACAATTTGAAGATGTTCCTTCCACATCTACATTTCAAATGTAAAGCCACAAGGTGTGTGTGTGTGTGTGTGTGTGTGTGTGTGTGTGTGTGTAGCACTTAAAGTATTCAGACACACTGCTACATGCTTTGCAGATGAGATCTCATTTATTCCTCACAGTGAGCCTGTGAGTTGGCACATATCCCCAAATTGGATCTTGGGAAGTTGAGGCTGAGAAGGTGTAAGTAATTTACCCTAGATGCACAGCAAATAGGAAACTGAAGTACCGTTTAAACACTGCTACTTTCTGACTCTGTTAAGCATTGAAATGGCAAGACAGCTATTTTCTAACCTATTTTCTAACAAATTATTTATCACGAATTTACTACCAGGGAGTGTATCTTATCTTGAATCATCATGAAGTGAAGGTCCACGTTGAGTGATAAAAGAACATTCTGACAACGTTTGCTTGCTATTTGTGCATGCCTCCCTTCTCTGACTCAGTTGCCATCACGAGGGCTTCACAGCCCATAGCCTCAATGCAGACCCACATCGCTCTGCTTTACCGCTTTATAACCGCCTGTGTAAATACGTTCAGAAATGATTGTTGCTCTTTCTTGAAGCCTTGACATTTTTTTAAGTGATTTATTTTGATAGTGTTTTAGCCTCATGATTTCAAATATTAAGTTACTTGGTTCAGGTGATCTTATATTTCCTCCCGTAAATGTGTTTATGTCACCCCACAGACTGAAAAATTTCATTCCAGGGTTTTTTCCCCCTTTTCTTCATTTGATTTCCCCGCAGGAGGAGAACTGAATTCTTTGAGCTTGTCAGTAAAGGAGACTATGATTGGAACATCAAAAACCATCGTGATATATTTCGGTAAGAAAAAAAAAGCTCATGTTTGCATGTTTTCTCATTATTTGAATGTTTTTAGCCACTGTTTTTGGACAGTGCTAAGAGTATACAAGTGACATTTAAAACAACAAATCTTAGCTTACATTCAATACATTCCAAGATTACTTGAGTCACAAGAAACAAGAGTGGACCTTTGTGGCTTAAAATATATCATTACTTTGCTTCCTTTCCATAAACTTGCAGTCAAAATTAGAAAATGATGTTCAATTTCAATGAGCCATGATTTCTTCTTTTTCATGAGGGTAGAAGGATGTAAGGTGGGTGAAAAGGAGTTTTTTAAACTTAAAAACCAGAGTAACCTAACTCAAAGAAAAGTAGGAAGCATGTTTTTATTTAGAGGATAAAAATACAAAAACCAGCCAGAGGAATTTTGGTGGAGGAGACAAGGGGCCTATTTTAGACATAACCCTGGACTTCTTAAAGTGGTTCAGAAAGGCCGGCAGTAAACTCTTGTTACTTGGCACATCTGTAGCCCCTCTGGGTAGGCATAATTCCTCTCCTACCTCACCCTTCTCCTGTCTCCCCATCACCTACCCTAAATCTCTTTTTGTCTCCTTCCTGTTCTTGCATTGCTGGGTTTTGTTGGTTTTGTTAATATTTTTTTTTAATTTTTTTGTTTATTTTTACTTATTTGAGAGCAACAGAGACAGAAAGAGGCAGAGAGAGAGAGAGAGAGAATGGGCGCGCCAGGGCCTCCAGCCACTGCAAACCGAACTCCAGATATGTGCACCCCCTTGTGCATTTGGCTAACGTGGGTCCTGGGGAACCGAGCCTCGAACCACGGTCCTCAGGTTTCACAGGCAAGCATTTAACCGCTAGGCCATCTCTCCAGCCCTTTGTCAATATTTTTTGAAATCGGTGTTGGTGGTCAGACAGTCACTGGAATCGGCCCAGTCAGGATCCCTGCCATAGCCTCCTATGTGCAGCATCAGACCTCTGCTACCAGCTTCAGAACTCGGGGCTCCTCCTCCTCTTCCTCTGCAGCTGACCTCAGGTCCTCTTTTCTTGGGGCTGTCTCACCCAAGGGCCCCCATCTCTCCCCTCTCTTGCAGACTTCTTTCTAAGAGAGAGAGAGCGAGAGAAGGATAGATCAATGTTAGATAGATAGACAGACAGACAAGATGATAGATCTTCAGCTAGCACTTCCACTCATGCTGTAATTCCATTGCCTCCTCTCCATCCCCCAACCCAACCCTACCCCTACGGTGGTATAAATTACTGACTTTGGGGTCCATTTTCACAATCTCATTTTATACTTTATGACTTTTTGAAACTGTTGCAGTCAGGTTCACATTGCTGCCAGAAAATACCCGGCCAAGAACAGCTTGTGGAGAAAAAAAAGGGAGGGGTATTTTGGCTTACAGACTCAAGGAGAAGCTCCATGATGGCATGAGCAGAGGGTGGACATCATCCTCTGGCCGACGTAAGGTGGAAAATAGCAACAGGAGAGTGTGCCAAACACTGGCAATGGGGAGCTGGCTATAAGACCCATAAGCTCGCCCCCAACAATACACTGCCTCCTGGAGGATTCAATTTCCAAATCTCCATCAGCTGGGAACCTAGCATTCAGAACACCTAAGTTTATGGGGAACACCTAAAGCAAACCACCATAGAGACCTAAAACCATCCTTCTGCCTCCTCAATCAAAACAATTCATCCCTGGGGGCCATGGAGATGGTTCAGCTGTTAAAGGTCCTTGATTGCAAAGCTTGGTGGCCTGTGTTTAATACCCAGTACCCACATAAGAATACAAAACAAGTGCCATATCCATCTGGAGTTCACTTACAGCCACAACAGGCTCTGGTGTACTTATTCTCTCTCTCTTTCTCTCTCACTTATTCTCTCTCTCTCTCTCTCTCTCTCTCTCTCTCTCTCTCTCTCTCTCTTTCTCTCAAGTAAATCAGTAACTTTTTAAAATTTATCCCCAAAAGTCACCTTTCTCAAGGTTTCATCTTAGTTTTCTCTTTCCCTTCACCTCACATTTGACTTCTGCAAAGGAATTTCTTTCTTTTGGTGTGATTTTTAATTCCAAGAGTACTTAGAGGAACTATTTTCTGGCCCTAAATTAAATCACCATAGGTCCAGTCCCAATCTCCTTCAAGCCTCGTCCTCCGTGCCCATATTGTATACAACAATTCTTCTGTACTGGCCTTCTAGGACATCTCCAAAGCACTTAGCAAAACGCTATTTAGTATGAACTCATTTTAACATAAATTACATGTCGATCTACCACTCTGCACTTGCTTTTCTACTTAACTAGATGTCTCTTAATTCCTTCCACAACCTCATCATCTTTTAGCATTACGTTGAATTCTACAATATGGATATGCTACTGTGTGGGTCTTACTGGAAACTGTACTTTCTGCTCCCTTCAAAAGCCACTGATCACCTCCTGGCTTCAAACCCTAGGACTTTTTGTCCTCATCAGCTTCCATCTCTCTAGCCTTGATTCTGCAGAGCCGTTCTCTCCTACATTTTCTGCTTTCTTTCTGACTCTTTCTTCCCCTCCTTGTCCTTCTCTCCCTTCCTCCCCACCATCCAAAAAGGTAGGTGTCCACTAAGGATCTAGTGTTGGGCCAGATGTGGTGGTACACACTTTTGATCCCAGCCCTCGGGAATTTTTGAGTATCTGAGGCCGGGAATGAGTTCCAGGTGACCCTGGGCTAGAAGGACAAAAAGACAAAATAAAACAACAACAAAAAAAGATGTAGTTTTGATTCTCTTGTCTTCCTCCTCAACATCCATGATTTCAACAACTATCTCAAATGTCTCACAGCTCACTTCTTAAGCCTCATCTCTCTTGCAGTTCTTCTGCTCCTAAGCAAGGGGCCTCTTCAGGAAGAAATCACTTATCTGGAGCACAGGATGTAAAATGCAAGCGTTCCCAGGTTCTGCCCTCTGCCCTCAGCTCTCCCTGCTGTCCCCTTGCACGCTTAGACCCTGAGTCCCTGACCCTGGTGCTCCAAGGATATGCTCTGCCAGAGCACCATCTGTAGAGAATGTAAAAACTGCATAGGAGCCACCAAAGGTCGGTTGGCTGAGCTACTTGCCCCTGAATGAAGACCTGTGGTTGCTATAAATATATATTGTTGAGGATCAACCAGTTGATAAGGACGTTTCAAACAATTACTTATCTTTCATTTTTTTATTTGTTTATTTATATTTTTATTTATTTTTGATGAAAACCCAGGTCGTTAGGCTTTGCAGGCAAACACTTTAACTGCTGAGCCATCTCTCTAGCCCCTCTTTTCATTTCTTCCCCTTTTATTGTACATAAATCACAATGTAAGGCAAATCCAAGCATGCCCCAGGTTATGGTGGGTTCTAACACAGCTGTGGACTCAAACACTTTCCAGAGCAAGTTACCGTTAGAACCTTTCAGACTCACCCTGTGAGTCTGTGCCCCCCATCGATGCAGAACTATATATTTCTGCTTTTACATAGTAAGTGCAGAATCAGTGGTGATGGGAAAGACAAACAGAAAAGGAATTCCTCACAATTCATCATTTCAGAGGAACATTTAGGGCTTTGCTGTATGTTTAAATTTTAAGGGCTGGAGAGGTGGCTTAGTGGTTAAGGCCCTTGCCTGCAAACCCAAAGGACCTAGGTTCGATTCCCCAGGACTGACATAAGTCAGATGCACAAGGGGTTACACGCATCTGGAGTTCATTTGTAGTGGCTGAGGGCCCTTGCGTGCTCATTCCCCACTCCTTCCCCCCTCCCACCTGCCTATTTCTCTCTCTTGTCTCTCTCTCTCTCTCTCTCTCTCTCTCTCTCTCTCTAATAAATAGCCATAAACTATTTTTAAAAACTTATAAAAACTAAAAATAAAATAAATTTTAAGACACTGAAGCAAGGTACAAACTTCAAGGTGCAATATTTTTGGTTGTGAAGAGTTAATTTTAGTTCATATAGGAAATCTTTTACTGAATTTGAGTATATCTTTAAAATTAAAATTTATTCCTCTTAAATTGTTGATTATTTTTAAGCCACAGAACAAATCAAGATAATAATGACTCCAACATTGTTACTGAAATAATTTTGGCATATAGAGAATCAGATACACTGGACACTGGCATTCTTTTCCTACTCCACATAGGCCAGAAACTCTCTCTCCTTTTCTTGAAGATTACTCATTCGTTTGCACTAAGCAGATTAATAGAACTTGATTGCAAATTGAGCTAGACTCAAACACAGTTGATACAAATGTCTTTCTTGCCTTTCTACTCTAGAAAAGATGCTTGGCACTGGAAAAAACTGCTCCTTTCTTAAGATGATTGATTTAAAATAAAACAAAACAGTCTTCTCCTCCTTCAGTTCTTCCTAGCCCTCTCTTGTTACTGGCTATGAATATATGCTTCCAACTGTTCTCCCTCTTCAAGTGACTTCACTTTCACTCCAGAGTTTTCTCCCTTGAGATCTAGCTAGGACCCTCACCAGTATCCAACCTTGAATGACTCCCTGGTGCCAACCGCACAAAGATTTCAGCAGCACCACCATCTACCTCCCATCCTCTTCCTTCCTGCTCGAGCGGAGTATTCATGGTAGAGAATCTTCCAGCAGGCTGGTAGATTGTAATCCTCACTGTTAGAACCCGGCTAAGTTGCCTAACCTTTCTGCTATAATTTTTGATCTGTAAAATGGAAATGATAATAGGAACTCTGCCACGTATAAAAACTGTGTGAGTCAGCCAGGAGTTGCTATTCAATCAATGCCAGCCACCAGAATTGACTTTGAGACTAAACAGATACTCACAACCTTGCCGATCAATTCATGAAGGTGCTATGCATTGAACCATCCCACCTGACCAGTTGAACAGAGCCTAAGAAATTATCCAACTTATGATCCAAATAGGCAAGCTCACAGAGATTATTTCCTGTCCGGGAGACATTGCAAAAGCTTAAGTGCTACTGATAGCGGTGTTTTCTCGGGGACTCCCCAGATCCTAAAATGAGGGTCATCAGGGTCTATGTAGCAAGGTGAGGTCTGTCCCATTTTAGAAGCTTTGGGATGAACACAGAACCCTAAATTCATTACTCACTTTACGAGCATCACTAAGTCTCTCCATCCTTTTTACTTATGTGTAGGTAAAGACGCTAGCACCCAGGTTAGCTCGCAGTTAACCCTTAATTAGGAACACACGGACACACGGTCGGTGCTGTGATGCTGAGTGCCAGAAGAGCTGCCATAGAAGATGCCAGCACAACTGACTGATGTGTCCTCCTTGCATAAGGCTCAACACAGAGCTGTTGAGATGAGCTTCTTCCTAAACGCTGCTCAATCTAAGGGGGCTCTGGATGCTGGTGCTGCCCAGCTGGGCCCTGAATGACCTATTGTTATCTGGAGCTCGCCCGGGTCCTGCTCCACCATGTGGGCCGCAGACATGTTTGCAAAGCGCTGGGACGGCCCGCTGCCCTTTCACAACGCACCCTCTCTTCCAAAAGCTGTCAAGCAAGATGTGACTGCCCAGCTCTAGTCCTGCCTTACCCTTCATTGCATACTGCTGATTTGAGCTTGGTGGAAGGCAATTTGGAACAAAGAACATTTATTTTTCACCCTCCCACAACATCTAACAATTATCTTCTGTGTGAATCATTCCCAATGCTTCCATGGTTCGATGTGAATCCTAGTTAATTAGATCTTCCCCTGGAAAGTCTTGCTTCAGATTGTGCCTGTGTTTTCTTATGGGCTCGAGTAAAGCAAGGCTGAGTCTATTTCACCTTCATCATCTATTCAAAACCTGGTGGGTACCAGCAGCAGTGTGGGTGCCATAGGGTGGGTCTGTCCTGCAAACCTTAGCTCTGCGGAGCTAAGAACACAAAAGAGTTCCTTGCATGGCGTGTGCCTTGCCTCTTTGGCATGGGTTTCTGCACCTTCCCACCAACCAGTGAGAAGTCAGCAAAGAGATTCATCAGCCATGTTTATAGAGTGTTACATACTGATTCCCTTCTTACAGATTTTTTTTTTTTAATCTCATTCTCAGTTATTTTAACCAGAGCTTGCTTGGTTCAGATGTGGAAGGAAGGGTGTCTTGCTTTCTTTGACTTGCTACAAATGAAACAAAAGGGCCACAGAACAGCTTTGTGTTCTAAGCATCAGGTCTGCGTATGGAGCCTCGGAACAGGGGTCTCTTAACAGCAGGCCGCTGTGTAGGTGAAAGAAGATGTGAGCTGGCCTGGTTCCTGTTTTATTTATTTATGTATCTAGGACAGGTTTGTTTAGGAAAGCAACAAAAGATTATTCAGGCTGTTTTGTTCGGTTCTGTTTTTCAGATCAATGTTAATGACAGCCTGTGACCTTGGAGCCGTGACCAAACCGTGGGAGATCTCCAGACAGGCAAGTGGTGATTAATGACAGAGGAGGAACGGGAGAAGGGGGGCCTATTCCCAGAGCCCTGACCATGGGGCTCAGAGACCTGCATCGATTTGCATCAGGATGGGCTGGTGTGAAGAGCAGCGGCTGAGCCGCTTAGTAGGAGACTTTTCCATTCAGCAGCCTCTCCTTCTTTGTGCTTTCACAGACTGCTCATATTTCTGACTGTAAGAGGTCTGTGATGTGCCAAATCTGAATAACACTTCTACCGCTTCTTAAGGCAAGCAGTTCAAGATGATGACATCAAAATCAAAGAGACTGATTGAGAAGGGGAGGGGATATGCTGGAGAGTGGAGTTTCAAAGTGGAAAGTGGGGGCAGGGAGGGAATTACCATAGGATAGTGTTTACAGTTATGGAAGTTATCATTAAAAAATAGTGTTTTTGAATATATAGTCATTTCTTAGCATAGGTCCTGGTTTTCACATCTGGTGTTGGAGGGGGGAAGGAAAAACAATTTTATCCTATTTAGATATCAGAGGGCTTGATGGCCAAAGTATGCAACATCCAGTTGAATTTGTTGCAGAATAATCATACCTTTGCACATTCTCCATGCCCCCATGTTAATTTTATGCAACAATAATTTTCAATCAAATAGCTACTTGACTCAAGATCCTTGACTACTGAGAGTATCTATGAGCTAATAGCTTTTTAGGTTTTTCTCCTCTTATTTCAACTCATTATTTTTTAGGTTTTTTTTGTTGTTTATTTTTATTTATTTATTTGAGAACGACAGAGAGAGAGGGAGAATGGGCGAGCCAGGGCCTCCAGCCACTGCAAACGAACTCTAGACCTGTGCGCCCCCTTGTGCATCTGGCTAACATTGGTCCTGGGGAATGGAGCCTCGAACTGGGGTCCTAAGGCTTCACAGGCAAGCACTTAACTGCTAAGCCAGCCCTCATTTTTTTGAGGTAGGGTCTCATTCTAGTCCAGGCTGACCTGGAATTCACTATGTAGTTTAAGGCTGGCCTTGAACTCACAGCCATCTCCCTACCTCTGCCTCGTGAGTGCTGGGATTAAATATGTGCACCACCACATCTGGCAATTTTTGTTTGTTTGTTTGTTTGTTTTTTGTTTTTGAGGGAGATTCACATTAGTCTCAAATTCCTGGGCTCAAGTTATCTTCCTGCCTTAGCCTCCTGAGTGCTGGGACTAGAAGCTAACTTGTTAAGTTTTGTGAAGCATGATATGGACTATGGAGTCCAAAATGGTAACAACATTTTAGGGAAAATAAGATTCATGTATCAATTAAATAAAAACCTGTGTAGTATCTCATTTAACCTTTAAAAAGCTTTTTTGGTAGGTATGGTTACTATAGTAACACAAAATATTAAATCCTAATTCCTGAAACCATTAATGGAGAAGAAAGGGGTATTTTTATAGATGTGATTAAAGTAAGAAAAGTAGGGGAGATGAGCCTGGATGATGCAGACAGGCCTTAAGCCCAGTCTCAATCAAGGGTCCTTGTAGAAGAGCAGAGAGAGAAATCATTCAGAAGACAAAGCAATATGGAGGCCTGGCAGAGACTGAAATGATGTGGCCGCAGACCAGGGAGCGCTGACAGCCACACGACCCTGGGAAGGAAAGGAAAGGAACAGAGGAACTCTAGAGGAGGCCCAGCCCGAGGCACCTCAGCCCTGCCCAGTGAGCTGCTGTAGAACTCCTGGCCCCAAGCACTGTGGAAGAATGAATTCGTGTTGTCTTTGAGGTCATTATTTGGTACTTTTAGGAAGAAAATACTGTACTCACTTCATGCTGGGAAAGATGGGTTTTACAGAGCATGAATAAGTAGCATGGATTCTATGGATAGTAGGTGGTGGGCTAAAAATCGACGCTAGCAGCTTAGGCCCAAGCCTTTATTCTTAAAGTTTTGTCCTTTCCTATGCAGGGCAAATTAATCTACATTTTAAAATGCTTCAAGTGTGTCCACAGAACAGACTATGTTGTCCCTAAACACCGTGGTTTAGAACAGCACATCTCTCACAAATGTGCACATCCGACATCTGGAACCTCTGTTCTTACTCTGGACTGGCTGACGCAGCAGCCACTCTCTGCCCCCCCCCCCCCCAGCCATACACTGGCAATTGAAAGCCCCTTTCAACAGTTCGTCATCCCAGACTTGTCATGTGACCCCACTTAACTGAGGACAATCCTTCCCCCAGCAAGGAAAAGCCAGAAACTGTTGGTGAAAACATACTGACCACAGTTTGTCATTCCACCTGCCAAAAATGTGACCTGTGTCTGTCTGCAGACAAACCTGCCCATCCCCTTCCCAGGGGACATGACTCAAGTGGCCTTCAAAGTCAGGCCTTCAAAGTCAAGTGCAGAACTGGCAGATGGTATGTAGCCTTCCCTCCAGCACCTCTGGGTGTACCTTATAGGCCTCCACGTGCCCAATATGCAGTGTCTAATAGCCATCCTAAACACACAACATACCAACGTTACAGTCCCTTTTACAAATGGAAGAGATGAGGAATACTTGTAGACACACACACACACACACACACACACACACACACACACACAGGCATTTGCTGAAAAAGCTCTCTGCCCATGGTGGGCCCAATGTCCTAAGAAATGCTTCCTGCTCATTACTCCTCATGGCCGTTAGAGGCTCCCTAGGAAATTGGTCCTCTTCTGGTATCTTTGATATTACCTAAAGGTGAAGCAGTTTTCTCAGCCCACTTCTCACCTACAGAAGGGTGACAGCTTAAGACTCGTTTTCTGTGGAACCAGGCTCATGGCTTCCTCAGTATCAAAATTGTCTAAAACATTCAGTCAGCTTCCTGTGTCTTCGAGTCTCGTCATTTCCATTTACCAAAAATAAATAAATAAAACACAGCTACAGTCCTTGGCTGTACAGGTATCTTTGTAGTTCTTTGCTTCCTTGCATTCAGGAACAAAAAAAATACAGTTAATCTTTCTTTCTCTTGTGATTTAATTCCTAGTACCTTGGACCTCACAGGGTCTGGTAAGAGAATCATGTAGTTGAATCATTTTTGAGCCACTTTTGGCCCATTAAAAGAATTTGGTGAATGTCACTTACTTATTCAGATTTTTTTTTATCATGGGTGTCCTAACCATAGCTCTCACTGGACTCTTATTTCAAGGCTGGATTTTAATTGATGTTTTGTCATTGAAAGCGTACCTTAGCTTTAACTTTTAAAATCAGCTTCAAGCCGGGTGGTGGTGCACACCTTTAATCCCAGCACTCAGGAGGAAGAGGTAGGAGGATTGCCATGAGTTCGAGGCTACCCTGAGACTCCATAATGAATTCCAGGTCAGCCTGGGCTAGAGTGAGACTCTACCTTGAAACAAAAAAGCAGCCTCATCTTTCACCTCTACAAGGCTGAATCTTTCTCGCTTCTTTCACTTGCAGTCATAAGCTTGCCAGTCCTTTCTAGTTCACTTCTGTAATACCCAGGAAAAGGTCCATAGTAGCTATTGCTGTTACTCATATTTTGGTTTCCTAATGTCTTACCCTAAGGTTATACATTTATTTTTTTTTTTAATTTTTTTTTTAAATTTATTTATTTGAGAGCGACAGACACAGAGAGAAAGACAGATAGAGGAAGAGAGAGAGAATGGGCGCGCCAGGGCTTCCAGCCTCTGCAAACGAACTCCAGACGCGTGCGCCCCCTTGTGCATCTGGCTGACGTGGGACCTGGGGAACCAAGCCTCGAACCGGGGTCCTTAGGCTTCACAGGCAAGCGCTTAACCGCTAAGCCATCTCTCCAGCCCAGGTTATACATTTATTTAAGTTGATTGTCTTCATTTCTGTGAGAGTTGTTCAACATTGTACAACATAGTTTTCCTTGTAGCTTCTCTGTCCTATACCTGGCCACCAACATATGTCACATACTTCTTTTTTTGTTTTTCCTCCTCTTTGAATTTTTTTCTTTTTTTTTTTTTAACTTAAATACCTTGCTTTCATATCAATTTTTGTACTGGTCAAGGTTAGGGCAGACCCTGCTGCAATAACAAATGTGTTCTGAATTTCAGCCAATTCACATAAATATTCATTTCTTGCTCACGTCACAGTCTTGAGTAGTTTTGCTATAGCTCCTCTCCTTTTGAGCTCTGTTTGCAATTTCATTATAACATATTTGAAATCACAAGAGGTCATATGAAGAATTTGTGTGGTTGAGCAGTACCGGATGCCATCTCTGCCTACCATGGGGGAAGGTAGAGAACAGATGGCAGAGATGAGGTAGGTGGCTCTTCCAGGTCTGAGGAAGTGTAGTGCTTACTAGGGTAACTGCAGGATAGAAGCAGGTGCAGGGATGAGAAATGTAACTTAGAGGGGATGAGAGAAGTTAAAGAAGACTGGACAGTCTGATTGGGGTGAGGTGTGAAGTACCCAAGCATGTGAAACCCCAGAGAAATGCACAAGAATTAAGGCAGCAAGCACATGCCCAGAGCAGGAAGTGACAGGGCAAAGTACTTGGCAGGAAAAGACTTTGTGTGTTGATATTTTAGATCATGTTTGGAAGTCCAATGCACACTTGTAAGTAGGTAGTTTATTGATCACAGCTGTAAGTACACTTTCATTTATAGGATGAGAAGTTCTGTCACTAAGTACAGAAGTGTAAGAGTTCAGGAAACTGAGGAAGTTGTGTTTTTGCACATGTTTTATCAGAAATGTCACACATCTGGTAATTTTAATCTGTTTGTCTCTAAACTGAATAGGTGAAAGTATTTTTAAAGCTATATACATTTCATGACTTTAGGGAACAAATGGACAAAACAATAGAAACTTCTGAATTTAGAAATGTGAATATATACATTTATATTTATGTACTTATGCTAATGTGTACATACATAAATTTCTGCATGTATATGTGGTTTGCATGCATGTTTTTGTCTTTATATGTGTGTGGTTGCATGTGTGTGCATGCCTGTGGAGGCCAGAGGACAACTTTGGATATGTTTCTCATACCATATACCTCCTTTTTTTTAATTTTAGAGAGAAAGAGAGAGAGAGAGTTGGTGCACTAGGGCCTCAGCCAGCACAATCTAGTGGGCGTGTACAACCTTGCCCTTGCACCACCTTTTTGTGCATCTGGCTCATGTGAGATCTGGAGAGTTGAACATGGGTCCTTACTAACCACTAAGCCATCTCTCCAGCCTGCCATCTGCCTGATTTTGAGACAGAGTCTCTCACTGGTCTGGAGCCCACCAGTTAGGCTAGGCTAGGCTAGCTAGTCAGTGAGCCCGGAGCTCCCAGGGCTGGGATTACAGGGATGCATCACCATGCTGTGCATTGTAGTCAGGTCCTGGGTCCTCATGCTTAGAAGTCAAGTGCTTTACTCACTGAGTTATGTTCCCACTGTAGCTCAGGATGACCCGAAACTTACTATGCAACCCAGGCCAGCTTCAGACTCGTGGCAGTCCACCTGCCTCTGTTACCCAAATGCCGGGATTACCAATGTGAGCCACCATACTTGGCTTATATCTAACATCCAGGACGATGACGATTTTAAAACTCCTTTGCAGAACGCTGCTTAACTGGGACTATTCCACTTACCCTTCCTCACAAATAGGACTTTAAGCATGTGGGTTTTCCCAGTGATCCCCTAAGGCCTGATTAGCACCTCAATTTCCTTCTTTAATAAAAAATGCAATCAGGAGCCACTTAATGTTCCTGACTGGGTTTTTAAGTACAAACCAAACAGTGGTTGAAAGGAGCACGGGGAGATACCAGAGATACTTTAAGAAGAGGAAGGGCAGTTTTGTTTTAATTTCTTTACTTTCCATGGGCTACAGTCCTATGTAAGGCTCCCAGCTTGGGGTCCCTGTGGTGAACATTTACTTTCTTTAATGCAAAAGACCCAGTGTCAGAGCCAGCTGAGGGTGAGTTCTGGGAGCTGTGCTAAGGAGGGCAAGCCCTGAGGGGACCACTTCTCTTTAAAGGCAAGGCCACAGAAAGAAGAGTGGAAGGGGAGTGCTGAAAGTGGAGGTAGGCGTGGAGACTAGAGAGGGAAGAAATGAATCAAGCCCCAGAGGACCTGCCACAGTCAAGCAAAGGGAGGGTAGTCAGAGTTCTGGAAACTTCCAACTGCTTGTATGCAGTCAAATCCTCAAGGAACTGATGTTTCCTATTAGAACTGTTAGAAATCCGACCTTATTGGGATTTTTAATAAATTAGAGTATATTTGCTGCTCTCACCTTTATGTGTGTCCATATACATAATACGTGTGTAAGTCTAACTTTTGTTACCTGTCTCTTGAGATACTTATAAATAAATTGCTTTTTTTTTTAATGGTAAGGATTTAATGTATGTTAGGCAGCAACTCTACCACTGAGCTAGGCTTCTTCATTATTTATGTTGAGACGTGGTCCCACCAAATTTGCTCAAGCTGATCTTTCTACTCATTCTGTAGCCTAGGCAGGCCTTGAACATGTGATGGTCCCACCTCAGTCTCCTGAGTAGTGATAATTACAGGCCTATGCCATGAGGCCTGGCTTAGATAAATTATCTTAATTCTGTGTACTTGACCAAGATCAAACCCTTTCATCTTTGGCCATGCATAAGAATCTTCTTTATTATTGGAGCTTAAAAAGGAGCAAACTAGTTTGGAGATCTAGGTTTTCTTGTCATCAATTGTCTTTACATTTTTTTCCTACTCTTCCAATTTCCACCGACCCAGATAATTTATTCAGAGATATCCTAGCTGCACACAATGTTTTTGAAAATCCTGTTCAGCACTTATCTATTGCATTGGCTTGCTTTCCCCAAATGATCCTGAGAAATAAAGGCCTGGGGCATAGAGAGCAATCATCTCTTAAAGACAGTGTCATGTACTGATCATCCATGCTGATGTGTAAAAGGTAGAAAAATGCAGCTATCTGTGGTTTGGGATAGAACAGCCATTGCCTTGAGCTTGCAGTAACTACAGCCTACCATAAGGTAGCACGTGTAGTGATTGGCTTTACACAGCCCAAATACCATGTTCTTCAAACTGCATCAAGACATACTTTAAGATTCTAGTAGGAGCCAGATGTGGGGTGCACGCCTTTAATCCCAGCACTCCGGAGGCAGAGGTAAGAGGATCACCATGAGTTTGAGGCCACCCTGAGACAACATCGTGAATTCCAGGTCAGCCTGGGCTACAGTGAAAGCCTACCTTGAAAAACCAAAAGAAAAAACTCTGGTATGAACCAAGACTACCATTAGTCTTGTTCCTTGATTGATTGCTTCAGGTGAAAGCCGACAGAGAATGCCCAGGGCTATTCCTTCCAGAGTACACAGAAACACTGGTAGGAATGGAGTTCTATAATCTCTGTGGTAGCAAAATAAAGCCAGACTAAGATAAAAGTGCACAGCCAGGAAGGATCTGCATAGAAACAACCAAAGCTGATTAAGTGATCATTATATGATAATATATAATATTGATAAAAATTATTTGCTTCATTTTTCTTCATAGGAACTTTTCCTAGATCTCCCATTGGCATGCATCTAAAAATACACTGCACAAATTCTCATTAAATCAGTTTCCTTGATTAAATTCTATAATTCCTTCAAACATAAAAGGATAATGTACTTCCTCATAAGCTCTTTAAGTGATTGTGTTGAAGATAGATAATCAGTATGTATATAAGGCAAAAATAACTCGTGTGTCTCCTGGTAAACTACACATAAAATTTTCTGTTCCAGGTGGCTGAACTTGTAACCAGTGAGTTCTTTGAACAAGGAGATCGGGAGAGATCCGAGCTCAAACTCACTCCTTCAGTAAGCTTATCTTCTGTTACGATGCATGCACCCTTTTGAATGACATTTTCAAAAACAACTTGAAAATCAGAAAGACTGAGAAGGGATTTAGAGAAGGAGTCCTGAAAGTTTACAACTTTAATTAAATGTAAATCCTAAACACCCTTATTCCCAGGTTTCCAATTAAGAGTGGTGAGCTACTTAACAAGCGTTTCTTGAGCGCGCACCACGGGACAAGCAAGCAGGCATCGGGCACGGTGTGCAGAGTAGAATTCGGCTACGTCAACCCAGTGCTGGCCTTTCATCCATGCCTATTTTGGACCAGAAATACAGCCAAAATTTAAAGACAAGTTGTCCAGCCTTAAGAATCTAGGCTTTATTTTTCAATTTTGAATTTTCAAAATCCCCAAAACAAATGATTTCAAATGTGTTTCCTTTCCTTGTCTGCAAAATGAAAAGTTTCACCTGAGGAATTAGATCCTGTGGTTGGAATGCTTTTTTTTGTTGGACTTACCCATCCAATTGTTACATAATTTTCTTTACTTGGCTTTACTTGGGTGATGAGAAAGATCAAACAAGGGTTGGCAGGTTTCCAACCAAGCACCTTTAACCACCGATGGTCTCCCCAGCTCCTCAAACATTAATTTACACATGACTACCACAGAAATAAGCCCTCACAGTTACTGTAAACTTACCTCAACATGTGTGTCATCAGGATCACTCGAGGAGGGAAAGTAGTCTTTTCAATGAATGGCTCAGGGAAAACCGGCTATTTCCAGGCAATCAGAATAAAGTTGCTTCCCATAGTCTTACCATGCATCAAAATAGACTCAAAATGTTTCATAGATCTAAGTATAAAAGCTTAACCAATAAGACTCCAAAGAGTTTTATTGGTTAAGCTTTTAATGTGACTCAGCCATAGTGTCTTACATACAATGATACCAAAACACAAGAGGCAAAAGATAAGACAGCCCTGAGATGCTGCCCCTACAGATGTGTAATTGAGCTTCAACAAAATTAAATTGGACTTTGTCAAAAACTAAAAATGCCTTGGGGGCTGGGAAGATGGCTCAGCAGGTAAGAGCGCCTGCTGCACAAGCATGAAGACCTGAGTTCTGATCCCCAGCACCCATGTAAAAATCTGAGTATGACTATAATGCTTGTAACCTCAGCAATGAGGGCAGCAGAGACAGGAGGACCTCTGGGGCTTGCTACTCAGCCAGTGTACCCTAAAACTGGTACAAGCTCCAGGTTCTAAGAGAGACCCTGTCTTGAGGAAATAAGGGGGAAGAGCAGTAGAGGACAACACTAACAACCTCCTCTGGCCTCTGCACACATGCTCATGGGGTGTTTGCATCTGCACACATATATGCATACACCACACATGCACATATACACACACACCTCATGTACTACAAACATTGTGCATTGGCATGAAAAATGAAATGATAGTCTACAAATTAAAAGAAATTATTTACAAATCATAAGTCTAATAAGAGCTTAGTATTTCAAATGTAAAAATATTATAACAATAATAAATAGCTCAATTTTAAAAGTTGGGAAAGAATCTAAATAAACATTTTATATATATAAAGTATGTATGGCCAATAAGCACATAAAACGATTCTCAAAATATCTAGCTATCAAATACAAATTGAAATTGCAGTGAGATACACTTTATACCCACTAAAATAAAAAATACAGGTGATGACAAGTGTGGGTAAGTGCAACTTATTGGAAAAACAGTTTAACAATCCTCAAAAGGTTAAATAGAGTTGCTGTATAACCCAAGAAATCCACTTGTATGTCTATCTTCAAAAGAAATAAAAACATCCGCCCACACAAAAACTTGCACATGACTATTCATAACAGCATGATTCCTAACAGACAAAAACTAGAAACAACTCAAATGTGCTCTCTATCTATACAATGGAATATCATTTGACAGCAAATAGATGAATGAAATATTGATGCAGGCTGTGTTGATATGCCTCAAAACTATGCTAAGTGAATGAAGTCAGTCACAAAGAACCCTGTAGCCTATAATTCCATTGGCATGAAATACAGAGCATAGATACATTCATACTGACAAAAGCAGACAATTGTGATAAACATGTTATAACATTGAGTGTGATGAGAATTGTATAAACCTGTGTATACTTAAACAGAAAAAGAGGAATTATATAAGTATATCAAAGGGCTGAGAGAGAATATAAGGCAGAATGCCATGGTTTGGATACAGCCTGAATCACAGTGTTTCATGTACTGAAGTGTAATCTCCATTGTGAGTGTTGAGAGGGTAGAAATTTCATCCAGCTATGATGTTTGGAAGTGTGTCTTTCGGAGGTAATTAGGACTAGCTAAGGTCAACAGAGTGGAGTGGTCATAACTGAGTAAGTATGATATATACAGTCACAGTCCCTCTTTCTTGCCATATGATGCCCTGTGCTATCAAGGCCTGCCAAGAAAAGGCCATTTCCTGACACAGGCCATTCAGCCCCAGAGCTATGAACCCAACAACCCCTGTTCTTTAGCAAACTTCTCAGCCTCAGGTCTCAATGATACAAAATGAATAAGTGCATAGAAGGCTTGTAAAGGAACGTTGTAGATAAGCATCACATGTCCATAAGAGCTGTCGCTTTCTCCAGCCTGGTTCAAATTCGTCTTTGAACTCTACACTTTGTCCCTGCTAGCTCATGTTCACATTCCATGGCAAGAATGAGCAGATGCTATGGGAGTCAGTGACCTTCCACCTATTGTAGACATTGTAGACACTTTCCTCAGAACTGACAGCTAGTGATTTCTGCCACACATGCTTCCACTGTGGTCCATAAATCTGAAGGGTGCAAATCTTTTCAATATTTCTGCATCAAGAAGATGGTTTGGACTTGCCCACGTAACCTCTATGGGTACCAGAATTATGTGGATGTCACATGCCATCTAGAGAAAAGGTGCAACCTCTCAAGGAAGACAAGTCATGACTAGGTAGTGTCATCCTCCAGGTTGATAGGGGCACACGGCAGCTTGGTAGGCCTTGTCCTTATTCTTTAAAACCATGAAGAGGGTCATTGTCACTGGAGTGGGATTGGCTGTGATGATTCAAGGAATTAATCTTCCAATTCTAACCAGTTGTTTCCTTTGTCAAGATTTCCCAAGAGAAATAAGTCATTCACTTTACTTCTCAAAAATCCACCTAAATTCTTTCTAACATTATGATGTCAGAAAGTTTAAAGGCTGGGAATGAAGAATCCTTCATCATTGACAATATTTGGGAATGTATTAATGATACAACCTTACTAGAAAACTCACCTAATTGTCAAACCAGCGCCTAACTCTTAAAATTACTATAAATGTTTTCTGTTTAAAGTAAAATTGTTATTAGGCACCTTTCCCAATCTGCTTTAACATTTTACTATAGTAATAAAAGCCTGCATTATTTTTGTGGCAATAAAATACATCTCCTTCCCCTTGACTTGTACCCAATTCCCACTGACCTGGTGATTTGAATTAGTAACAGTTAACTGTATGTGTAGATAGATTTGAACCCCAAGGAGTTGCATGTAATGAAGTTCAAATATAATTTCACTTGTGAATCTCCTAAGAAGGCATGAAAAGAGTTTGTTTATCATAGATAGAAGGAAAGCAGTTATGTGTAAAGACCGATGACGTAGTCAGGGGGTAAAAATCAAGCACTCTGGCAGTGAGTGACAGCGCCCCTGTGAAGCCCTCCAGTGCAGTAAAGTAATGCTCTCCTCACCATTCATTCCAGGCTATTTTTGACCGGAACCGGAAACATGAACTACCACGGTTGCAATTAGAGTGGATTGACAGCATCTGCATGCCTTTGTATCAGGTAATATTGCCTTGGGAGTGTTGGTGTGTCCTGTCTGAAGTGGGAAAGGAAGTGTGTGTGTGTGTGTGTGTGTGTGTGTGTGTGTGTGTGTGTGTGTGATGTCTGGAAGTGCTGTAGTAGGAGACTGGTTCAGGATGTGTGCTTTGCCAACAGTCTCGCTGCAGTTCGTCTTTCCTCAGACTTCTGACTTCCCAGTGGGTTCTGGGAAGCTGGGGACTGGAGTCTCCACCACCTTCCATAGCATCATTTCTGTGGACTTCATCTCCTCATCTACATTCCAGGGATCACATGTGAGCTCAGTCTTCCCCAAACTGTGCCCCGTGGAACACACAAAGGCAGCCATGGTCTAACACTATCTCTTGATTAACCCAGAAGTTCTCAAATAGAAATGCCTTTGTTTTCAATCTTTTTTTTTAACCTTTATTAATATCATTCATGAAGGTTTCCTGAAAGTGGCATGAAATGTGACTTTCTCCTCTGACCCCATGGGCTGGACCACTGGGCCATGTGTGTGAACCACCGCCCACATGCACTGTCTGCCTCTCTCTGAGACAAATGGGCTGGGGCGGTGAGCCCTGAGCTTGAAGCACTGATGAGTTCTAGCTCTGCCGCCTCGTGTGCTAAACCCGCCCTGGGCAAGGAGACCAGTGTCAGCTTCCCGTGGTTCACATTCCACTTTTTTTTCCTTCAAGTTTGGATCCGAGCTGGCATTCGTTAACACTAAGTGTCGTTGTACATTGACTTTTAATTCTACTGCTAAGCATTTGCTTTCATCTGTAAACCCCTGTGAGGTCTTTACCCCCGACCTAGCTCAATTAGACTGAGCTGTGTTGCTAACTTCAAAGAGAGAAACATGCAGGGATAGCAAAACCTCTTTAGTTTCTCATTCCCGTCACTCCATTAAGACTGCCGTATTGTTTTTTAAGGACCTCACAGCCATTAAGCCTTAAACTTATCTACCACTTCATTTTCAGTACTTTTAGGGATGGGTGAGCCCTGTCACTGTCCCCTGACAACAAACAAATGTCTTCAAGATGCAAATGTAATTTGTATAACTATAAAAGTGAATTTACTTTTTGTGTTATATAATCCATTAAATGCCCGATAGCATAAGACCAACCAAATATAGATTAAAAATTTTTTTTGTTTATTTCTATTTATTTATTTGAGAGTGACAGAGAGAGAAGGAGGCAGAGAGAGAGAGAGAGAGAATGGGTGCGCCAGGGCTTCCAGCTACTGTAAATGAACTTCAGATGCATGCACCCCCTTGTGCATCTGGCTAACGTGGGTCCTGGGGAATCAAGCCTCGAAAAGGGTCCTTTGGCTTCATAGGCAAGCGCTTAATCACTAAGCCATCTCTCCAGCCCCAAATACAGATTTTAAATAACTGTTTGTTGTTTTAGTTATCAATGATCATGACTTCTTTCATCTAATAATGAAAGATTGAAGAAAAACACTGAGAATAATATGCTTCTTAGAAAGGGGATTCTTGACTCTCTTTTCCTGTCTGCTCCTCCCCACCCTTAATGTTAACAATCAGTCCCATGAATAAAGCCTATGGGTTCTGGCTCAGGTATCTCTTAGCTCCTAAACTGATCTTGGCTACCCACACTGAACGTGTTAACATTATTAAGTTTCCTATGCACACTAAGACAATAAATGGGATCAATAAATAACTCTTTAAATTGATAAATTTCTCTTACTGGAAGTAAAGCCTTAGGAGGAGGAAGATGTGTATTTGGTGGAGTGGTTTAATTTCATATAGTCATTTTTAAAGCTCTTGGAAAAGAGCTCCAGGAAAAAGTGGCTTCTTGTGTGATTAGGTATAGCCAATGCTGAAAGGGCCCTCCTATGACTTCATGTCATATGACTTTTCTTCTTGGAAGCAGGGTCTCACTTGAGCTCAGGCTGACCTAGAGCTCTCTGTATCTATCCCAGGCTGTTATCAAATTTATAGTGACACTTCTGTTTTAGCCTCCTGAGTGCTGGGATTAAAGGCTTGAGCCACCATGCCTGCCTGGGGAAACTAAGTTTTTAACTTCGGAGCCATCTCTCCAGCCCTGTGAGCAAGGCTCTGTCCACAGACCACAGTCTGGCTCCTGCTTATACAGTGGGATTCCCATCACACCCCTGGTGCTGTTAGGTGGATAACCTCACACTAACTACAGGTGCTCCTGAACTGAAATGAAGTCAGTCAGCCCACAGTTAGGAAGACAAAATCTTCAGGAGATAACTAGGATAGTCACTGAAGTGTCATTGGTCCCTCAGGTAAAATATTTGCATCAGCTCAGGTTTTTATGGAACTGCAGTTTTGGATTTTGAACATAAAAGTATAATAGTGAGCAGTCGGAGACAGTAGATAGACAAGCAGGGCCATATGTGGCGTCCCAAGTCCCCTCCTGTGATTTGGACTGAAATGACATGGTCTGAAATATAGAGCTTAAGCGTCCAGCCTGGCCTAGCTACACTGAGTGGGGAATATGGCAGAAGGACACAGAATAGTACACAGCTGGCAAAGAAAGCCTCCTGATGGCCCAAGCCCTGCGCCTCACAGAGCAGATGCTTAGAGAGAGAGCTGCGATAGTCCTGTGCACGGGCACTGGAGAGGCTGGAGGCTGTCGGGAACAGGGTGGGACGGTAGGAAGTTGGAGAGGGGAAGGTAGACAAGTGGCCAGGCAGGAGATGCAAATATGGTTTTAGGACGGCCTTTTTATGTCATTGACTTTCTCTGGGTAGTTCAGTTTTACTTCATGGTTTTACAAGGCTTGTGATTGTCGGATGTCTTAATTGATTAAGCACTTTCTGGTTGTGTTCTTGGTTGCTGATGTCTATCCTCCAGGCACAGGATAAAGATTATCGCCGGCAGGTGCCACAAAGGCCCATTGGTATGCTAGTGGGAACCCACACCAGGACATCTGAAAATCAAAATTACTTGTAGGATAGCTTCAGTCTCCAGTCTGTGTCTAGGGAAAATAGTAAGGAATTCTTACTTTTCCAAAATCTATACATTAGGAGGTTATCAAAGTAATCAAGTAATTAACTGAAAGTGATTAACAGAAAATATATGAAAGCATATGGGACAGGAGTTTATCTCCGTGATAGACTGCTTACCCAGCATTGTGTAAGACCCCAGGTTTGCAATCCATAGCATTGAGGAAAAAACTCATAAATATCATAAATGTATATAAGTCCCAAACAGAAACGTGTGGGCCCTGTTCGTTTGATACAAGTGAGAGGTTGGCTGGATGCATCTCAAGTAGAGAAAGAGAGAGGGTTCTTGTGGCATTGCTTTGGCTCTCACGCAGGTCATGTGGAAGGGCACTGTGGAGACCAGACCCAGCTCACTGTTTGTTACAGAAGGAGATGCTGCACCATGTCTGTATGCATATGCTCATATATGCAGAGGTAGTTCTCCAGAACTTGTTCTTCTATTTGTCTTTTAAATCTTAGGGTTCCAAACATCTTTTTTTTTTTTAAAAAAAAATTATTTATTTATTTATTTATTTGAGAGCGACAGACACAGAGAGAAAGACAGATAGAGGGGGAGAGAGAGAATGGGCGCGCCAGGGCTTCCAGCCTCTGCAAACGAACTCCAGACGCGTGCGCCCCCTTGTGCATCTGGCTAACGTGGGACCTGGGGAACCGAGCCTCGAACCGGGGTCCTTAGGCTTCACAGGCAAGCGCTTAAACTGCTAAGCCATCTCTCCAGCCCCCAAACATCTTTTTAATCTTAGGTTTCCAAACCTTTCAGAAGGAGAAAGACAGAGATAGAAAGATAGAGGCAGAAAGACAGAGTTAGAACTAAAGAAACAGAGAAACAGAGAGCGAGAGATGGTCCAACCCAGCAGAAGTCATGATTTATCTGTGACAGCATTTTAATCAGGAAGCATATAGGAAGCTGAGAGCGGGCAGGGGACCATCAAAGCGTGTTCCCCAGGAGAAGAGTAGAGCCTGGTTAGTTAGCTCTGTCCTAGCAGGGTTTCTCAGAGGAATACATTGACATCTGAGTCCCAAGCTTTCCGCTGTCTTTGCACCCTGCTGGGAAGCCATTAGCCTGCTGTTCAACATCTTTGGAAGGGGAAAAAAAAAGTAAAAGAGAAGAAGAAAAAAAAGACACTATCAAACTTTGAAGTCACTGCTGGAGCCGCCTCAGGGATAAACAGAAACCCTCCTGTCACAGGGCCACTCTGAGCTTCTCTTCGTAAGAGCAAGGGGAGTTTTGGCCACTTGTTTCCATTCTCAGCTTAAACTTCACACACCTGGAATGTCAGTGATGCTCAGAGGCTTGAGAAAGCTTCCATTTGGCCAACGATTAAAATTTTGTTATGAACATAGTCAGATTTTTTAGCTCATCCCAAATTGGGTTTGATTTAGGCCTGGATTTTCTCCCAGATAATACAAAAAGGCTAGACCTCATCAGCATCTGGACAGAATATTAGTCTCCATTCAGAGAAGGAAGAATTCGCGGAAGATACTGCGACTCTTTACAAACACAGCACAGGAACTCCCCAGCGGCAGGACTTTCAATGTTAACTTACAATAAATGTAAACTTCTTTTCAGTTTCCAGTTGTAATGGTCATTTTAGAAAATCTATTCCATCAGGGCTGGGGAGATAGCCTAGTGGCTGAAAGTACCTGCTTGCAAAGCCTGTTGGCCTGGATTCAGTTCCCCAGCCAACCATGTAGAGCCAGATGGGTTTTCATTTGCAGTGGCAGAAGACCCTAGTGCATTCACACACATACACACACTCATGTTAATAATCAAATAAATACTTTTTTAAAAAAGAAAATATATTCAACCTGATAGAGCTACTAATGTGCCCTCCAGAAAAATGAGAAAATATTATTAAAATATACTTAAAACTATATTTTCCAAATACACTGGAAAAGAGGTTTTAAAGCCCTACTTCAGGAAAGTCTCTGGATGTTAATAAAAGTTGGTAAAAGTAACTCAGCTTTCCCCAGACAGCTCATGGCTTCCGTCTGATTTTTCCAAAAAGAAAAAAAGAATCACTAATGAGCTGCTGAATGACCAGTTGGAACACAAAACCATCTGCTCTCAAAAGGCTGACAAGGAAGGGAATGTGGGCAGAGAGAAGGGCACTTTCATCAGTTTTGGTTTTTTCTTTTTCTTTTTCTTTTTTTTTTTTTTAAGAAAGGACATGCACACTTCGGAAAAGACATTACCCAGATCAGCTTCTAATGTTTCTCTATGACATTTAATATTCTTGGGAATGAAAAGAAGAGATAATTGGGGCAAGTTCCTGACTCATCCTTACGAGGAAAGACATACATTGAATGACATCATATATACTCAGAAGCAACAAAAACCCAGGGAGGGAAGGCAGGAGGGAGGAATGCGTTGGGTTGTACGTGGGATGAGCTGCTCCTTCAAGCCCTGGTCACTAGCCCCAGCTGCCGAAGTGGGTAGACCTCTCGTCTCACAGCGTCCGTGGTAAGTCCCCAACCCTGCCAGTTTCTTGATCAGTCCCAGCCAGCTGGCTCTCTCAGCATTTGCTCAGTCCCTCCAGGACACCATGAACTCCCTGCTCCTTCCCCCTCACCCTGTTGACCATACAACTTCTGAAGTCCTTTAGAATATGTTGCTGTAGGAACATTTTATCTGTTTCCTGAAGTAGGTTTGAAATTCCAGAGAAAAGACCTTTCCTGACCCCTGGAAGTGTGACCCTGAAGGAAGGTGGAACCATGATGGTGGCCTGTTCTCCCTTGCTCAGCTCTCGTTCTGCCTCCCTCTCTACTGTCTTCTCTCCCTCTCCATAACACCCACAGCAGAAAAGTTCCAAGCGTCCTCTTGCTTGTCTCAAGGTGCTGTTTTTATACAAGGCCCTCAGCTTTCCCAGCAAGAGCTTGGTAGAGTGGATGCCTCACTCAGCCAGGCTTGGCTCCTTATGAGTAAAGAAGAGTTCTGGAACTAAGAGACCCCTTTCTCCCAGCATAGTGCTGGCAAGCAAGCTCTTTGCTCTCAGAGCTGAATGATGATACTGCCATTGTTTAGCTCCCAACGACTACTGGCCCGGAGCTGACTGAGTCACTGTGAGGAGTCACAGGCACCATCATAGTCAAATGGAGTGAAAAATGCCGTAATTTCTCGTTTTCAAAATGTCATCTTTGAATATATCTATAGATAGATCGGCAGACAGCTAGATAGACAGACAGACAGCTATCTCCAGAACCTAAGGGCCTAAAGGAACACCTACTTACCTCCAAAATATTCCATGTCACATAGGGATGGCAGGGAAGTGTAAACATTAAAACAAATGCGTTCTTTCATGTACTTTACAAGCACTTCCACTACAGACCAACCAGGGATATCCAACAAGGCAACATGATGTCATCTCTAAATATGTTTGGCCACAATCATATGCCTCCATTGGTAACAGGTTGGACACACCTCTAAATTTTGCCACAGTGATCCTTCTTAAGAAACAAAGAAAAAAGTAAAGGGAAGAGGGAAGATGGAGATGGGGGAGAGAAGAAAGAAAATGAAAGGAGGAAGGAAGAAAAATATTAAAAGAGTCTGATCATGGCACCCCTGCCTCAGGCTAAAAGCCTCGGGTTTCTGTCATCATCCATGAGACAGTCATGATCCCTTGGTTTGGCAGTAAGGGCATCTGTACTAGTCAGCTTATTGTGCTAGGATGAAATGCCTGAGAAAACTCTAAGGGCTTGTTCCATCTTAGAGTTGCAGGCTGTAGTCCATCGTAGTGGAAAGGCACAGCCCCAGGAGCCTGAGACAGCTGGTCGCAGGCAGCGCAGTGAGGAAGCAGAGCGATGAACGCTGCTGCCCAGCCAGCCCTCTCCTTTACATATAGCCCAGGACCCCAGCCCAGGGAACGGCGCGGCCCGCCTTAATTAACCTAATCAAGATCATGCTCACTGACATGCCCAACAGAAAACCTAATCTACATCCTCCCTTACAGGTGATTCTAGGTCCTGTCAAGTTGACATCACATTCCACTCTCAGTCACATCCTTCCTCTCCACCCTGTTCCATCTCTTGACCTCATGGCCTGTCACCTGCCCACTTGCTTGCCTAAGTACCCTCTGCTCCAAAGCACAGGACACCCTAGACCCCTTTTGCCACCTCCCCCTATCTTCCTTTCTTGTCCTCTCTGCCTGCAACAGGCCATCCCAGATGGCCACTTCTGGAAGACTTGACTGCCCTGACATTCCATCACGCTCACCAGCCAGCCCTTCATGATCATGTGCAGCCTTCTATACAGATTATCTTGCTGTCCCTCGCCCCATAAGACAGTTTTCTGGGAATCAGCCCATTCCAGGTGTCTTGCACAGTACCTTCCAAATAAGAACTGTTCAGTAAATGTTTGCTGAAGAAATGAGTGAAGGCACAGCAATGTGAACAATGAAATCCAACAGCATACATTAATTATAAGCAGTGGCAAGCAGGAAGAAAGGTTATAATGTCATTTTTAAGTTACCATCAATAAACATAAAAGCCCCTTCAGCAGAATATGCAGACTTATATTCCTGGCCATAATCTAAAGTATATGGCCTATGATATCATTTTAGAAAGTGGTTTAGTTCTCATCATGGGCGAATTGGCCCTTAATTCTACTGTAAAGCACCAGTTTATAGCCATGAATTTTCAGAGCTTTGACTTTTTCAAGCTAGGAAATACATTAAATTTTCTTTTATCCAGGATTGCCAGAAAATGTAATCTCCTAGTTATTTTAATATTCAAGTGAATAGATGGAGCTGGCATATATCAAAGACACTGTGCAGGAAGTTATGTACTATCTCATATGCACGTGATTTCAAGAAATTATAATATAATAAAAAGACACAAAATTTATCAGGTTTAAAATTCAATGTTTATTTGACATAGAAGATTTTTTTCAGATTCACCAGTACCTAACAACCACTAATACAAACTCCAAATAGTAATGTACTACAGAGGATAAAGTGCCAAGTAGCAGGGGACTCAGTGGTAAAAGGGCATTGAAGGCCATGTCCCCTCCTGCCTTTAGCATGAATTCTGCAGATGAAAATGTCTCATACCTGTGGCTATTGCTTAGATAGAAGTCTTCTTCAGCACCCGATAGGTCAGGGAATTTTCCACCTCCAAACATGCTTAGGACTTGAAAAATAGATCATTTTTCTCTAAATAAATAAATAGGCGCCTTTTATTTGTTTCATGCTGTGAAACTTAAAACTGTTCTTTATAGAGTAGTACTTAACCTGTTTTATTCATATGTATGCTATGAACTCCAAAACTGCTATCAGGAATCTATTTTGAACTTCTAGAATCAAGTGAGAAATAATTATCCGTCTTTTGAGGCTAGAACTGAAGATGAGATCAACTTCTCCATAGCCAGCTTACCAACATAAATAACTCTTTTAACAGAATGCCTGCTTTGAAATCATAAAGCTAAAGATCACTTACTATAAGTCCATACAAAGCTTTGAAGGTTGTCTTGACTTAAGTTACTTCCCACTTCCTCTAAAGAGCATATTTTAAGAGCTAATTTACTCTTTTTCATAACCCTCTCTTCTTTTACTGTCTTCAGAAGAACAAAAGAGCAGACAAAAGGAATGAAGGAAGGGAAGGAGGGAGGAAGGGAAGACGGAGAATTAGAATGGGTGGGGTTATTAGGATAAGAACAAAGACCTCTTTCGATGACTGGTTTCTTGTACTGTGAGTGTATCTCCAAAACGTCTGCAACGTACTGTTCACTCGAAAGGTCATCATTGCTTGGACTTGTGGGGAGTAAAGCATAGGATAAAGTATTCTTGCTAAGCTTTTGCCAATCTTCTGGAGTTTTCTAAATGTTTCCAGAGAGGATTCAAGAAAGTACTACTTAGTCCTCAATGGTCACCACTCATATTTAATTATCAGAGCTTCAAACCTATTTATTAAATAAGATACTCAGAGCACACCGTCTCTATCCTAGTAAATGGATGTGATAGGACAATGTGATCAGAGAGTTGAGTTCTCAGTTTCTACATCAACCAACATAGCAGCCCTCAGTGGAGTCTGTTAGCCAGAGTCTAAAGTGAACATAAAGATTTCTCTTGAACTGAGGTGTTTAAAAAAAAAGTCACTTGGGGTGGAGAGATGGCTTAGTGGTTAAGCACTTGCCTGTGAAGCCTAAGGACTCGGTTTGAGCTTGATTCCCCAGGACCCATGTAAGCCAGATGTACAAGGTGGTGCATGCATCTGAAGTTCATTTGCAGAGGCTGGAGGCCCTGGTGCACCCATTCTCATTCTCTCTCTCTGTCTCTCTCTCTCTCACTCTGCCTCCTTCTCTCTTTGTCTGTCTTTCACTCTCAAACGAACAAATAAAAATAAACAACAACAACAACAAAAAAAAAGTCACTCATCAGAATACCATGCTGGAACCAACAGGAAACCTGGTTCCCTCCTGTCTTGCCTTCATAGTGCTAGAAAGCCCTGTGGGAGCCACTGGAGGACAACAGTCACGAACAGCATGAATAAGCAGGAGACCCTGCAGAGTATGAAATCAAGAAGCCGTACAAGAAGTACGTATTTGTGCAATAGTGGCACACAGCCTTTGAGGTAACCAACTGCTCTCTGGACATGAGACCCACTCAGGGGGAGAGAATTCATATCCAATACTAGAAACCAAGTCAGAATCTCATGGTCTGGAAACTTGGGCTTCAGAAAGAAGTTCCTTCTGCTCTTGGAGAAGAAGAGTGGGCATTTTCATACCAAAATAAATAAATCTCAAATAACTTTGCATACCCGCTTTAATCCAAGCTGCCTTCATACTTGGTTAGAGAATCTGCTTTATTTTCAGATGGCAGAGAAAATAGAGGAGAACCAAGATCCACTGATAAGACAAGAAGTTAGCCATATGCCCACCAAGAGATGTGCCACCTCTACCATATCTGCCAAGGCCCAGGAGAAATTGCAGTGGAAGCAGCAACATAAACACTGTTCTATCTACTAGCCTGCCAGCCAGGTCCAGAGCAATGGTGACAGACACATGGTGACCAATCAAAATCTATCAAAAAGCTGGGCATGGTGGCAAATGCCTTTAATCCCAGCACTCGGGAGGCAGAGGTAGGAGGATCGCTGTGAGTTCGAGGCCACCCTGAGACTACATGGTGAATTCCAGGTCAGCCTGGGCCAGAGTGAGACCCTACTTCGAAAAACAACAACAACAACAAAAAACTATCAAAACAGAAGTCCAAATTGAGAGAACTCAACACTGAATCAGACTGATAACAGGCCCATCATAGCTCAGGAAACATTGCAGAAGAGGGAACAGAAAGATTGTAAGAGCCACAGAGTGGGTGGGACTATCCTGAGGTGCGATTTTCCTGCTACCCCACAGGGACTTACTGAGGCCTTTATGATCCCCCTGTGAATACCATAACTCCACTGAGGAGGGCCCCCAGGGCAAGGGGCTAAATAAAAAAATAAATAAAAAGTAAAAAAAAAAAAAAAAGGGCTGGAGAGATGGCTTAGCGGTTAAGCGCTTGCCTGTGAAGCCTAAGGACCCTGGTTCGAGGCTCGGTTCCCCAGATCCCACGTTAGCCAGATGCACAAGGGGGCGCACGCGTCTGGAGTTCGTTTGCAGAGGCTGGAAGCCCTGGCGAGCCCATTCTCTCTCTCTCCCTCTATCTGTCTTTCTCTCTGTGTCTGTCGCTCTCAAATAAATAAAAAATTTTTTAAAAAATTAAAAAAAAAAGTAAAAAAAAATATATATATATCACTATAGAGCCCTGCAGACATGAGACTCTCCTTGAGCACACTTTTCAGGAAGTAGACTTTGAATACTGGCTGTATTTACCATTGGATGAGGGTTTAAATTGTAAGGATTTCAATGTGCTTTTACATGCACAATTACCCCTGACTATGAGGGAAGAAAGACTTCATTCTGGATCCTAGAGTGCCGCATGATCTAAATTGTACAGATGAGCAAACTGAAACTCACAAACGCTTGCTGACTTAGATGGTAGCAGTGGGTCTTGGGCAAGGCTGAGCCTCCTTCCAAGCCTCCTTGGACTGCTGCTGCTGCTCAGTAATCTGCCCCAGGGTGGGATCGGTGGCTCCACCATGCCCAACAGTGCTCCACCTTTGCAAATAAAACTCAGAATCCTTCAGTGGGAGGCAGTCAGGATGAAAGATCCCTAGAGCATTCAACAAGTTAAGTTCTGCTGAGCTGGCCACTATAGAGTCTTCTCAAAAATTAATATGTCAAGTTGTCCGGTTTAACACTTTCATCTATAAAATGAGTCACTGTTGCCAGTTCAAGGTTGACCTGACAAGTTCGTCATCTTTATGAGAATCCTATTAACTTTATAAGAATAAGGGGAAATTTAAAAGATATAAACTCCCTTGGATAATGGAAAGAGGCTGGAAGAACTGTGAGGAGCATGATAGAAAAACCTAGGCTGTCTTGAACAAACTTAGTACCAATGCTAATGTCTTGGCTAATGAAATCTCAAAAGGATTCGAGGAAAGAAAACTTACATTACCTTAGAGAATGCCAGTCATCATGAGCAGACCATCAAGGCAAACAAGAGGCTTGCATTCTTCTATTCCAGTAACGCCCTTTCCACCACTGTCTATGCGCAGCACATACACTATAGTATTCTGTTTTGATCACTTATCACAAAAATAACTTTGAAATGAGCACCTTGGTTCTTGGTTTTATGGACTTGTCTAATATTAAGTGGGAACAGAAATAATCCAGTTGTAGTTCTTTACATAAAAAAGTAAGATAATGGGGCTGGAGAGATGGCTTAGCAGTTAAGGCACTTGCCTGTGAAGCCTAAGGACCCATATTCAACTCCCCAGATCCCACATAAGCCAGATGCACAAGGTGACACGTGTGCAAAGTCACACATGCACACAAGGTGGTTCATACATGTGGAGTTCCATTGCAGTGGCTAGAGAGAGGCCCTGATGTGTCGATTATTTCTCTCTCTCTCTCTCTCTCATAAAAAAGTACAATATACCTCTCCAAGAAACAAAATTTACATGGACACAAGACATCCTCAAATATTAGAAAGTAGAAGGGATCTGACACCCCAAATGTCTTAGAAGGGGACAGTGATGGCAGGGGAGCTGGCTGCTTGTCAGAAAGAGCTGCTGCCAGGCTGAGGAGAGAAGGCAGTGGGTACTGCCAGGAGTGAGTTTATCTGTGTCCTAAGGCTGCTGTAACAAAGTACTGCAAAGTGAGTGGCTTGAAATGACAGACTTATAACCTTGCATAGTCCTAAGGGCTGGAATGAAGATAATAGCAGACTTGGTTCCTCCAGGAGTTCTGAGGAAGAATGTTCCAGGCTTCTCTGCTGGCTTCTTGTTGTTTGCTACCCTTTGTCCCTGCTTGGATTGTGGATGTATTACTCTAACCTCTACAAAGGTCTTCACTTGAGCTTATTATAAAAATCCCAACCATTGGATTTAGGGTCTACTCAAATCCAATGTGATTGCCTTTTATCTTGATAACAATTGAAAAGACCCTATTTCCATATGTGTTCACATTCACAGGAGATAGGACTTCAGTATTTTTTTTTGGGGGGGGGCACACTATTCTTGGCACAACTCTGAGGCCAAATCATGACCTGGGAAAGAGAGGAAAGGTTGAAAGTTGATACTGGCATCTTGGGAACCTCCCATAACCCACTCAGCCATGTAAATAGCTATTTATTTATTTTTTTATTTATTTGAGGAACCAGAAATAGGTCTATTCATGTTTTATTTATTTGAGGAACCAGAAAACTTTTCTCTTGAAGTACAGGTAGGGAGGTGTATAGCTGCACTAAAAGCTTGTGGCGTCACTGTATGGACTCCTGCATCCTCTCCTACTTTGCACATACATAGTCAGCAGCCAGGTGCCCCAGAGCAGAAAAACATCATTGATCTGCAGGGGATGGAGAACAGGCAGAAAAGATCTACATGTAATTGCACTGGAGTCGCTCAAAAAACCAGCTCCCTGCAGGATGAACCTAAGATGAAGCCCTCCAGCTGACTATCCCTCCGGCTTCCCTCCCTCCTTCCTGGTGCAGCTTGCCTTGCAGATGAGTTTCAGTGCAAACAGAGAAGCATGGATGTGTGTATGCACGCCTGCACACACACAGACACACACACACCATGAAACAAAAGAGAATGTAAGACACACAGAAGCACAGAAAACAAAAGACTATGTTGAAATCCTGCCTTGACCATATATGGTCTTTGCAGATGTTACCAAGATAAGACAAAGTCTTAGAGTGGGCCCTTAAAAAATCTCTTTTTCTTTTAAAAGCCAGTAATACCATGTAAAGAATAAGAAACTTGTTACAAGACCAGAGGAAACTTACTGGGAATTTACCTTCTCATTACGTTCTAGTTTCCAGGTCATGACTTTTCTCCTCTTCCAGGACCCCCTGTGTCAGAAGGGAACTCCTAACTGCCCCCACTCAGACTTGTCATTCTCCATAGCCCCTCCCTAGATTCACCCCCACAATCCTGTATTCTGTTCTCCAGGCACTGTCTTCCTTAAGCAGGTCTGATTGCCTCATACACATATTCAGATGCCTTCAGCCTCTTTCTCTCCCTTACTAGATGGGGAAGAAATCCAGTCTAGGGCTGGAGAGATGGCTCAGAGGTTAAGGCCCTTGCCTGCAAAGCCTGAGGACCTGGGTTCAATTCCCCAGTACCTACATAAAGCCAGATACACAAGGTGGTGCATGCATCTGGAGTTCATTTGCAGTAGCTAGAGGCCCCTGTGTGCCCATTCTCTCTCCACCTCTCTCTAATAAATAAAAAATTTATTTAAAAAATTTAAATAGAAAGGGAAAATCCAAGAAACTGAGACATACAGAGGAAGAGACTGCAGAAAAGGAAACATAAAACCTAAGACATGGCCCAAGGGAGGCGACGAACACTGCTGTGTCCTCTTTCAAACCTGCCTTTAGGGTTATAAAACTAGCTTCACAGGTTCCACTGTGAGTAGCATCATTCTGATACTTCTTCTTTATTTTTTAATGAGAGAGAGGAAAGAGAGAGAGGGAACTTGGCCATCAGGGCCTTAGCCACTGCAATCAAATACCAGACGCATGCATCACCTTGTGCGCATGTGTGACCTTGTGCATCTGCCATAAGTGGGTTCTGGGGAGTCAAACCTCGGTCCTTAGGCTTCTCAGGCAAGCACCTTAACTGCTAAGCCCCACTCTGCTGCTACTTTAAGGACGTTAGCCCCGCAAATGACTTTCTTCTAGGGAGCAAATGAAGTTGAGGATAGATACTAGTGACCTTCCTGGGTCTGGGCAAAGGGAGGTGGAAACGCTTTGAGGAGAGCCTCCAGGATGCATCTGTTCCTGTTACCAACACGGATATTATCTCTAAGTCTGTGCTGTGGGCACCAGCCAAACTGCCCACCTTCCAAGATGCAGTGAGTCTGAAACGGCATTTCTTAAGCACTTACAATGGGCTCAGGCATGCATGATCTGATTTCATCTTTTTAGCAATATCAAGGTAGATAGTGTTGCCCTTTTTCAGGTGTAAAAAATTGAGGCTACAGAGTTCCTGCAACTTACCCAGGAAGACACAGTAAGGGACGGAGCATGGGCTCTTCTTGCCTTCAGATCGGAGGCTCCCTCTGTGACACCCAAGAGGAGGTGTGTGCAGGTAGTAGCCCTCTGCAAACCTCAGAGCCTTTGTGGGGTCACCTTGCCCTGTGATACCCAACTATTCCTAGATGTGCTGTTGCAAGAAGCAAGAAGAGCCAAACCCTGAAAGGTCACTATTAAGTCAAATGGGGTTTAGAACCCAGGACTTTCAACCTTTAGCTTATGGTTTGTCCCAATAGAAACTACCAACTATTCAAAAAATTTGAAGCATATCATCTCCACTTTTTAAAATAAGATATTCTGAAGGGACAAAAGGAAAAAAGGAAATTCCAAATTGGTTGTGGGAGAGTACATGCCTGTAACCCCAGCACTTGGAGTCTAACTCAGGTGACCTGCTATGAGTTTGAGGCCAGCCTAGACTGCAGAGCAAGATCCCCCCCCCCAACACACACACACAGGAAATAATGGGGAGCGAAGCAGGTCAGCAGATTTCAAACAAGCAGGAAGCTAACCCAACCAGAGTTTGTTTGGAAGGGCAGCGTGGCGAGCCCGATGCCTCCAAGGAGGGGAATGGAATGAAAAGTCTGCAAACAAGGTAGAAAAGACAGCCTGAGAGGGCCTGAGAAACTGAACCGAAAATCTGAAGGAAGATAAATGGATAATTTAACAGCCATTCAGTTTTTAAGAAAGACAAAGAGCAAGCTACATTGCATCAGAAAAGGACTAGAAATGATGACGGATGGCCCTTCAAGACAGAGGGGAGCGCCACAGGACCTCCGCGGCTGCAGAATTCCCAGCCGAGGGCAGATTTGAGGAACTAAATAAGGATATGAGACTGATGTGGATTGAAGAGTTTTTCAAAATCTATTTAATGGCCAGGCAGGGGACATTGATCGCTTTCCCGAGGAAACGTTGAAGAGCAATGAGGTAGTCAGCCCTTCTTTGCGATGTGGATGGGTGAGGGGGCAAGGGGACTTAGACACAGTGCTATCCTAACATACAGAAAACATTAAAATGATTTTTGAAGGATACGGGAAAAACACTGAATAACTTTCTTCTTTAGGAAATAGCATTTCTTTTTTCTAATCTTGGACTTATAAGCTTTCTTAAACTAGTAGTGACTGGTGACTTCTTTTTTTTAAGTATTTAATTTATTAATTTATTTATTTGAGAGACAGAGAGAAAGAAGAGAGAGAGAGAGAGACAGAGAGAGAGATAATTGGCACACCATGGCCTCCAGCCACTGCAAATGAACTCCAGGTGCGTGTGCCGCCTTATGTGGGTACCAAGGAATTGAACCTGGGTCCTTAGGTTTCACAGGGAAGCGTCTTAACCAGTAAGCCATCTCTCCAGCTCAGTTGGTGACTTCTTGAATGATCCTCACATGGCCAAAGATGACTGATGATCTGTTCATGGTAGAGTTTTAATTTTACTTGTATATTATTTATTTGCTTATTTACCGTAGTGCCGATGACTGAACTCAGGACCTTCTATATACAAGCTGTCAAGTGCTCTGTCATGAAGTTACATCCCCAGCCTTGTGTTAGGACTTTCATATTTATTAGTCACTATTATTATTCCCCTGTGTGTGTGTTTGTGAGTGCAGGTCAGAGGGCAATCCTGAGTGTGGGTCCTTACCTTCCCCCTTGTCTTGAGGCAGGGTATCTTGTTCATCACTGAAAATGCCAGGCTAGGCAGCCTGTGAGCTTCTGGATTTCCCTGTCTCCATGTCCCAACACAGTGTAGGGGTACTGGGATCCCAGAGGCTCATTACTGCATCCACTTTAGGTGGGCTCAAAGGATCTGGACTTGGGGACTCATGGTTGCATTTTTTTTTTCTTTGAGAAAGAGAGAGAAAGGCAGGCAGAGAGAGAGAGAGAGAGAGAGAGAGAGAATGGGCGCGCCAGGGCTTCCAGCCACTGCAAATGAACTCCAGATGCGTGTGCCCCCTTGTGCATCTGGCTAACGTGGGTCCTGGGGAATCAAGCCTCGAACCGGGGTCCACAGGCTTCACCAGCAAGCACTTAACCACTAAGCCATCTCTCCAGCCCTCATGGTTGCATTTGAACAGCAAGCACTTTACCCACTCAGACATCTCCCCAGCCCAACATTTTAAATAAAATACTTCATTTTAAAATAGTTAATGCATCCCAGTGAACACAGCTCAAAATTTCCAGAATATACAAAAGATTTCAGAGGAAAATTATTCTCCTCCTGCTGTCTTCCAGATCTAATTCCTGTCTCTAGAAGTGGCCATCATTAACTAGTTGTTCATGACAGGGACAATCTATATAAAAGCATGAGGGTAGCTGGGCATCATGGTGTATGCCTTTAATCCCAGCCCTCAGGAGGCAGAGGTAGGTGGATCACTATGAATTCAAGGTCAGCCTGAGACTGCATAGTGAATTACAGGTCAGCCTGGGCTAGAGCAAGACCCTACCACCAAAAAAAAAAAAAAAAAAAAAAAAAAGCCATGACTGTCTGTAGTGTGGTTTTTCACTGATTTCAGTACAAGTTTACTCACTGACGTAGATGTGTGTAGCGTGCATCCTGCTCTAGATTATGTTTTTGTATATATAATGTATATTGGAGATTGTCTTTGCCAGTTTTCTTCTAATTTTAGAGAGATAGAGAGACAGAGACAAAGAGAGAGAGCAAGAATTGGCACACCAAGGCCTCAGCCACTGCATTCAAACACCGGATGCTCACACCACCTAGTGAGAATGTGCAACCTTTCACTTGCCTCACCTTTGTGTGTCTGGCTTCCTGGGATCTGGAGAGTCGAACAGGCAAACACCTTAACTGCTAAGCCATCTCTCCAGCCCTCTCTGCCAATTTTCAATCCAAACTAATTTCTCCTCTTTGATAGATATATATTATCATATCTTTAAGATGATTACATTATTTGTCCAATAAAGAATTGATTAATTACATATGGGCACTGATGGTTTGTATTGTAAACAATGTGCATTAGCTATCCTTGTAAACACATCATTTCCATACTTGGTTGGTAGGATATGTATCAGAAAAGGGGTTCCTGGGCATTTGAAGCAGATATTTGAAATTTGGATAGGTATTGCCAACTTTTGCTCTGTAGAATTTAGAGTAACATATTTCCACTGTTTATTTATTTTTATTTTATTTTCTATATCCTAGTTATGGCTATGTTTTCAGTCTAGATTTATTTACTTAGAGTCATTTGTTACTTTCTGTGAACTCTCCTCATATTTTGCCCCTTTTTCTTCTGGGCTAGTGTTCTTTGCTTATTTATTTGTAGAAGCTTACTGAATATTGAAGAAAATGACCTTTATCTGTGGCCAAAGTAGTAAACACATTTCCCAGTTTGTGTTGTCTTTTCATGTTGTTTATGTTGTATACATGTTGGGTATTTTTTTTTATTCTGCATTGTTTTGTTGATATTTTTGTTATTGATTTTGTCTGATTATTTGTTTGGTTTTGGTTTTCTGAGGTAGGGTCTCATGCTAGCTCAGACTGACCTGGAATTCACTATGTTGTCTGAGGGTGGCCTTGAACTCATGGCGATCCTCCTACCTCTACCTCCCGAGTGCTGGGATTAAAGGTATGCGCCACCACGCCCCGGCCCTTGCTGGGGTTTTTTTGTTCGTTTGTTTAAGACCAGGTCTCAATATGTAGCCCTGTATAGACCAATCTGGCCTTGACCTTGCAGGGATCATCCCTCCTCTGCCCACATGCTAGGATTACAGGTACGCACCACTGTGA
The DNA here is from genome assembly GCF_020740685.1 of Jaculus jaculus. Taxonomy (NCBI): domain Eukaryota; kingdom Metazoa; phylum Chordata; class Mammalia; order Rodentia; family Dipodidae; genus Jaculus; species Jaculus jaculus. The sequence continues at coordinate 61,385,423 of NC_059105.1, forward strand.
GGCTCACTTTACAGAGACGAGTTCATGAATATTTTCTTGTGCGGCTCTATGTTCTGGGTCACCTTTCCCCATTACCAAAACTAAAAGCTTTAACCCCATTTTTTAAAAATATCTATGCCACTGACTCTTCGGGTTTAATTTGGTTTCTGTACAGTGTGAAGTAGCATCCCATCTTTCTTTTTGTAGATAACGACCCACTTTTCCATGCAAAAATTTTTAAGCTTTTTCCTTATGGTTTGAAAGGCCACACTGTTACATTCCCTTTCGTTTTTACTCTACATTTTATATTATTGTTTTTCCAAGCTATAGTATTTGAATTAATATCACTTTACAATATATTTTAATATCTGATAAGTCTAGCCTCACATTTTCCATACTCTCCAATATTTTCTAGGTATACTTGGTTACTTTTCCTTATAAGCTTTAAAATTTAATTTAAATAAATAAATAAAAATAAAAGGAAAAAAGAACTCTGTTTCTTTGTCTCTCAAATAAATAAATAAATTTGAAATTTAATTAAAAATAAATCTAGGGCTGGGTGTGAAGGTACATACCTTTAATCCTCAGCACTTGGGAGGCAGAGGTAGGAGGACTGCTGTGAGTTCAAAGCCAGACTGAAACTATAGAGTTCCAAGTCAGCCTGGGCTAGAGTAAGATCCTGCCCTAAAAACAAACAAACAAACAAAAAGATAAATAAATAAATCTAGCATGGAGGAAATGGTTCACTGGGTAAAGTGCTTGCCATACATGCATGGTAAAATGCTGGATGTGATGGTGCATGCCTCTAATCCCAGCACTGGAGAAGCAGGGACAGGTGAGCCCATGGCGCTTACTAGATAGCTTGTCTAGAGAAATCAGTGACTTTTGGATTCCATGATAGAACCTATCTTAAAACAAGGTAGAGGATGATAGAGGAAGATTCCTGACATTAGCCTCCAGCCTCCACACACACCTGCACACATGAACACACATGCATGTGTTCCTACATGTGTATACACACACACACACACACACACACACACACACACACAACCCAAAATCTAGTTGTTGGTTTTTTTGGTTTCTGGATTTTTGTTTGCTTGGTTTGGTGGTACTGGGAATTGAACCTAGAACTTCACTTATTCTAGGCAAGCACTCTATCATTAAGCTATATTCCCAGCTCCACTTTGTCTTCTTATCAGAAAGCTTATTTCATTTTAAATGGTCTATGACTAAAGGTTAAATTAACATAAATATAAAATGTTGCCCATTAGAAAGTGTTTTAACTTATGAAAGTCTGTGTTCCTGGCCTTATACTGGACTTCAGTTATGTAATAAAATGTTTGAGGCTATTAGTCCCACTGTCCTGGTAAATGCAAATTTTTCCTATATCTGAGCCTTTGGGGACTTCATAATGTAAGAAAAGAGAGCCTCAATGACATACCCTCTGCTAGTGCTAGAGTGGACAGACAAACCCCTTCCCTTCATAGACAGATAATATACGTCCAGTGACATTCTCTTACTTGCCTTCTAGTTATCTTGAAAATCTCATTTTCTTTACTATGCCATGGAATTATGAAAAAGAAGATTCCTTTACCATTCGGAAAGACTGCCAAAGGAATAGGGAAATTTTGTCCCCAAAGATCTTTGCTTGAAGACAAACATTCCCCCTGGATGCTTTGGGTCTTGTCTTCCTTAAGTCTGGGGCATTGGAACGTGTGGACTTGATAACTCCCACCTTGAAACAGGAGGCTTGTTTGGTGCTGGGCATGAGGACCACTTTTAAATGCACATACTCATCATCTTCATCTCATAACTGGATGGTACCCAGTGCATATGATTAGCGTTCAGGTGCTTGGGGACTGCACGCTAAGAACATTCCCTAGACTCTATGCTTTGTGGCCCCGTGCTCCTTTACTCAGAGCACCAGCAATAGTGGCAGCATGGCGCCTGTGTTTACATGACCCTGTCCCACACACGCACCATCTGCATTGTGCTTGGGGGAACCCTGACAGTCACGGCACATGGGAACTATCTTTAAAATGTAAGACTATGACTATCTGCAGCTTAACTAAAGTTCTAATAGGTCACTTTACACACTGAATTTTGCAAAAAAAAAATTGTAGATTTTTTAAAAAATTCTATAAAGTCTCAGGTGGCCTAATTTTATTGGAAAACACTCTGTCATGTGAAGAGGATTATTACCATGTGGCTACATTTTAGTTACATGTCCCAACCACCTCTCCTATGAAGCCCCATCCATCAAAGGCTGTGGCTTCTGGGTCAGCAGCCATTCCTGCCAAGTCAGGAGGCGTCCACACAATGAACATGATTGATGAGCTACCAGTCCGCTCTGAAAACCCAGCCACCAGCAAGCCCAGGACAATCTCCTAGAGGGACTCATTAGAACAGAAAGCACTGTTCTGTTCCTTCCCATTCACATGAGCTATCCTTGGGCCCGCCTGTCATTCCTTGCTGGATTTTCCTAGAGCAAGGTGGAGTAGATGAGTCATAGGTGAAAGATGCATTGTGTACACCTCACATTTGGGAAGTGGTGCAGAGGTGGCCTCCCTGCAGCGAATCTGCCCTGCACCAATGCCAGAGATGCTGGGACCAAAAAAGTCAAGCAATCAGACAAAGGAAGGAAGCGTTCTCTATCCTTGGACCTGCAGTAAGGTGGAAGGCAGCTTTTGTGAGATCCTCAGTGTGAACATACCATGGGCCAGCCTGGACTGACATTCTAGCTCTGCTCTGCTTATCCCTTAACCAGACCACCTTGAACTCTTTTAACCTGATTCCCTAATCTTAGGCACCTCATCTGTGCAAACAGAGCCAATCATCGTGCTCACTGCACCGTTACGAGGTTCAATCAGCTCATAGACTCAGAGCTTCAGTCCAGCACCTGGGAACCAGACCACTTCTATTATTCACTGATTCATCACCTAGAGGATGCATCGAATTTCTAGTACTGACAGGCAACAGGTGGCCCACCACACAAACTCAGCCCACAGATAGATTTTTTTTTTTTAATGTAAAATGTCCACTTTACCACAGTCCCCAGCATGCCCAACTGTATGGTGCAGCCCAATATTATGGAAATAGCAATGCCATTAATCTGAAGAGACTAACGTTCTTGCCTCATTAATTCAGAATGTTAATGTCATTTGTGAATATCGTTTTCCACAGAGGAATCCCTAGAGCCTATAAATAAAATAAGCAACCAAGTAACTGTGAGGTCAGGATGGAAATGGGAAGGAAAGTGCATGGTTGGGTGTTCATTTGTACATCTGCTCTTGGAGCCTGCTGCAGGCTTGGAAGAAAATGATCTCTTTGTAAGTTATTGCTAGTAGTATAATTAGCTTTCAGGGTATTAAACACCGATGCTACAAACATCCTCTTCAGTTATAGCTCAGGTTGACCATACGCTTAAAACTCTTAATTGCACACCTGAACCATACCGACTGACACTGGGATCTGATGGGGCTGTCTACTTCCGTACAAAGCATTACCTCTGTTGTTTTGCTTTCCCACTCTTTGGGTAGCTGTCTCACCCTTTTTAGAAAGATATCCAATATCATTAGTTTAAAAAAAAAAATCTGACAATATGTTTCAACATTTGCAAAACTGTCACATACCCAACCAAATACTAGTTAACCGAGTAAATGCCACGGGCAGAAAAATAGTCTCCTCATTGGACAAAGCAAGTCGCCCTATGTGATAAATATAGGGTACTGAATTCCCATGAGGAAGGAAATAACTGATGGCTGGTTTTCTTTGGGAGTGCCCCTGGGTCACAGGCAAAACCCAGGCTAGATCATTGCCTCCATCTTTGCCACTAAGGGGCGCTGGTGTCCTCCATCAGGGCCTGCTGAGTCGGCAGCCTGCAGGATAGGGTAGGACAGGGGCTCAGGGAGAAGGGAATAACCACTTAGCCCTAACTCAGTCCTAACTTGGTGGCAAGCATTCCAACACAAGTGTCAGAACCACATTTGTACACAGAACAGTGGGGACTCTCTCAAGCCCAAGGCGGACAAACTCATGCAACACCCCAGGATCAGAGAACAAATGACAAAAGTAGAAGCTGGATTTGGAGCTGAGAAGCAACTCCCACTCGTTCGTTCCGGCAGTGATGGGGGTTGGTTGGCTCTTATGACTAGGGAGCCAGAGGTATAGTGGGCTGGGCGGCACATAACTGTGCCCAGAGGAGTGAACGGTCACCAGAGGCACGTACCCTCTTCCTGACTCATGGTTGTGCTCCAGCTTTATGCTTACTCGATCCTCAGAGTTCCAGGCAGCCTGATGCCTGGAGAAGAATGCTCTAAAAGCGGATACCTCAGATCTTCAGCTTCCGTAAACCACTGTGCGATCTAGTCAAAGACCTGGCCTCTTCTGAGGCTTTCCTTATTCTTAGACGTTGGTTTCATTCTCAAACATCAACCTCGTGGTTGGACAACCCTGAACCCTGTTCACGCTGTTGCAGAGTACCACCTTCCTTCCCCGCCCCCCGGCAGTCCTGGTCTCTTCTGACTTACCTCATGGGAACCCATCTGAACCACCATGCCACTTGAGTCTGTGAAGGACATCTAAGGGCAAGCTAAGCCTGTCTAGAAATTCATTTTTCTCTCCTAGTAATCAAGGTTGCCCCATGTAAAGTCCTATGCTAACGTCACAGATAGCATACTTGGTTAGAGCTGTGGGCTTTGGAAACAAAGACATGTGGGTCCAAACCCCAGCTCTTTGTTCTAGGCAAATTATGTAGCCTTCCTGAGCCACATTTTCTCATCTCTAAAGTGGACAAATAAATATCTCCCTTGAGTTGTTTTGAAGATTTAGTGAACTTTTATATTTGACACACAGATACAACCTAGAACCTGCCTGAGCTACCTAAATATTTATTTCTAAACATCTGAAAATTATATTTTTAAAAAAGATGCTATATGGCTAACCTGTCTGTGAATGTGTAAAGAAAGAATTTCTTTAAAGAACTCAGCTTGCTTCTGCACTCAACATTACTGTTTATTTGTTTTTCCAAGTACGTTTTAAAAACTGCAGGAAGCCTCGTATGGCAGTTAATACATTATCTTAAGCAATTTAATGCAAATTAATTTTTACACATCCTTGAATTTCAAAACCTATTGGACTGGGGAGGGCAGAAGTGAGGCTGAGGAGGCTGAACGCTGCCTCCATCTGGACCCCAGAGCGGCTCCATGTGTTCCCACGTGGATCCCCGGCACTCCGCAGCTCCCCAGCCAAACAGCATTGGTGCCGTGGAAATGGTGAGCGCTAACGTGCATGGAAAGAAGGCTATTTCAAGTGCCTTGGAAAATGTGAGGGGGTTATTTTGGCATTTCAAAGTTTTGTTTCCAAACCACCATTCACATTAGACATCAGGTTTTAGACTGTTTTGTTTCCGAATTTCACTCTCTCTTACTGCTCCGATTCCTTTTCTGATAGAGCCTCGTGGGCTATGTTTGAGAATTTGGATCTGATATGCTGAGCACATTTCTATCAAATGGGACCCCCTTAAAGGCTTAGAGTAGAGAATGACAAGTTTGCGTACATGTGGTAATCATCCACCTGTAGCTGCGGCAATGTAAGAGCTGACTGGACAGGAGCCAAAGGGATGCTGGGAAACTAACTAGGATGCAATAGCAGGAGATAAGGTGGGGTGCTATTGTAGGACACTCTGTATGATGCTATAGCAGGAGACTGAGGGGAATGCTACTGAAGGAGACTTGGCAGGATGCTGTAGTAGGAGACAAGGAGGACACGGCAGCAAAATTCAAAGGGAAGGATTACGTTGGCCTGAGTGACGGTTGCAACAGGGGCCCCAGGCAGATATCTAGTGCCTCCCCCTGGAAGTAGGATTGCTGGATGCCAGTGAAGAGGCAGTGCCACGAATTTCAAGCTGGGGTAGGATAAATGTCTGCATATCATGACCCAACATGGGGCTCTGACATTCTTTCCACTCCCTCTTCTGCAAAATTTCCCTGAGCCATGTTGGGTTCATTTTTGGTCTGCTTCAGTGATGAGGTGTTGGGGGCCTCTGGGTCTCTGAATCTCTGATTTGGTAGGAGTTGATTTTTCTCTGTGTTAGTCTCCTTCCCCTTTGTGCTGGTATCCAGTTCACCAAGAAAACAGCACCCTTTCTTGTTTTGCCAATTGTTCTTAGTTTCAGCCAGGGCCCTTTTGAGGCATGATGGGGTGGCTCTCTCCTTAGGTTCTACATATATCTGAAAAAGAGAAGCAGATTCTCCAATGGAGAGTAAATTAGCACCAGGACAAATGAGATAACACTTACTTTTTTATAGAGAATTTAATAGGTGTAGGTCCTCTTGTGCCCCATGATTGATGGTAGCTTGATATTGGAGAGTGGGCTTATGTTTGGATATGCTTCTGACTTGTTTCCCAGCTCCAGCTATGGGTCCCGTACCACTGAGGGGATTAGTTAGCTGAATCAAGAGCAGTTGGTTTCCCACCATGGCTGTGTGCCACTATTGCACTTGTGTGAGCATAACAGGTTATTTGCTGCTAAGTAGGTATGACCATGAGTTGCTTGGACAGATGTTGGTCATTTTCCCCCAGTCACCCATGTAGCACCTTCTGGCTTGTTGCAGTCCAATTTGCATTGCTGGTAGAAATCACCCAACCAAGAGCAGCTTCTGGGAAAAGGGGATTTATTTTTGCTTACAGGCTCGAGGGGAAGCTCCACAATGGCAGGGGAAAATGATGGCATGAGCAGAGGGTGGACATCACCCCCTGGCCAACATAAGGTAGACCACAGCAAGAGGAGGGTGTGCCAAACACTGGCAAGGGGAAACCCATAAGCCCACACCCAACAATACACTCCCTCCAGGAGGCATTAATTCTCAAATGTTCATCTGCTGGGAACCTAGAATTCACAACACCTATGTTTATGGGGGACACCTGAATCAAACCACCACATTCCACCCCTGGCCCCCATAAACTGATAACCATACATGATGTAAAAGGCAATGCATTCACCCAACTTTAAAAGTCTCCATAGTTTTTATCAATTCCAATGATGTTCATACATTCCCCATAGTCAAAGATCTTTTAACTGAACCCTAATACCAAAAAATAACCTCAAAAAACCCAGAATGGTACATAACAAATATTCACACTGCAAAAATGGCATTGGGCATAGCAAAGAAACATTCAACCAATACAAGATTTAAAACAACCAGGGCAAATATCAAACTCTGTAGCTTCAAGTCCAGCAACTCTAGCCAGTGACAAATCTTCAAGTTCGATAATTCTAACCAGCAACAAGTTCCAATTCTGCCCCTCCAGCTAGGCTACTCACAGTCCTTCATTGGGGCCAGTAGCTCTCCTTGGCAGCCATCTCATGGTCCCGGCATCTCCACTGGGTCTCCAGTGCAATCCACAGTTCATCCTCATGGCCCCATGGGGTCTTCATGCGGGCATCCAGCAAACCTGCTTCACACTGCCCATGGCCATTTCCAAAACACAAGACTGTGTTGCAAACTCAATGACCCTCTTTCCAGCATTTCTTATACTCCATGATACCAGGTAGGGTGCCAATTTGTTAATCCGGGGGGATTAAAGCAGACTTTGAAGAATAGGACACTCCTTGAGCACTTAGGCCCCTTCAAAAGAGTCAACATTCTTCCTGTTGCCCCAGCGCAGGTCAGCTAACCCAGTCTCAAAGGTTGTAATCTGTCAGTTGAAGCTGAATGGGCAACAGTTCACCCAAAGATTTTTCTTCTGTGCCATATCCCTCTGCTCACACCAGTTCATTTCTACGCAAAGCAACCCTGCACAACTTTTCAGGACCCAGGCATAACAGGAAGCTTCGCACACAAACTGCTAGCCTAGTCCAGGCAAAGCTCTTTCTCACCCTCATAAGCCAAACCTCACAGTCCATAGTTCTTACTGCATTCAGGCCTTTCAACTCTGACTAGAATAGTCCATCAAACTGTACTTACAGCACTGTAAGGCATATCTTAGGCCAAGGTTTTAAATCCTTCCACATTCCTCTTGAAAGTCAGCTCCAAAAGGCCAAAGCCACACAGTCAGGTGTCTAGCAGCAATCCCACTCCTCGTCTGGTTCACATTGCTGGTAGAAATCACCCAACCAAGAGCAGCTTCTGGGAAAAAGAAATTTATTTTGGCTTACAGGCTCGAGGGGAAGCTCCACGATGGCAGGGGAAATGACGACATGAGCAGAGGGTGGACATCACCCCCTGGCCAACATCAGGTGGACCACAGCAATAGGAGGGTGTGCCAAACACTGGCAAGGAGAAACTGGCTATAAAGCCAGTTTCAGCCTGCTCCCAACAATACACTCCCTCCAGGAGGCATTAATTCTCAAATGTCCATCAGCTGGGAACCTAGCATTCAGAACACCTATGTTTATGGAGAACACCTGACTCAAACCACCACATGGCACTAGACACGCTGACTGTCTGGGGACTGACTCTCTTCCAGCTTCCAGCCATGGATTTCTGCTTTGACTGTCTTCTGTGTCAGTTGCCATCTCCCTGGAGCTGGCTATCAGGCTGGCCAGGAGAGAAGACTTCCTGTTCAAAATCACAGCTTCCTCGTAATGTTTCCTGGACCCTGGCGGATGTGGTAAAGGAGACATGTTGTGTGGTAGTCAGTCAGCTGTTTTCTTCTTGTCAGATTGATGGATCTTAGACCTCCCCAGTATTCTCTGGCAGTATGTTTTGTATTTGAGATCTTTTTGGCTGCCAGAACTTCAGGTGGGGGAGCGCTAATAGATTCTAGGATATTCTTTCTATATAGTCTCTACAGCAAAGAATTACTGGGCCCAAAACATCAATAGTATTGAGGTTAACTGACTTCATAGATCACTTCTTTCACTTCCCACTGAGTGGTCATGAACAAGTGCTTTAAACTAGATCTTCGTTTCCTCCATCATGGAACAACACCACAGAGGATAACAATATTGACCTCACGGGATTACTGACAAAGGTAAACCATAAAGCACACGATTCACTTAGGACAGTCTCACATAAAGTAACCATTTTAACATAAAGTAACCATTTTATAAACATCTGGGAATAATATTAATAGCCTGGGAAGCACTCAGAAAACCCTTGTGGATGGTCAAAACAATGGACTAGCTATAGGAGATTTAGGTAGAGCCAGTCACCATGTGGGAGCTCCTTTTCAGGAAGGAGTGAGGTCAGGACCTTCTGAAGCAAGGTCTTTGTGATGCTCAGGTAAGACCCAGCATAGGGTGTCCATGTTAGCATCTAGAGCTGGATTGTATGTCTTTCTTATAAGGCTTAGTCCATTCCTGTACTGTCTTTCCAAGTCCTGAATCTAAACAGCAGCTACAGATTCTGTTTTTATTCTCTTGTTGGCATGGTAGATATCAATCTCCTGCTCCATAACTTAGACACAGTTCAATATGTATTGATTTAATAAAATATCAAAATGCAAACTGACACGCTCTTTGGCCCAGAAATACCAATTCTGTAATTTGATCTTCTGATAAATTTCCTGCTAAAAAATGAGTAGGCACAAGGATGTCTATTATACCATTATTTGTAACAGCCAAATACAAATAACTGTACTTTCCATTAACAACAGGATTATCTAGTTAAAGTTTGACAGCAATGGGATACTAGGTAACTAAAAAAAAAAAAAAAATACAAGAATACAAGAGAACCTATTTTTAACTTACATAAGGGAAAAAAGAATTTGAAGGCTATTCAAAAACTGATAATATCTGTTATCTCTTTGAGGAGAAAAACTCCAGTGGTCAGGGTGGGGTAGAAGAAACCTTATGTACCCGTGTATATTCCTTGAACTACGTGAATGGGTTACTCATTGAAAGTATAAGTAAAATATGGATTAGCTGCATTGCTAGTCACAAAAAATCTCGCCTGTTGACTGAATAAAACTAGGAAGTGGGGTCTCTGAGCCAGCTAGATGACTATATGTCAGGGCTGTGTCACTTCAAGGAGCAAATATCCCAGCTTTTGTCTGTGATGGACTAGGAAGGATCTGGAACAAGCCAGGAACCTGGTAATATAAGTAAGATGCCCCAGGAGAGAAGCTATACTTTCTAAGTTGGGTTTCACAGTTCACCTTAGCCTGCACTGCTCAAGGAGAGTCTGTATTAAAAAGGGACAGCAGAGATGCATGAGAGTGAACAAGCCTCTCTCTGGGCTGCCTGACAACTCCTGGACCTCCAGGATCTGCTGAGTTTCCCCTCATCTCTGGGAAGCCCCTGACCCCCTACTTCCCACATGGGCTCTTTATCCCCTCCAGCCCTCCACATGGCAGGAGCTCTTTGGACTTTCTTTTCTTTCCTCTCTAAGTCTCTTTTTATGATTTGTCCAGACCCACCACGTTGGCTCTCAAACAACATGGATGTGTTCATTCTGTTTCCCTTGGTCCTGTACTTCCTTCAATAAATAAAATAATTTAATAATAAAAAAATAAAAAGCGTGCATAACTTTAATCCCAGCACTTTGGGGGGCAGAGGTAGGAGGATCCTCATGAGTTGGAGGCCACCCTGAGACTAGTGAATTCCAGGTCAGCCTGGACTAGAGTGAGTCACTACCTCAACCCCCCCCCAAAAAAATTTTCTTTTAAAAGACAGTATACAAGGATCAGAAATAATGGGTACAAGTTACAGGGATGGAGATTTCTGCTCAGCCTAAGGAATGATATTCTAAAGTTAGAACAGTCATAGTAAAATGAACCATCCTTGGGAGGCAGTTCGCTCAATGACTCTGAATGTGGTTAAATGGTGACTAAATGGTCACACACAGGGATGCCATAGAGCTGTCGGCCATCCTGTGGCTTATTGGGCCATCTTTGAATCTTTGTATGGGCACAAGGAGAGCCACCAAATGGGTGCTTTTACCTCTTTCTTTTTCTACATGTAAAGTGAGTCAGTCTCACAGATGCATCAGGAGTCACTTGCTGGCAGTCAGCTTTCAAGAACAGCCACATCTGTAAACACTGGAAGCAGTTCTCTTGCCAATGGCACTCGGCTTGTAGTCACCATGAACCTTGGGGTTCAGGCTAATCCTTTGCTTTTCTAATATCATAATAGTCCTACATTCTCTCAGCCAACAAATTTATGCTGTTACAAATTTATGCTGTCAGAGTAAGGTAGGGTAGGGTTTTATGAACTGGGACCTGCCCAGAAGACAATGATACTTGATATGGCAATTCTGTTTCAAGAGAGGAGAAAGTAGAAAACAAAGAATTCTGAGAAAGACATTCTCCTCCCCACACCAACAGTTTATTTGACACAAAGGAAGTATGAGGAAGAATAATGAAGGATAAAGGAAAGAAAGCTGCTTGGGGCTAAGCCAAATAAACTTAAATGGCTTAAGGAATAAATCGGTGGAGTAATTCGAATCATGGGCAGGTGCTAGAAATGTAATTTAGTAAATGCTCGGGACCTGCCAAAGAAGAGAAAAATGTGTTGCTTTGAGATCATTTCCCAGTAGCTTCATAAAAGAAAACTGATTACAGGAATTTAATAAGTAAAACAGAGCCAGAAATATTGTAATCAAATGAGTTTTTAATTACATTTCAAGCAGAAAAAAATTCCAATTTGTGCTCCCAGGATTTAAAAAAAAAAATAAGTTCTAGAGAAATGCTTTTGTAGCAGGAAAATAACACAAACACTAATTTCCATAGGAATTACAGTAGTCATTTTAATTAAAAGGCTTGAGCAGAGTAAAGAGGAGCTGATGCCAAACCATGCTAAATAAAACCATAGCAGTCACTGCTACCTAACACTATTGTCTAAAAGAAACACAGAGCCTGAGTGAGGATCAGGCATCTGCATTTTTCTCATGGGAATGAAGGGGATTTGATTGCTGACTGAGTTATTATGCTGTCTTGTTTTATTATCATATGAAATCACTGGTACAACTAATTTTAAAATAGGTGTTTTTGTTTAGTGTAATAAAAATCACTGGAGGGAGGGAAGGGAGAAGGAAGAAGAAAAAGAGGGAGAGAATGAATTCATTTTGTAAGGTCTATTAGTTACTCTACTCACTGCTGTGACCAAATACCTGACCAGAAGCAGCTTAAGGAAGGAGAGGACTTTTTCTGGGTTAAAGTTTTGAGAGGACACATTCTATCATGGGAAGGTGTGGAAGCAAGAGCAAGAGACCACTAGTCACATTGCAGCCACAGTCAGGAAGCAGAGAGTGAACAGGAAGTAGAGCCAGACTGTAAAACATGAAGGCCCACCCCCAGTGAGCCACTTGCTTGAGCAAGGCTCCACCACCTAAAGATTCCACAGCCTTCCCTAACAGTGCCATCAGCTAGGACCAAGTGTTCAAACACATCAGCCCATGGAGATATAATTTTATATTCAAACCATAGCATCCCACCCCTGGTCCCCATAGGCTCATAATGCAAAATGTATTAAGCACAACTTCAAAAGTCTCTGTAGTTCCAACACTATTCAGAAGAGTAAGTACAAAGTCTCTTCCATGACTAAGGCAAATTCAATTGTATGAGCTCCTGTAATACCAAGAAGTAAGTTACAGACGTCTAGAATGCATTGGCATAGAATCCAAAAGGAAGAATGAGAGCATTGCAAAGAAAGATTAGAGCAAAGCAAGAAGACCTAAACACATTAGAACAAACTCTAAATATTGAAACTCTACATCTGGCATCTGGGATTTGTGATGAAATTGCTAGACTCCAAAGAGTTTGAGTAGCCTCACCCTTCTAGATTTTCTATCCAACATACATATAGCCTCTGTCTTGTGCTGCCTCTGAGCATGCAGCTTTGCTTGGCAAACATCCCATGATCCTGGCATCTCCAACACACTGGGGTCTCCATTGTATCTTAGATTTCATCTGTATTGCTCCGCTCAGTGGATTCTCAGGGCCTTATTGCAAATGAATATGACCCTGCCTCACACTGTCCAGCCTCAACTGATCCCTGAAACTGTGGACCAAGAAGATGCCATGACCCCTTTAATCTTACATCTTTCAAACCAATACCATATGGATGAGGCTGCCAGTTTTTATTGACAGCTTAGGGTAATGCCTGCCCCCCTTACACCCAAGCTGTGGCAGCTTTTTATACTCCTTGGCTGCTGAATCTGTGGTAACATCTTCCTCAGGACCTTTCCTACTGTCCCAGTAAAGAGAGCAGCTTAAGGAAGGAGAGGACTTTTTCTGGGTTACAGTTTTGAGAGGACACATTCTATCATGGGAAGGTGTGGAAGCAAGAGCAAGAGACCTCTTTAGTCACATTATTCTCACCAATCTGTTTAATCTTTTTAACAATTACATATGATTTGTCAATAGCAGTCTCTTTCTATGGAACATCAAACCATTCTCTTCTAGACTTCACGATTTGCTAATCTTTTTACTCTTACTCTCTTTCACTGTAGGTCTGAATAAGAGCAGTGAGTTATAATTATGACACAGACCCACTCCCACCTTCAAATTTCTTGTGCCAAATAGAATAGCCTATAACTTTTAATGTCATCCTTACTTGAGTTCCCAAGACATAGACAGAATGTAGCCATATTCTTTGCAAGAATACCACATGAACTATCTCAAGCCCAGTTACCAGTAGATCCTCATTCCCTTCTGAAACCTCGTGAGCTGTCTCCTCTATCCATGTTTCTCTCAGCATTTTGATCTTCTAAACTCCCACCAGAATGGCTCCTTAAGCTCTACTCATAGCATTGTAGAGCTTCTCTAGTCCAAAGTTCCAAACTCTTCCATATCCCTCCTACAAGCCATTCCCAAACACCTTTGAACCACACAGTCAGGTTCCTACAATAACAACCCCACTTCTCAGAAGCAATTTTCTGTATTAGTTATTCTGCTCATTGCTATGGGCAACTACCTGACAGATACAGCTTAAAGAAGGAAAGGGTTTATTTTGGCTGATAACCCTGGATTGAGGGTCCATCATGGAAGAGAAGCATGATGATAGGAGTAGGAAGACAGCAAGTCACATTGAATTCATTCAGGAAGCAGAGGGAGAACAGAAAGTGAGGCTCAATACCAATTCCCTATAAGTCACTCCCTGCAGCGAGGCTCCTATTGTAGTCAGCTCCACAGTGCTGGGATGAATTTCTAAACCAGACACAGTTTATGGGAGAAGGGGTTTAATCTGAAGCTTAAAGATCCAGGGGAAGTTCCATTGATGGCAGAAGATACAACCAAACAGAGAAATACAATCACACCACAAGCAAGAGCAAACTAGCAGGGAGCACAGGTCAGTGCTCAAGTACTCTGAATACATTTAGGCTGTAAGTCAGATCCACCCCCAAACACCTTTGGGCCGGACTCAGGATCTGCCCTCCATTGACACCTCTTCCAGCCAGGTGGATGGAAATCCAACTTACAAGCTTTAATAAAATTCCTGATCCTATTGGGAGACATACATTCAAACTACCACAGCTCCCCTTCTACAACCTTCCCAAACAGCACCACCAACTAGAGAGGAAGTGTTCAAATACTTGAAACTGTCATTTACATTTCACATTCAGACCACAAATAGGGAACTGATATGAAAAGAGATGCTACTCTTACCCGGTTAAACCTCCCTATTCATTTGGACACCTTATTTTTCTGGGATTTCAACCCCCACTCAACTCCCTTAACTTACATTTAATTACATTTCCCCATACTTTTGTACTGCTCTAGAGTGGGACAGTTAGTTGTTTAAGGGTATATATGAAGTTTACTATTAGGTGGGAAGGCTCTGAGTAAGGCATTTCACCATTCTCAACAGCACAAGGTAATCTTCCAGTTGAAGGACTATGCAATGGATTACTCCTTAACCCCCAAACATGCCTGAAGAAAGCTTCTCAGAGGGTAGGTAGTGATCTCATTCATTTTTGTCCCTTTTTGATGAATGTGACCCACCCACAAGTCGTCTACATGGGACCAGGGTTATAATCTGTGGTCAGAGAAAAATAGGCCCAAAGCATAAAGTAGGAACAATACCATTCCAAAGGCCAACACTCCCATACCCCTATGTTCCTTCTATTATTTATTACTCTCTAGGAGAAAATTAAACTACCTTATAGGGCTTAATGTAACAGAAGAGAGAAACTTCATTCATCCATAAAGATAGAGGTTTAGATGATTTAACAAGTTAGACAACATGAGGGATAAAATTCAAGGTGAAACCCATGTGTTTATAATGATTATCTTCTCAGTTATAAAAGTAAAATTTATTGATCTTCCTTTTAAGCCTGTTTCTGTGCTTCTCAAAATTAACACACTACTTAGGGAATATATAAAGCAACTACAAAGGAAAGACACTGCTTTTTTGTTTTGTTTGTTATATGTTTGTTTGTTTGTTTTCCTTTATGGCCCAGGGTAGTCTTGAACTCAGTTTGTGGTCCCAAAGTTGTTATTTTCTCATTGCTGGGATAAAACATCTGACCAAAAGGGATTATTTTGGTTTACAGCTTCCAGGGAAAGCTTCATCCTGGCAGGGAAAGGATGGTAGAGCAGAGGCTTGGTGTCACATTTTTCCATATCAACTGGCAGAAAAATAAAAATCATTAAGAATAAAACTGAGCTCTCACAAGGGGAAAGCTGGGTTATAACACTCAAAGGACTGACCCCCAGCAACACCTCTTCTAGCAAGGCTCTACCTTCCCAACCTGCCACCAGGGGGGCCAGACGTTCAAAACACATGAAGCTCGATCAGAAATACATGAAGCAATGAGAAGCACTTTACATTCAAATGAACACACTCCGCAATCCTCAAATGCCAGTCCTCCTGCCTCTGCCCTCCAAGTATGGGGATTGCAAGTTTATGCCACCACATCAGATGAAGAAAAAGCATTACTTTTTTAAACTACGAAAATAAACAAACACACCACTTATATCTTCAAAGGATAAAAGACAATTTTTAAAAAATAAAATGTAGGTCTTGAAATATTGCTTTGTAGTTAAGGTGCTTGCCTGCAAAGCTTAAGGGCCCAGGTTCAATTCCCCAGAACCCAGTAAGCTAAATGCATTAGGGGTAAATGTGTCTGGAGTTTGTTTGCAGTAGCTAGTGGCCCTAGTGCACCCATTCCATCCCCCCCAATAAATAAATAAAAATATTTTTTAAAAATGTAGCCTAAATCTTCTTGTTTCCAGTGCTGGTGATTGAGTCCAGTGCTTTCCATGGATTAGAAAGCAGCTCTATCACTAAATATCCCCAGCCCTTATTTCCTGTTTTGTTTTGTTTTTCAAGGTAGGTTTCACTCTAGCTATGTCGTCTCACTATGTAGTCTCAGGGTGGCCTTAAACTCATGGTGATCCCCCTACCTCTGCCTACTAGGTGCTGGGATAAAGATGTGTGCCACCACTCCTGGCTCTTTATGTCCTTTTTGTTGAACTGTCCCCAAAAGAAAAAAGACACCCAAAACCCCCTTTGTTGTATATGTTCTACATGAATGGCTTCATTTATATTTACATTTATTATTATTTACAGACGGATGCTGAATAGCTGTGTCTGCAAATCATATTTTACTGGTTGAATATATGGAAGCCTTTAATAATGAAAAGTGAAATTTAAACTAATAAAGAAACTTATAAGGGCTGGGGATGTAGCTCAGAGGTAGAGCAGTTGTCTAGTATGTGCAAGGCCCTGGGTTTAATTTCTGACACCATTATTGAAAGATAGATAACAGATGAGGAATATAGTTTAAAGGAAAGATAACTAACTCTCTAAACTCTGAAATTTGCTTTTTAATTTAACAAATCGTTGAAGCAAACAATAATGACATTTTCCTGTCAAGCAGAGTGTGTATATATATCTCCCTTTGTCCTGTAGAATGTTTACCTACTGCTGCTTAGAGTGAGGCTGTAGCCACAGTACAGAGGCAATATCCTCAGCCCAGCCCTGTCTCTGTGTGGATTCTGATGTAAAAGCTTCAGAATGGCTCCTGAGCATTAAATTCAAATGAGCCACCTTACTGTCTGGGTTCTCATCCCACTATAAAGGCCTAGCCAGGGCCTGTGTGGCTGAAAGCTTAAGCCATTTGGGAGTAGGGGGACTCTTCTCTTTAAATATGAATGAATGAATGAATGCAAAAGAAAATACTTAGAAGAATTTGAGGATTGGATGCAATAAGGACCCTGAAGCGTGAGCTGCATTAGCAGAGCAGTCCATCTGCCCCTGTCCGACCACACTCGCTGTGGCCTCATTACCTCCACAGGCCTCCATCACTTGCCTCCACTCCCCTTTCCCTTCTTTTCATTGTATCTATTTTTATGTGTGTTCCCATGTCGATATGTGTTTTCAGCTCTTTTTACCTTTGCAAGAGGAGTTCTTTCTCCTGTCTCAGAAATTTACCTGAGTTTTCCTATTTGGCAAAGTCCACCCAAGGGCATGTGTGGCAGAACCATTTGCAGGCTTGTTTTTGTAAACATCTAAGTTCCCAGTCCACTGAGATCCAGAGCTCTCTGTGGCAAGCAAAGACACTCATACTAACAGGTATGTGTGAGCTGATATTTTGTCTTCTGTCTTGCTTGAAGTGGTTTTCAAACAGGGTGGGGGCTGGAGAGATGGCTTGGCATTAAGGCGCTTGCCTGCAAAGCCTAAGCACCCATGTTCTACTCTCCAGGTGTCATGTAGGCCAGACACACAAAGTGACACATCTGCACAAGGTGGCAGGCACATGCACACAAGGTGGCGCATGCCTCTGGAGTTCGACTGTAGTGGCTGGAGGCCCTGGCACACCAAGTCTCCCTCTCTTTCTCTCAATCTCACTCTCCCACAAAAAACGAAAGGAAAAAAAAAAAAAGAAAGAAAATGGGAGTTTACAAAACAGACTCTCCCTGAAGTTGTAATACAACCAACGTTTTTATCTTATTTTTCCACTTTCTTCAAAGATTCTATTAATACAACATGATGGTGTTGAGTGCATATTTACTTCTCATAATTGGTGCCTGCTTCCCAACACGACCACCATTTCATTTCCTGTAGTCCATTTCCATTCCTCCTGTAAGTGAAAGGTGAAAATTCCATCTCTCAGTGACACAGGGTCCTCTCTCCCCATGTTTCTTCTTTTGTTTCAGGCCTTGGTGAAGGTCAATGTGAAACTGAAACCGATGCTGGATTCAGTGGCTGCAAACCGAAAAAAGTGGGAAGAGCTGCACCAGAAAAGGTCATTGGCATCAGCTGCGCCCCGCACACCTGCCAAGGTCACAGCGGGAGGGGAGGACAGGAAGTAAACCACAGTCTTCCCAGAACTGCTGCGAAACGATGCAGGCCTGAAGGAAGGGTCAGCCTTCACCAGCCACATCACCCTTCTGTTCTTTTAGCTCAGACAGACCTCAAGTCTTGGCTATGCTGGGAAGCATAGCTGGGCTTGCTTGAAAGCATAGTCAGCAGCAGAGGGACGGAAGGACAAAGGAGGAGGTAAGACAGGGAGGAAGACCATCGACTTCCTTTAAGGACCCCACACTGCTTGAGACAAAGGGGCAGTGAGTGGATTGGGTCTATGGGCTGAGGACGGTCAGCTCAGCTCACTCTGAGGTGAGGGAACACAATGGTGAAAGCGTTACTCACACTGCTTCTTGACACATATGTACAGTATATGGCTCTTTCCTGCTACAAGCCATTTGCTGCCTGCCTTTGCAGCCTTTGCTGGAGTATCCTTTTGTGCCAGACTATCCCAGGGACCCAGGTTTGCATTCTATAGAGATATTTCATTTTTAAACCCTACAACTTCTTAGTAATGCACCAAGACTGTTAGAATCACCTGCCTAAAAGATAAACTTGTTGTCCTTGTTAGTCAATCAATCCCAATACACAGCCCACAAAGGGCCCATAGTAAGAAGATAGTAAACGTGTTCATCTGTTTGATTTGCAGCTACATTGTGATCATGGCCCCCCTTTTCCAGAATTTTTTAATCTAGCCCTCATTGTAGACCAAAACTTCCCCCAGGAGGAATGGATTAATAGATTTAATTAAAGGAAGAAGGAAATGTATAGCCAGATATTCCACAAGTGACACACAAGTGTTGTAACTATTTCTAACACTGAGAGATATTTCATAGGACCCAGCAGAGCCATGGAGACTGAGCATGGACTAGCTTGAAGTTTCTTAGTGATACATTCATTTATTTAATTGAGAGAGAATGGGCATACCAGGACCTCTAGCCACTGTAAATGAACTCCACACACAGGTACAACCTTATGCATGTGACTACGTGGGTACTAGGGAATCAAACCTAGGTCCTTAGGCTTTACAGGCAAGCATCTTAACCACTGAGCAATCTCTTCAACCACAGAAATATTTATTTGTGACAGATACAGAAAGATGCAGACAGAGAGAGAGAGAAAAAAAAAAAAGAGAGAGAGACAGTGGATATAGGGATGACAGGGCCTTCTGCCATTGCAAAGGAACTCTAGACACATGCACCACTTTGTACACCTGACTTTACATGGGCCCTGGGGAACTGAACCCAGGGCTTCCAGGTTTGAAAGCAGTACCTTTAATCACTGAGCCATCTCTCCAGCCAAGTATGTTTAAAATGTAAGAAATAATGCTAGAAAGATTGAGAAATAACCATCTGAGCAGAAAACACATCTTCTATAGGAAGTTACATTTACAATCAATAAAAATAAACTGCAATAAATAGATGTAATCACCAGGATACTTCTTTGCTGAACACTTTACCTAAGACACTAAGAACATGGCCTGTCTCATTCAGAGAACACTGGGCTAGAAGATGAACATCTTTCCCTCCCTTTGGCAGTATTGGCTTTGGACAAGTCAATAAAATTTTCTATTTCCTTTGTCAAATGAGATACTAGGAAAAGATTTTTCAAACATCTTGATCTTAGGACTCTTGGTCCAAATAATTATTTCCAGGAATACCCAAGACATCAAACATCTAAAAGCAAAAGTCCTTTCTGAAACAGGTCTGAACTTCCAAAGCCTACACAAATCTTCATCTCTTTTGAGTATAGCCATGATGCTCCACAGAGGAACTCTTGACAACTTTGAAAATCCCTGGATTGGGAGATGTGGATATGGCTCAGAGGTTACAGGCACTTGCTTGCAAAGTCTGTCAGCTTGGGTTTGATTCCCCTGGGTTGATAGTGACACATGCATCTGAAGTTTGTTTGCAGCCACAAGAGACCCTGGTGTGCATACACATGTGTGTGCAAATGCACATGCGCACGCACGCACGCGCACACACACACACACACACATACATAAATAAATACTTGATTAAATAATTAAATAAAAAAATAGAAAATCTATAGAATGGATAAAACCTGAGTTTATTTCAGGTTTGAAAAATCAAAAATATGGGCCAATTTTCAAAGGGGCTTGCTTTTCTGGAACAGAGGACATCCAGGAGACATTTAAAGATGGGTGGTATAAAATAAAGTTTCCAAAACAGAAATGAGGGGAAGTGGATGATCATAAAAAGAAGTCAGATTTGTTATGGCAAGAAGTGAAGGAAAAGGAAATTATAAATTGGGTAAAGAAGAAGAAAATTAGAAGTCCAGTACAAGAAAGATAGGGACTAAAGCCAGTGGGTAAGAGAACTGGGAAAAGAGAGATGAAAGTCAATCCAAATAAAGAGAAATGGCACTTCCAACACCACAAAAACTGAAGGTGCAGAATCCTGTCATAAATAGAGGAGAGAGACAACTGAGCAGGGAGGGGTAGACAAAGGGGAGAAAGAGTGGGTGCCCTCAAAAATAATGTTCCTAGCTACCCTTTACAGCTGTCTCTGCAGGGAAGCCTGAAGAAACCAGGGGAGAAAATGAGTGCAGGAAAAATTGCCTCCACAGAGCAGGTAAGAGGAGGCTGTTCAGATTTATGGATTTTATTAAGCCAGTTTTCTGAATCACTCTGCTATAAAGGAAAATAGCTTCTGCAGGACTGCCCCCTCCCCTCCAGGTGAGGAACAAAGAGGGGTGGGGTTAGGAACAGACCCTTGTCTGCAAGATCATCATGTGTCCTCCTCTCAGAAGCACTGCAGGTGTTTCTGGGTATTGTACCATATCATGTTAATATCACAAACGGGAATTGAAAAATCAGTTCACGTGGGGCAACAATGAGCTCACATCTGTTATTCTTCCTAACAATAAATAAATAGATAGATAACCAGACAAACAGATGCCAGTCCATCTACATCAAAATTTTAAAGTGTGTGCTTTGTGATAAAACTGGTCCCAGGGTCTTTCAGATACTGCAGGCAACTACAAGCACTGTAGCTACCCTGAACGTTAATTCTGCATATTGCTAAGGGGAATGTAATTTATAGCACAAACCCTATGGTTTCCACTAAGGGTGAATTTTCCTCTCATTTTCTTGCCTTTTTATTGGCTTCACTGCACGGTTGCCAATAGCAACATCCACTGGTAGCAAGGGGAGTTCAACACCATTGCAATCTGCCATACAGTGGAGCCCTGACAATGTCAACCATCAATCAAGTAGCTGTTTGTAATTGCCTCCATCTATTTCTCCTGTCTCAAGGTATCTTTTCTATTGTGGGTAAAGATTCAGAAACTGCTGACTAATGCCATTGGTCTGTTCCTTCCATGCCCATGGAGTGGTGTAAAAGAGGGTAGCAGTCCTCCCGGAGCCACAACCCTGAAGGTTAGTGGTTGGCTCCTGGGACTTGGGGATATATTTTTTTAATCCCTCTGTAAAATAATTTGTTGTTTCTCAAGAAGGTGAAGTATGGATGCTTCCCCATATTCTGTAGACCTTGCTATTATTTATGAATGGAGATAGGCATTTCTTGAGCATTCTTGTGAACCTCAAACTGACCAGATTATGTTTGTTTCCTCAGATCTTTTGGTATTTACAACTGAAATGACTTCATCCCACTTTTTCTTTTTAAAAATATTTCATTTATTTGAGAGAGAGAGAAAATGGATGAGCCAGAGCTGCCAGCCACTGTAAACGAACTCCAGATGTTTGCACCCTCTTGAGCGTTTGGCTTACATGGGTACTAGGTAATTGAACCTGGGCCATTAGGCTTTGCAGGCAAGCGCCTTCACTGCTAAGCTATCTCTCCAGCCCCCATGCCACTTTTTCTATGAGAAGTATTTTTTTCAGATATGTTATTTATTCATATTAGTCACTATGTAAATAATACATGTACACCTTACAACTCAGCAAGCCGTTCTGGCAGGTAGGAACAGCTTGGCCTACTACAAGGGGTGCCCATGCATGCACAATAGAACAGGACCCCATCCTAGCAGGTTGCTGGCTGGACCCATCATCTTGGGACTCTACAGGTCTCAGGTTTTCCATCTGATAAATAAAAACACTGATTTTTATGCAGTTTCCACATCAAAAGACCAAGCTATGTTTTGCTTTTGATAATTCTCACAGATAATTTTCTTCTTTACTTTTCACAAATAAAATAACAAACCTAAGGAAGTCATCTTCTCACTAAAGACAAAAAATTTACACACATGGAGTAGGTACAAAAACAATCATGGTAGTTGGGCATGGTGGCGCATGCCTTTAATCCCTCGGGAGGCAGAGGTAGGAGGATCGCCATGAGTTCAAGGCCACCCTGAGGCTACATAGTGAATTCCAGGTCAGCCTGAGCTAGAGTAAGACCCTACCTCAAAAAAGAAAAACAAAACAAACAAACAAACAAAAAATCCTACTACTAGTATCTGAGCCTGGTACAAGTGATGGTGAAAGATATGGTCATCAGTACATGTTTATAAATATAGTTTCTCTTTATTTCATAAAGAATGATTTTAGATGATCTCATATCTGTCTCCTATGAATGGGAGTCATTAATTTAGAATTAAATTTATAAAGTGAATTGCACATATGTTTCCTCTGTTTCTGAAATCTGAGATGCTTCCAGGTATTTTATATTTGCAAATATGTTGGACTTAAAACAACCTTCAAATGTGTTGCATTAGTGTGATAACAATATTATATTATGCTCCTGGAATTCAGTTGCTTTTTGTGTGTCAAATTTATCATAATTTATCCACTTCTCTTAGGTCATTAAACTGAGTCTGCTCAATTTCCTTTGCAGTACAATTATTTTAAAATCCATTTCTCCTGCAGACTATTATGAATTACAGACAGGCCAAAAAAAAAAAGCACCATCCTCAGTCACAGTGTGAAACAACTGCCTTCAAGTGAGACAGAAATTTAAACATGTTTGGGAAATATTTAAATGTAAAAAAAAAAAGTTGTGTTGGTGTGGAAAAAAATTACCGAAAGGATTCATTAAAGCAACTGACCAGAAACTAATTTGGAACCCTAAAAGCTCTGGCATGTCACTGTCAGTGAAGTTTCATTACTGTCTTCCGATTAGCTGTCTCTGAAACTGTCACCCTGCCATAGGTCGTAAAGAACTCCCAAAGCTCAAATGTACCACAATGTAAAGGTTAAGTCTGGCTACAGTGAGGCCAAAACCTCATATGCTTCCTAAGTGAACAATAAGAGAATAAAAAATATAGATGGCAGAAATAAAATAAGATCATGACCAGCCTTTGGGTTTAGGTTTAGATTTTAAATGAGTAGAGCTCAATGGGTGTATTTGGCCTGTGTCACTCCTTTTCCTCAACTAGGAATTTTGGGTTGCACATATTTTTAACTTTGATTTTGAATATTCTTGCACGTTTGTACGTCTCAGCAGTACTAAAGACAGGTTATTAATCTGTGTAGCCTATCTATGCCAATGTCACTGGTTGTATACTCTGATGCAAAAATGTTTCCTACAAAGTAAATGAAGTGCTTGCTGTGAAAATGTGTTGAGGCCATAATCTATCTGTGTTCATATTCTGTGTAATTATGTACTGGAATCTTCATCTTTCTTTTGCTTTCGTTTAGGTTTAGATTAAATCATGTTTAGGCAAATTTGAAAACGCAGCGTAGAGTGGAAATAGAAGGCTAGATTGTGTAGTCCCATTTCCTTGTGGAAATACTGTTTTTGCCACTTTTTTGTATGTACAATAATCTAAAAAGGATCCCCTACGGGGTTGCTTCCTAATTGCCATTGTTTCATACAAAAGAAGGGAAATACGTGTTCAGCGGAGCTGTCTGAAGCCCTTCCCTTTGTGTGGCTTCCCCGGGCTGAAGTTGCATTGCAAGGGTGCTGCATTCAAGACTGCTTGGCCACTCTCAAGCAACTAACCCATGATTGTGAAACAGACTGCTTTAAGAGAACTGAGAATCCTTGTTTTTAATAAAAGGCTTCATGTTTCACTTACACTCTGGAACAATCTTCCTTTTGCGAGGGGCTGAAAGAAGGAAGCATGCATCATCCGAAGACCAACAATTTAAATTTTGACTCTCAGCCCATTCACTCCGTTTTGATCTGTGATGTCTGCCTGTGTGAGAGGGAGACTGGAACAGCATTTTTTTTTTTTTTAATGGAAAAGGGGTTCTTGGAGTTATTAAGGGTTTTTTTTTTTTTTTTCTTTTTTTCTTTTTCTCTTTTTCTGGTAGTAGGGCAGTCTGCAGCTAAACGCTGGGTGCCTGTGTGTTACACATGGGCAGTTACACAGGAGGACCACATATACACAAGCCTCCCGGCCTCTGTGACGCTATACAATTACACAGTGGCTTCGGTGATTAAACTTTAAAATTCTAACGCCATTGTGCCTGTTCGATTAGAACAAACGGCCACAAATGATCCAAAGCCAATTCAAAGGACGGCAGAGGAGGTGGCCCGGGCGAGGGGAGAGGGGCCGCGTGGCCCTCTAGCGGCCACCACCAGCATCACCGCGTCGGCTGCGGCAACGCCTGGCTTGGCTTCCTCCTGGTGCTTCGCAGCCTGAGGTTCTAAAGAGGGGTGGGCAGGATGAACCACGCACCCACGGGAGGGCTGCGGACTAGTGAGGGAAGGTCGGCGAAGTAGGTCTGATGCAGAAAGTGCTGCATGAACACATGGGCTTATAGTAGTGTTTGAATGGCTGTTTTACCTTCCCTGAACCCCTTTTATAAACCATCATGCTATTGGGATCTCTTTGATAGGTTAATTCTGATAATAAAATTGTAAACTTCAAAATGAAGCTGCTTACCAAAATCAAAGTATGCACTAGAAAGAGATCTAGTTAAAATACGAAGAAAGATGGAACTCCCCTTGAGAAATCTTAGTGAGGGGTCACGACTCACGAAGCATACATGTTCCCAAGTGCTGACTCAGCATAATCTTGCAAAATGTCTCCAAAGACTGAATAGATGCTCCTACAAATTATTCAACCGCATTACCAATTTGACACTAGTTCATTATTTTCTTCTCTGTTTACAGTGGAGATGGGCTTGGGGAGATAAGGATGTAATGTTCCTGAGCTGCCAACTGGCCATCCTGAATAAAATGATCTGGAATCAAAGGGGAAAAGAAATAACTGGAAAATGATTGTGCAGAAGGACATCCTTTACTGAGGAAGAGGTTTGCCCAGAGCTGTGATTGAAACACTCACAAAGTAACAATGTTTAACTATAAGAGCTAGTCAATTTGCAGGGCAAATAAGAAAATATGTCCCCCAACTACATGTAAAAACAAATGATAAGTACACTATAATGTAAACAGGCCATGATATTTCATCACCTCATGTTTTGGCAGGGAAAATGCTAAAGAACCAAATACTATGCGTTTAGCTCCTATAAATCTTGCCCAACTGCAGTTTGTCTTTAGGTTAAATATACAGTGAAATTGGCCCTGTGTCTTGCAGCATTTTCTCGATCCCTGACTCCTTTCTACAAGTCTTTAACTCACTTTATTACAATCACTAAGTGCTTTCCTATTGCCGGACATGGTTTTATAGACTTACTTTTGCACTCCAACTTTTCAAGGTTCTACTGCAAACAAAATGATCCTTTGTATTTTAAAATATTTTGCCTAGTTTGCTTTCCAGGATTCCATCATTAATTAAAGACCTTCTTTTACCTCCCCTCTCAAAAATAAAAATGAACCTACTCCCCAACTACCTATCAGAGACTAAATAAAAGTCAGTCTAGAGCCCGGCGTGGTGGCACACGCCTTTAATCCTAGCACTCAGGAGGCAGAGGTATGAGACCGCCCTGAAACTATATCGTGAGTTCCAGGTCAGCCTCGGCTGGAGTGAGACCGTACCTCAAACCTCCCCCCCACAAAAAAGTCAGTCTATCACCCCACTAGTGATGGTCATGTCAATTTCACAGTGTGACTGGTACACTCATTTCATTCTGAAAATGACCCTGGCCTCCATCTGTCTAAGCCAATGTCCTGGCTTTTTTCAAGCTAGGCTTCTATGAAGGAGGAAGACAAAATGGCTGTGCTCCTGCCCACTTCAGCTGCATGTTCATCGACCCAAAGAGGAGAGCCACAACTGCTCCCTGCAGGATAAAGGAAATTGGGAGGAGAGAAGAAAGTCCTTTCAATTTTCATGGGCTCTGGGGGAAGAGTCCAAGTCTCACTCTAACCCAGGATGGCATGAAACTCACAGTGATCCTTCTACATTAGCCTCCCAAATGCTGGGATAAAAGGTGTGAACCAGTACAGCTGGATTTCCTTGTATTTTTAAAAAATAAGTTGTTAAAAGCTAAATGCTTTTCACTACCTAAATACAACCCTTCAAATATAAAAACAAGACACGAAGAGCAATTTCTTGTGTCAGTGTGCGGTCATCCTAATAGAGACTTATTCAAGATAACTAACCATGTATAAAGTATTGAGCCTAAGTTCCCCAGGGATGAGTGTCCCGTCCCGCGGGACCTAGTTATTCATGGGGGCGAGGAGGACCCTAACCTGAAATAAGATGGGCAAGAGAGAGGAAGAGACTCAAGCAAATGTACACTTGTCAAGAGTCCAATTTTATTGAGCCACAGTGGCCTTTTTAAGGGGTTAGGGTTAGGGTTTTGGGGGGGGGGCTGGAGGAGGCAGGTGATGGAAAGTTACAGAATCTTCTTGGCCTTTGGCCTAGGACAGTTTGCGGTTATTCCGAGAATTCACTGTACAGTTCTCATGTCTCTGCAGTTGCCAGGCAGGGTGTTAATTAGTTAGGTGTGGCGGGTGGGGGGATGGAATCAGTTAGGTGTGGTGGGGTGGGGGGAATGAGGAAAGGTCAAAAGTTGCTCAGGGCAGAAGTTGCTCAGGACAGAAGTTTGCTCAGGGCAGAGGTTATCTCAGGGCAAAGGTCTGTTCAGGGCTCATCTCCTCGTCTCCAACAGATGAGTGTAAGGCAGCCTACCAGTTGTGGAGAAGACACACTGCCCTCTTTACTATGCAGTGCCATGGGCCAGCATCCCTCCATCACACACCTCATGGCAAAAGGTGTGCCAGGTCAGGCTAAGAGAAACCTCAGAGTAGGGCACAGTAATATTCTTCAACTGCTTTCTGTGGAAACCTCGAGTGAGCCAATGCCCCACTTTACCTTCTTGAAATGGGTGCAATTTGTCCCTTTCATAATGTTGATGCATTAGGATGTTCCTTGTCTGGTGGTGTCCAGGAAGACATATCTCTGCCAATTCTCATTGAAGGTGAAGACTTCAATAAGTGCCTATGATATAAGACTTGCACACCTACTTAAGCCACCTTGCAATACTAGGAGATACACAGCTCCCACTAGTCACTTCCCAATACCTGCTTGAAGTTGCAGTTCAGCAATGGGTGTTCAAAGTATGCTGTCTATACTTAGTTATTATGAAGCAAATTAATTAATCACATTTTTAAAAATACCAATTTTCCCTCATTCACACTTGACACCAAAGACTGGAGAGACCTGATGAACTATTGGGATGGATTATAGAGTTACTATTCACTATTTCCTACTAAACCTAGCTTGCTGATCATGGCTCTGCCTCTATTACCTGAATATAATGTTGAGGAAATTACATGAACTTTTAGATCTTTCTAACCAATAGTATCTTCATCACTAATATGTACATCGCAGAGTGATTCTTATGATTAGAATAAGTTATGTAAATAAACTATGAGAGTTCATACAATATGGTTGCTGTTGGCTATGACATTTAAATATAGAGAAGATTTATGGGAAGCTACAGTATTGAGTAAGCGGTTAAAGATATACTTTTATTTGGTACATGTTAATCTTAGGTCATAGAAAGAACACTAGAGATCACGGACTTCTTACTGGCAGAAAATGTTGGAGGAACACAATAGTGATTACATTCAAGTTTAGACTTAATGGGTTAAGAAATAAGATGTGAGATGATGGAATCTAAAACTGACCCTCCTGCCCCAAGATTCATAGGAATATTTGCTCTCACCAATATCTAGTAATCACCAAATTAAGGCTGTCTGGTTACTGTACTCTGGTCAGCATAGAAAGATAATTCTAGGGAACTTCCAAGGAGGTAACACACTTTTTCCACCCCGTTTTTTTTCACTAAAACACGACAAACCAACACCGTTAGTACAGAGCATATTGTGAACTACATTGAAAAGTGTCCTGGGGCTTTGGTCCCTAAAGACAGCTCACGTGTTGATGTGGTACCACCCAGCCAGTGAACAACACTATACAAGGGAGAGAAGTCTAACACTCCCATACCTACATGAAGTTTATAGGCTCTTCTCCTATTTGAATATACAAAACAAAAAACCACGCAAGCAAAGGAGATAGATGACTCCATGTCCATCCAAGGACCGGGCCTCTTCGGGCACGGACTACACTTCCCATCGTGCCATGGGGCCAGGTCGCACAAGGAAGGGCCAACAACAGTGCATGACGGGAGAGACGAGGCGTTTCCGGGCCTGAGCGGCAAGAGGCGTTTCTTCTCCCTTTCCGACTCTCTCCGCTACTCGGTGTGGGCTGTGATAGTACCTAATGAGAAATTAAGAGAGATCACACGAGTGTTTCCGTTCCTAACGGGTTTCTTTTTTCCTCCGCAAAGTAACTGGGGGCAGACTTCGGCCTCAGTCTCCTGGTTGCCTTGGAAACGAGGACGCTCTCACGGCGTTGGCCCCTCCCGCGGGGGAGGCCTGGGCGGTCGGGAGTACCCGGATGCACCAGCGCTGCAGCGGGGCCTCGCAGCTGCGGTGTGCGCGCGGAGGAGAGTCACCCTGATGTTTAGGTCAACCTGGGTTGTTTGCTCTCAGAAGAGGGGACACTATTGCGACAGTTTAGGGGTGATAGGACCTCAACGTGAATGACTCCTTACTAAATGCGGTCATTGTTCTTCGTAGCCTGGTAAGGGAAAAATCTAGGTCCTTACTACAGGTCAGAAATGTCAGAAGGGCTGCAGTTTCCCTGTCTCTGCCCTCCGCGAAAGTCCTTCCATCCCTCCCCCCGCCAAAAAAAAAAAAAAAAAAAAAAAAAAAAAAAAAAAAAAACCTTCCTAGAGAATTATGATTTGGGGGAAGATTGCTCTTTTCCAAAAATCCTGACCCCAGACACTTGACGTCAGGGCTAGACTAGCTAGAACAGTCACCTGTCCACAGGCCTCACATAAAACATATATATATATATATATATATATATAGACACACACACACACACACACACACACACACACACATATATATATATATATATATATATATATATATATATATATATATGTATGTATGTATGTATTTTAAAATAGCCTGAGCTTCAAGTGGGCGTCTCACACCCCCTCTGTGGCCTCCTTGGGCCAGAATGATGCCATGGAATGGAGACAATACAGTTGAGAACTCTAACGTTTTGCTCCACTTTTTTTAGCTGCATAGAAACATCAACAATTATATTTGGCCTTTAATAGTCATTACAGAAAATTTTAAAGAGTTAATTCTTCGATCCCACAGTTGTGCTCCAAATTAAGAAACATTAGTACTGGAGTGTTTTCCACATTGCATCTTAGAAAAGGAAAAAAAATATCCTACACTATTCCTATTCCCATCATCAAATTTCTCAGTGACCCGTGCCACAGACAGAATGGTCTACAAATAGTGAAATCTCATGTGGAGGCATTTTGTGGTTCATGTTACCGCTTTCCTGTCCACAACCTTCCCAGTAGTTTTCCGGAGAATCCTTAATGTAAACTCTGTTCATTCTGTCCGGTCATTTGATTTACTAACACAGAAAGAACTTCAGTGTTTATTTTCCCTATCCTTTGTAACTGTCCATCCCATTTTACCTAACGTTTTCAACTTGCAGCACCAGCAGGTTCTCATGATTTGTCTTAATGGTTTTCCCCTGAGCAGAGATAACTGCTATAATGAAATATACTCGCTTCCTTCAGATGAAGTAAGGCCTATATATAGTTCCTCTGTGGCATCTGGAAGGAGAGATATCACAAGATACGTCAGTGAATGTGGCTGAGAAGATGAATACAGGCTCCACAGCTTATTGAACTTTCAAACTATTTCCTGTTCTCATTCACCTACGTTATAGTGCCAATTTCCCTGTGAAGAAGTTTTTTTTTCGAGGTAGGGTCTCACTCTAGCCTAGGCTGACGTGGAATTCACTATGGAGTCTCAGGGTGGCCTTGAACTCATGGCAATCCTCCTACATCTGCCTCCCGAGTGCTGGGATTAAAGGCGTGCGCCACCACGCCGGGCTTGAAGAAGCTTTTTTTTAAAAAAAAATATTCTATTTATTTGAGAGAGATAAAGAGGCAGATAAAGAAAGAGAGAGAATGGTCGCACCAGGGCCTCCAGCTACTGCAAAGGAACTCCAGACACATGCACCTGTGCATGTGACCCTCGTGGGCACTGGGGGCTCAAACCCGGATCCTTAGGCTTTGCAGGCAAACTCCTCAACTGCTAAGCCATTCCTCCAGCTCTGGAGGATCTTTGAAATACTAGTTTATGGGTCATACATCTACAGAGCGTTACTTTTGCATAAGTACAGAGAACAAGCACAGTTCCTGGTCGCTTCCGAGCTTCCTTGGCTTGGATCAGCGCGTTGAGAGAGGAACCTTTCACGGACTTCCGCTTCCGTCGGCCCGTTGCCCTGGAAACCAGCGCGTCGGACCCCTGTGCCCCCAGCCTGGGCAGTTATGGCGAGGCTGAGCGGCTCGCACATCCCCGACGGGGAGTACACGGCCGTCATCTACCGGCTCATCCGCGACTCCCGCCACGCAGACGCCGTGCAGCTGCTGGGCGGAGAGCTGCAGCGCAGCCAGAGGAGCCGCGCGGGCCTCTCGCTGCTGGCCTACTGCTACTACCGCCTGCAGGAGTTCGTGCTGGCCGCCGAGTGCTACGAGCAGCTCAGCCTCCTGCACCCCGAGCTCGAGCAGTACCGCCTGTACCAGGCGCAGGCCCTCTACAAGGCCTGCCTCTACCCAGAGGCCACCCGGGTCGCCTTCCTCCTGGACAACCCCACCTACCACAGCCGCGTCCTCCGCCTGCAGGCGGCCATCAAGTACAGCGAGGGCGACCTGCCAGGGGCCAGGAGCCTGGTGGAGCAGCTGCTGAGTGGGGAAGCTGGAGAGGAGAGCGGCGGTGAGAACGACCCCGACGGTCTGGTCAACATGGGCTCTTTGCTCTACAAGGAGGGACACTATGAAGCTGCCTGTTCCAAGTTCTTTGGGGCCCTGCAGGCATCGGGCTACCAGCCTGATGTGTCCTACAACCTGGCTCTGGCCTATTACAGCAGCAGACAGTATGCCCCAGCTCTGAAGCACATCGCGAACATTATTGAACGGGGCATCCGCCAGCACCCAGAGCTAGGTGTGGGCATGACCACGGAGGGCATTGACGTCCGCAGCGTTGGCAACACAGTGGTCCTTCACCAGACTGCGCTGGTGGAAGCCTTCAACCTCAAGGCAGCCATAGAGTACCAGCTGAGAAACCACGAGGCAGCCCAGGAAGCCCTCACCGACATGCCGCCCAGGGCAGAGGAAGAGCTGGACCCTGTGACCCTGCACAACCAGGCACTGATGAACATGGATGCCAGGCCTACTGAGGGCTTTGAAAAACTACAGTTTCTGCTCCAGCAAAACCCCTTTCCCCCAGAGACCTTTGGCAACCTGCTGCTGCTCTACTGTAAGTATGAGTATTTTGACTTGGCAGCAGATGTCCTGGCAGAAAATGCCCATTTGACTTACAAGTTCCTCACCCCCTATCTCTATGACTTCTTGGATGCCATGATCACATGCCAGACAGCTCCCGAAGAGGCTTTCGTTAAGCTGGATGGGCTGGCGGGGATGTTGACTGAGCAGCTCCGAAGACTCACCAAGCAAGTCCAGGAAGCCAGGCACACCAGGGACGAGGAAGCCGTCATTAGGGCGGTGAATGAATATGATGATGCCCTTGAGAAGTACATTCCCGTGTTGATGGCCCAGGCCAAAATCTACTGGAACCTTGAAAATTACCCCATGGTGGAGAAGATCTTCCGCAAATCTGTGGAATTCTGTAATGACCATGACGTGTGGAAGCTGAATGTGGCTCACGTCCTTTTCATGCAGGAAAACAAATACAAGGAAGCCATTGGCTTCTATGAGCCCATTGTCAAGAAGAATTATGATAACATCCTGAGTGTCAGCGCCATTGTGTTAGCCAACCTCTGTGTTTCCTACATTATGACTAGTCAGAACGAAGAAGCCGAGGAGCTGATGAGGAAGATTGAAAAGGAGGAAGAGCAGCTCTCCTATGGAGACCCAGATAAGAAAATCTACCACCTGTGCATTGTGAACTTGGTGATAGGAACGCTTTACTGTGCCAAAGGAAATTATGACTTTGGCATTTCTCGAGTTATCAAAAGCTTGGAACCTTACCATAAAAAGCTAGGGACTGATACCTGGTATTATGCCAAAAGATGCTTCCTATCGTTACTAGAAAACATGTCAAAACATACGATCATGCTGCGTGACAGTGTTGTTCAAGAGTGCGTGCAGTTTCTGGAGCACTGTGAGGTCTTTGGCAGGAACATACCCGCGGTGATAGAACAGCCCCTGGAGGAGGAGAGACTGCACATGGGGAAGAACACGGTCACGTATGAGTCCAGGCAGTTAAGAGCACTGATTTATGAGATTATGGGATGGAATATGTAGTAACAGGCAGTGGCGTTGTTACAAAGGTCTTATTATCTGCTGATCACCATTTTATTTGTTTATAATTGAATATTTCAACATTTAATTTTGAACTCTGTCCACTTTTAATGGCAAATGTCTGAGCAGCTTTAACATTACTATGCAGTACATTGTGAATCTTGCCTGCATTCTTTCTACCAGTGACAATCACCCAATTGTCTGGCCTTCAAGCACCAATTGCTTTGGTGGTGTCTTTATATTTTAGCTTCAGGCTATCAAAAATGGGTTGGTATTAGCCAATCAATATTGCAGTGGCATCTGCAGTGCTAATGTGACTGGTATGGAGATGATCGCTAGTCTACAGCTGACCTTTTCTCTTTCAGCAAAAAAACAAAAAAAAAAAAAAACAGGAAAGATTTTGTCCATCTCATAATAGACTGTGCTGCCTAATAATTCTAAATATTGACTGTGTGCCTTCAATTTCTTCAGAGATTTTTTTTTTTTTTTTGGTTTGTTAGTTTTGTTTGGGGTGGTTTCCTGTTTTTTGTTGGGTTTTATCCTTTAAATTTCTTGATTTCTTCAAAAACCAAAGTCTAGTTTGAACTTTGGTCTAAACCTTTTTAGAAGCACTAGTATTTAATGATGTAATTTTTTTCTTTGTTCTTTTCAGGTTGCCAAGCTTAGTCAGTGCTTCATTCTTTTTTCCATAATTTTGTTGATTGGTTAGTTCCTAACTTTTATAATAAGCATGTGTTTTACCACTCTTGATTCTTCGTAATTGATTGAACCTCCCCGTGAATACTGGCAAATATTAAGTATAACAACTTTTAAGTGTTTTCAGTGTTGGGAGAAAGAAGCACTGAACTCAGAACAGAAAGGGCAGTTCTAATATACAGACTTCCCACAATCTGTCGGTCTTGAGCAATTCCCTTACTCCTTGGGTTTTAATCATTTGCACTATGAGATGCTCTCTACAATTTCTATACCATCTGATTCTGTAAAATCAGCATAAATAAAAGTTAATGTTCTTTCATAACCTGGATAGATAAAAAAGTCAGTCCAATTAACATGTTCTGGTATTTTGGCCTACAGGAAATTGTAACCACTAAAGGTAAATGTTATCTCATTGTAACTTATTGATTACTAATAAATTTGGACTTTTGTCTTTTTACTTGGAGTTTTTGCTTACAACTCTAGCTATAAATATATATAAGACAGTCAGTATCTGTTGTGGTTGTGCACAACTGATGAATTTTGTAAATATTTAGAAAGTATAAAAATTTCTTCCATTGATCTAATAATGCATGTTTATTGGAGAAGAGGCAATTTGTTTGTAATCATGCCCTAAAATGATAAACCACCACCCTTTAGCTCAGGGATTTTGGTGGCTGTTGTGTGTCCCTCGCCCCTGCAACCAATTACTCTTCAAATAATTGGAGCCTCTCCTGCCCCCAGGGTGAGGCCTCCAGCTGGCACTCTCTTAGGTATCTGGATAATACAGAAACAGGTGAAGAAAGGTGTGATAGAGATTTAGAGACTTACTTCACAACCCACCTTGGATCCCCTTCAGCTCCACATCTCAGCATTTAATGAACTGTCTGCTAGCATTAACAGAACAGAGGTAATGGATAACAGAATGGAGGTAACCGATGCCAGAGCTGTCTTTGTAACCAACTTAACAAATCAGATCGTCAGTCCTTATGCCCTTGCTTCATTTAATGCAAGGAGGAAAGGTCATGCAGGGTTTCCAAAAGGACAAATTCACCTGGAACAGGAGGACAATCTCCAGTTTATAAAGCTTCCTCTGGGGGTATTGTCTTCTCCTGGCTTCAAAAGGATTATTGAAGAGATAGTGGTGTTTACTGCTACAGAATGTACCACAAGATAAGGAATGAAAAATCTGTCTTCCTTGCCAGACCTTTTCTTTCCCTTTTTTATTTTTTCTTTGTCAATTACAGGAGCATGTCCCTGATAACTGACAGTCCACATCACAGCCAGGTATAAAAAATGCATCCCAACCTTCAGCAGTAAGTGTCAGGCAAGCTAGTCCTATGGCATCAAAGTGACTCTAGAAGTCCTTTAACCCTGCATTAGTCCAATCTTACAGGACACCTCTAGAGAAAAAGTAGCATCTGAGAGGACTCACCAGAAGCATGGGAGCTATGTAATTTGTAGAACACGAGTCTTATTTCTGTATTTGCAGTGGCCTCCATCTTTTTTCTTTTTGAAATGGTCTATGACATTAAAATTAAATATACTCAGTTCTAGAGAGTATTTGCTTTTTCTCTACAACAAAATGGAAAAAAAAAATGGGGCATTACCCAGAAGGTGATATATTTATTATCCATACAAATAGTGCTGAGTAATCGCTTGGGGAGCAAATCTTTGCAAGGTGATTATATTTGAATCTGCTGTTAGTTGAAGGCTTTGGAGTTGTTCAAACTAGCTTCCCTCGATATGGGACCAAGACTGAGCCACCATATAACTGAAACCCTATAACACCATAATGTATTAGAAAAGGAATTGTCTTCATAGAGAAAATTACCAGAAACTAGAGTTTTATGTGTGTTTCTCACATGAAAGAAGAATTTGTGAGTTTCAGAAGGCCGTAACAGTAATTTGGTTGTAAATATTATTAGATGAACATGTAAAATGAGCCTACATTCTTGTTCAAAAGGGAAATTGGCACATTTCTGGAATTAAATGCATCATTATCCATGAATGGATACTTTCTTGTATTCTGAAAGCAGGACAGTAGCAAGATATGTAAGACACCATGTTTTGCTCCTTTGTTTTCAATTATGAGGAGAGGCAAAAGGTTCAGGGAAGGAGCACATAACCAAGTTTCACCAGCACTCACGGCAACTGCTATTAAAATAACCAAAAAAATGGGGCTGGGGAAATTGCTTAGTGGCTAAGGTGTTTGCCTATGAAGCCAAAAATCCCAGGTTGGATCCCCCAGGATGCACAAGGGGGTGCATGCATCTGGAGTTCACTTTCAGTGGCTAGGGGCCCTGGAACCCCCAATCTCTATCTGCCCCCCCTCAAATACATAAATAAAAGTATTTATTTAAAAAAATTAAAATAGGGCTGGACAGATGGCTTAGCAGATAAGGCATCTGCCTGCAGAGCCAAAGGACCCAGTTCAATTCCCCAGAACTCAGGTAAACCAGATGCACAAGGATGCATGCATCTGGAGTTTGTTTGCAGTGGCTTGAGACCCTAGTGTGCCCAGTCTGTCCCTCTTTCTCTCAAATAAATAAATAAAATATATTTAAAAAATAAAAACAACAAAAAATTTATGTCTACAGTGCCCAAAAGCTCTCATGGTCTTGTTAAGGCTCAGCAGTAAGTTACTGGCTGTAAGTTTTTCTAGTCAGGGTCTCATCTATGAAAACATAACCCCTTAGTTCAATTATTCTACATTTTCCAAAGTCATATCCCATAGTTTCTTCACATCTGAGAAGTAAAACATACTACATGCAATGTGATATTCATAACATTTTAAACCAGAAGATACCATAGCAAGATGCAGCCATATCCTAATATTGTTAAACAATTGAAGTTTGCAGGAATTAAACCACTTTGCTAAAAAAGATATTTTTAGAAGGTAATACCACAGGCATATGCTGTTACTCTATGTATATATTAGAAAAGGCAAAACTTGTTGCAGTTAACACACTACTTTCATTTCTGGATCTTTACTATTATTAAACTCTTTTGAAAAAAAAAATCATACTAAAGAACAGAGGAGAGAAATACATGACTTGATTGAGATGGTGAATGTAGCTTAAGAAATTAAGACTATTTTCCTGACAGGATACATTAGTTCTGCAATAGGGTCTTACCATCTATTCCTGGTGTGAAACCAAGGGCCTCTGCAATGGCCTATAATGTTTTGGGGGCATCAGGGGCCTCCCTGGGCAACAACTTCACTGGCACTGAAATTTTTCTAATAAAATTCTATGGCTCCTGAGTGTTCCATTATCCAAAACAGTAGGTTTCCATATGACTTATTTGTAACCTCTTAGATTTTGATTAGCCTTCCCGTCACCTTTCCTTTACTCACTCTCTTCCCCTGACCTCACTTAGGCCTTTTCAACTCCATTAATCTATCCTTCTACTTACATATATACAATACCATCCTACTAAGTTCCCCCCACTCCCTTTCTATTTCCTTTATATCTCCTTTCTTGCTTACTGACCTCTACTATTGAGTTTTATTCCTACTCACACAGAAGTCCAATCATTTGTAACTAGGATCCACATATGAGAGAGAACATATGACGTTTGGCTTTCTGGGCCTGGGTTACCTCACTAAGTATAATCCTTTCCAGATCCATCATCCA
Organism: Jaculus jaculus; assembly: GCF_020740685.1. NCBI lineage: Eukaryota > Metazoa > Chordata > Mammalia > Rodentia > Dipodidae > Jaculus > Jaculus jaculus. Next base: position 61,422,633 of record NC_059105.1, read on the forward strand.
TTTTCCTGCAAATTTCATAACTTCATTTTTCTTTACCACTGAGTGGAACTCCATTGTATAAATGTGCCATGTCTTTATTGCCCACTTATCAGTTGAGGGATATCTAGCCTAGTTCCATTTCCTAGCTATTATAAATAGAGCAGCAATAAACATGGTTTAGCAAGTATCTCTAAGGTAGTGAGACAAGTCCTTAGGATATATGCCTAGGAGTGCTATAGCTGGTTGATATGGTAGGTCTACTTTTAGCTGTCTCCGGAACCTCTACACTGATTTCCACAATGGCTGGACCAGTTTGCATTCTCACCAACAGTGTAGAAGGATTCCTCTTTTGCCACATCCTTGCCAACACTTGCGGTCATTTGTTTTTATCATGGTAGCCAATCTAACAGGGGTGAGATGGAATCTCAACGTATTTTAATCTGCATTTCCCTTATGACTAGGGATGTAGAACATTTTTTAGATGTTTATATGTCATCTGTATTTCTTCTTTTTAAAATTTTTTTTCTTTATTTATTTGAGAGTGACAGACAGAGAAAGAGGCAGAGGGAGAAAGAGAGAGAGAGAATGGCCATGCCAGGGCTTCCAGCCACTGCAAACAAACTCCAGACGCACGCGCCCCCTTGTGCATCTGGTTAACGTGGGTCCTGGGGAATCGAGCCTTTAACCGGGGTCCTTAAGCTTCACAGGAGAACGCTTAATCGCTAAGCCATCTCTCCAGCCCTGTATTTCTTCTTTTGAGAATTCTATCTAGTTCCATAGCAACCCTCCTTTTTTTTTTTTTTTTGTTTTTGTTTTTGTTTTTGTTTTTTTGTTTTTCAAGGTAGGGTCTCACTCTAGCTCAGGCTGACCTGGAATTTACCATGTAGTCTTAGGGTGGCCTCAAAGTCACAGAGACCCTCCTACCTCTGCCTCCCGAGTGCTGGGATTAAAGGCATGTGCCACCATGCCTGGCATCATAGCCCATATTTTAATTGGGTTGTTTGATTTCTTATTATTTAATTTTTTTTTTTAGTTCTCTGTATATCCTCTATCCAATGTATAGCTGGCAAAGATTTTCTCTCATTCTGTAGGTTGCCTCTTTGTTCTATTCACAGTGTCTTTTGCCTTACAAAAGCTTTGTAATTTCATGAGGTCCCAGCAGTTAATCTGTGGTTTTATTGCCTGAGCAATTGGGGTTATATTCAGAAAGCCTTTGCCAAGACTAATATGTTGAAGGGTTTCCCCTACTTTTTTCCTCTAGCAGTTTCAGAGTTTCAGGTCTGGTATTAAGGTCTCTGATCCATTTGAACTTAATTCTTGTGCATGGAGAGATAAGGATCTATTTTCATCCTTCTACAGATACATATCCACTTTTCCTAGCACCATTTGCTGAAGAGAGTGTCTTTTCTCCAATGAGTATTTTTGGCATTTTTGTCTAATATCAGATGGCTATAGCTATCTTGACTTACATCTGGGTCCTCTATTCTGTTCCATTGATCTACATGTCTATTTTTGTGTCAGTACCACACTGTTTTTGTTAGTATGGCTCTGTAGGATAGGTTAAAATCTGCTATGGTGATACCTCCAGGCTTATTTTTGTTGCTCAAAATTGTTTTAGATATTCAAAGGTTTTTTGTGCTTCCAAATGAATTTTTGGATTGTTTTTTTTTATTTCCGTGAAGAATGTCATTGGAATTTTGATGGGGATTGTGGTAAATGTGTAGATTGCTTTTGGTAAGATAGCCATATTCACAATATTGATTCTCCTGATCCAAGAACAAGGAATGTCTTTCCATTTCCTAGTGTCTTCTGCAATTTCTTGCTTGAGTGTTTTAAAGTTTTCTATGTAGAGATCCTTCACTTCCTTGGTTAGGTTTATTCCAAGGTACATTTTTTTTTAATGCAATTGTGAATGGGAATGATTCTCTGATTTCATCCTCTGGGTGTTTGTTGTTAGCATATAGGAAGGCTACTGATTTCTGTATCTTTATTTTGTATCATGCTACATGGCTATAGGTGTTTATCAGCTCTAACAGTTTGCTTGTAGAGTCTTTAGGGTCCTTTATGTATAGAACCATGTCATCTGCAAATAATGATAACTTGATCTCTTCCTTTCCAATTTGTATCCCTTTTATGTGTGTCTCTTGCCTTATTGCTGTGGCTAAGACTTCTAGTACTATATTAAATAAAAGTGGGGATAGTGGATGCCCTTGGCCCTGATTTTAGTGGAAAAGCTTCATGTTTTTCTCCACTTAGTATTATGTTGGCTGTAGGCTTGTCATACATAACCTTTATTATGTTGTGATATGTTCCTTCTATTCCCAGTCTCTGTAGCACTTTCATCATGCAAGGATGTTGGATTTTGTCAAATGCTTTCTCTGCATCTAATGAGATGATCATGCGATTTTTGTTCTTCAGCCCATTTACATAATGTATTATATTTATCGATTTGTGTCTGTTGAACCATCCCTGCATCTCTGGGATAAAGCTTACTCGGTAGGGGTGAATGATCTTTCTGACATATTCTTGTATTCTGTTTGCCAATATTTTGTTGAGAATTTTTGCATCTATGTTAATGAGGAAGATTGGTCTGTAATTTTCTTTCTTTTTTTGGGGGGGTGGGGGTTTGAGGTAGGGTTTCACTCTAGCCCAGGCTGACCTGGAACTCACTCTGTAGTCTCAGGGTGGCCTCACAGCGATCCTCCTACCTCTGCCTCCTGAGGGCTGGGATTAAAGGCATGTGCCGCTAGGCCCGGCTATAATTTTCTTTTTTGTTCTATCTTTGCCTGGTTTTGGTATCAGGGTGACACTGGCTTTGTAGAAGGAGTTTGGTAGGATTAATTCTTTTTCTATTTTATGGAAAAAATTTAAGAAGCATTGGTGCTAGTTCTTTCATGAAGGTTTGGTAAAATTCACCAGTGAATCCATCAGAGCCTGGACTTTTTTTATCTGGGAGATTTTTGATAACTGCTTGGATTCCCATACTTGTTATAGGTCTATTTAAGTGGCTAATCTCATCTCTATTTAATTTAGGTAGGTTGTATAAACCAGGGAAATCATCCATTTCTTTCATATTTTCAAACTTAATGGAGTATATGTTCTTATAGTATGTCCCTATGATTTTTTTAATTTCTCTGGTATCTGTTGTGATGGCGCACCTAATATAGGGCTCCTAGCTTCATCAAACAAATGCTATTAGAACTAAGGTCACAAATAACACCAAATACAGTTGTAGTGGGTGAATTTAATACCCCACTCTCATTAATTGACAGGTCATCTCAGCAAAAAACAAACAGAGATGCATCTGGATTAAATGAGGTCATAGAACAAACAGACCTAACAGAAATATACAGGACATTTCATCCAAATGCTGAAGAATACAATTTCTTTTCAACAGCCCATGGAACATTCTCTAAAATAGACATATATTAAGACACAAAACAAATCTTAACAAATACAGGAAAATTGAAATAATTCCTTGCACTCTATCTGATCACAGTGGAATCAAACTATAAGCCAATAGCAAGAAAAGCTATAGAGCATGCACAAAATCATGGAAACTAAACAATACACTAAGTGATGAATGGGTCAATGAAGAAATCAAGAAGGAAATCAAAAAACTCATAGAGTCAAATGATAATGCGAACACAACATACCAAAACCTTTGGGACACAATGAAGGCAGTGCTAAGAGGGAAATTTATGGCTTTAAGTGCCTATATTAAGAAATTAGAAAGTAAACAGCTTAATGCTTCACCTTAAAGCCTTAGAAAAAGAAGAACAAGGCAAACCAAAAATCAGTGGACAGGAAGAAATAATAAATATTAGGGCAGAAATAGAACCCCCCCCCAAAAAAAAAACAATCAAAAGAATCAATGAAACAAAGAGTTGGTTCTTTAAAAGGACGAACAAGATTGATAAACCCTTAGCAAATCTAACAAAAAGAAAGAGAGAAAAGACACAAAATAATAAAATTAGAGTTGAAAAGATTCATAATTACATTATTAAGGGAGGTATCAAATTTACTGCAAATAATCATACGAAATATAAGCTAGAAAATCATAAATGTAATCTGATATTTACAGATATTACCTAAACAGATTTTATATTCAAATTTGGTATTATGATAAACATCTGGAGTGTATCTGCAAGTCCAGTGTAAACAATGATAGCTTGGACTATTTCATTTCTTTTTTAAAAATTAAAAAAAAAAATTTTTGGTTTTTTGATTTTTAGAGGGAGGGTCTCACTCTAGCCCAGGCTTACCTGGAAATCACTATGTAGTCTCAGGGTGACCTCAAACTCATGGCAATCCTCCTACTTCTGCCTCTTGAGTTCTGGGATTAAAGGTCTATGCCACCATACCCAGCTGGTTTCATTTCTTGCATCATACAGCTGAGTCTCAGGGAGATAAATTTCACTTGTTCAGACAAGAGTCAAAGTGTGACAAACAGAATTAAAATCTTTGTCTCCTTTCTTAGTTATCACACTCTTTCCACTCAAGCAGATTTCTCCCCCTAGGTTTGTGTTGGTTTTGTCAAATTATCCTATGAACACCTTACAATTTGTTTTTCCAGAGTTATGGCCTTTACCACTTCCATGGGTGGTTATATACTTGCTGGTCTAATAAGTCATGATCAAAATATACTTAGCGACCACATTTCCTGAGCAGATGTAGATGACACTGAACTTTCCAAAAGTGTGCTGGTGAGATCTGAAGCGGGCAGCACATTCTGTTTGTGGTGGGCATAGAGTCAGTCACCTGCAGTACAATTTTTTTTTCATCACCTCTTTTCTTAAAAAATACTTTTTATGATCCTCAAGTTCATGATTTTCTTCATGTCACCAAATATGTAAAAACCGATGGGAGAAGGCTCTCTGCACCTCAAAAACCCTGGCATGAGTGCCTCAGGAACCACAACAGTGGTGGTGGTGGTGGTGGTGGGGGTGGGGTTCTTGTGGATGCCCAGTCTGCTGCCCTTGAAGTGTACTCCATAAGCCTATTTTCCCAGTGGGGGGTGGGAGAGAGAAGGAAGACAGCAGAGAGCTAGCTCCCAAGTGCCATAAAGCTCATACTTACTTGCAAAATCCACTGGCACCAAACTCTTCAATGCTTGCCCTGTTTGAGGAGATGGCCCATTTTAGCTAGGGTGTTCAGGAGGAAAAAAACAGAAGCCAACAAGACAAAAGATGGAATTGCTATTATCATTTTGTTTTTCCACTTAAAAAATATTTTTATTTATTTATAAGCAGAGAGACAGTGAGAGGAGAATGGGTGTGCCAGGGTCTCTGGCCACTGCAAACAAACTCCAGATACACACCCCACTGTGCATCTGACTTTATGTGGGTACTGGGAAATCCAACCTGAGTACTTAGGCTTTGCAGGAAAGTACCTTAACCTCTGAGCAATCTCTCCAACCCCCCTTTTCCACTTTTTTTTTTCCCTAATAGTTCTCAGAATCAAATGACAAACTTAAAAATAGAGAGATGGCTGAGCCAAAGCCCTGTAAGATTGTGTTTTCCTTTATGGAAATGAGAGTGAGAGGGAGGGATAACTTTTTGTAAAGTCTCAGATGATTCTAAAGTGTGGCCAAGATTGAGAACCACTGTTTTATACAAACACAGTAGTGGTCATGGATGCCATATGCAGAGGCAGAGCTACCTGGAATACAGCAGGTGTGAGAACAAATGGAAATGGAACAAAGGACCTGAATTTTTCTTTTTGCTCAAGGTAGGATCTTACTCTAGTCCAGGCTAACCTAGAACTTACTCTAGCCCCAGGTTGGCCTTGAACTCAAGGTAGTCCTCCCATCTCAGCCTCCTTAGTGCTAGGATTAAAGATGTGAGCCAGCAGGCCCTGAGTCTTTAAGATATTCTGCCTGGGATAGTCTAATGAGTCAGAGTTATAGACAGTGTGCCTCTTTTAAATAGGTGAAACCTCTTAACATGTTCAGAGATTCTTAATGTATCTTTGCCTTTTATAGAAGGAATTTGAAAAGTCCTTAAGTATCTAGAAGGTGATAGCAGAAACATTTTAAAGGAAGCTTCCAGAACATGAGTATGTTCAAAATCCAGTTGAAAAACACCTTAATATCACTCATGTTGGTAAGAGAGGAAAATTTTTCCTTTATTCTCTTAGGGGTTTCAGCTGAGACTGACATAAAACACATAAAGAAGGGATGGAGAGATGGCTTAACTGTTAAGCGCTTGCCTGTGAAGCCTAAGGACCCTGGTTGGAGGCTTGATTACCGAGGACCCACATTAGCCAGATGCACAAGGGGGAGCATGCATCTGGAGTTCATTTGCAGTGGCTGGAGGCCCTGGTGCGCCCATTCTCTCTCTCTCTCTCTATGTATGTATGTATGTATGTATGTATGTATGTATGTATGTATGTATATGTGTATATATATATATATATATATATATATATATATATATATATATATCTGCTTCTTTCTCTCTCTGTCTGTTACTTTCAAATAAATAAATAAAATTTAAAAAAACACATAAAGACAACAAAAGCCCCACATTTTATATATACATACAATCCTCACCAACACTAAAAAAGGAAGACCCAGTGACAGGTCTAAGTTCTTCTATACTAATTTGAACAGAGTAGAAACTGGGGGCGGGCGGAATAACTAGAAGGAAGAGTTTATTAAGATTTTTCTGTACAAATTTCACTCTGTCTTGACTCCCCATCTCTGATCACATGGAAGATTCAACTGCAGCTTTCAGAAAGAAAAGAGAAGGTTGACGTTCGCAGCGTTGGCAACACCTTTGTCCTCCACCAGACTGCGCTGGTGGAAGCCTTCAACCTCAAGGCAGCCATAGAGTACCAGCTGAGAAACTACGAGGCAGCCCAGGAAGCCCTCACTGACATGCCGCCCAGGGCAGAGGAAGAGCTGGACCCTGTGACCCTGCACAACCAGGCACTGATGAACATGGATGCCAGGCCTACTGAGGGCTTTGAAAAACTACAGTTTCTGCTCCAGCAAAACCCCTTTCCTGCGCCTGCTGATTTCAAGCAATCTTTAGCTCAAAATAATCAATGACAAATCCTTTCATCAGCATCACTGCTTAGTTTTTTTTAAACTGACTTTGCTCAAGTCAAAAATTATATGTGTGCATTGCTACAACCATTTTCACCAAGGGCTTTGGTTAGCTGTGGATGCATTGATAGGGACTACATTTATCTTGTCTCCCTGCAAACATGGACTCTTCCACAGCAGACTGAAATCTTACATGTGAGTTTATAGTGCACATACATCTTTTAAATTTGGCATTAAGAATACAATATTCAACAGGTATGGTAATTTATTATGCAATATGCAATCCCCACTCTATCTACTCCTATCCCCTCTCCCCCACCACACACACACACACACACACAGAGAGAGGGGGGGGGCCTCTAAACAAATGGATCTCACAATGCTTGGCTGCAAATTCAAAATCTCATGCCCCAGACTGCATTCCGGAACAATTAAAGCAATCTTTTTATGGGTAGAAATCAGGTATTCATGTTTTTTTTTTTTCTCTCAATAGCCAAGGTTTGAGAGCCACAGGTTTAAGCCAGTTCATGTAATTCTTCTTCCAATGATTGATTTAGGTATAGCATGTGACCCAGTCCTTCCGAAGGCATTAGAAGGCTTCTAGAAAAGACACCTTTGTAGACTTTCTTACTGACAATTTTCATACATGCACATAATGCATATTGATCATAATCTTCTCTAGTTAGCTTTATTTGCACCCCCTTGCCCATCTCTCTTCCACTGAATTCTCTTCTGTCCAACTAATCTATTTTGATGTCTTTCCTTTTTGCCATCCTCCACTACCCATGTGGAATGGTGGGTGTCCTAAGATTGTGCAGAATTTGTGTAGGTCTTGTTGGGGTAACAACAGCTGCAACAAGGTCATGAGGGCCATGGCCACTTCACGCCCAGAAGCCAACCTTCCAAAGCACACCTCTCGTCCTCTTGCTCTTAAATTCCTTCTGCTTCCTGTCCGTTCTGCAATGTCCCCTGAGCACTGGTGTCGCGGAAGGTATATATATGATAGAGGTGTCTCTTTTAGCACTGAGCACCCAACAGTCGTTCATTCTCAGCACTTTGATGAGTTTTGAGTCTTCTCAGAAGTTACCTTCATCTGCAAAAAGAAGCTTCTCAGACCAAAGGTGAAAGCAGCACTGATGTATAGACACAAACATAAATATCTAGAGGGCAATTTGGTGGACATAATATAATCCATTTAGCCAAACCACAGTAATAGCTCCTACCCTTCCTAGCCATAGGCTTTTGATGAGGTTTTCAGTACCTGGTATGTCCCCTTTGGTTGCCACCATAACAGTCATGCCACTGTTGTACCAGTGGGCACACCTTTCCTGACTGGTCAGTTGTGTAGATCACAGGGTTCACTGCTGATTAAGACTCTTGGTGACTTCTCCCTGACCAACAACTTACTGGAAGGTACCCCATCCTAGCCCTGGCATTTTAGCAAAGCTATCTTAATCCTTTACAAAAAGAAGGATATAAGAGTCCCTCTTCTATATTTGGGTATTGTTGATCTGAATCTTGTGTTGCTATCTTATGACCATGACAGAATCTAGCCCAAGATTTTGAGACTACCATAGAATTAAAACAACTTAGGTCAGACCAGAGAGATGGCGTAATGGTTAAGGCACTTGTCTGCAAAGCCTATGGAACCAGGTTTAATTCTCCAGGTCCCACATAAGCCAGGTACAGAAGGTGGTAGATGTATCTGGAGCTCATTTGTAGTGACCCCCCACTCTCTCTCATAAATAAATTTAAAAATATTTTTAAAAAAACAGCTTAGGTCCTTAATGATACCTTTGACTCACCAATATTTCCCTGGAGCCCGGCTTGCCTCTGAGTCTCCTGTACTATGAGAATAATAAATGACCTTGTTGTTTAAACTTGTTTCAGCCAGATTTTTCTGCTTCTGAAAGCACCAAGATCTCACTTATCATTGGTGAAGTTCTTCTTTCTGACCATGTCTACTCAGGCTCCCCTGAACTATTCAAGCAGGTCTCACTTTTAGACTGTTTGCTTCCTCATTATGCAATTTTAATGAATTCTGATAGGTTGGTTCAGCTCTAATTACCCTTTTTCCATATCTGACCTTCTTCAACATGTAGTTGGGATTATCCTTCAACACCACCCCCACCAGATGACTGGGCATCACCTTGGCCTGTGTCAGCAGAAGTCCTGCTAAGTCTTATCTAGCCAGAATTGCTCTTTCCAGTGATGTGGCTGTTCCGTGACTTTCCAACCCCATCCTGTTCTTATGCTCTAAATTCCTACTTATCCATGCTGTATTTGAAGTTGAGTCCAACCTCTCTCTCCTCAACTACAAAACCCTATTGCCATAGTCCCCTGTGTGTCATAGCTTCATGTTGCTGGGATGAACTTCCAAACCAGACGCAGTTTATAGGAAGAAGGGATTCTTTGAAGCTTATAGATCCGGGGGAAGTTCCATAATGGTAGAAGAAGCTGGCCCCCTTTATCCAGGTCCACACAGAGAGAAAAGCAACCACCAACCACCACAAGCAAGCACACTCCAGGAACCCAGGCAGAGCTCAAGCACTCTGCGTGTCTTTAGGCTGGAATTCCAGATCCACCCCCTAACACACTTTAGGGCTGGAGCCTAGGATCTACTCACAGTGATGCCTCCAACAGCCAGCAGCTGGATATCTGTTACAAGCTTTAATGAATTCCTGAATCTACTGGTGGACGTGCATTCAAACTACCACACCATGCTTGTGAAAATAGCCTCACTCCCAACTTGAAAAACAAGTGCCTTACCATGTTTAACAAGTGTCATAGAGGATTTTTTTTTCTTTAATACCATACATAGGTCATATAGCTTAAGTATTGTCCAGAAAATGATGAAATTTTGTACATATTTCTAAGCACAAGTCATCCCACTATTCCTTGGGATCCAGCATCATTTCTTTTTTTAAAAAAAAATTTATCTATTTATGAGACAGAAAGAGACAGATAGAAAGAGAGAATGGACACACCAGGGCCTCTAGCCACTGCATATGAACTCCAGACACATATGCCCCCTTGTGCATCTGGTTTACGTGGGTCCTGGGTAATCAAACCCCAGTCCTTAGGCTTTACAGGCAAATACTGTAACCACTAGTGCCCCATCATTCCCCAGTCCTCGCATCATTCCTTTTAATTTTTTTTTTCTTTTTATTTTCTTCTTTTTTTTCAGCATTATTTTTTAGTTTCAACTATACAGGACAAAACTAATTAACCTTTGTAAAGGCATTGCCTGAAGGCTTTTCACTAATATTGATCATGTGGGATTTTTAAAAGTTACTTTGTTCATTTATTTATTTGAAAAAGAAAGAGAAAAAGGCAGAAAGAGAGACAGAGAATGGGCATATCAGAGAATGGCCACTGCAATCAAACTCCAGATGCATGCACCACCCTGTACATCTGGCTTTATGTGGCTACTGGGGAATCAAACCTCAGTCCTTAGGTTTTGTAGGCAAATGCCTTAACTGCTGAGCCATCTCTCCAGTCCTCATATTTTTTGAAAAAAATTACAACAGTTATTCGTGATATTGAGTATGCCTTTATTTTCTCAGGAGAACATTCACTTACACAGAAGTAAGTAGAACATAAAACTAACTCAAGTGACCTATCCCTAAGTCTAAAGTTTGCTTGCTGCTTCTTGCTCAAAATAAAATAAGCAGCAATGCGGGCAGTGTCTCATATGGAAAACATATTCTTCAATTTAAAAATTTCCTTCATATGCATGTAGGTCTATTTCAGCAAAATCTCACTAATAAATAGAATAAAAATGAAAATGAAAACAGCAGCAGCATTAATCCATGGGTAGTAAACCTGCATGTTGAAGTGAAGCAGTCTAATCCTTTCTCCAATGAGAAATACTAATCTCTGGACTGTGGTATTTCATCCTTGGCCCCTTCAGTGGGAAACTTTGTTATAGGAAAAAGCTTCATAAAAAATAATTACTTTACTTTTACCTGATAATCCTACTCAGCCCTGCATTCCACTCATAGGGGCTTAACACTCTGCTTCATTCTCTAAAAGAAGAGCAAAGGAAATTCACATTCAGACTGGATGGTCTACATCAGGTTAGGATTGGGAGAGTTGATTTACTCATGTGGTCTCTTTAAGCATCCATGAGGAAATAGTTTCTGAAACCGAATTTGTTCACTTCGCCTTCCATCTTTAGGCCTAACCGTCCTCCCCCCACCACCCCCACCCCCCCCCAAAAAAAAAACTCCTTCTGTGAAAACTGAAACTCCAGTCATGGATTTACTGGTTGATGTCATTTCCAAAGCACAGTGTAACCTTGATAGTCACAGTGGGAATCTGCCTTTCTAGGGGGTTTCCATCTGCTTCCCATTAGAAGGAACTGCTCTGGGGCACCCATAGTAAATGCAGAGCACCCATTGCTCCCCATGAGTCCCAGAGCCTTAGATTAGTCTTTTTAGGATCAACTGCTGCTAAGATTAAATAAGCTTAATTTTCTCTAGAATAAGAAGGTCTAAGCTGGGCATGGTGGCTCACGCCTTTAATTCCAGCACTCGGGAGGCAGAGGTAGGAGGATCGCCATGAGTTCAAGGCCACCCTGAGATGACAGAGTTAATTCCAGGTCAGCCTGGACCAGAGTGAGACCCTACCTCAAAAAACCAAAAAAAAAAGAAGGTCTATAGAATGACGTTATTACAATTTGGTTTTCATTCATGTCTGGCTTAATATAGGTTAGTTTGTTAAAAAACAAAAATCTGATGATGCAAATATTACCAAATGAAAATTGAACCACCAAAACTCCTTCCTTCATTTCCTTTGGTAGAAGAGTCTCTGTATAACTTTATTGCTGCACCCATCATTGTAAATAGCTTACATTTTAAGCAAATGTTTTTGAGCTCTTTGGATCTAAAGTTGCTTAAAACAAAATAGTGAGCCGGGTGTGGTGGCACATACCTTTAATCCCAGCACTCAGGAGGCAGAAGTAGGAGGATCTGCATTCACATGAGTTCAAGGCCACCCTGAGACTACAAAGTAAATTCCAGGTCAGCCTGAGTTAAAGTAAGATCTTACCTTGAAACTCACCCCCCCCCCAAAAAAAAGTGTCTGAAGGCTACTTATTTACACTCATTAAAGGTTCCCGGAAATAATACAATAGGTTGAATCTAAGAAAATATATAATAACAAGAGATTTTAAGACTGACCTTTTACAGGTGAGTTTTTAACAGATATCAACTGCAAATAATTGAGGTTTCACAGTAGTACCAGGTTGCAGCTAACTGGAAATTGAGTGCATGCATCCAGCCACAAATGAACAATGGGCACCTTTATTATTGAATAAATGGAGACTGAGTTAGTTCTCCAGGAATGTTTAATAAGGGAAAAGATTTTGTGAAGATCAGCCTTTCTCATGTCTTTTCTCCCTGCAGGTACGGCCGCTGTCTGTCAGAGTGCCAGACTGAGAACAGACCTCCTTCGTGCTTCTCAGGGGATAATGGATTAAAGGTGTTTCTGTAAGTTGGGCTTTCTGTGTTCGCGTGTCATTTCCTCCAAGAAGGCTGTGAGGCTGAAGTAAAAGCAACAACGCATTACAGTATTTCTCAATCCCCAAGTCCTAGAAAAAGACCGGGACACAAAGGTCTTTTTATTCATCAAACACCAGTTGATTTCAATGTGATTTCCTTGTGTGCAGTTTGAAATGAGGCGTGGTCTCCAGGGAGAGTTTTCCTGATCATACTGGGGAAAGGAGCTATGAACACTAAATGCAAAGAGTGTGGAAGGACGGAAAAGGGGGATGGAGAAGACTCCAGAAAGGAGATGGGCACAGGAGGATGGCTAACTGACCTGTAAAGAAAGAACGAAATCACAGCTGCGATGCCTACCTAGCTCAAAGAAGGGGTGTGCAGCCTCAGATGCTTTCTACAGCATGCTACACACATGAGCGCGGATGCTGACTCCTACTCTTCTTTGAACAAAATGTGACTTTCATTTATTATTGATTCAGCAAGTATTTGTCAAAAGACTTCTGTTTGCAGAAGAAAAAAAAAAACCCCTACATTTTGCCACCTATGATGAACTTTCCTCAAGAGAGTATCGCCTAACAGATTTATGGGAGAGCTGCCCTGAACTCTTTAAATCTCTGCTCCTTCTCTGAAAAGCTAAGACATTAGATATGTTTTTCAAATTTCCTTACAATTCCAATCTTTTCTAATCCAGTGTGGGTGGTTTGTTGTTTTGTTTTGTGTGCCATTTCCCACAAGCACAAGTTCTGTTTGGAGGAAAAAAATCCGACCAGTAGAGGGCGCCGCACCGCTTCAAAAAACCCTAGGAAGGCCTTGGAAGGCTCACCACTGGAACCAGGATCACACCTCCGCTTGACATCCCACCGTTCTTTGTCAGCTATAGATTTTAAAACAAAACAGCTAGCCCGGGAGTCAGTCTGAGAGTGAGTGTGGTTGTCAAAATTCAGTCTGAAATTCAGTTTTCAACTTTTATAAGGATCTGGTAGGGCCCTGCACACCACATTTTGATCAAACAGCCTCAAAGCTCTGATGGATACCAAATTTTTCCTTATTCCTGCAGTAGCTCTGGGCTAGGGAGGCAGAGAGCTGGAAAAGCATTGGTTCCAACCCCATCCTTATAAGACACTAAAAAGACTTAAGTCCCCCAATAAGTTATTAATGTGGAGATAGGGTTATGTAGTTATGCGGAAAAACTCATTAGCAGCATGCCCTAGGGGCAGTGCGACTTTGGGTATGCCATCTCTCCTCGGAACTACTATTTCTTTGTTCCATAAAGTAAAGGTACAGCGAAGGATCATTTCGGCTCCAGACGCAGGCTTGCCACATGCAAACGACTGCCATTCGATCTTCTCTTTGCAGACAATGTGCATTCTGCTCCATTGCTCCTTCATCTTCTTTGAGTTTATAAAAGCTGTGTGCCTCTATTAAAGTTCAGCTGTACTAGGACAAAAATTTATAAATCTGGTATGAAGACAACTAAAGAGATAATCCAGGCAGGTAGCAGAATGTGTAAAAGTGAAAACAGGTGGAATGCTAAGTTTGTAAAATTATGAATGATAATGCGGAGTGGTGACACATGCCTTTAATCCCAGCACTGGGGAGGCAGAGGTAGGAGGATCCTTGTAAGTTCGAGGCCACCCTGAGACTACATAGTGAATTCCAAGTCAGCCTGAGAGTGAAACCCTTCCTCAAAAAAATTATATGTATATATGAATATTTCTTTCTTAAAAAAATTGTGTGTGTGATTTCTTTCTTAAAAATATGTGTGTGTGTGTGTGTGTGTGTGTGTGTGTGTGTGATTTCTTAAAAAAGAACACTTATGGGGGTCAAGAAATGGCTTAGCAGTTAAAACACTTGCCTTTAAAGCCTAAGGACCCAGGTTCAATTTCCCCACTACCCACATAAGCCAGATGCACAAGGTGGCGCATATGTCTCGAGTTTGTTTGCAGTGGCTAGAAGCCCTGGCATGGCCATATTCTTTCTCTCTCTCTTTCTCTCATCCCCCTTTCTAAAATAAATAAACTAAATTTAAAAAACTGCTTACGGGTTGTGGAGATAGGTCAGCAGTTAAAAGTACTTGCTTGCAAAGCCTGCTGGCCTAGATTCAGTTCCCCAGTACTCATGCAAAGCCAGATGCACCAAGTAGTGCAAGCATTTGAAATTCATTTGCAGTGGCTGGAGACCCTGGAGTACCCATTCTCTCTCTCTCTCTCTCTCTCTCTCTCTCTCTCTCTCTCTCTCTCTCATCTGTCTTGCTGTGTTTGCAAATAAATAAATAAAGCTATTAAAATAAAAACACTTATAAATGGGATATAGCAGTTCTCACCAGCAATCTCAGCATTCAGGAGGCTGAGGTAGGAGAATTACTGACAACTCAAGGCCAGCCTGGGTTACATAGTGAGATCTAGGCCAATCAGGACTATATTGTGAGATTCTGTCTTGAGACAAAACAAAAACAACAACAATTACCTAATCCAACAAGATCAAGACAAAAGCCAAAGTTAAGCATCCGACTGCAGCCAGCTAATGATGTTAGGAGATGAAAGCTCAGCGACCCCTGCCTGGGCCCCCACTCCTGGTGTACGCTACGGCTTCCAATAAAGCTTCCCAATATTCAGGATATTGAGTTTGAGCTCAGGGAAAACCAGACATCATGTCATCACAGTTTGGAGTTACAATGTATTTCTAATAAAAGCCTACAACACTTGCCAATTTTTTCTTTTTCTAAGAATTACTTCAAAAGCGATGTTTGCTAGAAGACAGGAGGTGGGGAAACTCCAGTGTGGAAGACACACTTACACAGGACCAAGTGCTTCTTTCTGCGTAGTCACAGATATGAGCACACAGTTCCTCTCCTGTCACTGTTTTTAAATCCCTAAGCATTTATGAAGATGAAACTTTGCATTTAAATTTTGTACAAGGTTCCGAAAGTTAACATGCATAGCCATGGCTTACTGTGAGCCGAGTCTGCTTCCTGTGTGCCTCTTGTGCAGGGTCTGGTCCTTTGTCACCCTGTGAATGCCAGGTCAGAGCCTATGTCTTACAACACTCCAGCATGACTCCTCTTTTCTAAATGCCCAGAGTCTCATGTTCTTTAAAAAAATAAAAAAACTTTTTGTTGGAACTGGAGAGATGGCTTAGTGGTTAAGGCACTTGCCTGAGAAACCTAAGTCCCCAGGTTTGATTCCCCAGTATTCACGTAACACAGATACACAAGGTGGCACATACATCTGGAGTTTGTTTGCAGTGGCTAGAGGCCCTGGTGTGTCCATTCTCTCCCCTCCTCTCTCTCTCTCTCTCTCTCTCTCTTTCATCTATCTTGTCCTCTTTCTCTCCTCTCTCACTCTAAAAATAAATAAATATTTTTGAAAGTTTCTATTGACAATTTCTGTACATATGGACAATCTACCATGATCATAATGCCTTCTCACCACCCACTCTTTTCCCTCTTCTGAATCCCCCCTCCACAGAATCCTTTCTTCTGCTCATTGAGTTCTCTCTACCATGGGTAGTCTAAGAATTAAGTGATTCATTTTAGAATTAACATGGGAAGCAATTGGGTCCTTCTGAAAATTTTGCCTATGGCCGAGATTAACACGAGCACATGCTGCTCTGAACATGCCACATGAAGTCTTAAGTGTGGCCAACAACAAAGCAGCCCCGGATGAGTCATTGCGTTTATGGACCCTTCATGTTGGTCTTCTGCAGGCTGGGCCTCTACTTGAAAGGTTGAAAGTGGTTCTTTGGAATGAATAAAATACAATTTCACTATGACTGCAAATTATTTCTAAATCCCCAAAGCCATGGACTA
Organism: Jaculus jaculus; assembly: GCF_020740685.1. Classification (NCBI taxonomy): domain Eukaryota; kingdom Metazoa; phylum Chordata; class Mammalia; order Rodentia; family Dipodidae; genus Jaculus; species Jaculus jaculus. Next base: position 61,438,975 of record NC_059105.1, read on the forward strand.
CAGCAGGAACTAACGGCCTCCCACCCCAGTTGCATAAAAGAGGCCAAAGGGGGTGGGGGTCTGCCTGGCCCGTGTGCCAGAGCATCTTAATAATCCACCAGTCTTCATCTTTTCCAAGCTCCCCCCGCCCCACCAAGGCAGAGCAGAGCAGAAACCAAAGACTCAAGGAGGAGAGGAGAAACAGAAGAGAGAAGCCTCCTTGCACACATGGGAAATGCTTCTCAAGAGCAATCTTTGAAAACTATGTGGCCACTGGAGGGGACTGGCCAGAGAGGAGAAAGAGTAAGCAAGCCTTCAACTCACCCGGTGGACATGCTGACATGTTAACCCAACAGGCAGGCTTCGCCACACAAGGGACCCTTATCCTTGATTGCTTTATGAAGTCGAAACAGCAATGGGCATCATTAATCATTTTGTCAAAGTCCCAAATGGCTTCTACAGGCCAAATGACTGGGGATGTTCAGGAGTGTAGCTTTCCTGCAGGAAGTGGAATGCACCCAAAGGGCAACTGAGTAACAATTAGTCACCTAGGTTGGGAAGGGTTCTTCCTCCTGGGAGGAAGCCTGTGTCTTTAAAGTGCATCCTTACCAAGGTTCAGAGCCAGGTCTAAAATTTCTAGAGTTCTCACTTTCCATCTGCGACGTATCTGTAGTTCTTTCCAAAGCCATAGGGCCCTTGAGTGGCCTCAAGGCACACTGTGTTGCTTCTGTCCACCTTCAGAAGAACTCTGTGGGAGTGCATTTTGCACCACATTGCCATACAGTGACTTACTTATTTCTTGATTTATTTGTGAGCAAAGAGGAATAACTGAATGAGTGGGTGTGCCAGGCCCTCTTGCCACCACAAACAAACACATGTGCTACTTTGTGCCTCTGGCTTTATGTAGGTACTGGGAAATCAAACTTGGGCCAACTCAAGCTGGTAGGCTTTACAAGCAAGTAACTTTAACTGCTGAGCCATCTTCCTGCTCTGCCATCCAGCTCCTAGAACCCTGTTGCCATGTGCCTCATTGTGGCTGAGCTTCAGACAGGCTGCTTCCTCCCTCTGGATTCTGACTTCTCTTTTTTGGAACTTTCAAAAGAACATTTTATTGACAATTGTCATAAATACATGTAATATATTTGATTATAATCCCCTCCCATTATTTCCTTTCGTCTTCCCTCCCCACTCCTTCTTTCCAACTAGTCCTTCTTCTGTTTTGATATCTTTTGATTTGTATCTTTTATGAGAGACAGAACATGAGAGAGAGAGAAAAACAGCAATGGTGCACCAGGGCCTCCAGCCACTGCAATTGAACTCCAGACCCATGCACTACCTTGTGCACATGCGCAACCTTGAGCCGTTGCATCACCTTGCACGTTTGGCTTACATAGGATCTGGAGAGTCAAACATGGGCCCTTAGGCTTCACAAGCAAGTGTCTTAACCACTAAGCCATTTCTCCAGCCCTGTTTTGATGTCTGTTTTTCATCCTCCTCTATCATTTATAATAACATGTTGATGGGCCCAATATTGTTCAGCTGCTGTGAAGTCATGAATATGATGGTCACTTTGTGTCCAAAAGAAAGACAGCGTGGAACTTCGTTTTAGAAAAAGAAAACATTCAATTGTAATTTTCTCTGCCACTTTAAGATTGTTGTGGGGTTTTTTGTTTATTTGTTTGTTTGCTTGTTTGTTTTGGTGCTGGGGGTCAATCCGGGACACTGGCTATATCTCTGACCTAAAAAAAATATGCAAATCTTTTTAAAAGTCTCTTGCCAGTTTTACAACCCAAGAATGTCTTTCTCGATGACATAAGAGCTATGGTTTGAAACATCATCAAAGGTACTAGCACCCTCTCTCATCTGAGCTGTGAGATGCCAAGAAGGAGGCATTCCCTTGGTTAAAGCCACTTGGCAATCAGCCGGCTCAATCTCTCTCCACTGCTGCAAAATCCTGGACCCTGTCTCAGCACTGAATTCAGAGTCATTTCTGGCTCTCCCCTTGGAGCAACCTTGAATGAAATCTACGTGCCTGCTTGTTTGCCCTGAGAAAGTCTTACCTTGGCATCAATAATGTGTTGTGTTCCTACAAACCCTGATTGCCTTAGGAAAGATGATGACTCAACTGCAGTAGGCAATGTGCCTCTTGGTTGGTGTCTTCCTGGGGCATCCTGGGAAGGCATGTGTGAGTTAAGCCTGACACTAGGAGAAGGGACATACCACTTCCAGTGAGCGGAACTAAGTCAGGGAGGCGGGAGGGGCTCACCAGGGCAGCCTGGGTTTCATCTTGCAAAGACTTACGGAACCCTGAGCTCACACCAGGCACTGCTGCAGGCATTTTACAAATATAATCACATTTCCTCTTCAAACAACCCTAAGAAACAGATTTTTATTACTAGTCCAGGGTTTTCAGGTGAGGTACACCTTGAAAAGCTTAAGTAAACTTGTTCCAGCTCACAGAGCTTATGACCACAGAGCGCTGGCATCTCCATGCCAGTGTCTGCTTTAACCAGTAACTTACACTGCTACACTTTACAGCTAGAACCAAACAGCATGAAATCCCAAGCTGTGGTGGCAGACCCAGGGAGACCTGCTCAGGAAGCCATGTGTATGTGGAGAAGTCTGAAGTCTACCTGAGAGAGGTTTTAGACTTCATCAACTTGTGGCCACCACGTCATCCATCACGATGTTCTCGCTCACAGTTTGGACAAGTTGGCTTGGCTTTCCTTCGGAACAACATCTTAAAATCTAAATCATTTCCTCTGGGCAGCTCTCAGGTGACCTTGGCTCACTGAAAGGAACATGGTGGCTTTCATGGCCTTTGCAAAACGCACTTGGCTCACAGAGAGTCTGTCCTAGGCCCATCCCCTTTGCCCTCCCTGGATACTTCCTTCCAACATTCTTTCCTCCCTCCCTCCTTGTCTCCAAAGTGCAGGACACCTATGGCAGAAGAACTGTTGTTCAGACACAGAAAAGAAAGCCTAGTGAAGCTGCGCCTGCCTGGACTTCAACCATGGCTCCCTTCACCTGGTCTCCAAGTGCCCAGAAGAACCCCCAGGAGCTACCTATGAGCATAGCTCTGGGCTAGGTGTGAGGAGCCCCCGCCGGTACCCACATCATTCCCTGAGCCATCCTTTCTCCATTGCGGAAAGTGAACCCCCAGGATCTGCGCTTTGTAACTCTCCAGGGCTGTTAGGAGGTTCAAACGAGATAATGTGCACAAAGTGCTTTGTAAACTGTAAAACGCCGTGCAAATGCGAGGGCTTATTATAAACCACAATACAGCGATGCTTTATGCTTTTATAAAACTACTGGCTGGAACTGCAGGAAGGGGAATCCCTCTGGTGATTTTTATTTTGGAAACAGGAGGTCTTGGGCTCGTCTGCTTGCCAGGAATGGGATTCCTGGCGGCAGCTGCGGACTCCATCCCTCGCTGGCACATATGGCTGGCCCGGGCCCCCCGCCGAGGTGACAGTATGTACCGCTGGGTTCCAGCGGCCAATGCTCCGCCCTCACACCTAGGAGCTAGAGACTTTCGCCTCTCCCTTCACCAGGAGAGCATCTTTGTTAAATAGAGAATGTCCCTCCTTAGCCATCAGAAACAAGAGCCTCACCCGTTAAGTCTCCCTTTGAGCAGATTGAAAAACTCACATGCTGCGGGTTTTGTTTTTTAAAGCATTGCTGTGGTTAAAATGGAAATTAAGGTCTGTCCCGGACCGGGATGTGCAACTGGGGGCTGAGCCTTCCGGTGGGTGATACGGCCCAGCGCGATGGATGCGCAGATACCCAAGCACCCCAGGGCCATCGAAGATAACCCGCTGCTCCCCAAGGTGTCCCCCGAGACCTTCCAAGGCCAAGGGCAACCATGGGGCTTGTAAATGTCAAGAGGAATGATGAACATTTGTAGAAAAGAAAATGTTTGACTAATTTCCTCTTCTGTGGACCAAACACACCACCCTATGTATTTAGAATCGGGGGTTGACAGCCAGACCGTGGCAAGCTTCAAGGTTATAGGCTCATAAATGGGATTAGATAAGCCAGGCAGTGTGGCTCCGATTTCAGCCCTTTTAAAGTTTTAAATTGCACAGAAAACCAGGCGAACAGTTCCGAAGGGAAAATAAGGTGTAACGCCTCTTCACGCAAAGGGGAACGAATTCTGCTATGGTGCTGGGGGCTTAGAAATGTCCAGGGTCGTTCCTAGAGTACGCGTTAGAACGAGTACATAGTTTAGAATGCTAGAAGCAAAGAAGCAGGTCAATAATTTATAGCTTAGATGTTTTCTAGTACATTTAAGCTATGGCCAAACAAATTTTGAAACATTTTATTTACTTGAGAGAGAGACAGAGAATATGGGCGCTCCAGCGCCTCCAGCCACTGCAAACAAACTCCAGACACATGTGCCACCTTGTGCATCTGGCTTATGTGGGTATTGGGGAATGGGACCTGGGTCCTTTGGCTTTACAGGCCTTAACCGTTAAGCCATCTCTCCAGCCCAAGAATTTTTTTTTTTTTTAAAGGAAAGGATAAAGAAAATGTGTGAAGACCAGAATTGAAAGCAAGAATTTTAAGTCCTGGAGAGTACAATGCATGCCACCACCTGGACGCCTTTGCATTTTAAATTATCTCTTTCTTTTTAATTGATCTGATTAATTCTTCCCACCTTGCCACTTGGCAGGTACGGTCGCTGTTGCCTTTCACTGCATTAATGAACCCATTCACTTTTTCTCCAAGTAATTAAGACTGTGAGTTACACATCACATTCTTAAATTGGCTTAGTGTACCGTCAACCCAGTCTTTATTAAAGAAAATATATGACACAGGGCATTTCTTCCTGCAAGAGTGTTGAGTTTCTATGGAGTTTCCCTCCACTTGTCAGAGGAGAGTGGTGACTTTGTTCTTTGGGTCTTTCACAGAAGAAATACTGACCTGTAAAGGTTATAACATCTCCGGCAGTGTTTCATTCTTAATACACTCAAGGGCTGGAAACTCAAAGGGCAAATGATGGATTCATGGTCAAGGATTTCTAGTGCCATGAAAATTCTGACCAAGTCTTTTCATGAGCTATTTGAAAAGAAATAACTCTGGAGATGCTGGTAAGTTAGCTAAGAGAAATATATTGCTCTCTTATGTTTGCTTTGTTTCTAGACCATTTAGGAAACCTGAGAAACATTCAGATTTATTCAATTGTCTGAAGACAGCAGCTGAGCACCCTAGAGAAGATTTCATCTGTGGTGTCGACAGCCCTCAAGAAAGCAAGCTTCAGTATCAGCCATCCCAAACTGTTACCCTAAACATTTGGCTTCATTTAGGACTTCTGGATCTCAACTTGATCCCCAGAGAAACTCAATTTATCATGAAAGATTAAGACACTCTCTCCTGGTCCTGAATGAGGTCTGTCCTCCACAGATGATTCTGGCAGAGTGACCTCAAGCAGGAAGAAAATGATATACGGACATCTTCCTGATGATGAGTATGATGATACAAACTCAACGCTTGGAAGCCTGAGATAGGAGGATTTCCTTGAGTTCAAGCCTGTCGGGGCTGCAGAGTGAGCCTCTTTCTCAACCAAGCAAACAAAGCTCCTCTTTGATGCTGGAAAGACTAACCTCACAAACACAAAATGTAAATAATTCTTCACGTTTGCACAGTGAATGCTTGTAAGAAGTCCAGTTTGCAATTTTATGAACGAAAAGGGATTGAGACCAAAGATACAGCAAATGGCATTTTTCTAATTCTTACTGAATCTTTTAGTCACAGGTAGTATCTAAGCTCTACTAATCAACTCGGACCAAACTCCACCAATAGGGAACATAACTTAGTTCCTAATTTTTATAAGGGAACTTACATTGTCCAATTTTCTATCCCACCATTGTAAAATTTTTATAGTGTTCTTTCGTCTACTGAGGTTTCAGGTGGTTAACTGCTATATTTCCTTCCAAGCCAAAATGTAAGTGCAGTAATGATATCCATGTGTTTTCATAAAGGCATGTTGGCCCGTGGTTATGTTTTAAATGGGTGTCAAAACACACATACTCACCCAGAGTCGCAGAGTCAGCTGGAATGGCATTTCATCTTGTTCTCATGTGTGGAAGACTGCGTTGTGACAAAAAAAAAAACATTCAAAGCTAATGTGGCTCTGTCTTTTGCACTAAAACTGAGAGCTTAAGTTCTTATTACTTATTGTTGGGGTAACTTGAAACAGAAACAGAGCAGTTCAGATTCATCAAAGGCATGTGTGGGAATAGCAGTAATAAGAAGAAAAACAAATCCATTTCAGAGAATTAAAGTTCTTATACATGCTGTTGGAGTCAGCTTTGTGGCCTGTACCCAAATTGTTTTATGCCCCATGAAGCTGAAAGGAATTATGGTCAGAGAAATGAGGCCTTCAATTTCCAGGAAGCTAACAAAACGAGGGAACCACCTCAATGTATTCCCAGTCTGGCTGGGATGATTTCACCACAGGGACAGAGCCATTCCAAATGACAGCCAGTCAATCTCTGTGCCCAGATCTACAGAAAGGGCCTGCCAAGAAGCAAGAACAACAGCCGTGGGAGAGTCTTCAGCATTCGAAAAAGTTCCTTGCTCTTCCTTCAACCATGCTTTCTTCCTATGCTGGCATGGGACTGTCCCCTTGGGACAGCCTTGGGAGACCCTGTGTATTGTCCATGGCCAGCTTAGCAGCTCTCATTTCTGAGAGCCATGCCCTCAATAGCACCTCCCTCCTGGTCACCTCTCCCATTTTCTTCCCTTCCTGTGAGTAGTTTACTGTCTTGCAGGCTAAAGTTTAGATCAGGAACCTTGAGGACCAGAAAGGGAGACACCGTAGGAAGCGTGGCTTAGATCTTCAGAGTTTACTCCACTGTTTAAAATTCCGAACATAACAACTACTTAAAACTAATAATTGGGCTGGAGAGATGGCTTAGCGGTTGAGCGCTTGCCTGTGATGCCTAAGGACCCCGGTTCGAGGCTCGGTTCCCCAGGTCCCACGTTAGCCAGATGCACAGGGGGGCGCACGCATCTGGAGTTCGTTTGCAGAGGCTGGAAGCCCTGGCACGCCCATTCTCTCTCTCCCTCTATCTGTCTTTCTCTCTGTGTCTGTCGCTCTCAAATAAATAAATAAATAATTTAAAAAAAAACTAATAATCATAGGACCCTCCTGAGTGATTGTAACACTAGGCTTTAGCTTTTCAGTGTTTGGTATAAAAACTATTTCATGTACAGAAATATTGATATTTTACTCACCAGTTAACTTGGCCTTCTCTCAAATTCCATCCAACCTGTTCCTCACCCAGCTCACGCATAGATCACAGACACCCTTGCCACAAGCCTCCCTGCTGAGGGAGGAGAGGAGGACTCCCCAAGTGGGCCTATCCCTCCTGGTCACAGGGACAGAAAGGACAGTATTACACCTGGATGATACTGGCCAGGGTCTGCTGTAGACATGGCTGTCTTGAAAGTTCCATTTAAGGAGATCAAAGAAAGTGTGTGTGTGGAGGTGTGTAAGCAGGGGAGGGGCAGGGACCCAGGAAAACAAACAACAAAGGCAGGAGCAGATGGTAATTCATACTAGAAAGACAATGCATACTTGTCACTATAACTTTATAAACTTTTACGTTATCGTTACGGCTTAGACATGGATATCCGCTTTACCACCAAACCCTCCCGTCACCTGGGCCTCAGGACTGAGGCAGATTTACGTTTCAGGTCTGTAGCTGGTTCACCATGCTCTGAAGAATACGGAGACTTAGAAACGAGCCTTGAGGACCAATGTGGAGCCCAGACCAAGGCAGCATTCAAGGATAGGTTAGCCTGTGGGGCTCAAAGATCTTATTCTGAGCCCACTTTCTGCCCACGAGAGAAGCCGCACCCACACAGCACATGGCACCACATTCCATCCCAAAAGAGAACTTTGATTTTTTAACATAATTTTATTTATTTGAGTGAGAGGCAGAGAGAGAGAGAGACAGTGAGTGACATGGGGGCACCAGGGCCTCCTGCCATTGCACATGAACTCCACACATGTGTCACTCTGTGTATCTGGCTTTACTTGGGTACCGGGAAATCGAACCCAGATTGTTAGGCTTTGCAAGAAAGGGCCTTTAACCTCTAAGCTATCTCTACAGCCCCTGAACTTATATTTTTATATGATGTTTTAAATAAGTTCATTAATTTCTCACATGTAAAATGGAATATCTACTTTTAAGTTCTTAGTGAATTCTGAGTATGTTTTAATAAAACAACTTCCAGGAATCTATGTAGGCAAAATAAGGACCACAGCCCTGAGGTTATTGTGTTGGTTTGAGTTGAATGTGATCATTTTAGGACTGTCTTCTCCTACCACACAAACTCTATGGCTCTTGACATCTCAGTACATTCCCATTACCACATCAGAGAGAGTAGTTTGAGCTCCCAGAAAGCTACAGAAGTCCACAGTTTCCCGTCTCCTACCCACCAGTCAGCCTGGCAGCTCTTCCACAGGCCCTCTGGACTCCAGGTGCCCACATGCGCGGGTATATGAGCTGAGAGCCAGCATTCACCATTACAAAGAAACACATTACTATCAGTTCATATACAAAGCTTAGAAATGCTGACTTTCCATCCAAGCATATAAAAGGATAGAGGGTTTTGTTCTACAAAGAGAGACTGTCAACTGGCCATCAAGCCCAAATAGGTAAATCTGAAATGCCACTGTTTGGGCTTCAGACAGGGAGCAGTTCTGAGCAGGCTTTCCCCGCCTCCTTTGTCCACCACCACCCGTCCCTTGATGATGAGGGAGAGCTCTGGCTTGTCATCAGGCAAATGTTTGCGCATGTGTCTAGTTGGCATTTGTGGTGTCCCCCATAAATTTAGATGTTCTGAATGCTAGGTCCCCAGCTGATGGCAATTTGGAAATTAAAGCCTCCTGGAGACGGTGTATTGTTGGGGGCAGGCTTATGGGTGTTATAGCCAGCTTCCTTTTGCCAGTGTTTGGCACACTCTCCTGCTCCTGTGGTCCATTTGATGTTGCCCAGGAGGTGATGACCACCTTCTGCTCATGCCATCATTCTCCCCTGCCATCACGGAGCTTCCCCTTGAGTCTGTAAGCCAAAATAAACCTTTTTTCTCACAAGCTGCTCTTGGTTGGGTGGGTTTTTTTTTTTTTTTTTTTTTGCCAGCAAAGTGAACCTGACGGCAACAGTATTCAGCGGAGACAAGCTGGTAGCCAGCATGAATTGTTTGCCTTCCCCTCTATCTATACTTCTGGACTTGCCTAGGTTCGCGTCTGAGCTCTGGCAAAATGCTAGTAGACCAGCCATAGGTTCCCACACAGACTGATGCCTGCTGTGCAATCTGAGAACGTGGCAGAGGAACATAACTATTTTCAGTTATAACTTCCAGCCTCTCACACCCAGAATCACTTTACTCTCAGCTGTACGTTCACAGACAAAGGGAGGATCCTGGTTGCCAGCTGCTGTCATGACAGCACCTGGAATTGGGACTCATTATCAGGCCTTGGCTGGCATGCTCTGCAAGATACCTTGTCCTCTTCCCGTCTGACATGTGAAGATGATTAACTGGAAACATGGCTGTGAGTAGGCCACCATACTGCAGTGCTTAGCCATCCCCTTGCACACATTAACACATAGATCCAGGTCCTTTATGAAGATAACCAGTTTGGAGAACACCTAAAACATTATGCTTGATGAAATGTGTAAATATATTATAAATAAATTATGTTCTAGACCAGAAGAATAGTGAAATGCCCCTGGTTCTAACGGAAGAGCTGAGGGACACGTGGAGGTGGAAATACAGTTCTAACAGCTACCCTGATATAGCACAGTCCCCCACTATGTTTGTCTGTAGAATATTCATCATCTTACTACTCTTTCTCCAAAGTATATCCAACCCTCTGGAAGAGGTTCAACTCCACTATCCGGAGCTGGGGAGGTGGAGCATAGTTTGGTTCAGTGATAGCACCTCATACACTTGGTTCTGAAAGGAAGGCAGATAATTCAACTAAACATAAACAGAATCACTCTATGTGGTTTTCCAGTGATGACTTGCTTCCTGTGTCAACACTTGAGGTGGCTCAAACTGATCCCTGACAAGACCCTTCAGTGGCACTGGCAGCTGCTAAAGTATGTGCCAAGTATAGTGGATTGACAGTTTTTAGTTGTTTTTTTTAAAAATATTTTATTCATTTTTATTTATTTATTTGAGAGCAACAGAGAGAGAGAGAGAATGGATGCACCAGGGCCTCCAGCCACTGCAAATGAACTCCAGATGCATGCACCCCTTTGTGCATCTGGGTAACGTGGGTCCTGGGGAATCAAGCCTGGAACTGGGGTCCTTAGGCTTCACAGGCAAGTGCTTAACCACTAAGCCATCTCTCCAGCCCTGTTTTTTTTTTTTTAATTTTTATTTATTTGAGAGCGACAGACACACAGAGAAAGACAGATAGAGGGAGAGAGAGAGAATGGGTGGCGCCAGGGCTTCCAGCCTCTGCAAATGAACTCCAGACGCGTGCACCCCCTTGTGCATCTGGCTAACGTGGGACCTGGGGAACCGAGCCTCGAATCGGGGTCCTTAGGCTTCACAGGCAAGCGCCTAACCGCTAAGCCATCTCTCCAGCCCTGTTTTTTTTTTTTTTTTTAAATGTGTGTATCATGTGCTAGGACTCTCTGCTTAGGACCAAAAGCCCATGACCCTTGCCATTTCCCTCGAGATAGGAATCAAGTGCTACAGCTTTCACGTCCTGATCCATGTTCTTTGCAGGTGACCACTTTGCTCTGGGTTGGCCGGGGGGTTGTAAAAAACCCTCAGATCCCTTGGTTCTGACGATGTATCATTCAAAGGCTAAGTGCCATGGGGAGTGCTATTTCTATCTTCAGGGATAACGGAGGCAGTAAGGCTGACCACAAACCTTCCTAAAGGCATATAGTCTTTTGAACTGTTGTTGAAGAAACAAGAAGAAATCATGCTCTTTGACATCCCATTCAACAGCACCTCCTCAGTACCTCCAAGTACAGGAAGAATTAAGAACACTCAGGTCTACATTTTGCCTTTATTTCCCTCTTCTGCCTAGAGCTCCTTGCTTTCCCCTGCTCTATACCATTCTTCCTTTTCTAAGTGTCATGTTCCCTCCCATTCCCTGGGAAAAACGATACTGGAAAGTCTTTAGAAAAACAAATGAATCTGAAAGATGGAAAAACAAATAGTTTTCATGACAGCACCTGGAACTGGAACTCAGTGTACTGGGCCCTTGCTGGCATGTCCTACAAGGTTCTCTGCCCTCTACCCATCTGATATGTGAAGATGATTAACTGGAGACATGTCTGCAAGTAGGCCACCATACTTCAGAAAAAGAGTTTCAAAATCGTATCCCTGTTATTCCACCAAATATTGAAGCATTAGGTAGGCAAGTCCACTCACATTTACCCATTCAACAAATGCTCACCAAGAAAGCAGAGATGTGGTCCTTGCTCACAATAAAATTTCAGTCCACAGGCTGGAGAGATGGTTTAGTGGTTAAGGCACTTGCCTGCAAACCAAAGGACCTTGGTTCGATTCCCCAGGACCCACATAAGCCAGATGTGGAAGGTGACACATGCGTCTGTTTGCAGTGGCTGGAGGCCCTGGCACACCCATTCTCTCTCTCTCTCTCATAAATGATTAAAAAATTTTAAAAGGCCAGTCTGTTGGGCTTGCCAAAAAAAAAAAAAAAAAAAAAAAAGCAGTCATATGGGAAGGTCAATGAGCACCCAACAATTGTAGAGATTTCAGCACCTGTCCTACCGAGTTCCATGCTCTCAATCCCAAATATTTTTCCCTTAGAAGATGGGGAGACCTTTGACCAGATACTTTATTCTATTCTACAGGTTGAGAAAGCTCTGGAAGCTTTAGAAAATGTTTGTTGGATACCTAAGGAAGGGGCTGGGAATGTAGCTCAGGGGGAGAGAGCTTGACTTGCATGTGCAAGGCCCTGGGTTCCATCTTCAGCATCACCAAGAGGGGCAAAGGACACTAAGGCACTGTGGAGAACACAGCCGATGCTCATCAAATAGATGAATCCATAAATGGACACAGGCAAGGGATCATCCACAGGTGCATATTCCTGTGGGCTCACATGCAGATAGCTCCCTACTTTGATTGCGCAGAAATGGGGAGAAGAACCTGGAGAACATGAGGCTGCTGCTGAGCCCCACTGAGCAGCGCTGGACACAAAGGCAGCTGGGGGGGGGACCCCACCTCTTCCTGCAGTTGCACAAGAGCGCTGCAGGTTGTAGCACGCTTCCATGCCTGGAGAGAGCACGAAGCTAGCGTGGATGGACAAGACTGAGACTATATAGGACCTCGTGTCCGTACAAGCTTTGGCTGAGGTGCTCAAGGAGGGGATGGTGTCTGTTTTCTCAGCCTTGCAGCACGTGCACTTGAATCCCGTCTCCTCTTCCATCACACCTTCTTTTTTTTTAATTATTTATTTGTTTATTTGAGAGTGACAGACACAGAGAAAAAGACAGATAGAGGGAGAGAGAGAGAATGGGCGCACCAGGGCTTCCAGCCACTGCAAACGAACTCCAGACACGTGCGCCCCCTTGTGCATCTGGCTAACGTGGGACCTGGGGAACCGAGCCTCGAACCGGGGTCCTTAGGCTTCACAGGCAAGTGCTTAACCGCTAAGCCATCTCTCCAGCCCCCATCACACCTTTGCAAGTACTGCAGCTATGAGAACTTAATGGATATAAACGAAAGAATGAATATGGGACAGAATGAAAATTTGGCAAGCAGAAGCGAACGCCACTCAAAAGGCCATTGTTCCAACATGAGGATAAGAAGGTTCTGGATCCTGGGCAGCACCTTCCTGTTCCAGAGCTGTACCTGGCATACCCTTGTGTTCCTGCACCCCAGGCCTGAGCCCTCACAGGCATGACTTTCAAAGCATAAACAAGGAAAACCCTTCAATGCCAGTGTTCCACCTGAACCTCCCTCTGGCAATGAAAACCATTCTCATGTCAACAACAGGAGCTTGACCCAAGAGGCCTCTGGAATAGGAGAGGACTTCATTACACTCCCTAATTAATCTCAGGATTGGCAAGAGTTACTAGAGTGTCAAGATATTGTAGTCAGACAGATGCTTCTCCTGGGCTCCAGCGACCAATAAAGTTGTCAATTATGCTAAACAACAAAAATTCATAATGTTATCAAGAATTCAGTGTTTTTGTTTGAAAGACATGGGGGAAAAACATCCTGGGTTTGGAGCCTGAAAGGGTGAGTTTAAGGTTGAATGTGACCTTGAACAAGCCCATTGACTTCTAAGGCCCTCGCTTTAAAATACCAAGAAGCGCGTCTGTGCATCCCACACCTCACTTGGTGGTGTGAGGGGCCATCACTAGTGCCAATAAGGAGTTTTTTTTTTTTTTTAAATTAGCATGATTGTGGGGAATATGGATGTAAAAGGGCCAGTTAGCAGACCACTCACTGCAGGCCAGTAGCCTGCAGGTTAATCTTAACCTCAACTGAGACTAAAGTAGTAGGAATGGAGAAAATGAAAAGGGCATTTTTGATTTTCTAATACACAAAAAGTTTCTAGGTTTTTTTGTTTGTTTGTTTGTTTGTTTTTCTTTTTGCTTTTTCAAGGTAGGATCTCACTGTAGCCCAGGCTGACCTGGAATTCACTATGGTATCTCAGGGTGGCCTCGAACTCACGGTGATCCTCCTACCTCTGCTTCCCAAGTGCTGGGATTAAAGGTGTGCGCCACCACGCCTGGCAAGTTTTTTTTTGTTTTTTTTTTTAAGATAGTGTCTCACTGTAGCCCAGGCTGACCTAGAATTCACTATGTAGTGGTCTCAAACTCATGGCGATCCTCCTACCTCTGTGTCCCCAGTGCTGGGATTAAAGGTGGGTGTCACCACACCCAGCTGTTAAGTTTCTAAATTTTTCAAGAATGAATGAAGTATAATCAGCAATCCTTAGAAAAAATAATCTTATTTGCCAAAACACTAGATCTTATAATAATTTCTGAATTTGGAATTTCAGTCCTAGTTTTGGAGCATCAATGAGGCTGATGCATGTCTTACTATCACGTTTGTCACCTGATGTAATGTATCTGTTGCCTAGATTCATCCTCTTGTAGACTTAAGTGTTGGCAGGGAAAGGATCTTGTTGCAAGAATGTGGAAAATCTGTCTTGGTGGCCAGCATTCTACTCAGAATATAATCATCATGTAATGAACAAAGGATTGGTCATGTCACTGTGAGATTTTTTATTACTGAAAATATTCATGATAATCCTAAAATATATTTCTTACAGATTAAAAGACTTAGTTTCACAGATAAGTTACCCAGGTTCATAACAGGTGTAGTTTGGATTCAATTGAGCCTCAACCTGCCTCTGTGGTCAGTGTCCTTATAATTTCACACTTACCTTCAAGGTGCTATGTTGTCATCTTGCCCTGCACTATTTTGGTTGGACACATTTCACTGTGGGGAAGAGGGAAAGGCCTGGGGACTAAGGTCCAGTGTGTCGGTTGGAGTATATCAAGCGATGCCTAGGCCAAAGCCTTTAAGGATATCAAAAGAACCAAATTGGGGCTGGAGGGATTGCTTAGTAGTTAAGGCGTTTGCCTACAAAGCCAAAGGACATCAGTTTGATTCCCCAGGACCTACATAAGCCAGATGCACAAGGTGGCACATGTGACTGGAGTTTGTTTGCAGTGGCTGGAGGCCCTGGCCATGCCCATTCTCTCTTTTTCTCTCTGTTAAAGAAATAAAAAAATTTTTAAAAAGAACCAAATTGCTGAACTAAAGTAATTTAGTTTAAGGATCCTAACTGGCTTTGTATTCAGTTCTATAATTAAGCAACATTGCGCTGTGTAAACTCAAGTATTCCAAGGACCAAAGAAGGGAAGAAAAGGACTGAAGAAGGTAGAAATGAAAACAAAAAAGGCAGTTTTGCCCTTTCAAAGTAACTTGTTTTGTGTAATGTGGAAACAAAGAAAAAGACACTAAAATAATTTTTTTTTTTTTTGAGGTAGGGTCTCACTCTAACCCAGGCTGACCTGAGATTCACTATGCAGTCTCAGGCTGGCCTCACACTCACAGCTATCCTGCTACCTCTGCCTCCCCAGTGCTGGGATTAAAGGCTTGTGCCACCATGCCTGGCCTAAAATAATTTTTAAAGATATTTTCCATTTTTATTCACTTATTACAGAGAGAGGGGGTGGGAAAGAAAGAGAGAGGGAGGGAGAGAATGGGCATGCAAGGGCCTGTAGCCACTGCAAATGAACTCCAGATGCATGCACCACCATGTACGTCTGCCTTACATGGGTTCTGGGGAGTTGAACCTAGGTCTTTAGGCCTCACAGGCAAGTGCCTTAACCAGTAAGGTATCTCTCTAGCCCTAAAATAATTTTATAATAAAGTTTTCAGGCAGGAGAGATGGTTTTGTGGTTAAGGATCTTGCCTGCAAAGCCTGGTGACTGGATTTGATTTGTACCCACGTTGAGCGCCTGCAGTGGCTAGAGGACCGGATGCACCCATTTTCTCTGTTTCTCTCCTCTCTGCTTGCAAATAAACAAATAAAAATATTTAGGGGCTGGAGAGATGGCTTAGCGGTTAAGCGCTTGCCTGTGAAGCCTAAGGACCCCGGTTCGAGGCTCAGTTCCCCAGGTCCCACGTTAGCCAGATGCACAAGGGGGCGCATGCGTCTGGAGTTCGTTTGCAGAGGCTGGAAGCCCTGGCACGCCATTCTCTCTCTCTCCCTCTATCTGTCTTTCTCTCTGTGTCTGTCACTCTCAAATAAAAATAAATAAAAATATATATATTTGTGCTTACTTCAGCAGCACATGTACTAAAAAACTGTTTCGTAAGCCGGGCGTGGTGGCACATGCCTTTAATCCCAGCACTCGGGAGGCAGAGGTAGGAGGATCACCATGAGTTCAAGGCCACCCTGAGAATACCTAGTGAATTCCAGGTCATCCTGAGCAAGTGAGACCCTGCCTTGAAAAACAAAAACAACAACAACAAAAAGACTGTTTCATGCTAAGTGTGGTATCTACACCTATAGATCCAGCGCACGGAAGGCAGGGGCAAGGGACTAGTGGCATTCAAGAGGTTAAAGCCAGCCTGGGCAAGATGGTAGAACTCGTCTTTAAAAAATGTAAAATTAATTTTAAATTAAATTTTAATACATTTTAAATTCAATTCCATGTTGTTTTTATTAGAAATAGAAAAATAACTATTTAGTCACTGGTCAGACAGCTCGGCATTCAGATTTGCTCCCACAAAGAATGTAGCCTGCACCATCCATCCTAGAGACTGTCCCCAAGCTAACAGAGCACATTAGTTCATGTTACCTTTGTCATGTAAGGGTGAAGGCAGAGGAAACTCCCTTATCAGGCCAACTGGTATTTGGCCTCCTTGGGAAATATTTCTTTCATGCCTCAAATATTGATTTCTGCCTAGAGTCAGAGAAATAGCTTAACTTCAAGTTGGGGAAGTAGAACTTTAATCCAAGTCACTCCATTTTGATTGTTAGCCTGATCAGTTGGGACCTAGTGCAGGAGCTTAGTCTCAAATAATAATGGCCTCCTGAAATTTTTTATTTAGCAGAATTAAAAGTCTGATGATAACTTCAACAAAACCAAGAGAACCCAACATAGCTTGAGGTAATTATATAACACTGTCATATAGTGTCTTTTCTGTTTCAGGTCAAGTATGGCATGGAGTGGTGGTTTGAATCAGATGCTCTGCTTAAAACTCATGTGTTTTGGGGCTGGAGAGATGGCTTAGCGGTTAAGCGCTTGCCTGTGAAGCCTAAGGACCCCAGTTCGAGGCTCGGTTCCCCAGGTCCCACGTTAGCCTGATGCACAAGGGGGCGCACGCATCTGGAGTTAGTTTGCAGAGGCTGGAAGCCCTGGCGCGCCCATTCTCTCTCTCTCCCTCCATCTGTCTTTCTCTGTGTGTCTGTCGCTCTCAAATAAATAAATTAATTAATTAATTTAAAAAAAACTCATGTGTTCTGGATGTTTAGCTCCCAGCTGATGGTAATTTGGAAGATGGGAGCCTTGCTGGAGGAAGTGTCTTGCTGGGGGCAAGCTTAGAGGTGTTATAGCCAGCTTGCCCTTGTGAGAGTTTGGCTGACTCTCCTGATGCTACTTTCCACCTGCTGTGGCAAGGAGAAGATTTTCAGTCTTTGCCCATGCTGTTTTCCCCTACTGTCTAGGAAGCTGGCCCTTTAGAATATGAGCCAAAATAAAAACTTTCCTCCCATCATTTGCTTTTGGTTGGATGCTTTCTCCCAGCAATGAGAGGGTGACTGCAACATGGGGAGAGTGAAAACCATCAGGGCCCCATGTCTATCTAGTTCCTCAGGGAGTTGGTAGAGACTTCTAGGAGGAAATGAAGTTTCTAGAACTGACCTTCCTACTCCAGCTAAGACACCAACATGTTCCTCTAGCAGAGGTCTCAAAACTCACAGTGTTCACTGTAATGTCATCAAATATTGCCTCACTGAATATCACCATGCAAACTGGTGACAACTTTGATCACACAAGTGGTCCAGGAACGCAGTGTCTCCTTCCTGTGTGGCCAATGGTCCCATTTGTCCCCAGGAAGAAACGCTCCTGAGGGTTTCTTACATGTCCTGTGGAAGCAGCTCCATGTCTACATATGCATGTGCCGAGGATAAAACACAATGCGACACTAGTTGGTGTGGCTTTATGTGTTTTCAGCCTTGCGCAGATATGCATAAACATTGCTGGCTAAAACTGAGTGAACTGGGTAAACACTTGTTAAATGAGGTGACAGTTGTTATGCCATGCCTTGAGCTTTGAAACCCAAAAGGAGCCCTAAAGTGACCATTAAAACCTCCTGACTTAGCCTGGCCATCAATCAGCAAGCATTTCCTGAGGCATGAGGGCAAAGGTTAATCTCTCCTTGCCCTCCCCTAAAATTGGAAATATATGCACTTACCTACAAGGAGAGTTGACCATCACCCATGGATGTGTGTGATTCATGCCAACAAGCAGCCCAGGCATTGCCCTGAGTCACATAGACTGTCTCAGTATGGAGCATAAGTGATTGAAAATCAGCCCTTCCCCCACAGAACTTCTGCGTTTTGACACTGAGGTCCAATTATTCATTGCTTTGTTCTTGTACCCTATTAATAACCAGCTTCCCAAAAACACCTAACACAAGACCTGGTATATAATAAATCCCTAAAAATTAATAAGGTAAATTTATTTTCATGGCTGATATTTTAAACTTTTTTTAATTGGAGAGGCAGGGAGAGGTAGAGAGAGAATGAGCACACCAGGGCCTCCAGCTACTGCCAACGAACTCCAGACATATGCACCACCTTGTGCATCTGGCTTACGTGGGTCCTGGGGTATCGAACGTTGATCCTTTGGTTTTGTAGGCAAGTGCCTTAGCTGCTAAGCCATCCCTCTAGCTCATGGCTGGTATTTTAGACTGACTGTGCAGGTGAAGTAGGCATAGTAGGTGCTTGCTTAATACATCTTCTGTTATGGTTATTGTTACCTTTGCTATTTCTTTGGAGATATGCAAAACACTGTGTATTAATACCTGTAACATCTGACTTTTGGAAGGAGTGGTCTCGAGAAGATGGGCAGCCTCTTTGTTTAAAGCTCAAAGAAGAGAGGAAGGAAAGACTGCTTCCAACTACCGACAGATGTCATGCAATCACCTCTGGTGGCTGGAGATGCTTGCGGAGCTCAATTTCTTAGGTGGCTACAGACCTACTTAAATGAGACAAGAGGACCATTTGTTAAAGCCCCAAACCATCGCCAGAAGCCAGCTTCAGGGCTCCAGGCTCAGTCTGCCTCTCTGGGCCTGCCATGCCACCTTTTCTGGCTGGGAAGATGACTTTAATGGCCACATCCATTTGGCACCAGTGAAAGGCCCTGAGCTATCAGGCAAGCTGCTATTAGAAGGCTGTGTTTGTGATCTCCTGGCACCTGCAACTCTGGTTGGCTGGCTTTCCAGCTTGCCCTGGCACTCAGGCCTGGCGTTTCAAAGAGGTCTGGCAGTAGAATCTAGGAAATGGTACCTTTCAAAACAATGTGGAGAAAGCTAATGTCAAGTTGGCAAAGCTCACCTAAGGCCACCTCCATCTGTCACCTCTCTCTCTTTATGACTATCCATTTCCACTTTCTTTTTAGAAGTTGGAGCCTCTGCTGTCCTTTCTGTGCCCTTGTTGGGAACAGGCCTATGGTGACATCGTCCTCCCTACTGTCTCACAGTTGGGCAAGTAAGGCAGCTGAACTAATTCCCACAAGAGTTGTCTGCTAAGCCTAGGATGGAGAAAATGATTTGACATGAAGAAGATGTAACCTACCTGCCTGTCAGAACATTGTGATCTGTAAAAATCACTGGGTGGCCATGGGGTGGGGGGGGGGTGTGTCAGGAGTCATCTTACATCTCCTTCTGCAGACCAAGGTGGGACAAACGAAGATATACATAGGAGGGTACTGGGGATTTCCTGCCATCCCTTGAGCATCAGCTAGGATGTCTTAGTTGCAAGCAACCAAAAGCAAAATGACATTTACTGAAAGGATACAGAGTAGCTCACTTTTTTGTTGGTCTGTTTGTTTTGAGGTAGGGTTTTGCTCTAACCCAGGCTCACCTAGAATTCACTATGTAGTCTCAGGGTGGCCTCAAACACACGGCGATCTTCCTTCCTCTGCCGCCCAAATGCTGGGATTAACAGGCGTGCACCACCACACCTGGCACATTTATTTTTCTTTTCAAAAGCCTGATACCATAGCCTTAGAAAGAGCAGGAATAGGGCTGGAGAGATGGCTTAGCAGTTAAGCGCTTGCCTGTGAAGCCTAAGGACCCCAGTTCGAGGCTCGATCCCCCAGGACCCACGTTAGCCAGATGCACAAGGGGGCGCATGCATCTGGAGTTTGTTTGCAGTGGCTGGAGACCCTGGCGCGCCCATTCTCTCTCTCTCTCTCTCTCTCTCTCTCTCTCTCTCTGCCTCTTTCTCTCTGTCTGTCACTCTCAAATAACTAAATAAAAATGAATAAAAAACAAACAAAAAAGAAAGAGCAGGAATAAGATAGGGTCTTATGATCAAGAAAATAAGGCTCATAGTAGAGATTCATTCTTTAGGTTCTCCATCACAATATCAATTGGCTATATTTTCATCAAGACTGGCTTTGTTTGACAGGTTCATATCAACTTTACAGAGCACACAAGAGGGCTTATTCCTTAAGGGGAAATCAGGATAACTGGATAACACCAGAGAGATAAAAAAAAAAAAATAGGTATGCACCTCTCAAATCCAGAGAATCCCTTTTTTTTCATGCAATGTTTGCTCTAACTTGCCAACAGCTGGATTTTCCCATGGGGGAAAATGGTGGAAGATTTCAGGAAGTTAAAGACAGGAGGGGATTTAGTTACTCTTAGTAAGTAGGGTAGCCCTTTAGAGGGGAGTCCTGGAGCTGCTTGCTGCTTGGTAAACCTGAATGAAGTAGTAATAGCATTCACCTAAGGAGAGACTTAGAAGTCACCCACATTGCCTCTCCTTCTTTCCCTCCAATCAAGTTGGGCACCAAATACTTCAGTTTTACCTCCTGAACATCTTTTGCTTCGAGCCCCAGCTTTACATCTACCAGGGCTAATGCTGCTTAGCTAGTTGATTCTGCCTCTAGTAGTTTCCCATGCTGCAGCCACAGGGACCTGTTAGAAACCCAAATCTGATGAAGTATTTCCCCCTCCAAGGGCTTCTCTCCGTAACCCAGGAAAGCCTTACACACAGACAGCACCTCTGTGGTATGTCAGTGGCTCGCTTCTCCAGTCTGCTTTCTTTATACTTTTCACAGGAAGTATCCTGACAGCACTGTTAGGGCCTGAAAAACGCAGTGACGAGGGGCATAAGAGGTTTCTTCTGCTGCGGCCGAGATTCAGGGCTATGGACTAAATAGGGCATTTCTGCTATGCGACTGTAGTTGCAGGCAAGTTCTAGAAGGAATTAAAGTAAGGTCGTTAAAGATGAGGTCTAATCCCATTCAGATGGTGTCCTTGTATGAAGAGGAAGAAACACCAGAACATCATCTTTCTGCTATGTGAAGTCACAGCACAAACCTGGAGAAGACAGCCCTCACCAAAATTCCCACTTTGGCCTTTCACCTGAGACTTCTAGCTCCTAGGACACTGAGAAAATAAATTCCTGTTGGTTAAGCCACCTGGTCTGTGTTATTTTGTTATAGCAATGCCATGCTGCCAAATAAGGCACCCTAAAACAGTCTACAAAAATGTGACATTGGTGGTGGTGGGGGGGTGTAAAGTGGTTGCTGTGCAAGCCTGAGGATTTGAATTCAGGTCCCCAGCACCCACATCAAATCCAGGCATAATGGCACATGCCCGTAACCCCAGCTGGGCAAAGCAGACAGGAGGATCCCTAGGGCTTGCTGACTAGCTAGTCTAGCCAAATCAGCGAGCTCTAGGTTTTACAAGAGAGCCTGTCTCACAATAAGCTGGAAGACACCCAACATCAACCTCTGGCCTCCACATACATAAGGACATGCATGAGCAGCCACACACATACAAATGCATATATGTATGCATGCACACCACATACATTAAAAAAAAATCTTGATATCCCTTTGAAGTCATTGGTTTTAAAATAAGTTTCAATATTCCCTTCTGCCTCATAATAGTTTCTTTGGCTCATGTGCTCTGTGTTTTACATAACTGAGTACATCAGGCCATAGTGATCTGCTGACTTGTAATGTTTCTGGTCTATCATCCACACTATACCACATTACACCACACCACATCATACCATACCACACCATACTATACCACACCACATCATACCATACCACACACACCAGACCAGAACAGACCATACCACACCACACCATGCCACAGCATACCATGCCATACCCCACAATATAATACCACAACACACCACATCACACCATGCCATACTACATCATACCATACCTCACCATAGGAGTGTAGAGCTCAGTTTCAGAGCCCACCTCACTTATTTACCCTTTAAGCTTTTGTATATTCTGCTGTCTGCTGGAAAAGTCTGACTCCTTTTCATCCACTTGGTGAATCCTTTAATACAAAAGGAGAAAAAAAACCCAAATTGACTTCCTCCATTAAGATTCCCCTGGATTACACCTCAACACGCACCTCCTATCTCCCTTGTGCGCCCGCTATACCTCTCGCAGGTATACAGCTCTCTGGATCATGCATGTCCGCACGGGCGCCCCCTACTGGACTGGAAGTTCCTCGTCTGCACAAGATCCGATTTATCTGGGTATTCCCAGGTCTAGCCGAGGCCCAGGAAAAAAGCTGAAGAATGAATGAATGGGGTAAATTAGTGAACATACAAACCATCTTACATGAAAGCAGAGTTATGTTGTGGGATATCCTTGGGGGTAACGTGTTGAAAATCTGCACCAGTTCCAGCCAGGCAGGGAGACATTTCTTTGTAGGAGGCTCAGCTGCCTTAAGGCCGCTAAGGCCCTCGTGATAGGGCCTCCTGAGGTTTCTCTAACCTTTTGGTGAGCCTCTCCTCCAAACCCTCATCACCTCTGACACTGACCGTGACCCCGGACAACATTCCCTCTGAACTCTCGTCGTTGAATCCTTAAGTCCCTCATGTTTTGAACTATCATGTTTACTTTGTAATCAGGCCAGTCATATAAAACATGCCTCTCCTCCATTCTTCGGAATATCGGCTTCCCCAAATCCGACCCAAGTCCTTTATGCCTCTTGAGCGGTTCGTCTCAGAGGTACTGAAACCTCAGGCTACCTTTCACCCGCTGTCAGCTAATGCGGGTTAGAAGCGGGGCTCAGTGGCTGCAGCGGAGGTGGTGCGCAAACACCCTGCCCTCGGGGGCGTCCCAGCCTCCCTGCCTCTTGGACATCTTTCCCAGCCTAGCCCTGTCAACGGCTGGTTCTGTTCCCTTGCCTTGGCTCCCACTGCTTCTTGCCCTGGAATATGTGGTCCACCTCAGCCACACTCATTTGAATCCCCATCAAGATTCTCTACCTGCTGACATTTTCTTCATCCCACAGGCATCTTTGCGGCCTCTTCAGGTGCCCCACCCTGGGGGGCTCACTCAGTCCTCCTTCACATGCTGCTATTTTTCTGTCAGCCTCATCGCGAAGCCCCTCAGCAAGGGGCTTTGGGTGGTATGCCTGCCTCCCACCACTAAATCAACACACAGCACTGAAAGGAAAAGGTCCTTTCTGTTTCCTCTGGGTCCTGCTCAGGGCTTGGCACCCAGTGAGTCCTGACACATGTATGGAAGTTTGTTAGCTCCACTAGCCCTGTGGGCCCCTCCCTGGCCTCACTGGCTTCAGTTTTCCACTTCCCAGAATGCCTCTGTCACCCTAGCTGGTTCTTGGCAGCTCGGGCACTCATGGCCATCTGTAAATTCAGGGTAATGCCCTGCACCAGGGTACCAGACTCAGGAGAAGGGACCTAAATCTTGAACATTAACAAGATCAACAATATCTGGGAGCCTGACAGAAGCGGTTAGGTCTCTCTTCCTTTCTTGACTTGTCTAGAGTGGAACTTCATGAATACTTCAAGGCATATTCTGACTGTGGAAGATTCTCTGTTTCTTTCAGCAGAGGGCAGGACATAACAGTGGTGAAGGGGAAAAAAGGAAGCAAGATGATCTTCGAAGATCCAAGAGGTCCTCTCAGATGCTCCATTAAACATATACAAGTGCAAGGGCAAGAAGCCCACAGCTTTTATGCCACAAGAACAGAGTAACCTGATGACCAGAGAGTGACCCTGGCGGAATCAGACAGAGCCTGCACAGAACACACACTCAGCTTGTGAGTGGCCTCTCTTACCAGCAGACTTCACTGTCTCTGTCTTCAGCTGTTCCTGCTGCCATCTTCTCAAAGGAAAGACAGCACAGTGGTCCTTGGGCATCACCTGCCCAGGAAGTGAGACTCTCCTGCTCAATTACCTTTCTTGTTTGTCAAACAGAGCAGCTCAAATAGCTCCAACTCTGGGACTGAGTCAAAACATTCTCCTTGATGTCAAGACCCACAATGCTCTGGGGCCACATCTAATTAACTTATAGCCTCTGATGTCAACAGCTTCCAGGCTAGTATAGTGCTTTCACAAACACATTCCAGAAGAGTCAACATGATCTGGTGTTGACACAGGCCCATAACTGTCTGAGGCAGTAGTTTTCAATTTATGGATGCCATAAAGCTTTGGCAATATGATTGCTACAATGTGTGGTGTATGTTTGACAATAAGCAGGAGGTGGGAGGCTGGGGAGCATTGGTTCCACATTTGGCTGTGAATTTGGGCTTGTGAAAGAAACCTGTAATGATTTCTGCTATTGTGAAGCAACCTCAATAATGCCTTCAAACAATGAGTCAGAAATGTTAGGCACTTCTTTACTAACAAACTCTAGACTTCAACATTGGCCCAAAGTACATTAGTCATTCAGTAAATATAAGTTACCACCTGTGCTGTACCAGGTACACAGTGCAGAACAAGTATAAAGTACAATGGATCACAGGAAACGTGCATAAGTTTGCTTCTATGGATGCACTAAAGACTGTCGCAAGCTGGAACAGAACACCATTATGCACACATATGGGGATGGTGTCAAGTGCATGTCTGTGCATTCCAATTAGATTCCTTACACTTTTTCAAAGCAGGGCAGCTAGGTCATTGAAAGCTATGCAGCCAGTAAACATTACTCTCTACCTACAGGATGCTCCAAGCATCATACTATAAATGAGATGCTAAGGGGCAAAATGTATGACATCCAAAACTTACTGCATATTTTAAGAACAGACAGGAAGTTATATATTTAGACTCATATCCACATGCTCATGGTCAGGTGATTCCAACTAGAAAAAGCATTTTTTTTTTTACCTTAAAAAATAAAGTTACTGGGGCTGGAGAGATGGCTTAGTAGTTAAGGTGTTTGCCTGCGGAGCCTAAGGACCCAGGTTTGATTCTCCAGGTCCCATGTAAGCCAGATGCACATGGTGGCTGCGTCTGGAGTTCGTTTGCAGTGGCTGGAGACCCTGGTGTGCCCATTCTCACTCTCTCTCTCCCCCTCTCCCTCTCTGACTTTAATAAATAAATCAAAATAAAATCTTTAAAAAAAAATAAAGTTACCACAACACACCTATTTAAATAGCTGAAATGCAAAGCAATGGCAAAGCTAATACTGATGGGGATGTGGGCAACTGACAGTCTCTCCTGTCACTAGTGGGAATGTAGAATGGTGTAGCTTCTTTGGAAAACTATCATAGCCAATTTTGTGTCACTACAACAGAATTCTAAGACCAGGCAGTTGATAAAGGGCTGAAGTTTATTTCTCATAGTTCTGGATGCTGGGAAGACTAAGATCAAAGCACTGACATCTGGGGTCTGATGGGGATCTTTGTTTATATTCTGTAATGGGGAAGAACTAGGTGTCCTTTCTTGGTAGAAGGCAGAAAGGCCAGAGGGGATGAATGCTGTTTGGTCACATGGCAGAAGATCAGAAAAAGAGGAAGTTAGTCCTGAAAGCCTGACCTCTAAGAAATGTGACTGCAACATTCTACCTGTGTTCCACCTCTCAATGATGTATTGTGTCCAACAGATGAATTTTTGGAGGGGATAAAAATATTCAAACTACAGCATATGTCATTATATATTTTTTAAAAATCTACAGAAAACACAGCATTTAAAATGAATTCTAATATAATCCATGGGCTAATGTTGATAATGTGTCAGTCAGTGTTGGTTCAAGGGACTCTAGGGACTTTGCCAAGTGTACTCCTGAGGTGTCAGGTGTTAACGGTAGGGGAAGTTTAGCACGTGGGAGGGGTAGAAAAGAGAGCATGTGGGAACTCACTACTCCTGACTCGGTTTTGCTATGAACTCAAAACTACTAGAAATAAATCCTATTTAAATGAATGAATAATCAAATGACAAAATTTGCATCCCCAACTGTAGATAGGTATAGAAAGAAAGAAATAGATCCAATAGGTATGTTTCTCAGCAAGGCCTCTGATGAAATTTCTTAGGTTCTTTGTTATATAAGAATGTTGTTCATTTAAAAAAAATTTGGGGCTGGAGAGATGGCTTAGCGGTTTAAGCGCTTGCCTGTGAAGCCTAAGGACCCCAGTTTGAGGCTCGGTTCCCCAGGTCCCACGTTAGCCAGATGCACAAGGGGGCGCACGCGTCTGGAGTTCGTTTGCAGAGGCTGGAAGCCCTGGCGCACCCATTCTCTCTCTCTCTCCCTCTATCTGTCTTTCTCTCTGTGTCTGTCGCTCTCAAATAAATAAATAAATAATTTAAAAAAAATTTTATTTGCAAGGAAAGAGAGAGAGTGAGAGAGCACACCAAGTCCTCTATCCATTGCAAATGAACTCCAGATGCATGTACCACTTTGTGCATCTGACTTTAAGTGGGTACTGGGGAATCAAACCTGGGTCCTTAGGCGTTGCAGGCAACTGCCTTAACTGCTGAGCCATCTCTCCAGCTCTGTTTTCTATTATTATACTGACCCTTCAGTGTATGCAGCCAGAAATGGACCAGTTCACATGTGGGACATTCTGGATGACCCCAGTGAGCCTGTGCCTGGCCCCAGGAATTGTGTTATCACTGGCAAACCAGAAGCCAGATGAGGCCAGCACGGAGGCCTGGTGCACAGCAGCTGTTGAGGATAGGAGCTGTTAGTGTTCTGTGCCTGAGAAGAAGTGTTGAGAAGTGAGTATAACTAACCAGTCATAGAAATATGACTCTGATGTATTGAGTGGAAAAAACAAACATCAGTTTTGCAAAAAGAGCATGAAAAAAAAAAGAGGGTGTGACTAGGGATGGACCCACTTCTGCTTAACATCACGTTTGATCTTAAAAGACCTAAAGATTGGAGCTGGGGAGAAAGCTCAGTGGGTAATAGTGTTTGCTATAGAAGCACAAGAATCCTAGAATGATCCCTAGCACCTAGGTATAAAAAAAGCTGAGCATCATCTACTGCCAGGAGGTGCTATATGAATGACTGGGGCAAATGACCAACATCTGTCCAAGCAACTTGTGGTCTAAACTACTCAGCAGCAAATAACCTGACATGATGCTCATCCAAGTGCAATAGTGGCACACAGCCATGGTGGGTAACCAATTGCTCTTGATTTGGCTAATGGATCTGCTCAGTGGAACAGAACCCATAGCTGGTTCTGGGAAACAAGTCAGAACCCTATCCAAATAATGAGCCAGATCTCCATTAGCAAGCTCCCACCAATTGTGGGCTACAAGAGGGCCTACACCTATTAAATTCTCTCTAAAATAATAATGGCTATCCCATTTATCTGGTTCTGACTTCACTCTCTGTTGGAGAATTTGCTTCTCTTTTTTGGATGGACACAGATCCTGAGGAATCAGCCCATCACACCTCAACAGGGTACCAACTGAAACCATAGAGTAATTGGGGAAATGAGCAAGAGTGCTGCTTTCTTAGTGAACCTGGTACCAGCACAAGGATGAAGGAGATGCACACAGAGAACACTCACCTCCTACCACCAGAGATCCAGAGACACAGAGGCTCCCAAGACCTCATCACTGAAGTAGAACTAAAATGAACCCAACATGGCTCAGGGAATTTCACAGAAGAGGGGGCAGAAAGATTGGTAGAGCCACATATTGGGACATTATGCACAGAGACATTTCCTCTTCCCCATAACTGCTGTGTTCAAATGCTTTGTGCTGTAATTTTTTAAATCTCCTTCTCCTATAGTCCACAAACTGGACTAGTATATTTTGTTACCACAACTTGATCACTGGACTATAGGAGAAGGAGATTTAAAAAATAACAGCACAAAGCATTTGAACACAGCAGTTTTTACCATCAACATGCAGCCTCTTCAGGAATGAGGAGAAACAGCTCTTTGCAAGTCCAAAATGGAAAAGAACGCTGGTGGAGGTAGCTTCCAGACACAAATAGAACCACTGGGTCTGTGAACCAAAGGGTTACAATCTTAATCGATTGAAGGTGGGGAGGAAGAGGCAGAAATTAAGTAAACCTGAACCACAGCCAAGGATCAAAACCTAACACCTTCCACATGAAGTGTTGGCTCTTCTAGGAGCCTGTTAACACCTCATAACTATAACCACGACCCCCAAAAGAGACTACTCCGCAAAGGAAATATAAGGATCCACACCAAAAGTAACCACAGAGTTTGAAGTGGAGCAGATAACTCTTCCCAGAAAGACTCAGTGAAGAAAGAGAAAATGGGTGTATTTCTTTAATGTTCATCATATTCCTGAGTGTGAATTACCCATTCAAACCTTGTTTTCTGGAAATGTGCATTTTTCTATTTTTCTATAAAGCTTTCCTATTTTACATGTGAAACTAGTGGGTTTCCACCTCATTTTAGGGGTTGGATAAGAACTTAAGGATGGGCTATAAGTTTCTACCAAGCACTGTTGGCTCCATTAAGGTGCTACCAACCTGGATCTTTCTAATATTCTAAGAAACATTTGGAGTCAAGGGTACTGGTGATGTTAGAGCCTTAATGTTCTGGGTGTCAGCTGAAGATCAGAGGTGTAAAGACAATTATTCATTGTTTCAATTCCAGGTCTTCCCCTTCCCTTAACAAGATATGGCTTAAAAATTCTCAGAAGTCAGGATGGTGGATGGCTCAGTGGTTAAAGGAGCTTACTTGCAAAGTAAGCAGGTCCAGGATTGATTCCCCAGTACCCACATAAAACCAGATGCATAAAATGGTACAGGCAACTGGAATTCATTTGCAGCAGCAAGAGGCCCTGGTGTTCTCATAGCCTGTCTGTTTATCAATCTGCTTCTCTCCCTCTCTCTCTCTCATACACACACATACACACATACATACAAACAAATAACAAACAACAAAACAAAACTTCCTGTGAACAAATTCTCAGAATCAGTCGTACAAATTTGCAGATATCTCTGCAGAGGCAATAGAATGAGGGATGTGATTGTGTATATATTTAATAACAGCTTTGAGAGAGATTTTTATGTTTTACACATAACTTTGATACATCTCATTTAGTTTTCACAACAAAGACACATGGAAAATGAAAATGAAGAAATTGAGCCTTTGGAAGAATGACTTGTTAGTTAGTTAGAAGGACTAGCTAGGAAGTGACAGACTTGGGTTTTGAGCCAAGATCCTCTCACTCAGCAACCAGTCCACATGCCAAAGCTAACCCACAGTGCTAAGGTCCTACAATTATGAAGAACCTTCCAAGTAGAGAATGGAGCCTGGATGGCTTAAGAACAACTTCAGTACAGAAGGAGCATCCTGTTGGTTTTATGTCTCAGCAGTTGGTTGATGGAAGACTCACCACGTATGAAGAGTGAAGAAAGGGGCGTCAGAAAGACTTTAGTCTCCAGTGGACCGCAAAGCCAGCTCACAGGCTGATATCTTGGGGTCCATACCATCATTCCTGTTGGGCTCAATGAGAATATGAGGCAATGAAGCTTATTAGATAGCCCATAAGAGTAGGTGCAGTACAGTGACTGCACATATATGCAGACCTTCCTCTTTGTCCCTTTTTATTTAAATATATTTAATTAATTAATTAATTAATTAATTTGAGAGAGTAAAAGAGGCAGAGAGGGAGAGAATGGGTGCGCCAGGGCCTCCAGTCACTGCAAATGAACTCCAGATGCATGTTCCACCTTGTGCATCTGGCTTATGTGGGTCCTGGAGAATCAAACCTGGATCCTTTGGCTTTGCAGGCAAACACCTTAACCACTAAGTCATCTCTCCAGCCCCTTTTGGGGACTTTCTGAAACAACCTCAGGCTACTTCTGAGGTCTGAGGATAGGCTCCTGATTGGGCAGGTAAAGAGGGGGGATAGGGAGTCATAGACCACTGAACACTGAAGCAGATAATGTTTAAACTACCTTTGTTTTGAAAAACACACCATCACACCTTGCTTTTGTAACTACTGGCCTATTGAGGGCATCTTTCCGAATCAGTAAAGCTACAGCTAACAGTCTTCATGTGTGTTTGTTGCTGTGACCAAGTAACTAATACAAACAATTTAAGGGAGAAAAGATTTCCTCTGTCTCATTGTTTCAGAGATTTTAATTCTTTATGGCCAACTCCACTGTGTCCGACCACCTTTGTGAGGTGAACATGGTGGTGACAGGGGCGTGTGGAAAAGGCTGCTCACTTCTTGGCAGACAGGAAGCTGGACAGTGAAGATGAGCGAGGGGAACAGGTATGACCTTCAGATACATTCCCTAGTGACCTACTTCCCCCAACTCAGCTCCACCTCATAAAGTTTCAGAACATCCCAAAATAGCGCCAGCAGCTGGGCACCAAATACTCACCACATGAGCCTAAGGGGAAAAGTTTGCATTCAAATCGTAACACCATGACTGATTACTGCCTTGTTCCTCACACTGTATAAGAGAATGATAATTTATTTAACTGGCACACTGTTGCTGAGCATTTATGTTACTTCCTGTGTATGCTATTAAAACCATGCTGCTATAAACATCCTTGACAGATTTCCTGAACTTACTGGTGTGCACTGAACGAATGCAAGAGGAAAGATGATTTCCAACATGGAGGGTAAATAAAGGCAGGGTTCAGGTTAAGCAGGACCTATAGCTGGATATGGAACTGGAGGTAAGAGTGGGGTGAAAAGCAATGGAAGGAGGCAACTGGCCTAGCTGCTGTGAGGGCACTGATGTGGAAAAGGGAGGGAGGAGAACACAGCGCAGTGAGGATGGAGCAGAGCTGGTAAGCAGGACAGCTGGGCTCAAGATTCCCAGGTAGACTCGGACAGGACTGAGGAGGGCTCTGATCAACCAGCGAGGGGATCTGTGATTGGAGAAACAAGACGGCATGCTGACTCATACATTGTGGAGGGTATCTATCCAGGCCTCTGCTCAGTGGGTAGCTCAATGTCAACTCTTGTATCCATGTTAGAAGGGGAAAAGAATGGCCTCATGTCAGACAGAGCAGGAGATGTACAAAGACAATTCACAGGCTCAGAAAAGTTTGATGGGGTGATTCGGAAAGATATGGTGTGAACCTGGCACTAGAACCCTCCCCAAAGTGCCAACTGATCGTATGAACCATCAGAAAAAAAAAGGGCATAGCATATTCTGTGGTTCCATACTCAGATCCTTGTGAACATTCTTCGGTGTTGACTTGGCTCTGCCTGCGTTGGTCCTGAGCTTCCAACAACATTGCTTTCTCCCAGAGGCTGGCTTGCTTTGAGGAGAGGAAAGAAGAAACCCGATAAGTCCAGGCAGCACCCGGAATTCTAATCGGGTGGCTTTTACTCTTCGGCATTCAAGACCTCACCACCTCAGCACCAAATTCTCTTTGGTCTAAACTGGACTGTGATTTTTTTTTTCTAAATTTAGAGTTTATATTAGAAATTAAGATTTATTGCATTTGCAGACAATTTTTAGCCTTTTATGAAAAAAAGAGGAGGCAATAGGACCCACTTGCCCAATGTGTCATTTTAAGCACAGTGGTGAGCTGAGGGTGGCAGCTTTATTTATCACCACATGCTCGCTGGAGCGCTGGCAAATGGAATTGTTTGCCGTGCCAAGCACACAGGGAATGAGTCCAGTACCAAGGCTGTTCTTTTACAGCAGCTTTGTGATCTTGAATTATGAGATTAGACAAGGTTTGGGACAAGGGAGTCTCTGTTGTTTGCTTTCCTTTAGTGAAAATTTGAGGTGGAAGAAAATCTAGAATAAAAGGATTTAAAAAAAAAATCATTAAATGATGGTCATTGAGATTTCTGATTTATTTCCTCTGATTATTTGCCAAGCCAGAAATCATGAGACATAACATCTTCTCTTTATGGAATGAGGAATTTACTAGTGTTAAACCCTGAGTCTAACCAAGCACCTTGCTTTGACCATTAGCCCTAAGAGTGGGTGCTCTGTTTCCACGGATGGGGAGTTGGAGCCCATCCTCCTGAATGCACATCGTTGTCAGAGAGTGAACAGCCGGTTTTTGGAGATGTTCCTCTTTTCTCTTTACTGCTGAGTTATGTCAAATCCAATTGATCTGCAAGCCTCTAGCGCTTGTATGTCATCTTTGCTTTAGAAATGCCATTCATATAATTGCTAGGTGAATCCCTTCTTTCTCTCTGCGTATCTAATCATTAGACCAACAGCTCCTAAGAGCCATTCCACCGTTCTCACGTGCCACTGCGGGAATGCACGACAGAAGCCACCTTCCTAGGAGCCCTCTTCAAAGGCTTCAGTGTCATGTGAGGCTCTGCCTTCAGGCCCAACCTCAATTTACTTTTCCATCCTCGTCTGTAGCCTTCAAGCTCATGTCTGGACCTTTGCAAAAATTTGTGTCTTTGGAAGTATTATCCATTTGGCTTAGCTTAGGTTGCCATAACCAAAACCATCAACTGGGGGGTAGGTTAAGTAATGGAAGTTTTCAGAGTCTAAAGTCTAGAAGTCCAAGATCAGGACGCTACTAGAGAGACTCTCTTTGTGACCTATCTGTCACTGTGTTCTCATGTGGCACAGAGAGGAGAGAGATTTTCCTCTTTACTCAAGGCCCCTAATCTCCTCACCCTTGTCACCTCATTTAACCCTAATTGCCTTCCAAAGATCTCATGTCTCCAAACACTGTCACCATCACACTGGAGGTAAGAGCTTCAACATGAACTTGAGGACCATTCAATCCATCACACCACAACTTGACTTAAAAGTTACCTGTGGGCTAGAGAGAGATGGCTTAATGGTTAAGATGCTTGCCTGCAAAGCCAAAGGACCCAAATTCCATTCCCCAGGACTAACATAAAGTCAGATGTACAAGGTGGTGCATGCTTGTGGAGTTTGTTTGCAGTGACTAGAGGCCCTGACACACCCATTCTTGCCCTCTCAAATAAATAAATAAAATACTTTTTAAAAGTTACCTGTTATGAGGGTCTTCCTGAAATGCCATGGGTACATTTTATCACAGCACCCCATGTTCATCGTGATCCTTATCACATTGTATGACAATTGTGCATATCCCTATACTTCTTTCTTTCTTTCTAACATACATATATATGATATATTCTTATATCCACTAGTCTTGGCTCCTGTCACCCTGAGGGCCCTCCTCAGTGGAGTTATGGTAGTTATGTTTAGTCATGAAGGCTTTAGCCATCCCTTCCCCTCTGGACTTCAGGTCTGTCATCCCATGCTCCCTAAGTCCCAGCCCACCCAAGATCTCGAAGGCTTATTCTGTAAATGGCACGTTTCAGGTTCCCAAGTCACAACAACCAGCTAAGGAGTGAAATCCGAGTCCATTGATCAGGTTTTACACCCACATCCTCTGTTTGTCAGAGGCCAGCCTTCAACAAAAGGAGCCACACTGTGAAGGTGTTTTGGATTCTGGTGGGCAGGCAGGAAGAAAAACTGTCCCTGCACATCACCCCTCCAGAACCTGGATGCCCATGGGTGTCATTCCTCGGGCAAAACTTAGAACAGCACATAGCAAAACAAGAGTGACAGCCTATCAGTCATTTGAGATCTGAGGCTATTCCCATTGTTAATGTCAGCTCTGTTCTTTCTTTGTCAACAGCTCTGATCATGTTTATGACGCTGCTTAGATACCTTAAATCTAAAATTTTAAAATAAGTAGGAAACAGAATTGGATAGCACACCGACTTCATTAAATAAAATACTTTTTCTTCAGGAAATAAATTTGAATGAAAAAAGTTTTTAATATAAACCTCAGTAATAAACTTACTGGTCACTCCTCTGAGAAATGTAATATGCTTTTTAATCTAGAGGCTTTAAAGCTTATAATGACTCTTCACTCTCATATGGCTAGATAGACTTAAGCCTTCAAAATACAAGTCAGGAAGAATGTGTCCTTGAAGTCTTAGAAGCATTTATTTTCAATTATTCAGGGGAAAATGAAATTTCCTTCACTGTTCTGAGGACTGTGTACTCCATGCACATGACTTAATAAATAGTATAAAAGATATCCTAATTTTCCAAGTATTATAATATTTCTAAACCTGAAGCCCTTTCCCTGTAAAATCCTATATATGTATGGGCCTGTCTGTGTGCCTCTTTGTCCTGCAGAAAAGTATCCAATAATTAATCTCTCCACACTTCATATCCTTTAAAGAGGAAAACTGCTTTCCAAGGGTGAGATAGAGAAGATGCTGCTTTAAAAGTTACTGGCAAAGTGCTCCTGGGCTCATTTTGGCGAGAGAGGCCTCCCCAGACTTCCTCAGCTCCGCTGCCACCATGGCACACAGTTTACCTTCCTCTCTAAATTTGGAGCCCCAGTCTATAATGAAGAGAAAAACAAAATAAGGAAAAAGGCTAGCTGTCTAAGAGCCTTAATTCTTCTTTGTGGTAAAAGGCAACATGTTACTGAGACTTTTGACCTCAAGGGGCTAGGTGAGATGACTTTCCACATGATTAACTGTGAAAGGTTTTATTGCACATTCACCTCTTAGATCCCCCGATTTAATTGCCACCAAAGTACTAACATATGTGGCCTGTTTTAAAAATGTCCATCCACCAAATGGATTTGCTTCTCACGAGGCCACCCAGAGCTGGCAGCTTTCACCTCTGCACACCTCCCTAAGGTTCTCAGCTAGATGGTGGAGTGACCCTGTCAAGCTATAATAAAAGTAGCTCCCAAGGAAAGAGGAGGCAGTCTCTCCTATGACCCCCAGAGAAAGCTCAGACTTGCCATGTTTCTTTTCCTACACTGGTGATGATTCAATTGTTTGCTTGTCTTCCCCTGCAGACATTTATTTAATTCTTAATGCATTTGTTTATTGATACATGGTATTTGTATGTATTTATGAGTTAGGATGAGATATTTTGATCCATACATACACTGGATAATGATCAAATCAATAATCTATCCTCTTAAGCTTTTGTCATTTACTTGCAAATCCTGTTGAATATCTCAAAATAATTAGCAAATGAGAGATGTTCTGAAAACAAATCTCTTTTTCAAATCTTTTAAAAATGTATGCATTTTACAGATGGGCATAGGGGCACACTACTATCAATGAATATCATGATTAATCAGCTCAATATATCTAAATTGTTACATATAGAGGCATCAAAATGAACATATTATATACAGGATAAGATGTAGAGGGTTTTAGCTTTTCTTTAGCACAGCTATTCTTACATACAGCCAGTTCCCAACACCATTCCTCATGATACCTGATGGTACTTGAGAGACAGTAAGGAAAAAATGATGGTATCCATGTTTTCTGCTATAAGACCTAAAGGGGGATGTCATAAGAAGTGAGATATAGAACAAGCCAAGAGTTCAGAATCTGAGTATGATGCTGGGATAGCAAGGGTTGCTGAATCAAATACAGGATATACAGCTAAATTTGAATTTCAGATAAACAATAGATGATGTTTTCATGCAAGTACATTTCAAATGTACGAATTCTACTTATGCCAGATAGCCTATGGTTTTACTTGAAAAATTTGGAGACCCTGGGATGAAGGAACGTTAGCAACAAAATATTCTAATCTAAGCCGGGCGTGATGGTGTGCGCCTTTAATCCCAGCACTCGGGAGGCAGAGGTAGGAGGATCGCCATGAGTTCAAGGCCACCCTGAGACTCCATAGTGAATTCCAGATCAGCCTGGGCTACAGTGAGACCCTATCTCAGAAAAAAAAAAAAAATTCTAATCTAAATATCAGGAGGGAATTACCATGGGATTTTTTTTATAATCATGGAAAATGCTAATAAAAATTTTAAAAAGAAAAAAACATATCATAGGAGTGTTTGACAGGTGTGAAGGTCAATCTCTGGTTGTCCACTTGACAGGATTTTAAAAACTATATTTTATCTTTATTTATTTATTAGAGTACTACAGAGAGAAAGAGGCAGATATATATAGAGAATGGGCATGCCAGGGCCTCCAGCCACTGCAAATGAACTCCAGACACATGGCTTACATGGGTACTGGACAATTGAACCTGGGTCCTAAGGCTTCGAAAGCAAGTGCCTTAAGCACTTAGCCATCCCTCCAGCCCCTTGACAGGATATAGAATCACCAAGTAAACAAATCTGTGTCCTATCTGTGAGGCATTTTCCAGATTAGATTGGTTGAGGTGGAAGAACCCACCCTAACTGTGAGCAGGGTTCCTGGACTGTGGGAAAGGAGAGAGCTGGCTGAGCACTGAGCATTTATCCCTCGACTCTGCTTCCTCATGGTTGGACCTATGACCAGCTCCCACCACCATGCCGTCCCTGTCGTGACGATGGACTGGGACCTGAAACTGAAATAAACCTTCCTCCCTTAAATCGACTATTGTCAGGCGTTTGTTTCCACGATAGAAGGTAACTGATATAATAAGCATAGCGAAATTCTGAGTTCCAGAAGACTACATATGTTGTGTAGAATCAGGCTCAAAGCCCTGTACACATTTCCATCAGTGACATGGTATTTTGTATGATAAAGCACATAGTCTGAACATCCTCTTTCAATACCAAAACTATGAGACCTTCAAGGAGTTCCAAACACCACTTTCTTGTCTAAAAAATCTACTATCAAATTGCTAAAGGGAATTGTTAGTTACATCTTTAAACTTATAAAGA
Organism: Jaculus jaculus; assembly: GCF_020740685.1. NCBI lineage: Eukaryota > Metazoa > Chordata > Mammalia > Rodentia > Dipodidae > Jaculus > Jaculus jaculus. Next base: position 61,475,512 of record NC_059105.1, read on the forward strand.
AATGAATACATGAGTGCCTCATAATAGGCACTACCCTCACTTCCTACCAGCAGGATCAGGATTGAAAATTCCTACTTAGGGAAAACCACAATTCCCAACTAGGCCAGCCTAATCATCATATAACCAAGTTGGGACCCTTTCCTCATTCTTCTACTACCAGAAAATTGTAACCATGCATTTAAAATGTCTAAACTTCATTTTTAAAAAGGATATAAGCCCCCACAGAGGCAGACAGAAACAATAGGAAATACTTGTCAACTAAAAAAAAAATGTTATTACAAATACACGTAATATAATATGCTTAATAAAATACATGTAATGCAAATGTACTTAATAAAGTTACAGCTTAAAGCAAAATGTGGGGAGCCTGTTTCATTTTTATTAAAGCTGGATTTATTGCTTTGGTTTATTGGCTCATGTCTTCAGAATTTAATTTAGTCTCTAGACAATTTGCCCAAAAAGAAACCAGGTGGTCAGTTGTGGATTACATTATACCAATCTAATGGTTGTGATATAGGTATTAACTAGCCTTGGCCTACACATACTCCAAACAACAACAACAACCAACATGCACAAAGAAACCCAACTTACTTCTCATTTCATCAGGATGAATTTTCGACAAATACAACTCAAACTTCTTTTTCAACTTTGCATTGAAGTTCTCTCGGATGGCTGTGCAAGTGGAAGGACATCAGTCTGACTCCCCAGCACCCATGTTAATGTGGCATGTGCCTGCAATCCCAATGCTGAGGTGGTAAAGACAGGAGGATTCTTTCTCTGTAATTTGCTAGCCAGCTGGTCTAGCCAACTGGTGAAATCTAGGTTCTGTGAAGACTATGTCTTAAAAAATGAGATGGGAAATGACTGAGAAAGATTCTTGATGTAAACCATGCATGTATCTACACACCTGAATGCATATGTGTGCACGCACACACACACCACGCCCCATATATACATATAGCATGTACACAAAAGTAAATAAATTTAACTTTATTAAAATTAAGTTCTTGGGCTGGAGAGATTGCTTAGTGGTTAAGGTATTTGCCTGCAAAGCCAAAGGACCCTGGTTTGATTCCCCAGGACCCACATAAGCCAGATGCACAAAGCTGCACACGCATTTGGAGCACATTTGCAGCATCTGGAGGCCCTGGAACTTTCTCTTTCTCTCTCTCTCCTTGCAAATAAATAAAAATATTTTTAAAAAGAAGCAAGAAAGCCGGGCATAGTGGTGCATGCCTTTAATCCCAGCACTTGGGAGGCTGAGATAGGAGGATCGCTGTGAGTTTGAGGCCATCCTGAGACTATATGGTGAATTCCAGGTCAGCCTGAGCTAGAGTGAGACCTTACTTCAACCCCTCTCCCCCTCAGAAAAGAAGAAGCAAGAAAATGAAAACACAGGCTTCTGGGTAATGGCTACCTAGGACAGAGGAGCCAAGAGAACCATTCAGAGAACATTTCAGTGTGTGTTATGGTAGTAAGGATCCTGCCTCTCATGTTGAGTGATGGCTTTATGGGCGATTATTACATGTATGTCTAGCTAACTAAACAACATACAGACCAGAAGAGGACAATGTGTGGACCAACAGTGACAGTGTATCAATGACTAAGAATTTTTACCAGTTTTGGCAATTGAGGTATTTTTTAAGTGAAGGAAAGAAGTGATGAGAAAGGAAAATAAATTATGAATGTGGGATGCTATACTAGATCCCATACTAGACACCATATATATCAATTGTATTTCAAAATACATAGTAAAGAGAGCCTTAGAAATCATGTATCAGGGCTAGAGAGATGGCTCAGTGGTTAAGGCACTTGTCTGCAAAGCCTAAGGACCCAGGTTCAATTCCCCAGCACCCACGTATAACCAGATGCACAAAGTAGCACATGCATCTGGAATTTGCAGTGGCTGGAGGGCCTGGCACACCTATTCTCTCCATCTGTCTACCTTCTTTCTATCTCTCTCTGCTTACAAATAAGTAAAAAAAAATACAATAATAAATCATTTATTAAAGAGGGGTCAAAGTATCTGATATGATCAAAAACCACTGCTCTGGTTGAATGATGACTTTTTAAAAACTGCAATCCTGAATGCCTGTCCATGTTGGATCACTCAAGGCAGAGACTATGACATCTGAATTATAACTTTATCTTTTTTTATTGAGATTTTAATATATGAATATATAGTAATGTGATCATAATTCCCTTCCATTGTCCAAAAGTCCCCCTTTCTCCGACTCTTCCTACTGAGCCCCCTCCCCTTTCCAAGTAGTCCTTATTCTACTTTGATGTCTCATTCTTTTTGTCCCCCTCCATCATCTGTGCCACAGTGTTGATGGGCTCAGTATTGTGCAGGTCTTGTGGAGGTAACAACGTCCACACTGTGAGGTCACGGGCGCACGCATCCCTTCCTCTCCAGAAGATGGTGTCCCAAAGTACTTCTCTCCACACTCTGGTTCTTAGGTTCTTTCTGCTACTTCCTTCCTAATGTTCACATAGCCTTGGAGAGCATGACAGAAATGTCTTCTTTAATGCTAGCTTTCAACAACCTCTTGTTTTCAACACCTTGATGACTTCTGAGTCTTCGCAGTGCCCACAGATACCTTCCTAAAGAAGCTTCTCTGGCCAGCGGTGAGAACAGCAAGGCTCCCTGAGCCTTGGAGAGTGTGACAGAGTGCTCTGCTGAACCCTCAAGTGTCACTTCTCATGACCTTGTCGAGTCGTGGATCTCCCCCAGTAATGTGATTCATTTTAGTTTTTTAAATTTTATCTATTTATTTGAGAGAGAAAGAGGAAGAGAAAGGGAGAGCGAGAATGGGCACATCAAACTGTAAGCCAACTCCAGACACATGTGCTCCCTTGTGAATCTGGCTTATGTGGGTCCTTGGGAATTGAACCAGGGTCCTTTGGCTTTGCAGGCAAATACCTTAACCACTAAGCTGTCTCTCCAGCCCTGTATTGTGATTTTTCTATGTATTTTTGGGCAAGCTTCTTAACTGCTGGAGCCATTTCTCCAGCCCTCTATGTATTTTAAGTACAACTTCTGGATAGTTAATTTCTTGAAGGTTCTGGACCTTCCACAGTGCCAGATGCTTTGAGTGGATGAAGCACTCATTCATTTGTTGAGTGAACAAAAAATTATCTAGCTTAGTGCTTTTGTTTCTTGGACAAACAGATTTAATGAAGTCACAAACCTATGATGAACATTGTCCTTCTTCACTCTGACTCGATCAGGAGCTCATAGGAAGGTCATAGCTAAATTATCAGAAGAAAATACTCCTGAATGGAAAATGCTTAACTCAAGACATAGTTGGTTTAAGCCTAAGATAATTGCAGCAGACAGATTTGGGTTCACTGAGATGAACTTCTAGACCAGGCACAGTTATGGAGGAAGAGATATTTATTGAAGCTTACAGATCCAGGGGAAGTTCCATAATGGCAGAAGAAGCTGGCCTGCCTTCACAGGACCAAACAGAGAGAGAGAGAAGTACAAGCCTAAAGGTCAAAAGCCATAGCACACTTCAGGAACTCCAGCTAGGCGCACTTTGCATATCTTGAGACTGAAATCTGAAAACCCACCACCACACCTTAAGATCACCTAGTGACATTGCCTCCAGCTAGGTAGCCAGCAGATGCAAACTACAAACAATAAAGAACTGAATATATTGGGGGCCATCTATTCAAACCACCACAATAATCTAGTAAGATTCTAGAAAACCTCAATAGCTCCAATGACATTACAAAGTAGTAAAGTGTATTAAGTATCCACTGTGGGCAAGATGCTTTGCATGAGCTTGAACTCTTATAATAAATTTAAATAGAAAAATTTTGTCCCTGTTTTATCAATAAGAGAACTGTGATTCACTGGAGGCAGGATAGGGAGTTACATTGGTAGCTTTGAGCTCTTTAAATATGTTGTGTCACCTAGAATACTTTCATGTCTTGATCAATTTGTGTGTGTGTGTGTGTGTGTGTGTGTGTGTGTGTGTGTGTGTGTGTATTTCCTCTTAACTTTGATTTTTTAGGTTATTAAGGAACAGAGAGAAAGGCCTACAGAGTTCTACTTGCTGAGACCAGAGAAGGACAGAATCATTTCCCAAGAAACCTTACATGGCACACAGCTCCAGAGGCGAATGTACATCAGTAAACACTTCATGAGAAGGAAGTCACCAAATCAACAAAGACTTTCTATATCACTCTCAACTTCTAAACACACATGCCAGAAACATTCCTTCCACAATGAGTGGCTATCTCCATTCCAAGACTGTTCTATACACAGAGGCAGCAGTCACTGGGGTGAACATTCAACACTCCCAAGGTTGAAACTCTAGCACTGAAAGAGAAGGCACTGGAAGTCTTATTTTGCACAAAAGTCCCATGATCTCCTGAAAGAAATGGTAAAGTGCATTTAGAGGATTAATGAGGTTCCTGACGTAAAACTCTAAACATAGAAGGGAGATAAAGTGCCTGAAAATCTTTGTGCCTAGGAAGAAATGGTGGTCACAGAAACCAGAGCAGCAGGGGTTGAAATGGAAAGAAGTGATGGCCAAGAAAAGGGTATAGAAGGTGACACATCAGAGGCAAAATATCAGAACCCGACTTATTTTCTGTGGGGAGTGAGGGAACTGGAAGCTAGAAGGGGGAGCTTGATTTATAGATCAGTCTCTTATTCTATGATCACTGGTCTTGGAAATCTATTTCATGACACATGAGAGTTTCACAGAAAGCCTCAGAAACTAGTTCAGCCTGAGGTTACTGCTCAATTCCTATGGCTGTTGTCATCTACTTCTTAATTATTTGTTAAGTCTGTGTGGCATGAGGCTACTTGTATACACAGCATTAATCTTAGCAAGACAAACTAAAGTCCAATGCACTAAGGCAGATGAATGCCTTGTCACTGCTCAAGGTTTATAAAGGAATCAGACAAGGCCTTTAACATGTTAGGCAGTGGTCAAATGGAAGTTTGCATTATCCATGACAGCTGCATGGCTGGTCATCAAAGGCAGTAAGCATGGCTCTCTGAGACCATGGATACACAGTTTGGAAGTTTTGCAAGCCAGAAGTGGATGCTCCTTTAAATATATCTTATCTTTATCTTTTGACCATAAACTTCACAGACATTTCCAATACAATTCTTTTTTTTTTTTGAAAATTATATTTATTTATTTGAGAGAGAAAGAGAGTGGGCATGCTGGGGCCTACAGCCACCGCAAAGGAAGTCCAGACACATCTGGCTTATGTGGGTCCTGGGGAGTTGAACCTGGGTCCTTTGGTTTTGTAGGTAAATGTCTTAACCACTAAGCAATCTCTCCAGCCCAAGCCATCTCTCCAGCCCCCCTTATTTTGAGGTAGGGTCTCTCTGTAGCCCAGGCTGACCTGGAATTCACTATGTAGTCTCAGGGTGGCCTTGAACTCATGGCTATCCTCCTACCTCTGTCTCCCAAGTGCTGGGATTAAAGGCTTGTACCACCATGACTGGCTCAATTCGTTGTTTTAACGGCAGAAATGAAAACAGGCATCTGGGGGTACAGCTAAAACTGAATTTGACTAGGAATGACTAGTCTGGGAGGAAAGAGTGATGTTTTTATATTTTCTGCATTTTGGTAATGATAGCAGTGAAGTATATATCCAACTGAAGTAACTTGGGAACAGCCCCATCAATGCATCTCACAGCACACTCCAATGCTAAGGGATGAGATCTTCTGTTGAATTATGTCTTCTCTGCTAATTCCTTTTTATAACTAATGTTTTGGGCAATGACATCATAAGCCCAGAGATCGAAAACAGCTGATTAAAATTAAGGTATATTCTAGAAGGAAATATATTCCTATTTAAAATAATGTTAGGGATGGAGTTACTCAAGGAAAAAATCATTGCATGATGAGGTTAAAGTTCTCACTAAGTATCAATGTCTTCAAGGGATGGTTTGGTATAGAATCTTTGTAAAGTACCTTAGAAGACAGAATAAATGCTCCAAAAGGTCAGATAGCTACAGTGCAAATTTAGTACTGATTCATTCTTTGCTTCCTTAGGTCAGGTATGAGGTGTGAAGCAAAGGAGGCTGGGGCAAGTAGGTCAGGCCTATCACCATTAATGAATGCGCGTGGGTAAAAAGTCAATCTAGACTGGAGGAAGTCAGTTCAGTGAGTCTGCCAAACTTGCCAAACTGAAAAAAAAAAAAAAAAAAAAAATGTGGCCTGGAATGAATAGGAGACAAAAATAACAAGTAGAAAATGATTTTGCAAAATGTGTTCTTTTATCAAAGATGTTTCACCCCAGCTATAGTTAAAATACCCATAAACAAGCAATGTTTTCCAACAATAAGTCGTTAGTTTTACAAAACAAATAAGAAGGAATCACTTGTAATTAATTTTAAGCATATGCAACCATACTCAGTTTGTGGCATTTTTTTAACATTTTAAAAATTTTATTTACTTGAGAGAGGGAGAGAGAGAAGAAAGAGAGAGAGAAGGGCACAGATAGAGAGAATGGGCATGCAGGGCCTCCAGCCACTGCAAATGAACTACAGACGCATGCGCCACCTTGTGCATCTGGCTTACATGGGTTCTGGGGAACCAAACCTGGGTCTTTAGGCTTCACAGGTAAGCGCCTTAATAGCTAAGTCATCTCTCTAGCCCACAATTAATTTCAAAATACACTTCCAAATTCAATAACACAAGATTAGACATGTATTTTATTAGTCAGAAACATAAATACATTAAGAACCAAGCATATTCTTTTCCCCCTATACACTGACACATGGAATTCTTCTACATGGGAAATGGGCTTCCCCCCTTTCAGCAAAATCCACTCCGAGTCCTAACCCATTTCCTGAAAGCCTAATTCCTTTCAATAAGGTACTAAATCATTTTATTGGAAACACCAAATGCTTTTTTTTATTGCCAGGAAATGTATTGCAGACTTACTTTTTGATATATGCTCTAACTTTTCAAGATTCTATTGCAAAGAAAATGGTCCTTTATGATATTTTATAATATTCCCCCTAGTTTATTGCTTTCCAGAATTTCTAATATTAAAAGGTCTCCTCTCACTACTCCAACCTCTGAAATCTAATCTATCCTCCAAATGCCTATCAGAGGCAAATTAAAAGTTGGTCTTTCGCAGGCAGCAGCAGTGGCCATGGCAGCTTCTCAGTGCCCTCATTTAATCCTGAAGACGACCTTGCCATCCATCTGTCCAAGTCGAAGGCTCTGTTTTTCTCAAGCCAAGTCTCTGCAGCAGCATCACAGGAACACGGAGGAAGACACAGAATGGCTGTCCTCCTGCTCAGGTGCAGTTGCTGTTCTTATAGATGAGTACCCACACACAGGAGAACCCCAAAGGATCCCTGTGGGATCAAAGAGATCTAAGGAAGGGCAGTCTGTTCATTTTTCATGTTTTTTTAAATGACTTTGAGAGAGGGTGAGAGAGAAAAAGAAAGAGAGAGAGAGAGAGAGAGAGGGAGAGAGACAGATAGAGAATGGGAGTGCCAGGGCCTCTAGCCACTGCAAACGAACTCCAGACGCGTGTGCCACCATGTACATCTGGCTTACGTGGGACCTGGAGAATAGAACCAGGGTTCTTAGGCTTTGCAGGCTGCTGAGCCATTTCCTCAGGCGCTGACAATAACAACTGTAAAAAGAACTGCTAAGCCATCTCTCCAGCCTTTCATGTGGTTTTTAAAGACATCACTTGAAAGTGATATGTTTTCATGACGCAAATACAATTGAGCAAACAGAGAGAAAAACTAAAGTCATGCAGGGAAATTTCCTGTTTCTGTGTTTTGTCATATTATCTTTATTTAATAGCAATTTACCCAAAGTAACAGCTTAATACGTAAGGATTTTAAAATAATGAGCATTTTCAATATAGTTTCCAAGGAGCAAAGGTCAGCTTGGCCGGCAGAAGCGGGAAGACCCTCCTCTCTCTGGTTAGTTAGCGGTGTTTGCTCACTATGCAGCATCTCTCACTGCACACACATTCTTGGGTTGAAAACTGGAAAGGGGTATGACTACAGATTGAATCAGAAGAAGCCTTGGCATATCATTATAGAATCTTTTCTCAACAGTTTTCTCTGGTGATATGCTGTGGTGGTCCAGAGCTACACCCCACCTTTCTGAAATGTGTGTAGTCAGTCCCTTCCTTGGTTTTCATGCAGAAGTTGTTTTTTTTTTTTTCTCTCCCAGTCATATTCTGTAGACTTCTGTGACCAAATTGTCAAAGGAGTAGAAAATAAGAAACATGAGCATTACTTTGCTTTGTTGTATAGGAATATCTTTTTTGTTGTTGTTTTCTTTCAATGTAGTGTCTCACTGTAGCCTAGAATGACCTGTAACTCACTCTGTAGCCCAGACTGGCTTTGAACTAATGGCATTCCTCCTACCTCAGTCTCCCAAGTGTTGGGATTAAAGGCACGAGCCAACATGCCCACCTTAAAACTTTTTATTTTTTCATGATAGGGTCTCTCTCTAGACCAGGCTAACCTGAAATTCATTATGTAGTTTTGGGGTGGCCTTGAACTCATGGCAATCCTCCTACCTCTGCCTCCTGAGTGCTGGGATTAAAGGTGTGTGCCACCATGCCTGGCTAGTACTTAACATCTTTCTATAGCTATAATAGGTATTTAGAACTCACATTATCCCCTAGTAATTACTTCCTAACACCTGCTCACTACTCCAACTCAAGTAAGAAAGTTTAAATTAACATACCTTTTGTTACCTCAGCTGGTAGAGTGGAGGACTATAGATTGAATTTAAAGTTCAAATTTGTTTCATCTAGCTGTCTTAATGAGAAAATAACATTTATTTTGGGTGTGTGTAGTATGAGATGTGGCATAGGTGTGTATATATGTCTGTGTGGCATATATATTCATATATATGTGCAGATATTTGCATTTGATGCACACATATACAGAAACTGGAGGATGACATCAGGTGGCCCTCTCCTTGTAATTTCTTTGAGAAGGACTCTCACTGAACCCACAGGTGGTGTTGTCAGTCAGATGTGCTGACCAGTGAACCCCAGTGATTCTCTTTCTCTGCTTCCCATGAGACTGGGGTTGTAGGTGAGCCCAGCTTTTATTACATGGGTGCTAGGGGTTCAGTTCATATGGTCTCAGGCCCTCATACATTCATGACAAGCATTCTTCTTGCAGAGCCATTTCTTCAGCCCCTAACGATAATAAATATAAAAAGAAACTCAGTAATATTCCATCAAAGATGGGTCCATACATGATAAATGGCTTATCATTCTCTATTTCCTTCTTAGCTTTTAGAGAACATGGCCCAGTCAGTTTCTATTTACCCATGTGGTTTTGGGCAAGTTATTCAATGGTTCTAAACAACCAATTCTTTATTTGCAGGGTGTTTATAAGAAACCTAATTGCCAAAAAATATGATTGGTCATGGCTCCAAAATATGTATATAGAAAAGGTTAACGTAATCCTCTCCAAGAGGCAAATAACATATTTGCATCAATGGCCTTAATTACAAAGTGAAGACAAGCCTTCACATGGTCTGTTTTCATGGGTGGTAGCAAGGCCAGTGGTGATCAGGAAGATTATAAATAACAACATGTGCCCTGGTGCCATCAGAAACACACTACATGTGACACAGGCTCATCATGACCACGATCATTACCATGAATACCACAAGATAAAAAGTTTTATATTATGCTATCTTATCTAGTTTGTTACTATTTGACGAAAATTGTATTTTATGCTATCACACAATCTTCGGGTTAGTCAAATTTATGAATACAATTTTTACTAGTGATCCAATAAAATTTAATAGTCAAATTGCTAGTTTTTCATTGTCCTATCATGAACACTATCAGGCTGAAAAGAATTCAAACAGAAATATCTCTCAGAGAACATTACAGAGGTGTCCTTGGAAAGAACATGAGTGCTGCTCTCACTACTTGTCCGAGACCTATCTCTATGGAGATGGTGGCAGACACTAAGACTCAAAACTCATCAAAGCAGTATAGAGAGAGCTCCACACTAAAGGAGAGTTCTACCATAGGCTCCTTGGCTCAGGGAACTTCAGGGGAAAGGGTGTGGAAAAAACTAAGAGCTGCAGGATGCACAGGTTTATTTGGGAGCATCATCCTCCTACATGAACTGACTGGCACATTCATGACCCCACAGTGGTTAGCAATACCCCACAAGACCAGTACAGTTCTGAGCCCATAGACATCTTGACATGGAAGACAGAAGGACACATGGAAGGAGCCAACATAACAGAAGAAGGCTTACCTTGAAATAGGGTACTCGGGGGATGAAAGTGAGGGAGGGCAGACTAAAGAAAAGCATAAAGGGATGGGAACATGCTCATATTACTGTACATTCATATATTAAGGCCAAAAAAAGCATGTATTCATAGAAAAAGAACACGAGTTATTTCTTCTACAGTCTATCATATCTGCCCAGAGATCTTCACCTTAAGAATCAAAAGAAGGGCTAGAGAGATTGCTCAGTGGCTAACTGACTGGCCTGCAAAGCCTAAGGACCCAGGTTTGATTCATCAGTACCCACATAAAGCCAGGTGCACAATATAGCTCATGAATTTGAAGTTTGTTGTAGTGGCTAGAGGCTCTGGCACACCCATTCTCCATCTGTCTCTTTCTCCCTCTCTCTCAAATAAATAAATAAATAAATAAATAAATAAATAAATAAATAAATAAAATATTTTAAGAAAAGAATCATCAGGGTGTGGTGGCACACACCTTTAATCCCACCACTTGGGAGGCAGAGGTAGGAGGATCACTGTGAGTTCAACGTCGCTATGAGACTACATAGTGAATCCCAGGTCAGCCTGCAAACAAAAAAAATCAGGAGAGGAAGCTGGCAATGTGGTCTTACTTTAACTGAAGAAGAAATTCAAATTTTAATCAGTACAATAATATCTGAAAACAAGCCTGACAAAGAGGCCTCTGAGATCCAGTACAGCCACACATCATAAGCTGTCTAACTTGGTCAAGTTGAGTTAGAAAAAAATAACAATACATAGTGAAGGAGCCAGGTATTCCTCTTGAGTTTTTCCCCTGGGCAAGGAAACAAGGCCACGAGTTTCACCATTTCTACCTGGTGATGAAAGAACACCAGGACAGCGAGTAAGAACAACTGTAAACGCCATTCCACACTCAGTAATATCTATCGCTAGGAAAAACGGGGGACAAGAGATACTTAGATTTAAAAGTGATCCTCCTCGACCGATGGCAGTTACTATCCTTACCACTTTTTATTCTTTTCTCTCCTCAACGTCTAGTAACTACCAAAACAATGACCATGGCCTTTGTACTAAGCCGTTCTTGGAAACTGTGCCCTCAGGACAGCATAAAGACACTCTGCTTTCATTCCAGAATGCCCAAGAGGTAACTCTCCTGTTCCAGTCATTTATCCCAGAAACAACTCCACACTAAACAGTAAGGAGTTAGCATCACAGATAATCTAGGGCCCTAAATTTTCCTCTGCGCTACAGAAAATTAGGTGGATGGCACAGTACAAAAACCACACAGTCCCTATTTTTAACTGTGGGTGGGTGGGGGTAACAAAAACAAAAACAAAAACAAAACCCCAAACAAAACAAGCAGGTCTCTTGGAGGAAGGCACGGCCTAGGACGCAGGAACTACATTTCCCAGAAGGCAAAGCGGCCACGACCACTGGAGACGGTGGAGCAGAAACGATGCATGCCGGGACATGTAGTTTCAGAGTCTGAACGGCCTGGAGGAGTTTCCACTCCCCAAGCGACGACTGCTTCTCGGCTATTCCGAGAGATTCGACAACACTACACCGGAATTGACGGAAATCCACCCAATAAATCGCCTCTAGCTCTGAGCAGATACTTCCGCTACAAAGTAGCCTCCCCACACTCTTCCGTTTCCTGTCGGCCTGTTGCCTTGGAAACAAACATGAACTGTAATCCTGGGCTACAATGGCGGGGCTGAGCGGCTCGCACATCCCCGACGGGGAGTACACGGCCGTCATCTACCGGCTCATCCGCGACTCCCGCCACGCAGACGCCGTGCAGCTGCTGGGCGGAGAGCTGCAGCGCAGCCAGAGGAGCCGCGCGGGCCTCTCGCTGCTGGCCTACTGCTACTACCGCCTGCAGGAGTTCGTGCTGGCCGCCGAGTGCTACGAGCAGCTCAGCCTCCTGCACCCCGAGCTCGAGCAGTACCGCCTGTACCAGGCGCAGGCCCTCTACAAGGCCTGCCTCTACCCAGAGGCCACCCGGGTCGCCTTCCTCCTGGACAACCCCACCTACCACAGCCGCGTCCTCCGCCTGCAGGCGGCCATCAAGTACAGCGAGGGCGACCTGCCAGGGGCCAGGAGCCTGGTGGAGCAGCTGCTGAGTGGGGAAGCTGGAGAGGAGAGCGGCGGTGAGAACGACCCCGACGGTCAGGTCAATTTGGGTTGCTTGCTCTACAAGGAGGGACACTATGAAGCTGCCTGTTCCAAGTTCTTTGGGGCCCTGCAGGCATCGGGCTACCAGCCTGATGTGTCCTACAACCTGGCTCTGGCCTATTACAGCAGCAGACAGTATGCCCCAGCATTGAAACATATCGCAGACATTATTGAACGGGGCATCCGCCAGCACCCAGAGCTGGGTGTGGGCATGACCACGGAGGGCATTGACGTCCGCAGCGTTGGCAACACCTTTGTCCTCCACCAGACTGCGCTGGTGGAAGCCTTCAACCTCAAGGCAGCCATAGAGTACCAGCTGAGAAACCACGAGGCAGCCCAGGAAGCCCTCACTGACATGCCGCCCAGGGCAGAGGAAGAGCTGGACCCTGTGACCCTGCACAACCAGGCCCTGATGAACATGGATGCCAGGCCTACTGAGGGCTTTGAAAAACTACAGTTTCTGCTCCAGCAAAACCCCTTTCCCCCAGAGACCTTTGGCAACCTGCTGCTGCTCTACTGTAAGTATGAGTATTTTGACTTGGCGGCAGATGTCCTGGCAGAAAATGCCCATTTGACTTACAAGTTCCTCACCCCCTATCTCTATGACTTCTTGGATGCCATGATCACGTGCCAGACAGCTCCCGAAGAGGCTTTCGTTAAGCTGGATGGGCTGGCGGGGATGTTGACTGAGCAGCTCCGAAGACTCACCAAGCAAGTCCAGGAAGCCAGGCACACCAGGGACGAAGAAGCCGTCATTAGGGCGGTGAATGAATATGATGATGCCCTTGAGAAGTACATTCCCGTGTTGATGGCCCAGGCCAAAATCTACTGGAACCTTGAAAATTATCCCATGGTGGAGAAGATCTTCCGCAAATCTGTGGAATTCTGTAATGACCATGACGTGTGGAAGCTGAATGTGGCTCACGTCCTTTTCATGCAGGAAAACAAATACAAGGAAGCCATCGGCTTCTATGAGCCCATTGTCAAGAAGAATTATGATAACATCCTGAGTGTCAGCGCCATTGTGTTAGCCAACCTCTGTGTTTCCTACATTATGACTAGTCAGAACGAAGAAGCCGAGGAGCTGATGAGGAAGATTGAAAAGGAGGAAGAGCAGCTCTCCTATGGAGACCCAGATAAGAAAATCTACCACCTGTGCATTGTGAACTTGGTGATAGGAACGCTTTACTGTGCCAAAGGAAATTATGACTTTGGCATTTCTCGAGTTATCAAAAGCTTGGAACCTTACCATAAAAAGCTAGGGACTGATACCTGGTATTATGCCAAAAGATGCTTCCTATCGTTACTAGAAAACATGTCAAAACATACGATCATGCTGCGTGACAGTGTTGTTCAAGAGTGCGTGCAGTTTCTGGAGCACTGTGAAGTCTTTGGCAGGAACATACCCGCGGTGATAGAACAGCCCCTGGAGGAGGAGAGACTGCACATGGGGAAGAACACGGTCACGTATGAGTCCAGGCAGTTAAGAGCACTGATTTATGAGATTATGGGATGGAATATGTAGATGTGGCTGAGAATGAGTTTTATCATGATGGCTCTGTTTTGTAAATTTGCTCTGTTTTACTAACCTATTTAGGCTTTGCTATTTATATTTGTTACACGTTGGACTTTGTACACTTGATCATTACAACAAAATTAGATAAGACATTCATTTCTTTTTAATACCCCCCAACATGAGATACTGTAGAACTCTGGCATCCGGAAGTATAAAAAGTTCAGAAGAGAGGATGTTTTGTCTATCCGAAATTTTAATGATTATGGTTTTTCTTTTTTTAAAATAATTTGTATCTTGAGCAGGCCTTGCACAGGAATTGCCTTCTCCAGGGACCAGGCACTGAGTCCAGAACTTAGTAGTAATGTATAGGACTTCTAGCCTTTTAATAATCATGTCAGCAATTGTATTTTCTGTTCTCATACTCCCTTAGTTTCATATATCATTAGGGTATTTTGGCAATGTTTTCCAATATAGAGATAAGCTTTGGCCAAACAAAATTCTCCGGGTTATTAACAGTTTTACTAGTATGCAAGATTCAGTGGGAAATCTTGTTTATTTAACTATGGTGCTGCTGTGTAGACAATAAACAGTGATGAAGAACAGTGGTAACTGAAGACTTAGTTCTTAATGGCTATATTTGTCTATGCAATTTAGGATATGCTGAGGTGTCCTTATTTTAGTCCTTGAATAAAGAAAATGTACTTTGTCCCCATCTCCCCACACACATATGCAAAACTTGTTTACTACAGCTATCACTAGTGAATGAAGAGGTCGATTTTGAAAATTTATCTTACTGGTTTACTATTTTCAGTCTACAACCTTGAATAGTTTTCTGGATTCCCTGCTCATTGTGATCAGGAATCCCATTTTCTGAACCCTGTAAGAGCTTTACTGTTTTCTTTCTTTTTCCCTCCTATCTCTCCATAAATGCAACCCCAACTTGATCTGGCTTTTAAAAAGTATTTTTTGAATTGTATTGCTGATTTTGAATGTCTTCCCTACAAAATTAGCCATTTCTTAAGAGTTCAACCAAATTTCTCCTACTGGAGGATAAAAAGCACCTAATGAGATGACAACCCCTTCCCCCCAACACCTTGCCCCTTTAAGAAGAAACTTCAGTCACACACACAAAGATAAGCTCAGCGCAGTTCCTTGAATTCCTAAGTGCTCAAGTTCTATTAAATTATAAAATTTGTCTCACTTTAAGTCTAATGGTTTTGAATTTAAGGCATATCTTAAATGATCTGAGCTGCTGACATTTACTAGTGATGGTTCAAACTCATATTTTGAGGAGAAACAATGTTAAGTGACCCCTTCAATGCATCCCAGAGCACATTCCATGTCTGAGAAATAAAATTTCTGTATTCAATGTGTTGCTGCAGTAGCTGTGTGTCTCAGTCTTTATGGCCCTGTAGGATTTGGGAACTTATGAATTAAAATCTTATTTTCAACAGCCACATTAAGTCTCTCTCTAATTTCCACTCAAGTGAACTTTTTTTTTTTTTTTAAGTAGAAAGTAACTAATGTTAACCACCCCAAAGCAAATGGTTTCCAGATTTGCTTTTGCACATAGTCTAGTCTTTATTTGGCCACAATTTATTTACCCAGGTGCTGCACGTCTGTGGTTTGCACTGTGTGAGGTTTAGCTTTTCAGAACATAGAAAGCCTTTCAGAATAGTTTGTAGCTCCTCAGTGCTGGGCAGGTGGGATTTCCTAGGTAGTAATGCATGGGGAAATCCTGATGGCTTTTACCACTGGGTGAGGAATAAAGGTCATCAAGCAGTTGTCCTTACACTTCTATCTAGAGATGTACACATTTGGATTCAGATGGCTCCTAGAGACAGCCAAATCCTGATTCAAGAGCCTGGAACCAAGGCCTGGAGATTGGGTAGGTGGCTCATAAGCCCCTTATTTCTTGTTACTTGATTGAAAGCCACTGTTCCTAAAGCTGACTCCAAACTGTGTTCCATGCTCCTAGAGCATGGATATTAGTACTAAAGATGCTTTTCTTAACAAAAGGAAGCTATTTTTCCTACATTCCTGAAGCTTTTACTCTTTTTAAGATTTCTTTATATCTGCATAGACTGTTTTACAGGGATCAAATGTAAAGCCAGCATTTCACAGTATTAGCCCTTCATCTTTACATGCACATACAGAATTTGAGCATATTACCAGAATTTCAAGGCCAAAGTCTTGGCTTCAGGAGTCCTCAAATAAAAAAGGCCTGGCCACTCATCTCTTGACACCAAAGGGACCAGGAGTGGCAGAGTGGATTTAATAAATAACATGACCATGTTGGGAAGAACACGTGTTCATGACCCCAGTCCATCTTCAAGGTAACAAGATGAGAATTTACAGAATAGGGACACACGAGGCTTTGGAGTTTGATTAGTGGGCAGAGCAGACCTTGGTCAGGCTAGTGATCTAAATGGTCATCATTGTAGTTCTGGCCTTGTAAGGAAGGGCATCATGGTCGCCAGTTGGAGGGAACAATTGGGTTACCATACAATGCTTACTCCTGCTCCAGGATGCCACTTGGGATGATTTCATCATGAGATGATCTGATTTTTGAGGCTCGTCATACATAAGAATGTTTATCAGTTCTGTCATTCCTGGAACCCAAGGTCATTGCAGAAGACGGACTCAGGTGTCTTCCTCAATTGTTCTCCAACTTTATTTTGGAAGACAGGGTCTCTCTCACTGAATCCGAAGCTAGATTCAGCTGATTCTGCCTCCCAAGTGCTGCTGGGATCACAGGTGCAGGCCACCACACCTGGCATTAACATGGGTTCCAGGGACCCAAACTCCTTTCCTCATGTTTGCAAGACAAGCACTGTATGAATTAAACCATCTTCCAAGCCAATGTAAAATTTCTATGTATGTATGTATGTATGTATGTATGTATGTATGTATGTATGGCAGTTGCCTGCCATGGGGAGGCAGCAAGACAGAGGCCCTGGACAATGTTACTTCCTGCCTATGTTGGGTGCTGCTTAGCCCCCCTAAATCTGTTTTGGCCCCTCCAGTAAAAAAGGATTGATACCACTTCAGTATTTCTGTGATGATTATCTCTTGCAGGGAAGATCAAATTAAAAAGTAATGCAATGATTAATCCCAGGGCAGTATTCAGCAGAAGTACATAGACTCAGTCACTGAAACCAAGTTGGAAGGGATCTCATAAGTTTTCAGTTTATAAAAGAAATTGTGAGCCAAGTTTGGTCGCTCATACCTTTAATCCAGGCACTTGGGAGGCAGAGGTAGGAGGATTACTGTGATTTCAAGGCCACCCTGAAACTACATAGTGAGTTCCAGGTCAGCATGGGCTAGAGAGAGACCCTACCTCAAAAAACAAAATAAATTGCCCCTGAAAGAAAAACTGACTTGTAGTTGGTTGAGAAAAATGAAGCACAGGTAACATGTCTAAGAACAGAACTTTCCACTGTGCATGGAGACTTTAAAAGGGATTCAGTTTTGTAGCTTTATTGTGACAAATACAATCATTAAAAATGTTAGCACAAGGGCTGGAGAGATGGCTTAGTGGTTAAGCGCTTGCCTGTGAAGCCTAAGGACCCCGGTTCAAGGCTCGGTTCCCCAGGTCCCATGTTAGCCAGATGCACAAGGGGGCGCATGCGTCTGGAGTTCGTTTGCAGAGGCTGGAGGCCCTGGCGCGCCCATTCTCTCTCTCTCCCTCCGTCTTTCTCTCTGTATCTGTCGCTCTCAAATAAAAATAAATAAAAATTTTAAAAAAAATGTTAGCACAAGATATAATGGATGTGGCAGAATTCTGCAAGGGTGGAATTCAGAGCTTGTCCATCAGTCAATACCTGGCCCGGCAGATGTCATCAGGAAATAACATAAGGCAAACATTGACAAGACCTGTTCTTTCTGAGCGAACAGCACAGGAAACAAGCTTTACTGGGATTAGAGTCTGGCACCTGACAATGTTACATTAACAAAACTGCTAAGTGTGTGTCCTGCACAGATGCCAATTCACTGAGCAAAACTTACTTGGAGAAAATGTAAAAATATGAGGTAGGCAACAGCCTTGTCAAATAGAATCAGAATGCTTTATCATGGGTGGAGAATCAGGACTCCAGATCAGGAAGGCCCTGATAATATATGACAGCTGCCACTGTTTACACCAAATCCAGCCAATACTGGCCCCAATTTAATAGATACAAAACTGGATGGAATAGAAAAAACCCCGAATAAGAACCAAGACTCCAAAATGTTGAAGACCTAAGATAAGCAGATTATAGTGAGGATAAGCAACAGAGGTTTTAAAAATCATCTTTCAAAGTGTTGTGGACATGTCACACCAAGAAAAAAGACAACCCTGCTAAACTCAGTGCAGTGTGAGCAACAGCCACCAACAATACACTCCTTAATCACAAGCAGAGGTACTGGCACTACTCTGAGAAATTCAGTCAAGCTGTGATGGTGAATCTCTTGTCAAATTGGTAAGATTTAACATCATCGTGGAATCAAGTCTCTGGGAATGTCTTCAAGAGATTTTCCAGATTAACTGCACTGGGAAGTCCCACCACAATTTGAAGTGGCACCATTCCAAGGGCTGGGATTCTGGACTGACTAAAAAGGGGAAAGTACCTGAACTGGAGGATTTGCCTCTCTCTGCTTTGTGTTCCTCTCATCATGCTTTCCCAACCATGGACTGTAACTTTGAACTGTAAAACTGAAACAAACCCTTCCTCCTTAAGTTGCTTTTGCCAGATATGTTGTCCCATGAATGAGAAAGGTTGTCTAATAGATTAATACACAAGCTTAGACATCAAGGGCTCAAAACACCAAACAGGCACATATGGAGAGGATGAACTTGGTGAAGGGAGTAATAAATGACAGGAGCAAAGGTTGAGTGGAGATCTAGAGAAAATGAAATCTGTCTTCACCTTGCTGAAGCACTGCTTTTTAACAGAGCAAGTGGTCAATTCAATGACCGCAGAAGACATTCAGGAAATGTTAAGACACATTTTAGTCTAATAATATAACTTAGTACCTTAAGACTTTAGAAGGTGGAAAAGGCTTTCTGGAGAAGCAGTAAATACCCCTTTGGTCACAGCAGTGTCGGGAAAATTGGCTTTGTGGTTTAGAGAATGGGGAACATTAAGCAGCAGTTACATGTAGAAAAGGTATAAACTAGTTATGTTTTCTAAAATTCGGTCTGAGCTTATATAAGCCAGGCAGGAGATGGCTTTAAATAACAGAAGATCTAAAACCTTAAAATGGATCCTGTCAGATGGAGCTCAAGAGACCTTCTTCTGTCAATTCAGAGCCCAGCTAGGTGTAACCTTTCTTCTCATGTATAGGCCACAGCAGGGACAAAATCAGCTATCTGTGTAAAAGCCCATCACTACTACAGAGGTTATTCATAATACAGAATGCACCCTCCTTGTTTTCTTTGAACACAGCATTATGTTCTCAACAAAGTTTAAAAAACTAAGAAATAAAAATTTCTGCAAAAAGTTACTGGGTTTGGAATCATTTTATTTGTTCCCAGCACATCTTTAAAAAATTACACATGAGCATTTGCTTTTAGAACAATACAACCTAGGAAGACCAATGAGAAATCAGAACCAACACTGGAAGCATGGCATATGGACTATGTGTTGAGCCTTTACGGAAAGCAGTGTGGCTCAGCTGGAGTTGACAAAGCTATGTTGGCATCCCTCAGGAATGTTGCTTCCCACTACATCATACTTTCAGACTATAAATATAAAAAGAATTGTTTGGAGGCATTAGTTACAGCAGTATATGGCTTACATACAAATTTTTACCCACATGTAGTTCCCAAAAGATGACTACAGTATTGGCAAGAATACGTACTGCCTTGGAGGAAGACTCAAGATAATTATTCAAGTCAAGTTGTACCAGAGCTGAGTTATTTCACTCACAACCTTAGGAAATAAGATGGACAAAAAAATGTATCTTACACATATTTCTCCTAAGATCTGTCACTGTCCAGAAAACAGAAATATCTATTATTCTGAAGGCACCATCACACAGAAAAAGACTGACACAACGTAAGGAACACAAATTCAGCCTCTAGGCTCCACTCCTCAGGGCTGCATGAGCAAACTGTCTAAAACAAGTAGTGGGTAACTTATGTCTCAAGGCTTAGTGTCACCAAGTATGCCAATCTACCAAGTCACATCTTAGGGCTACTAGAGTGGGACAAAGGGGATAAAAATGTAGTAATAAAAAAAAAAATAGGGACAGGGGCTGGAGAGATGGCTTAGCAGTTAAGGTGTCTGCCTGCAAAGCCAAAGAATGCAGGTTCAATTCCCCAGGAACCATGTAACCAGATACACAAGGTACCACATGTGTCTGAACTTTGTTTGCAGTAGATCAAGACCCTGGCATGCCCATCTCTCTATCTGCCTCTTTCTCTCAAATAAAATTTAAAAAATTAGGTACAAATCCCACTGTCTGGAAGTGGCATGAGTCCAATCCTATAGGATAACCCAAACCAGCTTTGGGTAAAGGGTTCTGTGTTTCTACATATAACCACCTAATTCTGGCATGCTCTTGAATAGCCTTGAACAGCTAAACCACCTGTCCCTAAAGACTTACCTTATCCCACTCATTTTAGATGGCTGTTACACACTGGCGGTGGGGGGGGGGGGGTGGGCAGGGTGATGGTAGAAGGGGAACAAAACAAAAAAATTCCCAACAAGGCACTTGTGAGCTTTTGGGCCATATTGTTTAAGTCACTTAATAAATAAATAAATAGCTACTGAGAGGAAATATACCAGTATAAGCACTTCAGGATATTTGTGACTATTCAAGAGGAAAAGAACTTGTTTCATGTGTCTGACATCTGTGAGACACTGACAAGGTTCCTTAACAACGTGTGTGCTGTTAGACATCTACACTAAGACTTCCCCTTGTTCCTCCCTCAGAATAACTGATGAAATCTGAAAAAAATATTTGATCAATATAGTATTTTTTTCTTTTAAAAAAATAAAAATCTGGGTGCAGTGGCACATGCTTTAATCCTAGCACTCGGTAGGCAGAGGTAGGAGGACCACTGAGTTTGACTGAGACCCTACCTTGCAAAACAAAACAAACAATTAATTAAATAAATAAAATGATATCCTTTAGAAATCAAAAGAAATGTTTTCATGTTCCAAGAACTAGACTTACTGGACTCCGTGGTGGGTCTCAGGCTTGGGTATGGCAGGTCTGTGATCCTTACCCTCCGTCTTTGAAGCACTGTTGTAGGACAAGAGCAAGAGAAAAGCTCGCTGCTGGAGGACTTCCCAAAGTTGGAAAGGGAACTCTTCAGAATAACAGAAGCTTGAACATCCCCTTGGAATTTAACATTGACAAAAACTGAGATTGATAGAACCAAACCAATGATATATTTAGCTAGAAATACAAAAGGATTTAATCATAGTTAGGTTATACTTGATTATGTTACATTAGCAGAGTCTCTAATTTTTTTGTTCTCAAATACATGGAAATATAGAGTGAAAAACTAAGCTTGAAAGTAAAACATATGCAAACAGAAGAAAAGACAGCTTCACACCTCCTCTGAATGAAAAAAAAATTTTAGGTCCATGTTCATTTTATTAATGTTTCTATAATTTCTTGACATTATACAACAGTTTTTACAATTAAATTTCACACTGAAGACAAACACTATTTGGCTTAGAGAACAGAAAGCTGAGTGACTTATATCCTTCATGTCAGACACATATTTCAACAGCTTAAGTAAACCTTTTACACATTCTGCATTTCTGCATCATTGTGTGTGTGTGTTTCCCCTTTTTAGGAAAGTGAAATTAGTAAGAATTAAATGAATCTGTGGACATATGGCTCATTTGGTAACACAAACCTCAAGCAAAGCTAAGCCTCCCTAAGTGATGAGGCCAACGGCAGAAACTCTGAGCTTCTCTTTTACCTACTGGCACTAGTATCACATCCTGCCTTTTCTTCTCCTGAGCTGAGCCCTCCCTGAAATCAAGGTCAGTAAAGATTAAGTGAACAACAAAATGTCACTAAATTGTCCATCACTGTTTCACACTTCTTAAATTGTAGATAGGCTTTTCAGACTGCATCCTATTTGACTGCCTCAGCAGCTCCACATGTAAGTTCAGAAGCAATCCCTAGAAACTGTGTTCTAACACTGCTCCAAAGCCAGGTCCATCTGAAGGCCTGAGGAAACACCCTTCACTTCAGGACTTCAAGCTTCTCTGATCTGCTATGCTTAGAAGTTGTTGCTATGGAAGAATATGGCAGCGGAAAATTTCTGGGGTCAATATACAGAAGGCATCTTCAAAAATGCAAGCGAGCTATGATATAGTTACAATAGTCCAGAGGAGGAAAAAAAAAAAGGTTTCTTGCAACCAGCTGTATCTGATATAACATGTAATGATGGAAAGGTGTTCTTTCTTAGGCCTGTTTTCCAAAACATATCACCAAAGGTACGCATATTAGGAAGCTTCCAGCTTCATACATAGCCTTACAAGTCCTATAATATGTAAGCATTTTTATTTAGAAACGCCTAATTCCTCAGAAGAGCAGGGTTTAATTAACTCTGTTCTATGGTAAAAAGCTGGGACACAAGAAGCTTCTACAATTCTTACCCAACCAAAAGGCTCAAGTTATTTAGCATAAAACTAAATTCACTTCTGCACTACTATAAATTGCACCACACTTTAAGGCAACAGTTTCTCCAAGGTTCAATAAAGCCTGTTCATTTGGAATATTTAGTATATTCAGTGCCATTTCTATTAGCAGCAATCTCCCCTTCCCTCAGAAACCCCAATTCAAATGTCACATCACCAAATTACAAGTATGACTAACTTAAGAAAGTCAGAGTTACCCATACCAAATATCAAACAGGCTACAGATTTAAACATTTTAAATAAACTGATCTATAACTTAAGATGCCTCCCCTAGACAATATTCTGCTTTTAACTGTCTGAAGCCATTCATATACTTCAGGAAATAGGCATGGTTTAAGTGCTGTGTGCATGTTCATGACTCAGTCTTCTACAGACACAAGGTCTGCATTGAGGCACCTCCCAGAAGGGGGTGGGTACAGCAGAAGGAAGGCTTCCTGATTTACTAAATCACAGAGAAACAGTACTGATGAATGTTCTTGTATTTCAAAAGGATTCCTGTAGAAATTATTTCAACTACAACCTGCAGTCACCTTTATAAAATCAACTTTGAGAAGTCCTGCATACATGAGAAAAGAAAACAAAGACATAAATCACTCATTTCCAAACTGCCATCAAGTCCACGGAGTGGTATAAACAACAGGTTCAACTTACAGGCTTCTAGTATCAATTAACAGATCTCTAAGGTTGCTGAAATCTGAATTCCCCAGGGAAGAGGTTGCACTACTCACATGCAGGGCAACAGATCTGCTAACAAATTTGCTTATTTGAAAAAGGAAATACTCAGAAACATGTATACATTTCCAGTGAGATGTCAATTAAACTTCACATTTTATCACCAATTAGAGATAATCACCTTCATGTAGAGATGCATTTTATAAAGTTAAGAATCTTTTAATTCCAGAGGCAATTCCTCAAGTGTCCAGCCATCTTAATCTATCAAAGGCTTAAATCAATATCTGCTGGAAACTCTATAGTTAAAAATAAATCATCAATAGAGACAACTTTCAAAAAATAAATGCTGTATTTTTGTTGTTAAGCTGAACCTTAATGTTGATTTGCCTATAGATTTAAGTTTGTTAGTTTGAGGCCAATCCTAATAGTTAAAAATTCTTTATTATTTTGAAGTCTTAAAAATATTTTGTCAATTTTAAATTTTCATCTTCTGGTTAAGGCTACTTCAGATAAAAAAGGTATCAAACTGCCCCAACATTCTTTGGAGCTGTTGCTACATAGACAGTGTGTCCTTTTGAAGGCTCGTTTGCATTTTGATGTACATTATCTGATTAAATATTAATTCTAAAAAATTATCAAAAGTTAGGTATTGCATTAAGAAAAGAATCCATCTCAAAATGTGAGTCCTGAACCTCAGTAGGCAGTGATTTGGAGCATCATCTCACTTCTCTCAGTCACTAGTGTGAGTGTAAAAGTGTGTGCTGAATGTGACTAATGTTCTTTATTATTAAGAAACAGCAACTTTAACTTCTGGTTATGGATTATGCATTAACATTTTTTTGTAAAAAAAAATAGGTTAAACCAGTAATTCAAAAATGGTGTTAAACCATCATAAAGAACTAAACTGAAATTACCTAAAAATTTATCATGCTATTTGAAAATAAAAGATTTTTGCCATTAAAATTACTGAGGCTTTCAAATTCAAGAGTCAAATGAAATTCTTTAGCCAAAGAATTCTTTAAACTGGAAACTTAGGTCAGGAGTCTTCCTTCTTTGCAGCTTCTCCTGCAGCTCAGCAACAAGCACGTGACAGCGGAGACATCAGGACTCTATGATGGGCAATGGCCTTTGGCTTCATGGTAAACCTGTTCTCCACATGTAACAGTCATCTTTTCTTACAAAACATGCTATGAATGACCTACGACATAACAATAGGTTATCTCAGTGATACAAATACAACTCATAACCCAACAGAAACACAAACACGGAGAACAATGGAGAAATAATTTGTATACTAGTAACTCAAGGATTTGTAACTACATACTCATTTCAAACTAAACTATTGGCCAAAGCATCTTGTAGATGAAGGCATCCGAGTAACAGGTTGTTTACATTCTTTCATAAATATCCTCTTCAGTGGCCTATTCATAATACAATATGCTCTTAAAAACATAAACACATTATCACTCTCAAGCACAATCTTCCCAACATAAGCTTTTTCTAGAAATTTTCTTCTTTAAAAGGCTAGATAAGCAATTGAAGATATCAAAATCTGCCTCTGTTCGCAAGAGGAAACATCAATATTAAGACAGCATCTTCCTTGCGCTGCTGGACTCAAATCTGCAGTGACAGCGAGCTGGCTATAACTTGATGTACATACAATGGGAGAGACCCAGGAACACCACCTATCAATCCACAGATGCAGAAACAAAGTGTAGAATGAAAACGAACATTTTAAATCAACAAACAAAGGGAGCTGAAGTATGGTCCATGATTTAGATGATTACTGGCATAACCACAGGTAAAGACTTACACAAAAAGGTAACATTTCTCATAATGATATGAATGGATTTATAAAAGGTTTCTGTTTCCAAAGATGTTGCTGGGGTCCACATAGTCCTTGACAGACTTCAACATCCCAAAGCCGACATCAGAGATCGCTTCCTTTAGCCACTGCTTTCGTAACTTGCCCACTGGAAACACACAAACAGAAATGCTTCAATATACACTATGATACTGGGAACCAATCAATCTTGTGACCATGAGTGAACAAACACTGTGTGATAAATGCTTTTATTCAAAAATGAGAAATGTTTTGCTTTATTTGATTTATTGAGCCCACCAGACTATCAAGCTCATTAATCCAATGCATTCCCAGGGGAAGTCTGTGCTCCACAGTGTCTCCTTTCTCTATAAACTATGAAATGGAGATGGAAGGAAGCTTGTACTGAGATTACAGCCCATTTTACCAATAGCAAGATGAGAAAAACATGCATGTCAAAAGAGCCCAACACCCGGGAACACTACCAAACATCCCAAAATTTCAGAAAAAAATGAAGTTTAAGGAAGAAAAATATCACATTGAGGTGACTTTGCTGGATATACTTGGGAAAAATGGATATATATAAATTGGATATAGAGTGCTAAAATGTTTTAGGGAGCACAAAATCTTTAAAAGAAATAAAATCCGAACCTCTCAAAGGATTCTAGGGTAAAAAGCTGGCTATGAAGATTTCCATTCCTATTTTCTTTTCACAATGACTGAATACATTCACATGCTCCTCTTCCCACTGTTTGTCCCAATAGAGGAATTTTTGGCACAAAAAAATTATACACCTCACCTTCTTTTGATTTTATAAACTGTATTTTCCCTTTGCTTTGTTTATAGATCATATTAATTTGCGAACAAGAAGGTAACACAAGGATTAGGAGAATTGATTATTTGTAAAAGGCACTCAATGAACCTTTCCTAGGTAAACTTTTATAAGGAAGGTATGTAAAAGACTTGTGAACTGTCAACTTACTTTAGCACTGAAAACATAGTATGCTCAGTTATCTATGGCTAAATTAACATTTTAATTTACAGTTAGGATTATGTGCAGTTAGTACTACTCAAACATATGCATTATTATAATAATTGAATTCAAACGGTCATTTTCCACAAATGTTCATTAATGATCCGAAGTCATCAACGATGATTTAATTGGCCAGCTGAAACGAGAACTCTTCTGTCACTAAGGTACTCAGGCTGTCACTCTAAAGTGCACTCCCATTTGTCAGGCTGCAGCGATACAGCACAGCATCTGCCTTTTGGAAGCCTTAAGTACCATTTCAGTTCAACTCAAACCAGCTTTTGTGTCCAGTTTCCCAGGAAACCATCAAATTGTCATCAAAATAATAAATGACGCAAAACCCTCAGAAAACAACCTATTTCTGTTTGATTTCTTGAAAAAAAAAGAAGGGACTGTGCTGTTAAGATGGTGGTGGGGGCAGGGGGTTGCAGAAAAAAAAATGAAGCTTCAAGTTCAAAATGAAAATTTTTATTTAATAAGATTCTTCTCATTAATAAGCAGCAGAAGCTAGACAGCACAAAGTCCTATTAGCACACCCTCCACCTAAAGATGCTCTGCCACGGCTTGTTATCATCTCCCTGAGGAACGGCCATGGCAATGCTTCAGCCTGTGTTCCAAGCCATCTGGCTTTAGCCTGTTCAATTCTAAAATCCCAAGATCTTACTAGGTACCTTAAAAACTGGCTATATTTATATTTTTATCTATGCGACTGGGAAAAAGAAACACAAAAAGCAATTTTACTCAAAGGTACTATCCCCACAAGGGATGAAGACCAGTCAATGCCAGTCTCCATGGTTATCTGTAATGTAGCTTCACTGAATGTGTCCTGTGGTTATAGATGTAATTGTCCTGAAAGGACTGCAAACAACTGCTCCAACAAGATGGAGTACATTAGAAGCTCAGCAGGATGCCCAACAGCTAACTTGTCTGCCTGGTTGTACACCTCTGGTAATATCACAATTCCTCAAGGAACTGAACCATCATCTGAGAACCACCCATCAACCATTGCATATTTAATGAAGTCACTCACCAGCACTGGAAAACAGAAGGTGCTTGGAGTGCATCATTAGTTCTGTCAGAAGGATAATTTACACATCTATCTTGTCAAATTTTCTATGGTTTATACTTTTACAATAATCAATCTAACATACATTTGATTAGTGAACTAGAAAGTAGGGGGGAGGCATAAATGCAGCCCCTCATAAACATGTTTGATGAAATAACTTAACCCTTTGGTGGTAACTGGTCTGTGAGGATCTTCTACTGCTAGTAACAGGAACTGAAAGGGGTTAGAAATTATGGTTTACATGAGAAAGTACAAGAACTAGAAGTCTTCAGTTGTGCTTAACAAATTAAGTCAACTATAGTGTATCAGTGTGCAAACAGAAAACATAGTTTAAATAAAAACATGCCATGGAGCTTAATAACCAAGAAATCAATGGAAACATCTTCAGATGCATGAATAAGTTAAAATCAGGCTAACTCCACAGAAGGACAATTCTTCAGCATATAGCTACACAACACCACCCTTCTTACAATTCTTAATTTCAACTTAAACATTAAAAAATACTCATCTGTACACTTGTAGCACATGTGTACACAGTTACATAGTAGTAGCCTGAACATCTGTACAGCTTATTTTCTAAAAGGAATGCTTCCCTTTATGTAGCAGGCCATGTTGGAACAGCAGAATAGCAAGCAACAGGTTTATAACTATTTCAACATACCTCCTATGTGACAGCTAACCACCAAGAAGCAAGTGCATATTTCATATCCCACAAAGCTTGTTCTTCTTTCTAGACAAGGGTCATCTGATGTGGAGTACTGATGTCTATTATAGAAATCTAAAGGTAGGGAGGAAGGTTTTTTCTGTTTAGATAAAAAATGGAGTACATCTCTCTGTCTCTCTCCAAAATAAATATAAAAAATAATTTAAAAAAAAATATGAGGCTTGAAACATGGCTTAATGGTTAAGGCACTGGCCTGCAAAGCCTGAGGACCCATGTTCAACTCTCCAGATATTATGTAAGCCAGACAGAAGGGCAAGGCTAGTGCAAGGTTGCACATGCCCACTAGATGGTGCAAGTGTCTGGAGTTCAATGGCAGCGGCTGAGGCCCTGGTACACCAATTCTCTCTCTCTCTCCAAAATTTAAAGAAAAAAAGGGAGTTCAGTCTGGAGAAATGGCTTAGTGGTTAAGGTGCTTGCCTATGAAGTCTAAGGATTCAACTCTCCAGGTCCCACATAAGCCAGGCATACAGTGATGAAAGTGTGCAAGGTCATACAAGTGCACAAAGGGGTGCACTCATCTGACGTTTGATTGCAGTGGCTGAGGTCCTGGTGCACTGATTCCTTCTCTCTCTTTCACTCTTGTTCTATTGCTTAAAAAACACTTTAAAGGCCAGTCTGTTGGGCTTGCCTCACAAAAAAAAATGGAGTTCGCCTTTTAATAGTTTGATTTCTAAAAATGTATGTATAGACTGAACAAACAGAATTTTAATGTATTCTATTATGTATATTTTAAAAGAATTTACTTCTGAAACAGAGGCTTTCAGGAGCAGTCTTTGAAATTACCCACCTAACATAGCCCTTTGGACAGATCCAAGAAACAATATACTTTGTAGTATGATAAACAGCATAGAAAATGAACAAATAAGTATGTAAGAGGTAAGGCATGAAGTAAGTGATATGTGGAAAATGTGGACATGGTAGCTGGTCTGGCCACTGAACATTCCCTGGAACTATTCTTTTGAGTAGTAGATCTGTACAGTTTGTTCAGTAGCTCTAAGTGCTTACAGACCCTTCCACAGATCTTGAGATTATGAAACTAAAAAAACAATCTCAATTAGATTATAAGAATTGGATTCAATCTGTCTTTAGAACCATAATCAAGTGCTAATCCTCATATATGTTTATAGCAGATATCATGATATACTTCACATGTCAACTAGAGTAAAAATGAATGCCTGTATACTACAGACCAAAGCTAGGGAACAGGCTAAATGAGATAGGTAGAAGTGATAGAAGAGAACAGAAATCACATACTCCTCAAAGATGAATCACCATGCTTGTAACCCTGTTCTATTACAAAGCAACTATAACACAATAAGATAGTCAATAAATATTAGTTGAAATAAAAACACTGACTAAAGTTATTCCCAAGACATTTTACATATAGTGCAAGAATTCAAAAATATCTAGTAAGCAATGTGGGTTTCTTCACCTTCTTTTGGTTGTTATCTACACTGCATTACTTATATTTTGAAATTATTTCTTGGATATATTCAGAACTAGTCTGTCAGAGCCCAAATACCAGAAGGTATGTCACAAAACTTCAGGTTCTCATTTCTTCAATATCTTTAGGACTCTCTGGACTACATCAGTGGTTCTCATCTGTGGTGGCTGTGAACATTTTGCAATGTCTAGAGACATTTCCAGTTGACACAACAGGGAAAATGCTATCGGCATCTACTGGGTGAAAGTCACAGGCATTCCAAAATATCCCCAAATTCACAAGGAAGCCCTCTACAACAACAACAACAACAAAAAATACATGGCTACAACTATTAGGGAGATTCAAATGTCATGCAAGTGCTGATAATAAAAGCTTCTGAGTGCTCAGCATTAATAAGGCATCTATATCATCCCTACAAGGCTCAGCCCATACTATGGAAGAGGCGGAATATCTAAGGGCCACAGGACGGGAACAACGTTGTGGAATGCTATCTTCTGGACATCATACTCCTTCACAGCCCCGGTCATGACCTGCACAATATTGGGTTCATCAACACACTGTCATGTATGATAGAGAAGGGCAAATAAACAAACAAACAAAAGACATCAAAACAGAAGAGGGACTAGTTGGAAAGAAGTGGTTTAGTGTTAGGGGGCTCGGGAAGGAGACAAAAGAAGGCAACGGGAGGGGATTATGATTAAAATACATTGTGTACACATATGACCATTATCAATGAAAGTTTTTTTTTTTTAAATTATTACCTCTGCAAACTGAAAAGAAAATGCTAAGACTAAGAAATCCTGGGGTCTCCAGGTTTGCAAGTGCTTATCACATAGAACCCCAAACAATTTCCATAAAGGCATACTTTCACTGCTAAAACTAATTGGATTAGTGGCAAACAGCTAACTGCAAGATGCAAGGTGATCTTAGCCTGGAAATATTTTGCTTTTCTTCCCTTAAGGTGCTGGGTATGGAATCAGGGCATTATACATGGCTGGCAAAGGCTAAGCTACATCCCCATCCCTTAAAGCTGCCTTGCTCTAAATTTAAGACTACTTATCAAGCCGGGCGTGGTGGCACATGCCTTTAATCCCAGCACTAGGGAGGCAGAGGTAGGAGGACTGCCATGAGCTCGAGGCCACCCTGAGACTACATAGTGAACTCCAGGTCAGCCTGGACTAGAATGAGACCCTAACTTGAAAAACAAAACAAGACAAAAGAAATACTACTTATCAAACAGAGAAATTTTGGAAAAAGTAGATAGACATTACATTGTGAGATAACCACTGATGACAAGCACTGGTTTATTTTAAAGTCAGCACTTAAAGACTTGGATCTAATGTCTTTTGGAGTGAGGCTATTTTTCTAACCAATTGGAGAAAACACATTTGAAATAGACTGAATTGTCCCAAAGAATCATGCAGTGATGAAAGAAATGTTCTAGATTTATACTGTTTGCCACAACAGCCACTATTTCCATGTGGATACAGAGTATCTGAGATGCGGCTAGTAGAACTAGAAAGCAAATTTTTAACATTGTGTTATATTTAATTACAGCGTTTTAAATTTAAAGAGCTACATGTAGCCCAGTGGCTTCTCAATTATACAGCAAAACTACAGATATTAGAGATGAATTACCTAAAGTTACCTTTTAGCAAATACCATATTGGAAAATGTCTGTTTTCAAATGGAACAAACTATAAAATGTTATTATTAGTTTTCTTTTTGAGGTAGGGTCTCAATCTAGCTCAGGATGGCCTGGAACTCATGGCAATCCTCCTACTTCTACTTCCCGAATGCAGGGATTAAAGGTGTGCATCACCACTCCTGGCTCAAAAATGTTAAATAGGAAGCATCACACTTATGGGGAAGGTCCTAGATAAAAAGTTGCTGGGAAGAAAAATTTCTCTTTAGAAGTTCAAAGAGAATTGCTATTGTCCGAGCCACCTGTCCTTTCCTAAGGACACCCCTGAGGCTGGACACCATGCCAGCACAGCAATGTGGATCCCGCCCTTTGTCTGAGCATCTGCAGCTGTGTAGCTGGGATCAGTATATTCTTGCTATAGAATTTCTGTAAGCTTTCATATCACTTAAGTATGATATAACTGAAAATTATGAGTTAAATTGGCTTTTTACAGTCTGTTCTTAGAATCTAACTACAACATTGCTTCATTGGAAAAATATTGTAATTGACTTGCAAGTTCTGCTAGGAAAGGCCAGCTACAAAGAAGTTAAAAAACTGACATAAAGTACAAGGCACATTTTCTACTACTTTATGGTAATTTGATAAACAGTCATTTGCTGGCCATCAAAAGAACATGATGGACATAATTTTGGCACTGGTACAGACATTAGAAGGACCCCTATACTTCCTCTTTACAGCCACCTCTCAGCCCTTCTCAAAGCCACTAATCTGTTTTCTATTTCTATAATTCTGTCACCTCAAAAATGTTGTAAGATCGGGGCTGGAAAGATGGATTAGTGGTTAAGGCACTTGCATGCACAACCTAAGGACCCAGGTTCTACCCCAGAACCCACGTAAGCCAGATGTACAAGGTGGCACGTGTCTGGAGTTCACTTGCCATGGCTGGCCCTGGCGTACCCATTCTCTCTCTCCCTTTTTCTCTGTCTCTCTCAAATAAATAAAAAAAATTAAAATACTTTAAATGTAAGACCACAGCATGAGTCCTTTCAGGATAACACTCAGCACAGTCACTTGGAGATGCAACCACACTGTTACACAAATCAACATCTCATTCCTGTTTGTTACTGAGTAGGGTTCCAGGACATGAATACAACAGTCTGTTTACTCATTCACAGGCTAAAGGAAAGCTGAGCTGTTTCCACTGAGGCTATTATAAATAAAGTTAGTGTTGAACATCTTCTTATGTGGTATTTCAATGAAATGTTTGTTCTCCAACTGGGTTATTTACTTTATATTTATTTATTTATTTGAGAGAGATGTAGATAGAGAGAAAGAAAGAATGGGCATGCCAGGGCCTCCAGCCACTCCAAAGAACTCCAGACACATGGGCCCCTTTGCATCTGGCTTAAATGGGGCTTGGAGAATCAAACTGGGATCCTTAGTCTTCACAGGCAAATGCCTTAACCACTAAGCCATTTCCCTAGCCCTGGGTTATTTACTTTTTGCTATTGAGTTGTGAGTTCTCAATAGAGTTAGTGTTTTGTTAGACACTGGTTGGTATGCACATTGTTCCACTCCATAATCTATCTTTTCATCTTCCTGAGTCTGGTTCCTCTTTTCTTTCTGTGGATTATACTTTTGGTATGCATTCTAGGAATTTGTGCCTAGCTTTGGATCCTGGAGATTTTCTTGCTATTTTCCTTTAAATTTTAAGAGTTTCATGTTTTGCATTTAATTTCACTATCTGATTTGGGTTAATTTTTATACAAATTTGGGCCAATGTTCTGTGTGTATGAACTTGTAGATATACAACTGCTCTAGTATTATTTCTTGAAAAGACTATGTTTTCTCCAGAAATGTTTTTTTTTAAGGCAAAATTAGCTGGGAATATTTTATGTGGACTAATTTCTGTGCTCTGTATTCTGTTCCACTAATCTGTGTCTTTCCTCTAATAATGCACAGCCTTGATTACTGAAGCTATATAAGGAAGCTTTTCTCCTCTTTTTCCAAAATTATTTTAGCCATTTAGTTCTTTTAAAAATTATTTTAGCTATTTTGATGCTTTTACCTTACCATATAAATTTTAATAACTTTTCCTATATCCACAAAAAAGTGTAGTAAAATTTTGATAGGAAATGTGTTGAAGAGATAGATCATATCTGGAGAGAACTGGCATTATTTTTACCATGTTGGGTTTTCCTTCAACCCATAAACATGAATGTGTCTTTGCCTACTTAGGACTTAACTGGTTTCTTTCATTGTCATTCTGTAATTTTTATTTATTAGAGAGAGAGGCGGGGGAGGGAGTGAGAGAGAGAGAAAAGGAGGAAGGAGAGGAAGGAGAGGGAAGGAGGACAAGGATGGGGGAGAAGGAAAGAAGGGAGAGAAAATGGGCACGCTAGGGCATGTTGCCACTGCAAATGAACTCCAAAGATGCATATGCTAGTTTGTGCACCTGGCTTTACAAGGGTACTGGGGCATCGAACCAGTGCTGGTAGGATTGGCAAACAAGTGTCTTTAATTGTTGAGCCATCTCCCCAGGGCAGCCATTTAATAATTTTTAGAATAGAATACAGTGCCTATATATATATCTTGTTATGCTTATGCCTGTATTATTATATTTACACCTATTTTATTTTCAGCAATTGAAATGTTATTGTGCTTTAAATTTTGGTTTCTATGCTTATTGTTAATATATAGAAATACAATTAATTTTTTAATGTAATCTTGTGTTCTGCACTCTTGATGGCTTTGTTTTATATATTCCTTGGGATATTCTACATCAATAATCATGTATGACCAAATAGAAACAGTTCTATTTCTTCCTTTCCCAGGATTTTAATCTCAGCAGTTTGAAGGCCCTAACATGCCAATTCATATCCTCTCTCTCTCACTCATCAAAAAAAAGAAAGAAAGAAAGAAAGAAAGAAAGAAAGAAAGAAAGAAAGAAAGAAAGAAAGAAAGAAAGAAAGAAAAGAAAGAAAGGGAAAGAAAGAAAGAACAGGTCTTTAACAAATGGTCCCAAGACTTTCTTTGCTAAAGTTCTTTAATTCTGCAGGTCTTTGCTTTAAACTACTCATACAAAAAAATTTAAGAACAGCTGCCCTTTGATTGTACAAGGAAATAATTTTGGTTAGACACTGATATTTAACCTAAGATTGGTTATGATTAATCAAAAGGCATTTTATTTCCCGACAAAGAAGTTAAGCGTAATTTTAGTGAATGAGTAAGCTAAAAACATAAGTCATACACTAAAGTTAAATACACGGCTGACATAAAGTCTGCTACTTAAACTGACCAGCACATCAGTTACAAAAACAAGGACTATGAAGAAAAAATTTAAGTTAAGCAGGCTTTGTATTTCCTATAGCCTCCAGTGCCAGACTACATCTGTTTTCTTTGATACACAAAACCACAGTTAAAATAGCTCCATTTATCACAGCATGATTGTAGGCAGACAAACCAGCCTGTCTGTTTCCAGATAGTGAAAGCAACTGTTATTAATCACAATTACAGGCCAAACCCTCTAAAAGAAATCACATCAATATTCTCCTAACCCCCCAGTTCTTGTACGTGGAACTCAAAAAATGGTACTTAGAGTATCATGACACTGGTAGAAGGTCAGTGAAGAAAGTTGCTACTGTGAGGTCAACTTGAGTTTGCTGCGGGGGAGGGGGGGGCAGGGGATCAAGGAAAATCTAAAAATAAGTGATCTCTCAGGAACTCCAGTACCAAGTTTGAGAGGACAATTAAACTTAGTATTTAAATATTGAAAGCATTTCTACCTTATGAAACTATATTATTTACAATAAACATTGGAAATTTCAAGTTAGATGATTAACCCTAAAATGGGCTTTTTACTATAACAAATTTTACTATAAATAGGCTGAAGAAATTTCTTTCCTTTTCTTTCATATGGACTTTCAGAGACCTTTCTAGAAGGTGAGACCAATTGCAACATGTAAATGACAAAGTGTTAGGCTCATACTGCCCTGAATGCACAGACCTTTTACAAAAAAAATGTAACCTTGTCTTCAATGGCTGATGCAAAAGATTAAGAAAATAGGCAAGAGTTCCAGCTGATACTGCTGCGGCCTGCACTGAAGATGCTTTACAAACACCGCTGCTGCACCTACAGTGAATCTAGGAGGCAGGCCCGGCCACGCTCGTTCTGCAGGGGAGGAGAGTTGCAGCCCAGAGGAGTTGTTTCCCAAAAGTCACACAGCTAGTAAGTTCACAGCCTGGAGTCCAATATCAATTTGATTTCAAAGCCTCTATTCTTTCCTATTTATTAGGCCCCTCAAACACACACACACACACACACAATTTATATGTCACTACAGATATAAATGTATATATGCAGTCCTAATTTTCAACCACATAAAATGCACATTTATATATTTATTTATACATAGACATTTGGATATAACTTATTTGTTCACCTTTTGGTACTTGGGATCGAGTCTGGGACTTTGTTTGCTCTACCACTCAACCATATCCTCAGACTTTTACTTTCATTTTGAGGTCTCAAAATAAATTGTCCAGACAGGACTTGCACTCTCGCTGGAGTTCAGGAAGGCCTAGAACTTGCAATCTTCCTTCCCAGCTTTGCGAAGAACTAAGATTACAAGTAGGGGCGATATCTGTTTTAAGACAAAGCTTGAATAGAAGCTTATATACATAAGGCATCTATGAAAAACACTAAAATGGCTGGTGGAATATGCAGAAAAAATGCATGTTATTTTACTCTACTATCTATAGCTGGTTCTGCTAGTATATAATACTAGTATATATACTGCTAGTACGTAAATACTGTGAAATACTGAATCTTTCTGTAACTAATATGATCCTATATTCAGCCAAGGCCTGGCTATTAAATGTCTGATATTAAATCATGAGCACAATGTTACTGTTGCAGCTCTTATTGAAAGATTCAGAGCTGTCTGACAATTTGTGAAAATACCCCAAATGCTGTGAGCACTGGAGGTCACATATCCAGTCACTTAGCATGGACAGGAGCATTTATGTGCAGAGCCATGTGGAAAAGCCAGTCAGTTTTCTGGGGACTGGCGAACAGAACATACCTCAGTAATCCCACTGAACAGTAACTACAAGTGCACAGGTAAGACATCTCAAATATATGGACATCTTTAATGCAGACTTAAATGATCAGGGAATGTGAGCCATGCAAAAGGTCTGGGGGAAAGAATGGAAGAACATTAGAAAGAGAGAACATGTTGGGCTGGAAAGATGGCTCAGCAGCTATGGCTTTGGCCTGCAAAGCCTAACGACCCAAGCTGGATTCCTCAGTACCCACATAAAGCCAGAGGCAAAGTGGCACATGCATCTGAAGTTCATTTGTAGCAGCTGGAGGCCTTGGCAAGCCCATTCTCTCTATCTCTTTTCTATGTTTCTCTGCTTGAAAATAAATTTTAAAAAAATTTAAGGGGGAAAGAAAGAAGGTACATGTAATATAAGCCTTGAAAGGAAAAAGAAACTGGTTATGTCTGTGGACTAGCAGGAGGGAAAAAGCAACGAGAGAGAAAAGAGATGGAGACATCCTCTACATCCTTGAAGGCTTGATAAGGAGTCTGAGTTTCATTCTGATTTTGAGGACAAACCCTCATATATTAAAAAGATTTCTCAAGCAGCAAGAGAAGTGAGAGCAAGGGATCAGAATGGAGGCAAACAGATCAGTTGGAGGGCCACTGCAGGCCCCAGCAGAAAAAAAAAACAGAAGTGGTCACGAGCACCCCTCATAAGGAAGGCTGTAAGTTGTGGGTTAGAGACAACCACGGAGAAAGTGAGTGAACGGAGGAATGCGTGCAGCCCTTCTATCAGCAATTCAGAAGAGGGCAAGCACCTCACTGGATCTCTGGACAACTCTAATGTACACTTTGTATTCAGGTGTGCCTCTGTCCTTTTTCCAAGCATCAGAGGAAACTAGGTGATCTGAAGTTTGTTTCCATGCAGTCATCATTTCTGATCACATACAAAGTAAATATGAGAAAAGACAAATAAGAATCCTCTCAATAAATTAAAATGCAATCAAACTTTGCTACCTTTCTCATCAATTCAATGATTGATAAAAATAAACTATTCCACCAAATGTGAAGTCCTTAATAAATAGGGTCTCTAAACCTAGAAATTGCAAATGCACGCAAATTGTAGTGTTAATGAGCTGACCTGCATGGTCTTACTTGATACTGCTGACATGTTAGTTGCCTATAATCAGGAAGTTTAAAAATAACCAGAAAGCAAAAATGATTTATGGGCAGGAACTAAGAAAGCAATAAAAGTAGCTATGATGAGGAAATTAAAATTTTGATTCCCTTCTGTTCACGTTTCATTGAAGTAGGGTAATTAACTTAAAAGAATGTCAAAATTAAAGAGTATTTGTATTTTAAAGGAAAATAGCAATCTGTAGTCTTTCTCTTCATAACATTTGAAAATTATGATCTCTTTTAAAAAAAATTTTTATTAGCATTTTCCATGATTATAAAAAAATATCCCATGGTAATTCCCTCCCTCCCCCCCCTACTTTCCCCTTTGAAATTCCATTCTCCATCATATTACCGCCCCATCTCAATCATTGTACTTACATATATACAATATCAACCTAATAAGTACCCTCCTCCCTTCCTTTCTCTTCCCTTTATGATCTCTTTTTGAAGGCAGTCTATTTCAAGTTTTTTAGATTTTAATCATTTCAGATATTTTAAGCTTCTCAGCAAGAAGACAGAGATATGGAGACAGGAAGAAGCGAGCCAAATTCAAATTCTAGTCCAAACACTGATATTCTCGGTCAGTTATTATATACTCAGCCTCAGTGTCTTCATTTGAAACGTAAGAATAATGACTACTCTGCAGGAGTTTGAGCAGGATTAAGTTATACAGAGCCCAGGCAAGCATCAGCTTTATAGATGTGAACTCTTCATTCTATTCTTCCTGTTCTCAACTTATGCATTTACATGTTTATCATCACCTTTTGAATGTTATCTGAAGTAAGGGGAGACTTTTATTTTTAAATGATGTTACAATCCTACCACTTCTGGTCAGATGTTGAAATGCTGCAATATTTTATTCTACTGAACTATAAAGCCCTCAGGGAAGAGAATGTTATTCTTTGAAATCCTCTTGCCTAGCAGACTAGTAATATTTATAATATGGAAAATACACTGCACAGCAATAAAAGGCAGTAAGCATACTATGCATTGTGAAGGGCTAGAGACAGTTAGTGGCAAGTATATGATCAGTGAAAACGAAGCCCTGGGCTCAATCTTACAATAAACGAAATACATGGGGAGCTGTTTATATAATTTGCTATGGGACCAAAAATTGAAGAATCATTGTATTACAGGTTTATGGTTTAAATTTTTCTGCTATTGTTTTAACTGTTACCTTCTATTTTTGTGTATTATGACTAATATAATAGGCTCATAACTTTTACAAATAAAATTCAACTTTCAAATACATCTGTGCTAAAGTTGTATCATTCTATTTATCATTTTAAATTTCTTTTCTTCCGCAGTGACAGCTTTGACTCATAACTTTAAAAGTGTATTCATGTAGGTTCTGTCAGAGTGGCACACAGGCTCTCTGTGTATTTGAATAAGTGTCATCAATGCTGACACCACATCGTATTTTGGGCACCTCCCAATCAGCCACAACTGGAGAGACTTGAATATTCTTATAAACTGTAAGGACCAACTACTGGTTTAACTTCCTTCTGCACTGCTTTAGGTCATTTGGTCCCATTCAATTTTAATACAACTTCTCACAGTGCAAAACTTGAGCCAAATCTGAACATCATTGCACCATTAAGGAAATAGATCAATAGTCAATTACTGAAATAACAAACTTCTGTCTCCTCCTTGTACATGTGATTGTGATTCAGCTATCCTCACAATCCGGCAGTCCCCCTGCCCCCTCTGTCTTGTATTTATCCTTCTAAACATAGAACCTACATTATTTTTATTTTTAAACAAAATATAAAGTCTGGGGATGTACTTCAGTGGAAAAGCACTTGCCTAAGATGTGCAAGACCCTGGGGTTGAACCCATCCCCCACTACTGCAGAATGGGCAGGGAGCAGTAAGGTGTACTGTTGGCTGCTGATAGGTAGTGGACAATAAAATTGTTGGTTATTAAGAGAACATTTTAATTTTTCTTCAAGTCATTATATCTCCATTATTTTATACATATTATGGCAGTATGATTCAGGTGTCCCCCATAAACTTAGGTGTTCCAAATGCTAGGTTCCCAGCTGATGGAGATTTGGGAATTAACAACTCCTCGAGGTAGTGTATTGTTGGGGGCGGGCTTAGGGGTATTATAGCCAGTTTCCCCTTGCCAGTGTTTGGCACACTATCCTGCTGATGTTGTCCACCTGATGTTGGCCAAGAGGTGATGTCCATCCTCTGCTCATGACATCATTTTCTCCTTTCATTATGGAGCTTCCCCTCTAGTCTGTAAGCCAAAATAAACCCTTTTTTCTCAAAAGCTGCTCTTGGTCGGGTGATTTCTGCTAGCAATGTGAGCCTGACTGCAACACATACTATGCAACAATTTACAATGATCAACATGAAGCTATCACACTAATTTTAAAAGTGTTCTTTATAGTATAATCCTAATATACAATAAAAAAGATTTTAAGTAATGTATATAGATGGCTATGTGAATATTTTACAGGAACTATTATTTAAGTTTTTTTTTCTTAAAATGAAATAATTTTTTTAAACTTCTAAAAGGATTCCACTTTTAGTGTGATGAGAAGCTTTGAATTCCACTTGAACACTGCTCATATCTGCTCCTCCTTTCTGCAGTTCTGTGTGCTAACATTCATTACAGCCTTTAAAAGAAAGGGTGTACAGCAAAGGCAAATCCATTCACTTTACTTTTGATTACACAACTAAGTTAAAAAAATGTGTTTGTGGGGTTAAGAAAAGAGGTGACAGCAGAAGCTAACCTCATGTAACAGTACTCGGACTATGTATTCATCATCTACACCAGCAACCTTCCCAGATGCTCTTCTACAGTACACCCTTTCCCCAGCAAAGCTCTTTCATTCATCCACAGCCACATGTGGAGACTGACTAGGCCAAGAAGTTCCAGGTGCTCATCTACAACAACAAACACAGCCAAACCGCTTTGCTCATGAACTTGAACTTCCCAGTAAGAAAGAGAAGATACAAATAAATTTTGTAAGCATAAAACCTATATGGAGAAACACAGTAAAATTCTGTTACAAAGAACTGGTGGAT
This sequence comes from Jaculus jaculus, assembly GCF_020740685.1. Taxonomy (NCBI): domain Eukaryota; kingdom Metazoa; phylum Chordata; class Mammalia; order Rodentia; family Dipodidae; genus Jaculus; species Jaculus jaculus. Next base: position 61,515,742 of record NC_059105.1, read on the forward strand.
AATATAAAAAAAATTAAAAATTTAATGACAGAATGACTATTGTTTAACTTTTAAAAGACTGACTCAAACTATTTTCCTGGGCCTTTTAGTAACAAAATTAGATGATGACCACTTTTATTGGTGATGTGATAAATTTTAATAAAACCTGGAAATCTATCAAGATGACCAGTAAATAATGACAGAACATTAAAATCTTAAATTTTTTTTCCCCTATCCTTTGGTTAATTTGCTAGCTTTGGGTGGGGAAAACAAACAGCACAACTGATGCCCAGCTATATCCCAGTAGTGGTTGAAACACATTTGTATTTGTTGCTCCTTCCTTTACCTCTGTGAAGGTTAAATCCTTTCTCACAAGCTGGGCTACTCTCTAGTAACACGAGGCCCCTGAGAACTCAGAGCTGTTGGGCTTCACACCTAGGCAAGCTTGTCAAATTAAGTACTTTGTTGTTATATCATAATCCACCTTCTTTAGTCATTCTAAGACATAAGAATGCTTAAGAAATCTCAAGTGCTCTCAAAAATAACACATTGGAACTCTCCCTATGTTTCTCATGGATCAAATCTTTTTAATGGTAAGAATAATAGAAATTCCACTCCCCAAAAAGAATACCTCCATGGTGATGTGACAGGCTCCCTCCATTGGCAAGGATTTCCTCTCTAGCAGCTGCCTGTATTTGGAAACAGTAGAACAAATTGTTATGACTTAAATTTTACTTTGGAGTGACACAGTAAGACCCAACCCCCAAAGAGGCAGGTATTTCCCAAGTTCCATAATAAACTGCATCCCAGGTTTTCCTCCCTCTCCTGAAGAGAAATGACACCATGCAGCACAACTTTGAAGTTCCTGTGTCAAGAAAATCCAGTTTTAGAGTCCAGAGGGCAATAAGCAAAAGGTCCAATTCAGGAGCACTAACCTGTTAACAATAATAAGTAACAATTGTGATGCAGAGTTGGTTCTAGTTCAGCACACATCAAATACCAAGTATTAGCAGCTAGCATTTACTGACTACTTCCTGTGTGTTCAGAAAAGCACCAAGTAATTTGCCTACAATGTTTCATTTATTTTTTAAATGACTGCAATCATTCATACTCCAAAGATAAAGAAAATCAGGCTTAAAGAGGTTACATAACTGGGCCACTTTTACATGGTGGGCACTGGAGTCAAGGAGTCTCACACAATTACCAGGGAGCAACCACAGAATGGTTGAATATTTCAATAAAATGGAGAACATTTCAATGGCATGGGATAAACTGTCAATTCCATGGATAGCTAAGTGAAGAGAGGGGGAAAGGCAGAGGGAACAACCTTGTTTTATGCCTCCTATCATGTTATGTCTTGACTAGGCTCCTTATAGAGCACATGGGCTAAAAGATAAACATATAAGAAAATAAAGAAAAAGTGAAGTCCACAGTGAAGAAGGATAGCAGAAACTGGAATTCTTCTTTTTTTTTTTAAGCCTTCTTCCTCTGCTTTAACTTTTTTTCTTTTTTCCATTCATTCTCTTTCGGCTAGTATGCAAAGTGAAGGGTTTCATTATGGCATTTTCAAATATACATCACTACATCTTGGATTCTCAATGATGATTCGTGATTATTGAATAGTCACAAGGTAAATGCTATACCTTGAACTTCTTAGAATTACTCAGGTGCATACATAAACTAGCAGGGGTTAGGCCAAGGGAAGGTAGCCACTCTTCATCGCAAAGTATTTCTCCAAATAAATTCCAAGCACACTAGCCCTTTCTCTAAGAACTACCTTTTCTAACAAGTCACTTCAAATAAACAGCTTCTTGAGATCCATGGAAGACAGTTCAGACTGGGACACTGGAAACAACTGCACTTTGTGGGCTGCAAGTCTTTTTTCTGGTGGTGGTGGTGTTTTTGAAAAAAAGGGTCTCCCTGTGTAACTCTGACCTTCTATGTAAACTCAGCTGATCTCAAACTTGCTGGGATTTTCCTGCCTGTCTTGCAAGTGCTGTGTTTATAGGTATGCACCACTATGCTTGGCTATAGAAGGAATTTTTGATAGCCAAGACAAATAAATAGAATGTACTTGAACTTTCAAGAGTGATGTATACTCACTGTTTTGACTGGGGTAATGGTTTCACATGTACACATATCTACTGAAACATACCAGATCATGAATTTTATATAGGTACATTTACTAGGTTTCAATTATATTTTTAAAAAAAAGCTGTTATGAGAAGAAGGTATAAGAGGAAACCAATAAAACTTCTCTGTGATTGGATCTAAGAGTGCCATGCCATGACCAGGCATGGTGTCACACACCTTTAAGCCCAGCACTCAGGAGACAAAGGAGGTAGGAGGATCACCGAGTTTGAAGCCAGCCTGGGACTATAAAGTGAGTTCCAGGTCAGCCTGGACTAGTGTGAGACCCTACCTCAAAAACAACATCAGCAGCAGCAGATCTATACAAGAGTGTCATGCCACCAGTGACTATCTTGCAGTGTTGGCTTTGGCAGGCATACATCAAGTTGAGATGCTAAGACAACTGTGTTTCTAAGAAACCTGCTTGCTATAGGCTCTCTGACAGCATATTGGAGGAATTCTAGCTACTTATAATGGAAAACACTGACCATCAACATGTGACTTTATAAATTAGCAGCTTAGGCCAATTAATACATGCAATAGAAACTACTAGCAAATGCATCCCGAGGACCTACATATAACCTTATTATGCAAAAACTGTATAAACCTAGAACATTGACATTGAAACAACAGAGACAAAGAACATAGGGTCCATGACCTCAAGAGGAGCCATCAACCTAAAGATGGGCAGGTTGCCAAAGTGATATCAAAGACTCCTTTAGTCAGAAGATTTCCTACTGTTATTTAACTTAAACGGCTATCATACACCCAAGAAATACAAGCTACAGTGGTACAGAACATTAATTTCAGACTCATTATTCAGTATGTCAGTATACCTAATATGCTTTCCATGTCAATGTGCCAGTGGCCAGGCAAACCATGTGTGACTGAGAAGAATCAAACTAAAACCCCTAAGTTGATGCTAACACTTTTTGAATTAATTAAAAAAAATGTGAAATCTATATACACATATACAAAATTACCTCAGTTTGTTCAAACACGGTCAGTGGGTCACTAATTCCCCTGTAGTTAAAGGCAAAATAGAAGTAGATACATGCACCTGCATCGTAAGTCTGTGTCACCCTGAAAGATAAACAGACAAAACCCCCAGAGGCTGTGAGTTAAAGCAGATTTAAAATCTAGAAACTTAAAAGATGATTACCTGAATGATTCGCTTAAGCTACTCCATGGAAGGAGGGCAGACAGACTTTCTTTGGAACTGTTGCCAGAACAGGTAAACTGATAAAGTGGTGGAAACAACATTTTTACACATTTCATCAGCATTTTATGACACAATGCCATTCTCAGTGAACTTACTGAATTTGCTATCTGTAGGAGCTGTAAGTATTGCATTTGAAAACACTTAAAATATAGTCAGGTATTAATATAAGTTGTCTTAAAATGAATAAGCAACCAGTCAGTGAGCTGCTCCTGAGGACACAGTTATCTTTACCTCAAGCCCCCTCACTCCCACTCTTCTGCCTTCTCCCACAGCCATCTTCTGCAGACCATCTCCACTGAGGAAAAGGAATCATACTTTTATGCCTGCTCTCAAGAACCTCCACTTTTTTGTCCCCTTTGCTGATGCAGGTAAGAATGATCAGCTGCTTCCTGCCGGCACTGACAATTCTGTCCTTAAAATAATTCAACAGAAAAATGGCAAGAGAAACTGCAGACATGCAATGGTACTGTAACTGAGCAGCCAGAATATGGAGAATGCAACTACATGGTAAGCAGCACAAGAACACAGGCCAGTTCATACGAGACTAGACTGGCTAAGCATGATCAGATGAAGGGTCATAGGCTTTAAGTACTATGGCTCTCTGAAGCTTAAGTGAGGATGTCCTTGCAATAGGTAGGTTTTTCCTTTTGTCTTTTCTTAAAAAATATTGCATTCATTTATTTATTTGAGAGGGAGGGAGGGAAAAAACAAAAGCAAAAATGGGGCATGCCAGAGCCTTTAGCCAATGCAAACCAATTGCAGACACATGTGCCACCTTGTACACCTGCTTACACAGGTACTGGGGAGTTGAACCTGGGTCCTTAGGCTTTGCAGGCAAGCACCTTAACCACTAAGCCATCTCTCCAACTCTCCCTCTGTCTTTTGTGTAAGTTTTCAAACCTCACAGTTTATCTAGCCATTTAACTTGGACTAGTGTAACTCATGCAATAAACTAAAAAGCACCATGAAAAAAATTCCATTTAACAAAAGAACTATTTACTTAAAAGGCCACATATTTTAATAGTAAGTAACAATGTAGTTTTTGCTCTTTCTTGTATTCAATTCATTCCATGTACAGTTTGTTTTTCATGTAGGTAACATAAAACAGTATAGTACAAGGAACAGATCTAATATTTTTCAAAGCAAAATTTTTCTGACAAGAGACAACACAGAAAGAGACCCTATTACTAAAAAGACAATTTGAAAAACACTACTACTGGAAAAAAATGGAAAGAAGTTTGAAGCTTAATTGAATAGTATTGTGCTGATCTTTTACTTTAGCAACCATACTATAATTCTATAAGATACTAATATTTGAGAAAGAAGAGTAAAAGATATATGGTAACTATACTATTTTTGCAAGATTTTTTGTAACCTAGATTACTATCCCCCCAAATTTAAAGTTTTTAAAGCAATACAAATGTTTTACTAATTGGCCCCAAATTAACAAAACTCTCATCTCCCTCACAGATGGTAAACAAAGAATAAAAACCACACTAAGGATATTGCTGCTCTTAAAGAAAAGCCCCAAATAGACCAGATGGAACCAGTGATCAGTTCAATCTTCCAAGCTTCTGAAAAGCTAACAGAAACCAATGTTTCTGAAATGGAAGATGCTAGATAGGATCAGACTGTGTGAAATACAGCATCATCAAAAAGTTCACATTAATAACTAAGAAGGACTTGAAAAACAAAATGAATGATCCTATTAAATGTAGTGACATGTCCTTAAATACTGTGTGACCTCATATGTACACATGTGTATGTGTATATATAAAGGATATTAAGAAAGTCAGATCATTAAATCGTGCATGTGGCTGGGCATGGTGGCACACACCTTTAATCCCAGCACTTGGCGGGGGCGGGGGGGCAGAGGTAGAAGGATCACTGTGAATTTGAGGTCACCCTAAGACTCCACAGTGAATTCCAAGCCAGCCTTGGCTTCAGTGAGATCCTATCTCAAAAAACAAAAACAAACAAAAATCCTCATGCACGCGATAGGCCCATGTATGTATAATAGGAAGCTATATGAAGGGAGTTCAGATAGCCACAGGGTAAATCTCCAAGTGTAGTCTACGACTCCCACAAAGAGGGCTGTCTAACAGAAGGAGCAAATACTTCTTTTACTATACACAATACAGAAGCTAATCTAAAAATTAAATGGCCTTTTGGGCCAAATGTTAGTGCCTCAGAACAGAAGAAATTAACAGTTTAACAATACTATGTCGATTTTCCAGCTGTGCTTTTCTTTGGATGTTAATTCACATGCATAAAAAAGATTCCTTGAACACTTGCATTCTAAGTTCCAAATTTGCAAGTTTAAGAAAACTGGAGAACTATCTTTACTGAAGATGCTATTATTAGAAATAACCAAGTTTAAATAAAAACTGAAGGATAAATGAATAAATTTTAGTAATCAGTAAAGTATACACACTCACAAAGCACCTTAGCATCAATACAGAGGAGCTGTAATGAGATTCTAGAAGAGCAATGGTACCTTCCAACAAACCTGCTTCACTCCCAAGCATACTACCACAATCTAGGACAGGCATGAGAGGCCTACCTGGCTAATAGCTAACTCTAAGTCTGCATAATGAAAATCAGTTTTGGGTAAAATTAGAGCTGAGAGAGAATAAATTACTAAAAACAGTAGAAGAGAGCCTTTATCTCTTATATAACACAAAATCTAGAAAGTTGTCATGATCACTTTCTGGGCTGGAACTGATAAGTCTAAATCAACTTAGCTAACTTAGAAAACAAGCATCACAAACAAATACAGACAGTCCTTGTCTCAGCAATGCAGTTACACTGAATAAACCCATTGTTAGGGGAAAATACTGTAAGCTGAAAATGAATACCCCTAGCCTACCTAACATCATAGCTTAGCAGACCTCATATGTGTTCAGAACACTTACATTACCCAATAGTTGGGCAAAATCACTCAACACAAGCCTGTTTTATGGTAGCATTGAATAGCCTGTGTACATTACTGAATGGACTGCCGAAAGTGAAGACTGGACTGTGGGTGTAGGAATGCTTTTCACCATCGTAAGTCAGAGAAAACCTTACACAGGAAATGTTATGGTACCAAACACTTGTTTTGTTTCACCAAAATTTACTCTTTTTTACATTGTAAGTAGTCTAGGTCTATAATACTGGAGATGTATTCTTGGGGTCACTGCTCTCCTTCCACTCTCACATCAAAGAAGAAAAAAATAAGGCAATTATAAAATATACAATGTTGATTAACACTATTACTATTACTGACGTTATTATGATTTCTATTTATTCTCCATTCCAATTATTCCAAAACCTTTCTAGAGTCAAATGTTCTATCTTGACACACTTATGGAGACCTCTATTATCAAAAGACTGAATACAATGTAGCCCCCTCTGCTATTTAACAAAGAGGTTGAGATCACCAGTTAACCATGCACTGACCAATATGGAATACACAAACTATTATGTGGTATTTTAATTCACTTTAAAAACTAACTAGCTTGTGTTGCAGGTCACTGAGAAATCAAGCTGGAGCTAAGCTGGAAAGCTCCTCTCCAATGACTGGTTATCAGAAAGCTAGAAAGAGCTATGCTGCACGCAGCCTTTGGGAGACAGAAGTCATTAGCGGTGTTAAACAGCAGTGGACCCTGTAAGCTTTAAGATTGGCCAGCCATAGTCATGAGCCCTAGGGATGTAACATCTAATGCTGTCTGCTTAAATGTATATACTATGCTCATCAAACTGCCCAGTAAACACTTTTCTTAAGGTTCACACCTATATATTAATGCTGCTCTCACTTTTGGTTGAGAACCTTCTCTTTTCAGATGGCAGTGTCCTTGGGATGACTCAGAAGGTATCAGGGTGCTGGAAAGAAGTGACAGGAGTGCTCAGCACTGCAATATCTCTATCACACCTTCCAAGGCTCAGGGTCTATTACGGAAGAGGTGGCAGAAAGAATAGAAGAGCCAAAGGAAGGGTAGGTTTCCTTGCAACGTGCTCCACCCAGACACAAAATAGTCAAGAGATCCATGACCTCACAGTGCCTGACACTACCTACACAAGACCATCATAATAGGAGGAAAAGATCATGACATCAAAATAAAAGAGACTGATTGAGATGGGAAGGGGATATGATGGAGAATGGAGTTTCAAAGGGGAAAGTGGAGGGAGGGAGGGCATTACCATGGAATATTGTTTACAATCATGGAAGTTGTTAATAAAAATAAATAAATAGAAAGAAATGGCAGAGAAAAGATTTCACAAATCACATAAACAAACAAACAAACAGATTGGACAGCCAGGTCAAGGTGCCAACTGGTGCAATAGTGGCTTATGTATTATAGAGGAAACCAACTGCTCTCTAATTGGACTAGAAGTCTGCTCTATGGGAGGGAATAGATGCCTATCACTGAAAATCTAGTCAAGAGTCTATGGTTGGAGAGGTCATGAGCCCTAGGGGAGTAACATCTGCTGTTGCCTGGGTAAATGCACATATTAAGCCCACCAAATTGCCCTCTAAGCACTTTTTTATGTTCACACATATTAATGCTACCCTCACTTTTGGTTAAAGAAGCTTCTCTTTCAGATGGCTATGACCACTGGGGTAACTCGAAACTCACTACAGTGCTGAGAAAAAGTGACAGTGGATAGAGACAGCTCTAGCACATGCTCTCCAAGGCTAAGAGCCCACTGCAAAAGAGGTGACAGAAAAAATTTAAAAGCCAAATGAAGGGTAGGGCTGCTTATAATGAAATCTTCTAAGTTCAAAATGGCCTTGATATTCATGACCTCACAATGCCTGACACTTATCTACACAAGACCTCCATAACAGGAGAAAAAGATAACATCAGTATTGAACAGAGAATAATTAGAAAGAAGGGATTCAATGGAGGGTGAATTTGAAAGGGGGAGGATAGGGGTGGGAGGTAGGAATTGTGGTTTATTGTCTATACCTATGGAAGCCATCAATAAAAAGTTTGGATAAATTAATATTTAAAATTCAATTCCATAGTCACAATAGCAACATGTAGCCCGTGGCTACTAAATCAAACAGTGAAAATACAGAATATTGTCATTACCAAAACATATGTATTGGAAAGCACCAAGTCAATCACTCACTTCTTGAGCCTTTTGCTCCTCTCATTCTTCCACTCCCACTGACTTAGTCAGCAATGACAACGGTTAGGGTGTTCAATCTGGTGAAGTCAGACAGACACGAACTATGCGTGTAATTTAAGTCTCTTGCCTCTCTATGGAGTTCACAGCTTCTGTGAATGAAGAAGGGCTCCCTTTTTCCAGGGGCTCAGACATCTGCTCTTCACTACATGCTACACAGATGGGGAGAAAGCTGAGTCATGGAAGGGTGGCCTGTTCTAAAGGGTGCAGGACTGTGAAGGGCACAATCCTAAAAGGGTGGCCAGGGAAGTCTGCCAAGTCAAACAGTCCGAACTCAACTGCTAAGTGATGTTTCCCCACTGGTTAAAAACAATACTTTTTCAGACTGCGTCTACAAACAATTTTAAAAACTCACCTGCATGTGGAAAGAGGTGCAAACTGAACACCCTTCTCTTTGCATTCCCTTCTTATTCTTTCTTTCACATTTCTACACAGATCTACAACCCTAGAAAAGATAATTAATTGAACATGGCATTAAGTTTTGTTTTTGTGTTTCTCCAGAATATTTAATTTATTTATTTGTAAGGGAGGAGGGTACACATTTGGGCCTCTTAACACTGCAAACAAACTCCAGGTGATTGTACCACTCTGTGCATCTGGCATCATGTGGGTAATGGGTAACTGAACCCAGACCATCAGGCTCAATTAAGCAAGCATCTTTAACCACTGAGCCATCTTTCTAGCCCATGGCATTAAGTTTACAACTGCAAACAACACAAATCTAAAAAGTGCTAGTATATCTAGCACTTAAAAGCTCAAAATTCTCTCAACTAAAGTGTTAATAGTTTTCTTTCCAACTGTACAAGAGCCCTGGTCATTCACAGAAACATCCATTTTTAACTTCATAGAGAACAAAACCCTGCCTGGTTTTGCCTTAGGAAAATAGCAGCAAGAAGAGCATACTCAAGTCCCTGAAATGGAGTGCCCTCCACAATAAATTTAATCTCAAGATTTTTAAAAAGCCAGAAATAACATGTTAAGAAAAATTTAGTGTTGAGTTATATGAATACCAGTTCTTATCCATGCCTAAGATTCTTTCCTTAATTTAAAAGTAATTGAACTGGGCTGGAGAGATGGTTTAGTGGTTAAGCACTTGCCTGTGAAGTCTAAGGACCCCATTCGAGGCTCGATTCCCCAGGACCCACGTTAGCCAATGCACAAGGGGGAGCACAAGTCTGGAGTTCATTTGCTGTGGCTGGAAGCCCTAGCACATCCATTCTCTGTATTTCTCTCTATCTGCCTCTCTCTCTGTCTGTTGTTGTCAAATAAATAAATAACAAAACATAATAATAATTGAACTAATTATAATGATGCTACATAAAATGCATAGCATCATTATACTATGTTAAGACTGCTTAATATTAAGAATCAATGAAGCCATCCATGTGTGGTGGCACATACCTTTAATCCTACCACTTGGGAGGCAGAGGTAGGAGGATCACAGTGAGTTCAAGGCCACCCTGAGTCTACATAGTGAATCCCAGGTCAGCCTGGGCTACAGTGAGACCTTATCTCGAAAAACAAAAAACAAACAAACAACAACAATAAAAAGAAATCAATGAAGCCAAGCATGGCAGAACACACAACCGCAGTGCTTGGGAGGCTGAGGCAGTAGGCTTGAGAGTTCAAGGCAGCGATGTAGTGAGCCGATCTCAGAAAACAAGAACAGAAGAAGAGAGGAGGAGGGAGAAGAGAGAAGAAGGAAAGGTGAAAGGAAAAGTCAATGAAAACAGACAAGGGATAGTTGTAATCCTTTAAGGAAAAGAGAATTTCACAATAATTTTTAAATCCTTTTTTAATGTAAGCTATAATATAGTTACAACTGCATACTTTATTTTGTCTGGAATATAAATCTCTAATGATATATATAAATCACTTTTCCCTGGTAAACATTCTGGTCACATAGTGACAGGTTTTGTATGTTAAACCTTGAGTTGGTCAGCATCATAAGAATTAAAATGGTTATCAAAGATATCTTCAAGCTGATCTGAATGTTAGAGTACCAACTTGATAAGATTTAAAATAGATTACGCTTCATAAAAGCACATTAATGTTATCTCTATTCCCAGTGAGAAAAGAGAACATGTAATTATAATACAAGTAGGAAAAGCTTTAGTGTCATTAGAATGACTACTTTTACAAATATAGTTACGAAAAGCTTTATAAATTTTGACTGTACACATTAGCGCTCTTAAACTCTGCTTTTATTTATGAGAGCTATAGTAATAATGATTTATTGATGTTCCGTATGCTTCATTATGGAATAGGAAGGACATATATAAGAAGTGTGGCATATGCCTGTATAATTCTTGCACTTGGGAAGTGGAACTAACAGGACCAGATCATCCTTGGCTACACAGTGAGTTTCAGGCTAGCCTAGATACATGAGATCTCAAACATTCTTTTTTCAATTTTTATTTATTCATTTGAGAGAGACAGAGAGAGAAAAAGGGGGAGGGGGAGAGAGAGAGAGAGAGAAAGAGAGAAAGAGAGGGAGAGAGAATGGGCGCGCCAGGGCCCCCAGCCACTGCAAATGAACTCCAGACATGTGCGCCCCCTTGTGCATCTGGCTAACGTGGGTCCTGGGGAACCGAGCCTCGAACTAGGGTCCTTAGGCTTCACAGGCAAGCACTTAACTGCTAAGCCATCTTTCCAGCCCCCACAATTTTTTTCATAAAGCACTAAGATTATTCAGACTTAGCCAGGTGTGGTGGCACACACCTTTAATCCCAGCACTTGGGAAGAGGTAGGGGGATCACTGTGAGTTTGAAGCCACCCTGAGAATACAGAGTGAATTTCTGGTCTAGTGTGAGACCCTACTTTGAAAAACCAAAACAAAAAGATTATTCATACTTAACACTTATATTTCTAAAATCCAACTCATAAAAATACTTAGGTAAAATCTTCTCTGTTTGGTATCAGTAAAGACAAATGACTGTTTCAAATTAAAAGTAACACCCTTTTTGTCATGCCTCTAGGAAATGGAATTTAAGTGCCATAGCTAAGTAGTCTAAAAACACTACTGTAATTCACCAGCTTCAGCTTTTACAGTCTCGTGCAAGTTAGGTACACTTTTTCAGTTCAATGCATTTTAATGTATTTAGTCACCACAAATGCCATGGGAATCATATACCTCTGAAAGGTTCCAACCTGAGCCCTCACAGGCTGCTGGATAAGGAAGACTTGCTTCCATCAAAACCCTCACTGGTAGCTGAGTGAGATAACAGAAAAGCTAAACAGTGTGTGGTTGCAATGAGACACTCTATTAATGATTTGTATAGAGGGTGTTCTACAGGGATTCTCTTGCAGAACTTAATCCACTGATGCATCAATTTTATGGGATATAAACATACTGTGTTTACAGTTATTTTAAAAAGAATAGTTATCTTTTAAAATTGTTTTGTTTTTACTTAATTTGTTTATTTATTTGAGAGTGACAGAGAGAGAAGGGGGGGTGGGAGAGAGAGAATGGGTGCGCCAGGCCTCCAGGCACCGCAAATGAACTCCAGACACATGCGCCCCCTTGTGCATCTGGCTAACGTGGGTCCTGGGGAATTGAGCCTCGAACCCGGGTCCTTAGGCTTCACAGGCAAGTGCTTAACTGCTAAGCCATCTCTCCAGCCCAAGAATATTTATTTATTTGATAGAGAGACAGACGGGGGGGGGGGGGGATTGCACACCTGGACTTCTTGCCACTTAGGTACTTTCACTTTTTACTACACCCCAATCATCTGTGTTTATATCCATAAATCTGCTACTATCTTCAAACTTTGAAAATCCCCAATTTTTATGACAGCCAGCCTTTAAGGACACCAATCCCATTCATTAGCACTTTACCCACATGATCTGACTACCAAGGTGTTAAAATGATCCAAAGAAATTCAAAAAGCTAATTTAATCTTGAGTCTTCAAACTGTTTTGAATGCAGAAGAATCAATTTGAGACAATTTCTTTAAGACATTATTATTGAATGAATTAAATTATAAGTCCATTAATTTTTTTAATATATTTTGAGAGGGGTAAAGAGAAAGGGGGAAGGGGAGGGGAGAGGAAGGGAGAGGAAGGGAGGGGAGGGAATGAGAATGAATATGCTAGGGCCCCTAGCCACTGCAAATGTGCCTTAACCACTAAGCCATCTTTTCAGCCCTACAAGTCCTTTTTTTTTTTTTTTTGGTTTTTCGAGGTAGGGTCTCACTCTGGTCCAGGCTGACCTGGAATTAACTCTGTAGTCTCAGGGTGGCCTTGAACTCACGGCGATCCTCCTACCTCTGCCTCCCGAGTGCTGGGATTAAAGGCGTGAGCCACCACGCCCGGCTTACAAGTCCATTTTTAATGAAACTATTTTACATTTTATATCAGTTTTATTATTAATTCCTTAAAACCTGTATGCAGGTGTGCAAAGGTGAATATGTGTGTTTATGTGTTTTTCAGTATAGAAAAAGATTCTCTTCATTTATCTTTCATATAATATGCTCCAGTATCAAATTTTTACTTAAATTTAAGCAGAAATTATGCTTAATTTCCTAAACTGGATTTCTTTCAGAAATCATTTAAATACAAGTAAAGATCTTGCTTAATTTATACACACATAAGTATCTGAAGCCACACAATGTATTACAAAAGAAGATCAATAGGTTTTATCCTTTGGGAGGAACTCTCAAGAGAACATTTAAGCAAGTAATTACTTAAGAATTTAAATCAGAGCTCAGGAAAACCATACAGTAACATTTGGTGTTTAACAAATCTTCAAAATGTAGATTTCAATAATACCTTCATTCTCTGAGCTGCAGACAATTTGGTCTCAAACAAGAAAAAGGAAGTGGTTTGAAAATATGGCATTCTGATAGTAATAATAAACAAAAGTAGCTTACTTGTCTCAATGTTTCTTTGTAACAGTTTAATAGACTACATATTCACACATGAAGATACATCACATATATGTACATACATACATACATGGATCTACTTATAAAGTATATTTGAATAAGGTATTTTATTTGGCATTACCTATCCCAAGGAGCAGAAGTCTCAAAAGATTCTCCTATTATATAGTATTCCAAACCCAAATCCTGTTAAGACACACAAAAATATGAAATTTTAACAGATGCAATAATCGCTAATGTTGTCAGTATCTTATGTAATTTTAGTATCATGTTTTGAAAATAACCTAACTGTTCTTTACTATCTTATCTCAAAAGAACACTGGAAAGTTTCCCTGCAAGTGAGACAGTCCCTCCCTGTGGGCTGGAACCTTCTCTGTGCTGTTCTGCTCTCCTTGGCAGCAGGTACATTGCCCAGTACAGAAGAGAACTCCTGTTTCTCCAATGAAATGGCATCTCTACCCAGGAAAAATACTTTGTGTACATGTAGAGAAGGTTGGAAAATAGAATTTTAGTGGTACACATAACTAAATAACTAATATAAAAACTGATCACCTTAAATAAATATTTTTTTTTAAAAAGAAAAGAGCTGGAGAGATGGCTTAAGCAGTTAAGGTACTTGCCTGCAAAGCCAAAGGGCCTCGATTTGATTCCCCAGTACCCATGTAAGCCAGATGTACAAGGTAGCGCACGCATCTGGAGTTCGTTTGCAGTGGCTTGGAAGCCCTACAACACCCATTCTCTCTCTCTCTCTCTCACATAAATAAATAAAAATAAAATATTTTAGCCGGGCATCATGGCATACACCTTTAATCCCAGCACTTGGGAGGCAGAGGTAGGAGGATTGCCATGAGTTCAAGGCCACCCTGAGACTGCAGAGTGAATTCCAGGTCAGCCTCAGTCACAGTGAGATCCTACCTCGAAAACTGTCAGTGTTCAAGTATATATATATCATTTCCATAGTAATCATAGTAATCACTAGTGAACTAACTTCTTGGAGTCAGTTGAATAAGGATTCTTGAAGACAAAGGGGAAGGTTTATATAACTTTAAAACATTATAAATCAGGGGAAGAATGTTGAAAAGTAAAATAGCTTGCTTCTAGATCAAGTAATGTTAGGAAAGAAATGTTGTACTTTCAGAAACAAAATAGCTCCATACTTTTAAAGAGCAGAAAGACATCAAGTTCCTCAAAAGCAAGTACTGAAAGAAGGTAAACAAGCTTGTGAAGTAACAGCAAATCCAAGGTTCAGTTAAGATGATGTGCCAGACTATGTAGCTTAATATTTAAGAAAATAGAGAAGACAATTTCACTCCAAATAAGACACCTGCTATTTAGAAGGGAAATATAACTTACTCGCATGTATGCAATGACATAGGTCAGCAAATAACCTCTCTGTCCATTATCTTCTCCAGCTGCCAGGCCACTTTAATTAAAGAACAAACTATTAATACATTTAAATGAATTATTAAAATATAGAAAATCAAATTTATATATCTCAAGATAACTCAACAGATTAGAAGGTATTATATTATGTCTCTCCCTGTTTTTTTATAGCGCAGGCTAACCTCAAACTCACAGCAATCGTCCTCCTATGCCCTCCTGAGTGCTAGGATTAAAGACACGAGCTACACCACACTAAGCTTTATGTCTCATTTTTATCTGACTCTCACTTATCACAAATAGATCAAAGAGTTGTCAATAGATATGCTTGTATAACAAGTATGAACACACCTCCTATGTGTCAGTCATTTACTTTCAAATATTTATCTACCAAGCTAAATGAATTCATATGATCACAACTATTCCTCTCAAAAGACCAGAGAAAGAATTAGTAATGAGAAACAAGCTCAAATAAATTTAAACAACCTTCACAAGACTAACAATAAGCTTAACATATTCATATTTTATCCATATAGGTTGGATAACCCTAAATCTAAAGATCTGAAATCTAGGACACCACAAAAAGCTGAAACTTTCTAAGTGTCAGTGGGATGCCATGGTAGAAAATTCCCACACTGAGTTTATAAGAAGGGTTATGGTACAAGTGTAGGTACACCAAAAACACTATATACAACTAACTTCACGTATAAGAATTCACATTAGTGTATTCTGAGTTTAAACATAGGATAGGGCCCATTCCCAAGACATCATAATATGTATATGCAATATATTTCAAGGTCTGATGAACTCCAAAATAAGAAATAGTTCTGGTCTCAGAGGATACTCATGTTATATTTTTATTCTTACATTCATATATTATCATATTCATATGTAAAAGCCTGTGATAATTTGCTAGGCACTTTCAAATGCCAAGATGCTTCTGAAATGCTTGAGCATACAACATTTGGGATATTAGACATGATGTTTATTTTATGGAAATTCTTATTTAAAGATAAAACATACAGAAGCATTAAAGTTTACAAAACAATATGCAGACAAGTGCAAGACCAACAGGTCAGATCTTATTCCCATGAATGCAGGATTTCAATATGAAATCATTTTATCTATAGTGTGTTGGATAGTTTAATTAAAATTAATTCTATAGACTCTATAATCTGATCCAAGTTTTCTAGTTTTGGAAGTTCTTAATTTTAAAAGACAACCAAGGAATACTGCTTCCTACTACCTGTTTATTATGCTTTTTCTATTATCAGACAGAAGTTAAATTTTAACTTATTTCAATCACTTCTTTTATAGCCTCAACTGAAGTTTCACAATAAAATCTTTTGATGTTTTATTTGACTTGCTGTAAATAGTACAGGGTAAACATGCTTTTGTCAGGCTAGAACATGAGCTGTATCAGACTCTCCCGACTTCCTCTTACAGGAGTATACAGGCAACTTGAGGGCCTCCAGAGAGTAGTAAAGACTTGATAGAAGTAACCCTACTTTATAATTATATAAGGATGGGGTATGAACAAATGAAAGGGATCGTTTTATAAACACAATGTTAATAAATCATTAAACTGTTCTAAGTGAAAAGTGAAAAAAAAAAAAAAACAAAAACACAGACGTGAGTTGGAGGCAGAGAGCAATGTAAAGTTGTGAAGTCTCACAACTTCTGTGGACAGTGCTTGGAGGAATGTCACTGAGCTCCAAGTTAGACTCTCCACCTAAGAGAGAAAAACAATAGCACAGATCTAGTGGTGGTGAAAGCAGCCCTGGAGCAAGTGGTACAAAGAAATGAAAGGAGAGGAAGGTGAAGCCTCTAAAATAGCAAGAGACCTGTGTAGGGAATTTCTCGACAGAGCATGCCAAGTATGTGTGTGACAAGAAGTAACAGGCCTGTTTGTTACATAAGGAGATGAAGCCCACTTCCCCTGTTTGTTAGTTCAAATGGATGGCCCCCAATTTATTCAGTGTTTTATTAGTTTGTAGTTTGCATCTGCAGCCACCTGGCTAGAGGCAGTGTCACTGTGCCAATCTTAAGGTGTGGTGGTGGGTTTGAGATTTCCATCTAAAGATATGCAAAGTGTGCTAGCTGGAGTTCCTGAAGTGTGCTGTGCTATGTGGTTTTTGGCTTTCAGACTTGTGACGACCCCCCCCCAAATGTGTGTGTGTTTAGTCCTGTGAAGGCAGGGCAGCTTCTTTTGCCATTATGGAGCTTCCCCTGGTCAATAAATCCCTTCCTCCACAACTGTGCCTCATCTAGAAGTTCATCTCAGTGAACCTGAAGCTGTCTGCTACACCCTACCACAGGTCAAGCCAATTTTCTTTCCAGAATTTTCTACTATCAGGTGGTAGAAAATGCAATTCCATTCTAGACAACACCACAGAAACATACTTTGAAAAAAATCAAAACAAAAATTGATTCTAAATGAATAAATCCCACAGAGAAAGAAAAGCAAATGAGGCTAGCTTTTCTTAATCATAAATTTCCTTGCAAATTTAGCTTTGTGGAGCTTTTCTTCTTTTAGCTTTCAGAATTATCAATCTAGCCAAAATGCTTCTGAATGGTCAATATGACCATATTGAAAAGATTTTGGTCACTCTAAAAAACAAAAAAAAAAAATCTATACTTAGATTCAAACTGTTTTATTTTCAAGTAAACCACTCATTCTCTAATTCCTGCTATTCCTATAAATTTCAAGTACCACTTTACAATGTTATTTATTCAAAACTGTTTTATGAAAAACTGCAAAAACTAATGAAAGGACTAAGAGACTATCATTTTATATAAAGGGGCCATCTGCTGAAGCTCATCACTCTCATGATGAATTATGTTAAACAATTTAAGTACTCTTTTAACCCAATGATAATGAATTACCTTAAATTCTATGGTAAATGTCAAAACACCTGTCATGAGTGCTGACACATAATGTTTATTCTGCTTAACTCTTAGAGAAATAAAAGTACTTTATTAGCAAACATTGATTAAACAATCAAAGTATGGTTATTTAGCATCTGGCTACTACGTCCTGTTACATCATGTGTGTTCAGTCATATTTAATGGAGTTGAAGTCAGGAGTAGAAAACAAGGAGGAAAAAAATGAGGAAGAATAGACAAAACAGCACATAAAATATTCCAAATGATTAGGAGCATTCTATTAAAGATAATTTTAGCTAATGAGGTAATGGGAATAGAAGATAAAACAAAAGACAGAGAAAAATAAAGAATAGACTGATAATGCTCTAATTAAAAATAAAGTACGTAAGCATAACACAAAAACTTCAGCAGGGGGATAGAGAGATGGCTTAGTGGTTAGGCGCTTGCCTGCAAAGCCTAAGGACCCATGTTCTACTCTACAGATTCCACATAAGCCAGATGTACAAGGTGACACAAGCATACAAAGTGGTTCATGTGCACAGGATAGCACACACATCTGGAGTTCAACTGCAGTGGCTGGAGGCCCTGGCACAACAATATTCTCTCTCTCATAAAAAAATAAACAAACTTCAGCAGGAATAACTATCTAAATTTTCAGTTGATATCTCATTTACTAAAGGATAGTTAAAAAATATTTTTATTTATTTACTTACTTACTTGAGAGAGAAATAGAATTGAGTGTGCCCAAGGCTACAACCCCTGCATAAGAAATCCAGATGCAGCCGGGCGTGGTGGTGCACGCCTTTAATCCCAGCACTTGGGAGGCAGAGGTAGGAGGATCACCGAGAGCTCGAGGCCAGCCCGAGACTACATAGTGAATTCCAGGTCAGCCTGGACTAGAGTGAGACACTACCTCAAAAAATTGAAGAAAAAAGAAAGAAAGAAAGAAAGAGAGAGAGAGAGAGGGAGGGAGGGAGGGAGAGAGAGAGAGAGCGAGCGAGCGAGCGAGAAAGAAAGAAATCAATCCAGATGCACGCACCACCTTGTGCATCTGGCTTACAAGGGTGCTGGGGGAAACGAAACCTGGGTCCTTAGGCTTTGCAGACAAGCACCTTCACTGCTAAGTCATCTCTCTAGCCCTAAATTCTATTTTTTAATGGATGGATTTTGTTTAGCGTAAACAAAGTTGCCAGAATTCAATCAGCAGCTCAGGAGCTTAATTTCGGTATCTAAAGAGGACTGCACCCATATCTGAAAGAAGAGACTCATTTGTAAATGATAGTATAAGCAAACCAGACTGGCATTAGTAACATTTATGACAGTTGGTGGCTCAAAGTAAGCAAAGCTGTTCAAATGGTACTGACAAAAATCTCAAAAAGGAAGCACAGTAATTACACATAAGTGAAGCAGATAAAAAGATGTCAGGAAAGATCATAGTGCTGAATGCCCTTCATTCACTTGTTATTATTCAAGTATGTTGTATATTTTAGGCAATGAAGTGACTGACCTCCAAGAAAAGACAGGTCAGGCCTTACTAGCATTCTGTGTGAGATTGAACAAAAAGTCATTCCTCATCACTAACCCACTGTAGTACAACAGAAAATGTGAACATCAATAACCAGTCATAACTTACTAGTGCTCTGAGTTGTGATTAGAATTATCAATTCTATAGAGTATGTGTATGTGTGAATGGAAGGAGAGTGAGGTAAAACTTTACATACAGTGACTCAAACATTACAGCAAGATATCTTCTTCCATGTCCACACAAGCGCTTATGAAAAGTTTTGAAATCTCAATGAAATATTAACTGTGTAAGGATCATTCACTTGTCAGCCTTCTGACAAAGATCAGGTATAAATATGTAAGAATTAAATTCTTTAAAAAATATTGTGTGTGTGTGTGTGTGTGTGTGTGTGTGTGTGAGAGAGAGAGAGAGAGAGAGAGAGAGAGAGAGAGAGAGAGAGAGAGAAAGGATATAAAGAGAATGAGAATATGGGCATGGTGCCTCTGCAAATAAACCCCAGATACATGTCTACTTTGTGCATCTGGCTTTATGTGGGTACTGGTAAACAAATCCAGGTTTAACAGGATTTGCTTCAAAATTCCCTTGACATAGAGCTCTCTCTCTAGGCCGCATACAATTCTTAAAGCTTCGATTTCTGATATTTAATACTAGGGTAGAGATAAAATGATTTTTAACAAACTTCCTTATTTCTGACTAGTTTGCTTTTGAAGGGGAAGTGAATCTTTACAGCACAGTTACTCTTAGCTAATTTAGTTAAAACATCAGGCAGGCATGGTGGTGCACACGTTAATCCCAGCACTTGGGAGGCAAAGGCAGGAGGACTGTTGTGAGTTTGAGGCCACCCGGAGATAACACAGTGAATTCAGGTCAGCTTGTCTAGAGTGAGACCCTAACCTCAAAAAATGAGAGGAAAAAAAATTCAGTAATTCCCCTCCCCCATAGGAACTATAGTAGATGAAATGAAAGATTAATGAAATGTGTAATTTATCTTAAAAAAAATTTTTTTTTGACAAGCAGAAAGAGAGAGAAAAGAGAGGCAGACACAGAGAGAGAGAATGAGCATGCCAGGGCCTCCAGCCACTGCAAATGAACTCCAGATGCATGTGACCCCTGTGCATCTGGGTTACATGGGTCCTGGAGAATTGAACCTGGGTCCTTTGACTTCGCAGGCAAATGCCTTAACTGCTAAGCCATGAAATTTATCTTTAAATAAAGAAATTAAAATTCCACTTGCCAATTTTAAAACAAAGTAAAAATAAAAGAAAGGTTAATATTTAAAATTCAAAACAGTACAAAGTACAAATTTTGTCCAAAGTTAGAACCTTTCTACTCTAGCAATAGTACAATTTAAGAACAAGTTCAAATAAACCAAAAAGGGGCTAACGTAGGGCTGGAGAGATGGCTTAGCGGTTAAGCGCTTGCCTGTGAAGCCTAAGGCCTCTGGTTTGAAGCTTGATTCCCCAGGTCCCACATTAGTCAGATGCACAAGGGGGCGCACTCGTCTGGAGTTCGTATACAGTGGTTGGAGGCCCTGGTGAGCCCATTCTCTCTCTCTCTATCTGCCTCTTTCTCTCTCTGTCTTTCACTCTCAAATAAATAAAAATAAACAAAAAAAAATTTTTTAATGGGGGCTAATGTAATATGGGAGAAAAACATACACAATTGCAACATTCTAACACACATGTCCAAATTGTTTTCCTTAAAAACAAAAAGGCAAAAAAATAAAAAAGAGGTAAATACTAAAGAATTCAGACTAAGCATAATATGTATGATGCTTTTAATTTTTGAAAGAAAATGTTAAAGACCAGTATGGAAAAAACTGTTAGCTTACATACTTAAAAAGGAAGGAGAAAATGTAGTCCTGATAAATGACATTTCCACTAGAAGGCTCATTGATCAGTTGTATAATCCATCAAGCAGACAGACAGAAACCACCCTGTCATTACTTAGTTGGTTATAGATGTGAAATGTTTTCTATTTCTTTATAGTAACATAAAACAGTAAGTGACAGTGGGTGGAGTACAAATAATTTATCAAATACCATGGCCTAAACACAATCTCTTTTAAACACACAATATCAACATGCTTTAGACAAGCACCAGCACCAGTAAAGAGTAATCTGAACATTGGTTTCTACTCTTCTCTTACATAAGTAACATGTCTCACAAAATTGACATTCATACAAAAGAAATCTAGGAAAAACAAAATATTTAATCATACAGATATATCTATATCTATATCTATCTATATATTCATATCTTTTTAAATAAGTAAAAGCCATGTCATGCTTCCTACATATTTTCTAAATAAACAAAAACAATACTTTAAATCTACTTTCATAAATTACCACAAATTTAAGTTAGTAACTAATGAAGAACTGTAGTCTGTATGGAGACATTAATGACACATTAATGAATACTTAGTGATGGAAGAAGTTTAGCTTAATGTTCTGTAGATATTATAAATTTGAAGACATACCCAAATTTTGCAGCAATATCATATACTTGTTTCTCATGCTGAAGAACCTTCTCACGGTCCCCCTCAAATAGCAATGTGGCTACACTTAGTTGATTTGTATCAAATCCTTTAAACTACAACAACAACAAAAAAATTAGAGGTAAGTTATTCTACAAAATAGTAAGTTAAAATACATTTTTCTCTTTTCCTCCTGGTATGGGCTCAAATATACCAGTTTCTCAAAAACAGCTTTGGAACTTTACATGTCAATTAACAAGAAAGACCAACAATAACATGTAAAATAATATTTTCAAGGAAGATTTTTACATCAAAAGACCCAAGATTGGGGCTGGAGAGATGGCTTAGCAGTTAAGCACTTGCCTGTGAAGCCTAAGGACCTTGGTTTGAGGCTCAATTCCCCAGGACCCATGTTAGCCAGATGCACAAGGGGGCACACATATCTGGAGTTCGTTTGCAGTGGCTGGAAGCCCTAGCATGCCCATTCTCTCCCTCTCCCTCTCCCTCTCCCTCTCCCTCTCCCTCCCTCCCTCCCTCCCTCCCTCCCTCTCTCTCTCTCTCTCTCTCTCTCTCTCTGCCTCTTTTTCTTGTCGCTCTCAAATAAATAAATAAAAGTAACAAAAATTTTTTTTAAAGACCCAAGATTGGGCTATATATGAAATATATAACTTCATTAGAAAAACAAGTCTAGGGGCTAGAGGGATGGCTTAGCAGTTAAGGTACTTGCTTGCAAAGCCAAAGGACCCAGGTTTGATTCCCCAGGACCCACGTAAGCCAGATGCATGAGGCAGCACGTGTGTCTGGAGTTCATATGCAGTGGATAGGGGCCCTGACATGCCCACACTCTCTGTCTCTCTCTCCATTCTCTGACCCTATCTCTCTCAAATAAATAAATAAAAATTAAAAAGAAAAGCAAGTCTAAAACAAAAAGAGAAAACATGTTCCTGAATGCATGGATTATTACAAACCTGTCAATACTTGCCTTAGTTAATATGCCATTTTATTCCAACTCTAATAAAAATCCCAAAGGTCTTTCTAAAATGATGCATTTCTTTTTTTTTTTTTAAATGATCAGTTTCTTTCTTTCTTTTTTTATTTGACAGAGAAAAGGGGAGGGAGGGAGAGAGAATGGGCACACCAAGGCCTCCAGCCCTACAAATGAACTCCAGATGCTTGCGGCCTCTTGTGCATCTGGCTAACATGAGTTCTAGGGAATCGAACCTGGGTCCTTTGGCTTTGCAGGCAAATGCCTTAATTGCTAAGCCATCCCTCCATTCCCTAAAATGATGCATTTCTAAAAATTTTCTAGAAAGATATAATCATAGCAACAGAAAATTCTAAATAACAAAAGGAATGCTAGGTCACCATCAATTAAGACCATTTAATTTTCCAAGACCACAAAAAGAAAGAAAAAAAAAACTGTTCAAAAGTTAGAAACATTAAAGCAGGGTCTAGTTCTTGGATAAGCACTGTGTAAGAAGATGCCTTGTGCATGGCCCATCAATGTAAGAAAGGTGGGCATTAGTTGCAGTCAAGGTACTAAGGCAGCAGGAGGTTAAGATTAATTCAGTATCTTCATCACACATTAAAAAATCTCAATAAAAAGGAAACTTTCTTACTTAACACAAAAGAGAGGGAGGAAGGCTAGGAATACAGCTCAGTAGGCAAGCACTTGCTTAGCATGTGTAAAGCCATGGCTTAATCCCAACTGTTTAAAGAAACCAAGGCAAACCAAAACAAAACAAAAATGAAAGGTTCAGAGATAGGGGTGAATGTTCCTAATTATACTAGACTAGTAATGAAGAGTTTTGTAAGCTTAGAACTGATTAAATAATCAGAAGAAAAGATACAATGGCAAAAAAGGAGATATGTTTTGGTTAAAGTTTCTCTTTTCAGAAGCAGTGTCTACAGAAGAGACTCAAAACTCAACCAAATGCTAAGAAACGACAGCGGAGGACACTAAGTGTCTCTATCACATTTTCCAGGGCTTGGGGACCACTGTGGAGGTGGTGGCAGAAAGAATGTAAAGGCTGAAGAAAAAGAAGGGGGGCTTTGGAGCACTGTCTTCCAAATACCAAGTGCCACTGCATTCATAACCTCACAGTGGCTGTCATTTCCTACACAACACCTGCATACCTTGAGGGGGCAGGAAATGGTAACATCAAAATAGAAGAGGGACTAGCTGGAAAGGAGAAACGGTTCAGGTAGAATGGGGACAGAGGAGGGTGACAGGAGGGAATTATCAGGGTATATTGTGCCTATGTGTGAAGGGCCTCAAAAAACAAAAAAAACTTAAAAGGGGCTAAAGAGATGACTCCACTGTTAAGATGCTAGCCTGCAAAGCCTAAGGACCATGGTTTGATTCCTGTTACCCACAGACAGACGGATGCACAGGATTGCACAAACGCTCATTTGCATGGCCAGAGGCCCTGGTGTACCCATTCTCTCCATGTGCCTCTCTCTTTCTCTCTCAAATAAATATTTTAAAAATATTTTTTAAGGTTAAGGCCTGTGAAGCCTAAGGACCCCAGTTTGAGGCTTGATTCCCCAGGACCCACATAAGCCAGATGTACATGGTGGCGCATGCATCTGGAATTTGTTTGCAGTGGCTGATGGCCCTGGCATGACCATTCTCTCTATCTGCCTCTTTTCTCTCTGTCGCTCTCAACTAAATAAAAATAAACAAATTAAAAAAAAAAAACAAAAACAGGAGATATGGGCTGGTGAGATGGCTCAGTGGCTAAAGGCACATGTGTGCCCATATAAATGCATGCATGCATGCATGCATACATATATACATACACATACACACACACACACACACACACACACACACACACACACACACACAAATAAATTAACAAATTTTAAAGATGCAACCCCCCCATGAAAAGGAAATATTAGACTGGGTTATACAAAATGTAAGACAAGGGGCATCTAATCAATCAAAAAGTACGTATCATATAGCACCAAAGGTGTGTGTGTGTGGGGGGGACGGACAGAACATGAGGACAGCTATCCTTAGAACTACCTCCACATTTAACTACTGCCCAGAAAAATTACAGCTAAGAAACAGAGACATGTTTTCTCTCTAGAATTTTAAGAAACATGAGCTGAAATTAAGCAATACAACAAAACTCAAGGCAATAGCTGAACTATGTAACAGTAACAAAATGATATACATTTACTACCATACTGTATAACCTTTGGAAAGCAATTCAGTAACCAAAGATTAAAAAAAAAAAGTAATTCCATGCTTTATTTCCCTTCTAAGTATCAACTGCAAGGGAAAAAATCAAAACCCAGAGGATGCTAGTATAACACTGTTCAATGCAGCATTATTTTTAAAAATCTTAAAACTGGAAAAGAAAAACTTTCTGAAGTTGGTTGCATGACTGGTTTGATATTTATTCCTACATGAAAATAAAAACACAACACAGAAAACCATCCTTATTACAGAATGTATAAGAAGGCACAAAACAATATTAATATCCTAATTGTTTAAAATTTTAGCATTTTAGAAAGTCTTACCTTTGTAATATAAAACTTTTTTAATCCATCCACAAATGATGTAAAAATAGAGGAAACCTGAGGTTTAAGAGCATGACCTAAGAAGAGAAATTTAGTTTAAATTAAGAACAATTCTGTTTTTCAAATCAAAAACTTCAACTTAGTAACCTAAAGAAAGGAAGTTTGGGGCTGGAGAGATGGCTTAGCAGTTAAGGCTCTTGCCTGCAATGCCTAATGACCCTGGTTCAATTCCCCCATACCCACATAAAGCCAGATGCACAAAGTGATGCATGTATCTGGAGTTTGTTTACAGTAACTAGAGGCCTTAATGCACCCATTTTGCCATCTTCCCTCCGTCCTTCTCTCCCTTCCTCCTCCCTTCTTGCAAATAAATAAATATTAACTAAAGAAAGCACGTATTTACAACTGTAATTGTTTTAGATCTCTTATTTTTATATGATGTTCATATTAAGATCTTCAGCTATTATCGTTATATTCTCACAAAAGCAACTTTATTTACAAAACCATTCTGTTTAGTTAAGTCAAATTGCTACATGTAATTAATACTATGCATAGTTCTCTATTAATGTTATAGTTTACACATAGTAAAACTACTTCATTAACTTTTATTTTATTAAGAATACCTAATGGTAGTAGTTTTGCTATTATTTTAATTATACAGAAACCATTCAAAACTATAACTAAAAATGGAGTCAACATGAAGTTTAAGGTTGTTTCTTAATTAATTCTTAACTCATCCAGAATTCTTGGCATAAAACTAGCAATTGCTTCCTTAATCACACCCAGAAAGTTAAAATTGCCAAAATAACACAAACAGCATCTCAGAGCCCGTTAAATTAACATTTTTGCCTGTGGATTAAGCTTAACTGAGTGAAAACCTTTTATTGTTTTCTCATTCTTTTCAAAGAGTAGCAACTCCTGATGCCCATGATGGTTAGTTAGTTAAGTCATGCATCTGGCCTTAATGCTATAAGCCCAATTCAAAAAATATAACATGTCACTTATTTTTTTGTTTTGGTTTGTTTTTCGAGGTAGGGTCTTACTCCAACCCAGGCTGACCTGGAATTCACTACAGAATCTCAGGGTGGCCTCGAACTCACGGCAATCCTCCTACCTCTGCCTCCCGAGTGCTGGGATTAAAGGCGTGCGCCACCATGCCCGGCTCACTTATGCAGAATTTAACTAAGTCTTTAGCAAGTCTAAAATTATCTTCAACAAAGTTGTTTATCAAAAAAAAAACTTAAAAGTTTGAGAACTTTATTTTTAAAGGATAAAATTTTCCTTTAAAGTTAAGTGCAGAGCTGGAGAGATGGTTTAGTGGTTAAGGCGCTTGCCTGTTAAGCCTAAAGACCGATGTTCAACTCTCCAGGTCTCACATAAGTCAGATGCACAAGGTGGCATTGGTGCAAGTGTACAGGGGGCACAAGCAACTGGAGTTTGCTTACCCTGGCATGCCAATTCTCCTTCTCATGTGCATGTTCCCTCTCATAAAGTTAAGTGCAAATTGCAAATTTGCACGCTAGAGAGATTAGCTTACAAGTTAAGGCACTTGCCTGCAAAGTTTTAGAACCGAAGTTCTCAAAAACAAACCAAATAAATAAATAAATAAACAGGTTCAATTCCCCAATACCCACATAAGCCAGATGCACATGGTGGTGCATGTATTTGGAGTTTCTTCTCAGTGGCTAGAGGCCCTGGAATACCCATTTTCTCTATCTGCCCCTCTCCAAAATAAATGTGTTTTTTTAATAGCAAATTTTCTCTTTCTAAGACAATCATGAGTATGGTCTTTTGTTCCAATGTTCCAATCCATTTTTTTTTTTTTTTTTTTTGAGGTAGAATCTCACTCAAGTCCAGGCTGACCTGGAATTCAATATGTAGTCTCAGGCTTGCCTCTAACTCAGTGGTCCTCCTACCTTGGCTTCCCAAATGCTGTGATTAAAGGTGTGTGCCACCACGCCCGGCCACCAATCAATCTATTTTTTTTAAGTGAGAATTTGAATCTTATAATACTTACTACATTTTTGCTGATTATAATAGGAAATTAGGTTACATAAAATACTAAATAACATTAAATTTTAGAGGGCAAAGAGATATAACATGGATATCTTGAGAAGATATCAAGAGAAACAAAATACACAATGAACTATAGTTTACAGACCAACTTAGAAATATAACTGAGCCTTTAGTCCAAAAATAAGAACTTGTTTAGAATTTTTGTATTATAACCTGTCAGAGATGTTTCCCAGCATACTCATGTTAAAAAAAAATAATTTCTAGTACCTATAAAATTAGAAATAACATCATTAAAAAATTTCCAGCCTACACTAATAACTGAAAATAAACATCTATGTAGGGCCTGGTGGTGTAGATATGTAATTCCAGCTACCTGGGAGACTAAGGCAAGAGCACTGGAAGTTTAAATCAGGGAGACTACAGAGTGAGTCCAAGGCTAAAGTGGGCAGCCGAGCAAGATCCTGTATCAAAACAAGAGGTAAGGAACAGGGATGGAAATACAGCACAGTGGCAGAGTGCTTGTTTAGATGTGTAAGGCCCTGCGTTCAATCCCAGTCCTGCCCCATGTCCCACCAAAAAAAAACAAAACAAAACAAAACATTGAGCATGTGCTACATTCTTGCAAAAAGTTATTCTGTACACAAGTTTGTTAATTCACTTATCTTTATCCAGTGGGTAAGAACTCCAAGTACGCTATTCCTATGTGAAATGTTTAAAAATGAATGTTCACCTTCATCTACTGGCATGCAGAGGCATAAATTCTATTAAAATGGTGGGATTAGTTACACATATTTCCAATGCTGAATTGGCATGGCTTTGAAGAATAAATTATTGTAATTATTGTAAAAATGATCTTTAAGTGGGTCCAACATTGCTTGAGGACATTGTTATTTTTTAATTTTTATTGAGCTAATGTTACCTATCACCTTATTTCATGGTGCTGCTGGAGAGGTGGCCCAGCGGATGAAGTGCTCACCACACAAGCAGGAGGACCACAGTAGGGATCTCCAGAACCCAGGCAAAATGAGATGCTGCAGCACTAGCATGTGTAATTTTAGCACCTCTGGGGCAAGAAGGAGGCATACAGAAGAGCCCAGACCTGCCTTAGTTCAGGGTAGAAGGCAAGGACTGGCACCTGAAGCTGTTCTCTGGCATCCCCACGCATGCTCACACTCATACATATGAACATGCCTGCATACATACATCATATACACATGTATGCATGCACCCCCAAATTATTATATTTTAAGTATGTTCTGGCCAATGTATTTAATTTTTATAAGAAACTGGTTTCTAAATTTATTAGTTGGGAGTTTGATTAATGAATTTTGTTCTAATATGTTAACTGATTTCAGAAGACTTACTAACTATGCATGTTTGAAGTGACCGAAGCAAAGTCTGCAACCCTGAAATCAGACAAACTAAGTTCAATCTCAAGTCTACCACACAACACTTGTAGACTTGACAAAACCCTTAGCCTCTAGCTATTTATAAATTGGCTGATATAACACCTTGAAGAGTAGTTGTGATGAGATATTTAATAAATTATGCTACTGGTAATGTGCTCAGCACAGTGCTATCCAGATATTTTACTCTCATTTGTCAGTTCAATGATTAATTCAACCAACATCTAAGTAACTATTATGTGGTAAGTGCAAGGACCATAAAGATGACTAAGAAACATCCCCTAAATTTGAAAAGTCACAGTCTATAGAAAAAATATGTAAATCATTTCAACAGAATGAAAATAACTTCAGTATCATAGATGAAAGTATCAGAGGAAGTAGTGGTATTTAAAATAGAAGCAATAATGTGCCTTGTACCTCATTAACCAGTATAGTGCAGGCAATGACTAATCTTGGTCAAGGGCCTGGATGTCACTTGCTGGGCTAAGCACAACTCTTTCAGCTTGATCATGAAGCCATGACACAATATATACATTGTGGTGGTTTGATTCTGGTGTCCCCTATAAACTTAGGTGTTCTGAATGCTAGGTTCCCAGATGATAGAGACTTGGGAATTAACGCCTTCTGGGGGCAGTGTATCGTTGGGGGAGGGCTTATGGGTATTATGGCCAGTTTCCCCTTGCCAGTGTTTGGCACACCCTCCTGTTGCTGTTGTCTACCTGATGTTGGCCAGGAGGTGATATCCACCCTCTGCTCATGTCATGGTTTTCCCCTGAGTCTGTAAGCCAAAATAAACCTTTTCCCCATAATCAGCTCTTGGTCAGATGTTTTCTGCCAGCAATGTGAACCTGATGGCAATATACACAAAGAGCCTTCAATAGACAGAAACCAAAACAGGTTATAACTGAGGATTCTAGAATGGAGTGTGTGGATATTATCAAAATATTTGATAGTTAGAAGAAATTATCTTTATGAACCCAATACTATGTATGATGAATATAGAGTGTATAATAGTATCTTGTGACTTTAATTACTTCTATATGATTAATTGTTGAACACACTTGTGTATTTTTTCTTCATCTATCTTACTTAGTAGAAGATCTATTCACTCTTTTGTCTGACTTCGGGGAGTTATACAATTTCTTATGGTACATTATTTAGTTATTTAGTTCCTTATTGCATTTGTAGAGGGTTATATATTTTATTATATATTTATATATTTATATATATTATATTAAAATATTTATATATTTTAGAGATAAGCATTTATAAGAAATATGTTTGGAAAATATTACCATTCATATTATGTCTTTTCTATTCCCTTAAGTGTTTTATTTTACAAAGCAATAATAATTTTAAAATAAAAAATACATCCATAAAGAAACTAAAACACTGATATTCAACCAAGAAGCATGGTCAGATCTATAACAAGATCTCTTTGGTAGCAATGTGAAAGGGAAAAAAAATAATTGATACTATACTTTAAAAACAAAGTCCATCTTTGTATGCTAACTTAAAACATCCTGGGCTGCGGAGATGGTTCAGTGGATAAATTGGTTGATGTGCATGAGGACCTGAGTTTGGATCCCCCAAACCTGTGTAAAACCAGACGCAATAGTGAGCCCATGTAATTCCAGTGCACCTATAGGAAGCAGAGACAGGAGAATCCCAAGAAGCTCACAGGCCAGCTACCCTGGCATAAGCAGTGGTGAACAAGAGGCCTACCTCAAACACGGTGGAAAGTGAGAATGGACCTCCTTCACAAGCATGCCACAACATCTGCTCCCCTCCCTCACACACAATGTACCTAACAATTCTCTCTTGCTGACTCTTTCTCTCAAATAAGTAAAAATAATTTTAAAAAGAAAACAAAATTTAGGGCTGGAGGGATGGCTTTGTGGTTAAGGCACTGTCTGCAAAGCCAAAAGACTCAGATTCGATTCTCCAGGACCCACATAAGCTGGATGCATAAGGTGACGTGTGCATGTGTAGTTTGTTTGCAGTGGCTGGAGGCCCTAGTACATCCATATTCTCTCTAATAAATAAAAAAAAAATTTTAACCGAGTACTTAACAAAAATAAAGACAAAATTCAGATCAAAGGGGAAGTGTGTCAGCATGTATCTAGGTATAGTAAAGAAAATGCAGAGGAAGATGACAGTTGAAAGACTTCTTTTCTAAACTCCTATTTTAAATTATTATACAAGCTATTTACAAATTTAAAAAACTCTCCAAATTGTACTTAGCTTTACAGAGGTGCATTGTCTAATATAATTTACTATACTAATAACATGTAAATAAGTAACACAGTCTCACTAACTAGATATATGCCTCACCTAAAACTTGGATTTCTAAATATAGGCCAAAGGATGAGGAGGCTTGATTTTCACTTCATTATTTCATAACTGACAGGATACACGTTTCTGAAACTTTTGCTTATCAGTTGTTTAATATTTAGAAGGTAATTCACTTTAACCATTCTTCCCTCAAACCTAAGCTAACGACAGACATATACAAAAGCCTGCCTACCTTAGCCTTTAGTAGTTTGTTGGTGAGAAATTAAGGCTATAACTTTAGAAACTATTTCAAGGGTATTTAAATTCTATCAACTTAAACCCTGAAGAAAATTCCAGCATATGAATATATATATATATATATATATATATATATATATATATATATATATACTAATAATAAAAATAACATTGAAAACATGATGAATAAATAGTTTAATACTTTAGACAAAATACAGAGAACAGTAAAGACACTTTCAGACATACCTGCTACCCAAATATCCCAATGGAGCATCACATCAACCAACTATCACCTCTTTCCTCCAAAACCACCACTTCTATTCTGTTATCTAACCAATAAACTACACTAAAATCCAGGAGTTTTTCAGTTCCTATTTATTTAATTTACCATATCCAGCTAGCTGTTTTTTTATTTAAAAAAAAAAATCTGTCCTTTATCTTCACTGCTACTCCCTCGCTCAGGTTCCCAACATTTGCCCACTGAACTGCTTCCCCATCAGCTGCTTCTCTTCTAGCTGGTGCTCCTCTAAATTATGCTGAGAGATGCTGACACTCAGAATGGCCTTTTAAACATACAACTGCCTAATTCTCCTCCACAAAGAAATTCCACTGCTGATAAGAAACTATACCAATCTATTTTGCAAACACTGAAGTCCATCTGGCTTTATCCTTCAGCTTCTATTTAGGGCACACAGAACTGTTTGGAGTACGCTAAAACATGCCAATATGCTTTTATATAGTCTTGCGGACTAAGGAGCAAGTTCCGTAGCAGTGAAGAGGCTATCTCAGTCAAACCTTGAAGGTCTTTTGAAGACTCAGCTTGTGTCAGCTTCCTTTAGAAGCCTCTGGCTCTTTTCCCTCACCTGAGCAAAGCCAAACTGAATCAAGCAAATCTGCACGTACAGTACACATTATTCAGTGCAGCCTCCTCAGCCCCTCCGACAGTGCTGTGCTCATCTAGGCAACTATCCTCATTGACCTGAGATCTTCCTAAATGGCAGGGACAAAGACACTCAGCCCTCTAGCTCTGCAAATTCTAGAATCTATCAAAGCAAATTTTAAAATACCATTCCTTACTTACCTAACTGAAACTGCTGGTTGTCCATGAGGCGAATTGATGCAGGAGCACACCTCTATTTTAAAAAATGAGAAAAGATAAAGTTCAATATATACAAGTAGAATATGAGTATTATTCTACTTAAGAGATCAAGGGCTTAGCCCCTAAAAACGAGGAAAGAAAAGGATCTTAAGTTTTTTTGTAATTTCATGAAGATAAAACATTACTGGGTTATATATATAGCATTAGGAGAAATTTACATACAATCAATAGATGTACCAGTTTCTTGCCTAGTTTTTTTTTTTTTTAATTTAATTTATTAGTTTTCTTTTCAGTAAATACAGGCAGTTTGGTACCATTATTTAGGCTCATCTGTGATCTATCTTGCCTAGTTTTTAAATTTGCTTTTCCTTTGTGTAATAGTGCTATGGATATAGTTCAGTCTTGCACCTGCCAGGCAAGGGCTCTACCACTGAGCTATCCTTAGTCTCTTGTACACTTTTTTTGGGGGGGGGTGTTGGTTAGAGGTAGGCTCTTGCTGTAGCCCAGGCTGACCTGGAATTCAGTATATAGTTTCAGGGTGGTCTTGAACTCACGGCGATCCTCCTACCTCTGCCTCCTGAGTGCTGGTATTAAAGGCGTGCACCACCACGCCTGGCCCTCTTGTACACTTTTAAAATGAGGAAGAGTGGAAGAAAATATTGTGTGTATAACATGTGGTGTGTGTGTGCGTGTTATTCAGATGTGCGTGGCCCCATGAACATGTACAAAAGTAAAGAACATCAGGTGCGCCCACCCCTCCCATCACTCATCTGCATGTTTCTTTGGGATCCAGTGTCTCACTGATTCCTGAACTTGCCATTTTGGGGAGCATCGGCCATTCTATGGTCTCTTTTCCCCACAGGACTGGTGGCCGTGCCCGGCTGTTTACATAGGTGCTGGGGAGTCAAATTTGCTCTGTGTTAGGCCCTCTCAGGCCCTCACGCTTGCATAGAGGTACTCTTACCCACTGAGCCATTTGCCCAGCTCCGAGTGGTAGAAATGTTTAAGTGCCAAAGACCTTCCAGAATGTATCTGTAGTGTCTTCATAGATATCTCTTAGGAATTGTCCTTATTTTTACCCTTTCTTGTAATTAAGAATAGAATAAAACATCCAGATAATGTTTTAAGCTTTTTTAAAGTTATTTGCATGAAACAGCAATGAAGATTTGAAGGATAGGAGTGTATGTCTAATAACTGAAAAAATGGCTCCAGAGTTGTATTTAGGCACACGCCAAAGGCTATAAAAAAAATAAAACTAAAGAAAGCAAGTGTACAGGGCGAAAATTCCACCTGAAAATCTGAAATTATTTACACACATAAGAAACAAATAGGAAAAATAAAATTAGTGCCAGGCATGGAGGTGCATGCCTTTAATCCCAGCACTCAGGAGGTTGAGGTAGGAGGATGGCTGTGAGTCTGAGGCCAGCCCGGGACTACAGAGTGAGTTCCGGGTCAGCCTAGGTTAGAGTGTAATCCTACCTTGGAAGCAAACAAACAAAAAAATTAGTAACTGTCAAACATATGAGGTAGATAAACAGGTGATCACTGTATTTTTAAAAATATTTTTATTAAAGAAAGAGAGGGGAATATGAATGACAGAATGGGCACACCAAGGCCTCTTGCCAAACACATCAGCCACTTTGTGGGTCTGGCTTTACATGGATACGGGGGACTCAAACCCAGGCTGTACAAGTAAGCACCTTTACCCCCTGAGCCATCTTCTCCTGCCCATTATAATGTTTTTCAAATAGTCTACATAGAAAATTTCCAAATGAAAGTCTAGATAAAATAGGTAAGAAAATTCTAGGGCACTTTTTAAATCATATAGCCCCGATATTCACTTACACTGAATGTGACTTTAACTTGACAGCTAAGTCACACAAACTACTAAGTACACAAAGCATAGAAGGCAGTCACAGACTAATTTCTATCAAAAATGTACTATGGGGATAGAAAGATGGCTCAGCAGTTAAAGGTGCTTGCTTACAAAGTGGCACATGTATCTGGAGTCCATTTGCAGTGGCAGGAAGCCCTGGTGTGCTTTCACTTTTTTTCTCTCTCTCCTCTTACTGTCTCTGCTTGTAAATAAAGAAGTAACATTTTTAAAAAGAACAAAAAGCTAAAGGATATTTCTGTATTCTAGACAGAATTGGTTTTTAACATTGACTTTTACAATTTTGTATTTTAATATTGCCAGCCTTTTCAAAGTCATCACTCACTGTCATTAAGTAAACTCATGTAAGCAAACAATGAAATTAGCATGGCATCTCAAAGGGCTGGGAAGATGGCTCAGTGGTTAAAGGAGCTTGCTTGCAAAGCCTCCTGGTCTAGGTTGGATTCCCAATTCACCCAAGTAAGCCCAGTGCAAAAACTGGTGTATGCATTAGGTGTTCACTGGCAGCAGCAACAGAACCTCAGGTGCCAACACACACACACAAACACACAAAAAATATTAAAAACCACATGAAAATAGAATCCAAATTATTTTGTAAGCCTCTGGAAACTATTGACTTATAAATCATTGAGCAGTTTACTTAGAATTGGAAATAAAATTTACCATTACAAATAATTAAAGAGAGGTTCTATAATCCAAAGATCAAAATCATGTCACTATTTTTTTTAAGCAATCATTTAATTAGAGGTCTGGTCCTGATAGCTAAGGTTGGGCTATATTTGCATTGCTTTAAAACTAAACAGTTTTTTTTTTTAAAAAAACTGACTTTAAAAGATAGAAGCAAAATAAAAAGATAAAAGCAGCATAAAGTCTAAGAACTGGAGCTCTAAATTCACATTCATGGTATTCTAGTATGTTAGACTGAGCATACTATATTCCAAGGATAAGGAGGGGGAAGTCCTTGCATTAAAGTGACCCCTGCTGGCAGGTGAAGAGAATTAACCTGAGAAAATATGTTTTTAACCAATTTGAATGCTGGGTTATTCAGAAATTCAAAGAATTAAACAACACTGAAACATAAATTGCTTATTATGACTGAAGTTAATGCGATAATTACAAGAGCTTACTAGAATTTCTCATGTATTTGACTTGTAACTGTGTTTTGTAGTTACTAAGTAGTATGAAAAGTTTTTTTAAAAAACTGTCATGAACTAATTAAAAACTGCCAATATCTTTGTTTTATATTAATAATGAAGAGTTAAATGGCTACAATGACCTCAAAATATGCTTACAGATCAACTAAGTCATATTACTGGCAAGTTCATTCCCTTTAAAGATGCTGCAACAAGGAATTTGCTTGAATATATCATCTGAAAAAAATCACTTTGCTTAGCCTTACTTTACTTAGTAGTATTCTCTGTACTAACTTACAAAGCAACAGACAACTCAATACAACTACATGTTTTAAATGACAACATTTATAAGAGAGAGCTCTACAGAATTTGTTTTTCTGAAACTAAAGGCTGTGGCTTTTACTTGCCACAGAGAAAATTGGAACTTGTATTTCAGATCAAATGAGACACACAATGTGAGATATCTCCTAATTGACCAATTAATGGAAAGAGAAATTCAATACTAAAATGTATTTCAAAAGCTTATAGGATTTCTACTGTTTTACTTCTTAAGGATAAATTAGAAAAGTATGAGCATTGAATGGTCCTATCTCTCTCGTGCCATAGCTAAGGAATGAGTCATGTTTGAAGTGAAAAGGTTGGCTTCTTCTGTAGGTAAACCAAGCTTTCTGTGTAGACTCTGCAACTGTCTCAAGTTCAGATACTAAAGACTATATTAGAAATAGCTTACTAATCAAATACTGTGTATATAAGAAATACTATTTCAATACTAAGCCCTAGGAGCAAGCCTATGTGAAAATTAAGCAGAGACATTAGGATAGGTAGCATAATTAGATTTTACTAAAAAACAAAAATCATGCCCATCATCAAAACAAAAGAGAGACTGATTGAGAGGGGAAGGAGATATGATGGAGATTGGAGTTTCAAAGGGGAAAGTGGGGAGGAGGGCATTACCATGGGATATTCTTTTATAATCATGGAAGTTGTTAATAAAAAAATTTGTAAAGAAAAAAATCATGTCCATGTGATTTACATACTATCCATTTCACTACATAGGCTATAAAGTTAAGAGCACTGTACTTCCACACAAAAGACAATGATAAAATAATGAAAGGTTCTAAAAGAAACCTACTGAATGCAAATTTCTAGAAATAAAAACCTTAAAATGTAGACAGGTAGGTCTTCCTCTAACTTCAGTTTAATCAAGTATGATAACTTGTTCTGAGTAGCTTCTGGCATAGAACATTCCTTATCCTTTCTATGCTAGATCACAATGCAATGAAACCAACCAGATTTTTTTTTTTTTTTTTTTTTTTTTTACTTTTGAGGTAGGGTCTCACTGTAGCCCAGGCTGACCTGGAATTCACTATGTAGTCTCAGGGTGGCCTTGATCTCACAATGATCCTCCTACCTCTGCCTCCCAAGAGCTGGGATTAGAGGCGTGCACCACCATGCCTGGCTCCAACCAGATAATTAACTACCGTTATTTTCTTTGTTTCAGAGACAGGAAAGTATGACATACAAAAATATTGATTTGTAGTAATCCCAATTTCTACATGTAACTAATATTTCCAATAATTACTGCTAGATACAAAGTCCTCAGTATTTTATAAAGTATGTGTTAAACCTAACTCTTTTCAATTTAAACTTCTGTAGAGTTTACATAATCATGAACTATTTCTTCCCCAATTATGATCTAAACTCACTAGAAGAAAATAACTAGCAATTTAAAACAATTTAAAATAAAAGCAGTGAAAGTTAGGAAAGGCTACCCCTTGTCAAAAGATAATCAATGAGAGAAAAAGCTGTTTTTTTAACTGTAAATTCTAAAGACCCACTTCTGACACTTGAAAAGAGAGTTTTCAAGGATTTACCCCAAACACATAGTCAGTTTTCCCTCTAACTGAAACAAATGTTCCTCTCTCAGTATGATAGGACATAATCCTAAATTCTCACTGAAGATAGATAACACCAAAAAGAACGAACACTGGGCTATTGAGCATTTTTCAAGCTAATTCCAAGCCAAAAACATCACTGTCATTTCTAGATAAACAAGAGAATAATAAAATGTTATGCCTGACTTTGATATTTCAATTTTTAAAACACCATTTTCCCCTCTTAGAAGCTATAATAGGAAATCTATTTTCTGAGGAAGTTTTACAAATCACTTACCCATCTACTGTAAAGTTGGAGGACACTTGACTGTCATTTAGGAGATAGAAGCCCATTAATCTTCTACTAACCATCCTTCCTAGCTCCTCACTAGGCAGGGAAGTACTAGAGGAGGGCAGCTCCTCACATGGACACAGGTCAGATAAGAGAGAATTTACGAAAATTTTCTGCCACTTGGGTAACGTTGCTCAACTTCTGTCCAGTGAGAACAGTAATGAAAGCACACAAGAGCCCACCTTCTACTTGAGCACAATCATACTATCCTTTCCAAAGTACTCACCCAAAATACAGTTCCCCACTTCAAAAGCAACTTGAGCAAAAATACTGTGGAACTGCAAGCTACGAAATGACAGTGAAGAATTGCGAGCAGCTAACTCATTATTCAGTCAAGAATTTGGCAC
Source organism: Jaculus jaculus (assembly GCF_020740685.1). Taxonomy (NCBI): domain Eukaryota; kingdom Metazoa; phylum Chordata; class Mammalia; order Rodentia; family Dipodidae; genus Jaculus; species Jaculus jaculus. Next base: position 61,553,581 of record NC_059105.1, read on the forward strand.
AATCCTGAATCATGCACCAGCTACTTTAATGGATCTTAATTCTCCTGCTATCAGCTGAAATTCCAAATCCCCAAATGAACAATTACCTACTGCCAAACTGGTAACTTTCTCACTTTTCTGCCTAAAAATACTGTTGCAAAGGAGAGCAGCAAATAGTATACCACTTAGCATGAGATTTTCACATTCAGTAAACTGATACATAAATGTCACTCAGCCATTATAAAACCCATTTTCATCCACTTCCAGGTAAGCATTAAGCCTCTCTTAATTTACACTACAGCAGAGGTCAAATATGTTGGTCCCAAAACAGCCTATTATCACCAAATTACATTCCTGCCAATTGTTTCAGATCAAAGAGCAATACTTGAGAATAACACACTACCTACCTAGGCTATGAAATCAATTTCAAGGAATGCAAGCTTTCTAGTCCATATGATTTGCCTGTAAAAATTGTCCATTACTAAGTACACAAAACTAAATATGTGAAAGTGTAGTCTAGAAAAGAGTTTTCTAGCCAGAAGTGGTAGTGCATGCCTTAAATCTCTGTACTTGAGAGGCAGAAGTAGGGGGATCACTCTGAGTTCAAGGCCAGACTGGGACTACAGAGTGAGTTCCAGGTCAGCCTGGGCTGGAGTGAGACTCTACCTCAAAAGAACAGCAAAAAAAATTAAGGTGTTTCTGACTGATCTGCTCTTTAGCCACATGGTGGCACTATCAATCATTACCTTTATTCGTCCCAAGATGCATGCTCAATATAGCTTTGTGTAGTGAATTATAATCTATTAGGTGATTATCTACAATTTTTTAAAATTAGTACAAGGGAAAGCTTTACTGTTTTATGCACTGAAGGAGAAAAATTCTAACCTTGCTCTTCAATAGCCTAAGTAGCTCTTGTCTATCATTTCTATCAGAATCTCCAATCATAACAAAACATGCATCAGGGACTATCACCCACTTCTAACTCTAACAGTTTCATCATGACGGCATTACAAACAAGATTCTGGTACATTTACACTAACTTCCAAATGATGAAAATTAAGGCATATTTACAGGTGAGCATTTGTAATGTAGCAAAGTGGATGGGCATTTACAAAAGGATACAATTCAAAACTTCAAAGATCTAACAGTGCCTTACCTTTTCTTTTGGGGGTGTGTATAGTGTGTTTGGATGCACATGCCCATGGGCACATGTGCACAGGTCAGAGGAGGGAACTGAGTGTCTTCCTGTCATTCCTCAGCCTCATTTTCCTGAAAGAGATCCCTCACTGAACCTGGATCTCCCATCAAGAAACCCAGAACCAGGCACGGTGGCTCTCACCTTTAATCCCAGCACTTGGGAGGCAGAGTTAGGAGGGCCACTATGAGTTCAAGACCACCCTGAGACTACATAGTAAATTCTAGGACAGCTTGGGCTAGAGCAAGACCCTACCTCAAAAACAGAGAAAGAGAAGTAAAGAACTCTCAATAAGTGATCCTCCTGTCAAGACTCCTGGGGTTCCAGGCATGGGCAGCCGAGCTGGCCTTTCTACATGGCTGCTGAGGAGCAAACTCGGGTCCTTACGGTTGGACAGTAAGTTCCCCATTCCTGCTGAACCTATCCAACCTATAACATTGCAATAACATACTATGATCTACAGATGTGTTTGGCTGCATTTATGAAGCCCAGGGGATACAAACTGGATACTTGGAACACACACTGAGAATGATCAAATGTTCCCACCCACCATTTTATTTTACTTTTCCAATAATTCTCCACGGCCTTACTAGAGTGAAACCTTACCTAGAAAAACCAAACAAAAACAAAGAAAAACAAAAAACCTTACTTTAATTTTCAATTTTTATTTCTCTGCAAGCCGAGAGAAAGGGAAAACTATGAATGTCAGATTCTTGCTCCACTGTGTGCACCCGGCTTTATGTGCACACAAAGGAAATGAAGCTGGGCTGGCAGACTGTATAAGCAAGTGCCTCTCATCACTGAACCATCTACCCAGCCCTACATTTCTTTTTCTTTTTTTTTTTCTTCTTTGTTGTTTATTCAAGGTAATCTCAGGATGACGATCTCATGACGATCCTCCTACCTATGCCTCCTGAGCACTGGGATTAAAGGCATGCACAACCACACCCCATCCTAAATTTCTTTTTAGGTACATAATACTGACACATTTATTGGGTATAGTGTAGTATGTCAATGTATGTATATAATATATAATGACCAAGTCAGGATACCTAGCATAACATTATCTTAAACACTGATGATTTCACTGTGGTAAGAATATTTAAAAACTCTCCCTTATAACTAGTTTGGAATGTAAGATAAATTAACTATTGTCAGCCTACTGTGCTATAGAACACAAACTTATTCACCCTAATTTTTTTGCTATTTGTGTCAGTAACAACCTCTCCTTTTCCCCACCCAGTCTCTGATAGCCACTATTCTATTTTCTACTTCTATCACATCAACTTTTTAATATTCTACATATGAATAAGATCATGCAGAGTCTGTATGTGACCTATTTCACTTGGCACAATGGCCTTAGCTCCACCCAATATTACCACAAGTGACAAAATTTCATCTTCAAATAATCAAATAATATTTTAGTATTTCACTTTATTCATCTGCATATGTATATATGTATGTTTTATTTATTTTTAATAATAAGAAACCAAACTTAAAATTAGCATATATGGTAATAAGTTTCATTATGGCATTTTCATAATACTTTGTTTTGCAACTATCTTCTTTCCAAAACTCTAGCTCTGCTCAGCCTTCTACATACTGACCCAAATCCTAACATTACAGTTTTACTCAGTGGTAGAAGGTGCTTGTTTAACATGTAGGGCCATGTGTTCAATCACCAGGACCACCAAAAACATAAACAAAAACCAAAATATTGACAACATGTGTCTTGGAATGGTGAAAAGATAAGACTTTTTGCCACTTTCCATTTCATTATCTAATAAAGTGCAAGATGAAAATTGACAGTTGGCTAGGTATTTTCCCTTCGCTTCATCTGTGTTGCCCTTCACTGGTATCGTATCAAAAATTTCACTTCCAAGCCAGGCGTGGTGGCGCACGCCTTTAATCCCAGCACTCGGGAGGCAGAGGTAGAAGGATCACCATGAGTTCAAGGCCACCCTGAAACTACATAGTGAATTCCAGGTCAGCCTGGGCTACAGTGAGACCCTACCTCAAAAACAAAACAAAACAAAACAAAAAGTAACTTAAAAATTTCTCTTCTGAGCTAGAGAGATGGCTTAATAGTTAAGATGCTGCCTGCAAAGCCCAAGGATTCATGTTTGACTCGACAGGTCCCATGTAAGCCAGATGCACACAAGCACGCAAGGTCGCATATACGCATAAGGGGGCACACACATCTGGAGTTCAAGTGCGGTGGCTAGAGGTCTTGGCACACCAATCTTCTTTCTCTCTCACTCTCTTGTATAAAAAAATTTCTCTTACCTTCAAAGATCCCACTTGCACACAGCTGATGTGAAGTATTAAAGAATGCTAGGAGTTTTAAAAACCAAGAAGAGAGCTGGGCATGGTGGTGCCACTTTTAATCCCAGCATTTGGGAGGCATTGGTAGGAGAATCGCCATGAGTTTGAGGCCAGCCTGAGACCACGTAGTGAATTCCAGGTCTGCCTGTGCTAGGGTGAGACCCTACTTCAAACCCCGCCCCCCCAAAAAAAGAAAAACAGAAAGAAACATGCTGAGTATATTAACATCTGTCCTGCTAAGACATGTTGAAATAATAATTACAAACTACTGTTCTTAAACAATGAATATGTGAAATATAGAAATCTCCATGCTAATATACAGAACTAAATGAAAAAGTAAGATTGCTTGGCATTATCTAGGTTTTATAAAAACTTGGGACTGGAGAGATGGCTTGGAGGTTAAGGCACTTTCCTGCAAAGCCAAAGGGCCCAGGTTCAATTCCCCAGTACCCACATAAGCCAGATGCACAAGGTGGTGCATGCATCTGTAGTTCTCAGTGGCTAGAGGCCCTAGTGTGCCCATTCTCTCCTTCTCTCTTACCTCTCAAATAAACAAATAGATAAAAATATTTTTAAAAACTCAGTAAAAAATCTCTGTTAAAGGAGAGAGGAAATATAAGTTAACCTAATGAATTTTGTATAAGAAATGGAAGAAAGAATCTTTTGAGCTTATAGGAAAATATGTCTTCATATATAGTATATTACTTAAACTATAAATAGTATTGTGAAACAAAATAGAACTTAGTGGCACACTCCAGGTATTAATGAGTTTACCTAGATTTAACTTCTACATTTTGGGGCCTCTGATGATCAGCTTTAACTTCAAATTTCAACAAATCTTTTACTTAAGATATAATAAGTTAACATTTCAGCTAACGACAAACTATTAGACCAAAATAAGTAAAGAAACATAACATTTGACCAAAATGCAGGGCCATTCAAAGCCTCCAATCTAAGTGCATACCTTACCTTGGCCTAAAACCTGTTGCCACCTCCAATAGGTATGAAAGCAGTATCACTACTGAGAACAATGACTGCACTTACAGCGTGACTATAGCACTACTTTTAGTGTAGAACTCAGTAAAAACACCAAATATAACACAGCTAAATATGAAGATTATTTGAAACACATCACAATTACACGGTGAATTTAAAATTTTAATTATATGTTCTACTTTTTTATTTATTTTTTTACCTGCTTTGCAATTTCTCTTAGGCAGGCTACTCCTTGTTCAAAACTGGGGAATGCTACTGAGCCATACTTTTGGTATTCAGGGACTGGTCTGATTTTTATTGTAGCTTCTGTTATTACACCCAGAGTTCCTGAAAAAGAAGGGGATAATCCAATATATCACATGAAAATTTTCTAAATCATTTAAAATCTACTTACTTTATTTACAACTATATTGATTTAAACTATTCGATTAGGGAATGATGACTATGCAAGTCTTTTGAAATAATGCAAGTCTTTTGAAATAAGAGAGAAGTAAATTGTATAATTTCAAAAATGTTTTTAGACTAGGCTTTTCTTAGTTATATATAAATATTTAAAAACATTTTTACCCTTTCTCCAAGAAAGTTAAATGAGTCTTTAAGTATTATACCTTATTAAAAGAAAATATACAGAGAAACAGTAGGATTTTATATTTCTTATGCATTAAGACCAAAGTAAATTCTGAGATATATGCCTATTTTTACCATGAAAATAATTTACTGGGGCAAAAAGAATTTAACTTTCTTGAAATCTTAAGATGAATGAAGAAATGTGAGAAACAATTATCTTGCCTTTTCTAAGAACTAATAGAAAGAAAAAGGCATTACTGAGATGAATAAAAAAATAAGTTAAATATAACCATACGGCCTACATATCTATGCCAAAATATTTGAAGGAATATTATTATACTTCCTCTTAGTCAAAAAGCTGAGAAGTGATAGAATATTATTAAAAAGAAATTTATTCACAAAACCAAGCTTTTCAAATCAGTAGTCTCTCAAATACAAATGACAGAAATCAATAGCATTACTAGCCAATTTTCCAAAAATCAGTTTTCAAGTGTAGAGGAAAAGTGTTGAAATTATAAAAATTAATTATTGTACTAGAAATAAATGAAAATACAAAAGTCAAGCCTACCAAATATAAGCTACTAAAACCAACTTACAAAGACATGTTATAAGAACTTATGTAGAATAAATGAGCCCATGAAAATTAAATTAGATTACAATATATTCACTACAACATAATTTCTAGTGATTTCTGACTCAGATTTAAAATATGACCATCTTCAGGAGACTGGTGGTGAATGGCCATTTCTTCCGCCTCCATCACTGAGTTCAGCGGAGTCATGTTGGGACGAAGCACCTGGAAGTTCATGACGTCCATGGTCCACCGTGGTCACTAAGAGGAGAGCCCGGGAAAGACCTTGCCATTGTCAGTAGAAAATAAGTGGTGGTTACTGGCTGTGATGGCTGTTTTCTTTGGATCTGGATTTGTAGCACCTTTATCGTAAAGTTTTAATTCATCCATTTAACAGATATGAAGAATGCTGAAGAAGTACAACCTAAGAAATGGATCAGATTCCTAAATTCCTCCAAGATATGCCTATAAATCAACTAATGATGTAATTGTTTAATGTCTCTTCTCTGAGAAAAAAAAAAGTATGACCCTCTTATAACTTGTATAGTCACAAAAGCTCTGAAACTTGGTCCAATTAATATTTTAGTATGAATCAGACATCTTGTAAAATTCAAAATACAACCAAAGTAGCTAAATCTTCTCTTTTGTTTGAAATGTAATTTTTACCAAAAAAAATCCATTCATTTGAAATGAAAAAGCTTAGTATAGTCATACATACACAAAACCATTTTTTAAAAAATATTTTGTGTGTTATTTTTATTTATTTACTTGAGAGTGATAGACAGAGAGAGAAAGAGGCAGGGGAGGGGGAGGGAGGGAGGGAGGGAGGGAGGGAGGGAGGGAGGGAGGGAGAATGGGCACGCCAGGGCTTCCAGCCAATGCAAACGAATTCCAGACATGTGTGCCCCCTTGTGCATCTGGCTAACGTGAGTCCTGGGGAATTGAGCCTCAAACCGGGGTCCTTAGGCTTCACAGGCAAGCACTTAACCACTAAGCCATCTCTCCAGCCCCAAACCATCATTTTTAATGCAATTTAGATTATCCCTCCCAAAAACCTGCACCAATTAAACAGCCATGCTCCATTGCTACATTCACACCCTAGCCAACTATTAATTTATTTTGCCTATATAAATTTGCATATTCTAATCATTTTAAATCAGAGGAACCTCACAACATGTGGTTTTTCAGTTGCCATACTTTTAAGGTTCATTCATTTAACAGTTTTTATCGTTGCCAAATATTATTCTATCCTATGGTATAATCCACTGTGTTCATCTATTCATTAGCTGATGGACCTACTGTACTTTCTGGCTACCATGACTAATGCTACTATGAATATATGTATCCAAGTTTTGCGGGGGGTATATATATTTCTTCCTTTCTCTTGGGACATATATCTAACTTTTTCTTTTGTCAGTGCTGGGGATCAAACCCAGGGCTCAGACATGCTAGGCAATCCCTCTACCACTGACTGAGTTATAGAGTTACAGCCCCAACCCTTTTTAAATTTTACTTTCCAAAGTCTCATAAAGCTACTCAGGCTGGCTTTGTATCTATCTTACCATGCATCCCAGAAAGGCCTTGAACTTGTGGTTCTTCTGTTTCAAAACCCTGAGTAGTTAGGATTACAGGCTGTACCTCCAAACCCAGTTAGACTTTCTTAATTTCAGAAGGAATCTTTTATCCTATCCCACTGTAACACCTGGTTGTCACCTACCTTTTCCTGAGCCTAAATTTCAGATGCCTGAAGCAAAGAGGAGGAACTCAGTAATACTTTTTCTTAAAATATTAAAACGCAATGCATTTATTAAAAACGTTTCAGGGCTGGAGAAATGGTTTCACGGTTAAGGTGCTTGCCTGAGAAGCCTAAGAACCCAAGTTTGACTCCCCAGAACCCACATAAGCCAGACGCAGAAGTTGACACATTCGCACAAAGTCACGCATGCACACAAGGGGCGCACACATGTGGAGTTCGACTGCAGTGACTAGAGGTCCTGGCATGCCAATTTTCTCTCTCTCATAAAAAAATTTTTCTTTAAATGTTTTACATTACTGTTTTGAGACAGGGTCTTGTGTTGCTCAGGCTGGTCTAAAACTCCCAGGCTCAAATGATTCTCCCACTGCAGCTTCCTAAGTGCTGGGGCTACAGGTACATGCCACCATACCTCATTTTAATTTGTGAATATAATCAACACAGAAGAATCCAAAAATGGCAACCAGCAGGATATATGCCATTATCTAGATTTTTACTCTGAGATTTCCTTTGTTAGTTAGGGCTATTTTTCCAGGGTTGATTTCCTCTGGTGATTTGGTGACCCATTTGGTATCAAAACCAAAGCTGACACGTATTATTTTCCTTTCACTTTTCTTTAGGCTTTTCGGTGTTTCTTCTAACAATCAATAAGAGGGTTATTTGTTCCAGCCTCCCAAGAATTCCTGCTAAGATTACTTCCCACATTTCTTCAGAGTAAGTCAAAACCATGGGGTCATACATCACTCTCAGAGAACAATAAAAGTTTAGTGGCCTCTGTCACGCTATGCCTCCTCTCTCCCCCGAGCTGGGCTTCCTGTGTGCCCTTTCAGCAGCATCTTCCTCTTCTGAACTGCTCTCTCCCCAACAGACAACGTCCAGGTTTCACAGCGTCCACTCTACAGGTGTCTTACTTTATATCTTTAGCCTCTGATTCAAAACAAGCGAAGGTGAACCCGCTAGTCTGCCTGGCCCCACTTGTCAGAGCAGCAGCATTATAGATGTCCCTCCTGTTTTCTCCAGCACAATCCTCATTCCAGGGCATGTCTTCCTTTTCACTGGTATCTTCTGTAGCTTGAAATCTTTCTTTCATATCCATAGCAATGTTGTAATACATGTTTTTAAACACCTCAGGCAGCTTCTCAGCTTCCTCCCTTGACTTTTGTCTTGCTTTACTCTCCATTGAAAATATGATCTTTTCTTTGTATGTGTTATGGTCATGCCTCAATGGGTCATAATGGATTATATCCTTGTATTCTTAGCAGATACTGATCCTTTGCTTGTAGGGTTGTTCAAGTTGACATTCAAAACACTTCATACAACATTTAAGGTTTCCTTTCTGAATCAAGCTCACCTTCCTCAGGCATTTGATTTTCATTTACCTCCTCTAGTTCCACTTCACTGTCACTCTCCAGAAACCTAGAATCCATGAAGAATCTTTCATCATTTCCAAAGTGAGAGTATATAAATGCTTGAGTTTCTGTCCAACTCTGCCTCAAACTGAGGCTTAATTTTGAGCTTGTCATTGTTATCCTTGGAATCCAATTCCTCCTCATCATCAGTGCTGTCAAACAGCTTCTCAGTCCTGCGTAAGAACTCACTTCAGGGGCTAGAGAGATGGCACAGCAGTTAAAGCACTTGCCTGCAATGCCTAACAACCTGGGTTCGATTCCCCAGTAGGCCACGCAGAGCCAGATGAACAAGGTGGTACATGCACCTGGCATTCATTTACAGTGGCTAAAGGCCCTGGCACACTTGTTCTATGTGACACCCCCCCACAAATAAATAAATAATTTAAAAAAAAGAACTCACTTCATAATCATAGCCTCGACTGGTGGGGCAGAAGTTCTGCCTAGAATGGGGCACTAACTGGGGTCTGAATCATCTTTCCCTTGGCTTTAACGAATGGATGTCTTGATGGGAGAAGAAAACCTAGTTGACCAAGGTTCCTGGTCTACTTGTCCTCAACATTTAGGAAGTAAATTTCCCCCTGTATGTCCTTGACTGACTTTTGAATTCTGTACATGTTTCTACATACATGAATTCTATAAATGTACATACTATTAACTCAAACAGCTTATTTTAAAATGTACAGGCTAGGGCTGGAGAGATGGCTTAGCAGTTAAGGCATTTGTCTGCAAAGCCAAAGGACCTTGGTTTGAGTCCCTAGGACCCACATAAGCCAGATGTACAAGGGAGACTGCATGCATCTGGAGTACATTTGCAGTAGCTGGAGGCCTGGCATCTGCATGCGCTCGCTCACTTGCTCGCTTTCTTTCAAATAAATAATTTTTTTAAATGCACATGCTTTTATATTAGCAAATGCTCTTTACAGTTCTCACCTTGTATCAAAATTCTAGGTATTGACAAAAAAAAAAAAAAGCCATGCCTTCCATTTCTGTATACCTTATTGCCTCCATGTATGGAGTGCCGGCACTCTCTAGTAGTCAAGCCTACCATAATACTATAAAGGAGAGGTTTGAAGTTACTCAGTATAAAATGGCACTTTTAAAAATATTTTTATTTACTCATTTAAGGAGGAGAAAGAATATGAGCATGCAAAGGCCTTCTGCCACTGCAAACAAACTCCAGATGCATGCACCACTTTGTGCATCTGGCTTTACATGGGTACTGGGGATTCTAACCTGGGCCATCAGGCATTACAAACAAGTGGCTTTAACTGCTGAGCTGTCTCTCTAGCCTGTAAGTCACTGCTTTATCACAAGGTTAATGAAGTGACCGAAGTGAATCTACAGAGTTAGCCATTCATGAATTCTGCGAAGTATTTGTCTAAAACTAATAAAACCTCTCATAATGGGAAAACTAACTCTATGGTAACTTTATGATTAAGAAGAGTGGTACTGGGAATCAGGGAGATGGTCCAGCGGGTAAAACCAATCACTGGGCTAGCATTAAGACTTGCATTTGATTTTCCACCCCCTCCCGCACCCACAAAAAAAAACAAAAACAAAAACGTGTGGCAAAACATACCTGTAACTGTAGCCCTGTGAGACATGGAGACAGGAGGATACACTGAGGCTTACTATCAGTCAGTCTAACCAAAAGATCTGAAAACAGTGAACTCCAGATTCAGTGAGAGAGCCTGCCTCAAGAAAACAAAGTGGAAAAATGACAGAGGAGGATGCCCAACATCCTCCTCTGACCTCTGCACGCATGTGTATCCATGTACACACATCTGCACACATACATGCATATACTACAAATACTACATACCACATACCATATATTATATTCAACACACAGAGATGGGAAAAGATAAAAGGAAGAGGAAGAAGAAGGGAGGCGGAGGAAGGGGAGAGGGAGGAGGAGGAAGGAGAGTAAAGGAAAGAAAGAAGGGAGAAGAGAAGAATGGTGAATTTCAATTTGGTGAAATTCTGAATTTGTTATCTCCCTCTACACTCCATACAGATCCTACAAAGTTATTCCAAAGGCTTAAAAAAAAAAAAAAAAACCTGCTGCAAATGTCAAATTACATATCACCTCTAGCCAGAGATAAAAAGAAAAAGGAAGGGCTGGAGAGATATTAGTGGTTAAAGCACTTGCCTGCAAAGCCTGAGGACTCACTTTCAACTCTACAGGTCCCACGTAAGCCAGTCACACAGTGATGCAAACATGAAAGGTCGCACAAGTGCACAAAGGGGCACGTGTCTGGAGTTCGAGTGCAGTGGTTGGAGGCCCTAGTATACCAATTTTCTCACTCCTTCATAAATAAAAATAAAAGGCAGTCTCTTGGGCCTCAAAAAAAAAAAAAACAGGAAAGGGAAAGAAAAGCGAGGAAAAGAAAGAGAAGAAAAAGGAAGGGCAGGCATGGTAGCACACACCTTTAATCCCACCACTCAGGAGGCAGAGGCCAGATCGCTGTGAGTTGCAGGCCCGACTGAGCTGACATAGTAAATTCCAGGTCAGTCTGAGCTACAGCAAGACCCTGCCTCAAAAAAAAAAAAAAAAAAAAAAAAAGAAAGAAAGAAAGAAAGAAAGAAAGAGAAGAAGAAGGAAGAAGGCAGAGGAAGAGGAAGAAGAAGAAGAAGAGGGAATCCTATAGATTTTTTATAGCCTTTCAGATACAGGCTCACAAGAATAGAAAATAAGTAAGGGAAGTTTCAAAGATCAGATCACACAATAAAGAGCTGAAGGTGTCAAACATGGTGGCTCACACCTGTAATCCCAAGAGTTAAGAAGCTGAAATAAAATGATTGGTCCAAATTTGAGACCAGCCTGAGCTACATAGTAACTTTCAGACCACCCTGGGCTATAGAGCATGCTATCCAAAAAAGTAATAATAATAATGTAAACCATTTCAAATGCTTTAAATAAACTATAATTTTATCTTATTAAACAAATTAGGGCATCTAATATTGAAGGAAAAGAAGCTGTTTATTGAAATATATGAAAAATTCCCAACACTAAACAAGACAAACACATTAAGCTTCATGTGGACAGCCATGTGTAGAACATCAAAGGATGGGAAAATAAGATTTTATGGTATAACAAATAGTTTCAAAGTTGTTATCAAATGATTTAACTGTAACACACAAAAGGTTAAACTTGAGGAAAAGTTTGTGAGCACATTTCAAGAAAGAGGTTATGATTTAGGTAGCTCAAAAGAGCAGCTAAAAGCACATTTTGCAAAGCGATATAACTTCAAATAAATTTATTTCCAATCAAACTACCTCCTAGCCTGTATTTTAAAAACTCTATATTCACATCAGGCTGAAATAGTGAAAGAAAAAAAAAAAACATAGTTGTAAATACAACTGACCGCAAAACAATAGCCACAAAACAGCAATAGATGTACTATTTGGTGAACACATACTGTATATTCATAATGGCTTAGCATGGTCTCATTTAATCCTCATAAGCCTATAAGAAAGGATACTTTTAGTATATCTATTTTATAGATAATAACACTGGGACAGAAATTACTCAAGTTAGATGAAGTCACAGAATTATAATATCACATATTTTCACAGTATTGAGACACTGACCTCCATTTTTTAATAATGGATGTGCAGATATATTTACCTTCAGATCCCATAATGAAGTGATGGATATCAGGGCCTGTTGACATACGAGGTCCTTGACAGCTTTTTTCTACTACACCTCTAGGTGTTACCATTTTCATATGAATCACCTGTTTAATACAATAAATAGTGTCAATTCAGACATCTATTAGTGAAATCAGTGTGTACACATACTTTCACTGATCCTTATTATAACACTACTTGATAAATACTGGACTAAATGATGCCCTTTGGAACTTTTAGGTATCTTTGGGGCATTCTTAAACTAAAGATAAATTTTACTGTTAACCTTAACAACAAAAATAATCAGCCAGGCATAGTGGAGCACACCTTTAGTACCAGTGCAGTGTTTGAGAAGCAGAGGATTGCCATGAGTTTGAAGCCACTCTGAGATAAAATAGTGAATTCCAGGTCAGCCTGGCCTAAAGTGAGACCCCAAACTCAAAAAATGCAAAAGAAAAATCATTCCAAAATTATATGCTTCTAGAGTTAAGTTGATGTAAGGATCTTCATCATCTTAAGAACAGATGAGGGCTGGACAGATGGCTCAGTACTTCAGACACATGCCTACAAAGCCTAAGGACCCAAGTACGATTCCCCAGGACCCACGTAAAGCTAGATGCACAAGGTGGCACATGCATCCAGAGTTTGTTTGCAGTGGCTGGAGGCCCTGGCACACCCATTCTCTCTCAACTAATTAAAAAAAAAACAAGGAAGAGTACCTTCCATTAGACCAGATTTAGCCTATATCATCTAAATGATAAAAAACAAAAGACTCACAAAAAAAATGGCAATGGTATCATTTAAAAAAAAAAAAAAAAACAGCTGCAGTTGGGCATGGTGGCACACACCTTTGATCCCAGCACTCAGGAGGCAGAGGTAGGAGGATCACCATGAGTTCAAGGCCACCCTGAGACTACATAGTGAATTCCAGGTCAGGCTGGGCTAGAGTGAGACCCTACCTTGAGAAAAAAAAAAAAAAAAAAAAGATGCTTGAGTGTGTTTTTGGTTATTATATGATAATGTGTGTCCCTTGCACACAAGGACAGAAGACAACATCATGTATCTTTCCTCTGTTGCTCATTAGCTTATTTCTTTGGGGCAGACTCTTTCACTGATCTCAGAACTGCCACTTTTCTTTCAGTGAGACTATCAGCTGACCAGCGAGAACCAGCAATTCTCAAGTCTATGCTCCCCACAAGACTGGGACTACAGGTGTGCATGGCCACACTAGTTACATGCATGGGTGCTGGAAACTGAACCTTCAAGGCAAATCAGGCCCTCATGCCTATGTAGCAAGCACTCTTAACTGATGAACCATCTCTACAGCCCCCAATAACAACATCTTAATGGGCTCATTCTTTCATTTAACAATATTTTTGAAACAGTATTATTCATGTCAAGAACTATACAACTAGGTGCCTAAATTCTAGGGGAATAATGCACTCTTGGGGCTGGAAATATAGCACAGAGGTAGAGCACTTGCCTAGCATGTTAAAAGTCCTGGTTGAGTTCAACCCCTAGCACCCTCATACACACACATGTGATTCTTGCCTTATTCTTACATGTAACCCATTTGGAAGAGTGAAGAGAATGAAATATTAATTATGATTTCACCTAAATCAGATGGGGCACTTGCCTATCATGAGTAAGACTCCAGCTTAAATCCCTAGCAGAGACGAAAGCAGTGGCTGAATTAAAGAAGAGCAGGAGACGGAACACATCAGAGCTAAGAAAGCTATACTGAGAGCGAAGGAGCATCTAAACATTAGTTCCTGATATAAGTAACAGTTTTAGTTGAAAAGCCAACACACTTGTAAGATTAATTTTGATAAATAAGTAATCATTTATTATTAAAGGAAATGAGCAGACAGCATCAATAAGCAATTCAAACAGGAAAAAAAAAATCCCAATGAGAATATTTTAGTTTACAGTCACTAGCAGTGAGAGAAATACAGAGCTAGGCATGATGGCATGAGCCTATACATAGTACCACTGCTATGTAGGCTGTGGCTGTGGCTGAGGCTGAGGCTGAGGCAGCCTGGAAAAAACGGCAAGAGCTCCATTATTTTATCTAGAAAGAAGACAAAGGAAGGAAGGGAGGGAAGGAGGGAAAGAGGAGGGGGAGGGAAGGGAGGTGAGAAGAAGGAAAGGGAAGGGAGGGAAGGGGAGGGAGGGGAGGGGAAAATTCAACTGGCACAAAATTTTTGCAGGGCAATTTGGTTATAAGCATCCAAAGACTTTAACATATATGCTTAATGCAACAATTTGACCTCCAGAGAAAACAAAGATAAACGACCAAGAAATCGTGAAAGAAGATATTTTCTTTGTGTTCCATGACTTCAAGATCAAGAATGATTTAAGTATTTATCACATATGTAAACCAGAAAGCATAAAACATCATATGAACTCTTTAAAAATGCTTGTGCCTTCTGTATTAACTCACATTGTTGACAGCATAAAAGGCAAATTGAACATAACTAAAACCTCCGCCTGCGTTTATGGTCTGGGAGTTTTTAATTTATAATTAAAATTTTTTTTAATTAAATGCTCATTATATCATTTTTTGGTGAAGATTCAGAATTTTTGTTAAAAATGCCATGAGTTGCTAACCACTTTTTTTAACTTTTAAAAAAATATTAAAAATTTATTTGCAAGCAGAAAGACTGATATACAGAAAGAAATAGAGAGAATGGGCATGTCAGGGCCTCCAGTCACTTTATACATTTGGCTTCATATGGGTACTAGGGAATCACACTCAGGTCATTAAGTTTTACAGGCAAACACCTTAACAGTTGAGCCATATCTCCAGCCCAAGATTCAGAATTTTGAAGCTAATTTTATTGCCAGAAATTTTAGTTGTCTTTTTCAGGAAAAAAAAAAAAAGTACTTATTTATTTGCAAGCACAGGGAGAGGGAAGAAGGGAGGGAGATGAGGACAGAATGAGCAGAGCAGGGCCTCATGCCACAAAAACTCCAGATGCATGTGCCACTTTGTGCATCTGACTTATGGGTGCTGGGGCCAATGAGCCATCTCCCCAGTCCTCAGCTGTCTTTCTAACAATGCTTCATGGTCGACTAGTACAGCAAGGCACTCAAAAATGTCCACAGATACTGCTAATGGCCATAGGCTTCAATTCAACAGCACCAGCATAAGAAAGCAGAACCATCAATGTTCAGGAAAGCCAGCAGTAAAGAGATGTTTATCCCAATGTACATAGAAAGACTTCTGAGCCAGGCATGGTGGCTCATGCTTTTAATCCTGACCAGCATTCTGGAGACTGGAGTAGAAGGACTGCTGTAAGTTCAAAGCCAGCCTGTGCTACAGATGAGTTCCAGGTCGACCTAGGCTAGAATGAGACCCTACCTTGGAGAAAAAAAGAAAAAAAAAAGACTTCTGAGTCTCCATATTACATTAAATATTGGAACTAGATAACTATTTCAACTTTTGTCAGTTAAGTGAGAAATAAATATCATTATTTACTATATTAAGTCCACAATAAGTTTTATTAAATACTAACTTTCAAAAAATGAATGTTTTAATAAATTTTACTGTAGCCACATAGTCTAAAATACCAGCCTTACTAGAATTCTCATAACATCAATGCAAATTAAGACAGTCTAAAGGACCCAACATGTTGCAAAGAAGTTTTAAAATGAAATAATTTACTAATGCTAGAAAGCACACTCAGATGTGCAACGAATCTTTGCCTTTAAAAGTCTTCAAACAAGCCGGGCGTGGTGGCGCACGCCTTTAATCCCAGCACTCTGGAGGCAGAGGTAGGAGGATCGCAGTGAGTTCAAGGTCACCCTGAGATGACAGTTAATTCCAGGTCAGCCTGGACCAGAGTGAGACCCTACATCAAAAAAAAAAAAAAAAAAAGTCTTCAAACAAGAGGTTGGAGAGACAGCTTTGTGGTTAAGGCATTTGCCTACAAAGCTGAAGGATCCTGGTTCAATTCCCCAGGGCCTACATATGCTAGATGAACAAGGGGGGATGCATGTGTCTGGAGTTCAGATATAGTTGCTGGAGGCCCTGATGTGTTCATTCTCTCCCTCTCTCCCTCCCTCCCTCTCTCTCTCTCTCTCTCCCCCGCCCCTTTCTCTCTCTCAAATAAATAAATAAATAATGTATATTTTTTAAAGTCTTCAAACAAAAATGATTAAAATACAGGCCTTAAAGCCAGGCGTGGTAGTGCACACCTTTAATTCCAGCACTCGGGAGGCAGAGATAGGAGGATCACTATGAGTTCAAGGCCACCCTGAGACTACATAGTGAATTCCAGGTCAGCCTGGGCTAGATTGAGACCCTACCTCAAAAAAATAAAAACGAAAAAAAGAAAAAGAAAAAATACAGGCCTTAGCAGTCTGCTAAGTATCTGCTTAACTAATGATGTTCTTAAAATTACAGCAGCAGAGAAAAATTAAATGTTCTCCCTTGAAACTGAATTTACATTTATTTTAATGCAAAAAGAAAAATGTAATTAAGAAAATAGATAGAGTAACAAACATCTTCAGAGTTCACACAACATTGGCCAAAGTCTTAAATTATTGGGAGTCAACTAAAAAGAACCAATGGGGCTGAAGAGATGGCTCAGCGGTTAAGGCACTTGCTTGTAATGTCTGACAGCTAAGGTTCAATTCACCAGGACCCATGTAAAGCCAGATGCACAAAGTGGCACATGCACCTGGAGTTCATTTGCAGCGGCTAGAGGCCCTGGTGTGCCCATTCTCTTTCTCTCTCTCTCTCTTTCCCTGTGTTTGCAAATAAATAAATATTTTAAAAACCAAGTATTCATTAAATGTATCTGATATCCATATCAAAAAGAAATGATAATGAAAATGTTGTGACAGACTTGAAAAATGAAACAGGGATAATGTTAGAAACAACACTTTACTAGTTCAGGTACTATTACATTGATAGCAAGCATTCAGCACAGTCATCTGCCTGCAACCCCAACACATGGGGTGGAAGTAGGAAGACTGCCAGTTGTAGGCTAGCTTGGGTTAATTAGAAAAACTATGTTTAAAAATAACAAATTCAGGGCTGGAGAGAAGGCTTAGCTGTTAAAGCACTTGCCTGCAAAGCCAAAGAACCCAGGTTTGATTCCCCAGGACCTACATAAGCCAGATGCACAGATGCATGTGCCTGGAGTTCGTTTACAGCTACTAGAGGCCCAGGCACTCATTTCGCTCTCTCTCAATAAATAAAATATTTTTAAAAATAACAAACTCAGTTGATAAATGATTGTGGTGATCTGTTTCAGGTGTCTCCCATAAACTTAGGTGTTCTGAATGCTAGGTTCCCAGCTGACGGGAGATTTGGGAATTAAAGCCTCCTGGATGGAGTATATTGGTAGGGGCAGGTTTATGGGTATTATAACTACTTTCCCCTTGCCAGTGTTTGACACACTCTCTTGTTGATATGGCCCACCTTATGTGACATCACATAATGGCCAGGGGGTGATGTCCACCCTCTGCTCATGCCATCATTTTCCCTGCCATCATGGAGCATTCCCCTCGAGCCTGTCAGCCAAAATTAACCTCCCCCCTCCCCAGAAGCTGCTCTTGGTTAGGTGACTCCTACCAGCAATGTGAACCTGACTGCAACAATAATCTATTATTAAAATATTGAGAATAAGAAAACTAAGAACTAGGAAGTACCTACCACACACTAAAAATTGCTAATCTTTTATTTTGTGTCCTTTAATCTTTATAATAATTCTATGTAGCAAATACTATATTACAGAAAAGGAAACTGAAGTTTAGATAGATGGAACAATCTGTATAAGGTCACATAACTAATACCTGGAAAAGGTACACATGAAACCAATGATAAACAATACTTAGCAAGCGCTCATAGTGACACTACCATCACCACTCCCAGAAAACCAGCACAAAATACACTAAAACAAAATGGCACAGACTTTACACAGACATCTCATATAAGTACTTAATAGAACCATTTAAAATCAGGTTCTGTAATTGTATAGAGAAGAACTGTTCATTCAGAAAATATATGTAAAATCTCCTAAAGAAACAGAACAATGGTATATGAAAAACAGACTGAATTGATACAGTTGTAAAATAAATATTTGTACATTCCATACATTGGATACTATGGAACACAAAGCCTAAATATTAATCACTCAAGAGGGGACATACTTAAATAATGTCTACAGTTCTTTTTGATTAAAAAAAAAAATTATGAGACAGCAAGAGGGGAAGAGAGAATTGCTGTGCCAGGGCCTCTAGCCACTGCAATCAAACTCCAGATGCGTGCACCACCCTGTGTGCAAGAGCAACCTTGCATGCTTGCATCACTGTGTATCTGGATTATGTGGGACCTGGAGCATCAAACATGGGTCCTCAGGCCTCACAGGCAAGCGCCTTATCCACTAAGCTATTTCTCCAGCCCTCCATTTTAAAAATTGCTTCTACTATACATATGTAACATTGCTGTAATCAAAAGTAGTACACTTTTAGATCTAAAATACAACTCTTGGTTTTTAAAGGCTTTTAACTTTTCATCATAATCTTAACTACTATTACACAATAACCAGAAAAAAATTCACCAGGTCCTCAATATTGCCATAGATATTCTTCTTCATGCCCGATGCTCGAGTGGATATCCATCCTCCCACAGTGCTGAATTCCAGGGAATCTGGTTCGTGACCTGTACAATAGCCACTTTCTTTAAGCTGGAAATCCAAAATATAACATGTTACTAGTGATAAATGATCCCATTTCACACAACACTCAAAACACTACCTCTCACTTTAAAATTTCAGAATGTCACTGGTATTTTGATGCATTAAAACCTGTATACAAAAAGATATTGTCTATCATATTAGGCTGAACAATTTTAAGTACTTAACTAATAAAAATATTTTACAAAGTGGAAAAGTGTGGACCAAAAGACAGTTGCATTTCCCACAGGTTTAATAGACTCCTAACATTCTTTTGTTTTAAAGTCAGGTGTTCTTCCTCACACCCATGGTCTGCAAAGAGACACTTTAAATTACTTGTGGAGATCAGATTATGCCTAAGTAACTGCCAACTTCATGTAAATACTTTCAATAAATGAAGTGCTTAATCTCTTGCTCTCCCTATCCTAATATAATATGCAGCAGGTCTGCAGAAAATCTGAGCAAACTGCCTGTACTTAATTCTCTCAAGGAGTCATGCATTTTAGTGTACAGCCATCTGGCTAGGTTTCCCACATGTAATATCGTCATTTGCTTGTGATGTAGATCAGGCATTCCTGTACATTAAACAGTCACTTGTTTCTCATTTTTCTATATTAGCTTGGCTTCACCATCTGCACAGCACCTGAGGGTGAGTGGATGTCCTTTACTGCAATACCACCAAACCCATTCCACAGAAATTGTTTTGAAGTCTCAGCCATTTCCTATCAAATGGTACAGATGTCACCATCTGTATACCCACTGTCTTCTGCACTCAAGCCCATCAATCTGTGTTGACCATTCTAATAGTCAGCCAGTGAAGCAACTGCTTCTGCTATTCAAATAAACCATCCAGGGATGTACAGTAGGTCAGCCATGTTTGTATCTGTATTTAAGTGTACATGTGGTGTAAAGCCATAATAGGCGAAATGTAATTTGTTAAGATTTCCATTCCAGCAATGAATTATTTATCTTTCCTAATTTTGCTTCTAGGGAAACAATATTTGCAAGAGCATAAATTGTTGTGTAGGTTTTTAAATATCAATACATTTTCAGTTAAGAAATTAATAACCAACTACAACTAAGCAAGGTCAAAATGAAGATGAGACTTAGATTTCATCCTTTAACTCTAGCCTTAAGTATTGACATTATTTTTTCTTTAAAGACTATTACCCAATTTTATGAAATTAAGAGAAGAAAAAAACAATTATGAATCCTTAAAATATGTTACCAACTAGCAACTAATCAAAGCCAAAGGAGGGGGAGAAGTGTTTACAGTAGTGTCTTCCAGACACGAATTGGCCATGGTATTCATGATCTTAGAGTGACTGATGCTACCTACACAAGAACTGCACAATAGGAGGAAAAAAATGATGATATCAAAAGCAGATCAGTGACTGTCAGGTAAAGAGTGAGTAGGGATAAGTGAGGCTGATAAAGAGGCAAGAGGAATATTAATTCCCTAATGATGATGATTCCATGATGTATTCATAGGTTAAAATGTACAGCTTAAATGAGAGCAATTTATGATAATTTACTTACTGAACCATTAGAAAGCAAGATAAAACAAAATTATGAGGGCTGGAAAGATGGCTTAGCAGTTAAGGTACTTGCCTGTAAAGCTTAAGGACCCAAGTTCAATTCCCCAGTACCCATGTAAGCCAGATGCATAAGGTGGCACATGCATCTGGAGTTCCTAAGCAGTGGCTTGAGACCATATTGTGTCCATTCTATCTGCCTCTCTTTCAAATAAATGAATAAAATATTAAAAATAAAAATATATTAAAATCCCTGAATTAAAAAAAAAATTATGAGATTCAAAATTTGAAAAGGTTACAGAATAAGCTAACTTGGAGGAGACTACAAATTTTATCCTCTAAAAATTCAGCTTTTAAAATGTTGAGTTTGTAACACCTAATAGGTCTCTAAGTAGAGACAATATCTAGGAAGCTGGGCATGTAGTCTACAGAGCAGGAAAATCTCTGCATTGATGGTAATGAGTCTGGTAGTCATCATCATATTAAAGTCTCCTGTGCTGCATGAAGCAGATGATGCTCAATAAAACTTCTGCTGGAGGCCAGGAGGATGGCTCAGAGGATAAAGTGCTAGCCACACAAGCCAGAGTACTCGAATTTGATCCCTAGAGACAGACACACACACACACACACACACACACACACACGTGTGCACGTGCACTCCAGGGGCTGTGGCAGACTTCTGTAATCCCAGCACACTGATGTTGGCAGCATGGCCAACTGGAGACAGAATTTCTTGTAAACTCATAGCCAGTGCAGCAAAGAGAAACAGAGAATCCTGATAGAGAAACCCTGCCTCAAATAAGATGGAAAGGCAAAAGGACTAACCCAAAAGTTGTCCTCTAACCTCCACACACACATTTAAAATAATGGAATAACCATCATGGATGTAGCTAATGGCAGTCAATGACTGCTGGGGAGGAGTCATGTTCTTTAGTGGTGAAATCTCTGGAAACTGCCTACACTTCAGAAGTATGTAACCATCTATCCATGCTCATGAAAACAATCCTAATTTAACCCAGTGGGATGAACACACAGGGATGTACATTATGGATGGACACACACACACAACTTGAAAGTAGGAAGAGCAGTAACTGGGAAGAAGAGGCATATCAGGAATGGGAGGGGGGATATAAGAGAGTAATAGAGGTGAATATGACCAAAATACATTTCATGCATGTATAAATTTGTCAAAAAAGGAAATGAAAATCTAAGGTAGAAAGCAACTGAGGAAAAAAATAGTAAAAAGAATTGAAGTCCTAATTACTTTATATTATTAAATTGCTTCATCCTCACAAAAACCTTATAAAACGAGGTTATCACCATTTTACAAGTGAAGAAACTAAAGAGCTGTATTTGAGTTTACAGTAAGACCTACTTAGAAGAAACAACAAAAAGATAATGGGAGTTATGAGTGACACTGGCCCTAGGAAGAAAAATATGAGTTCATGTATCCACAGACTATTAACTAATAAAGTAGCCAAAATTTCAATAAGCTCCCAAAGAAATCTCATCCCCAGATTCATAACTGATACATTAGTGACTTTCCTTAACACTTATGTACATTAAAAGTCAATACAATTTACAACTGAAAGAAATTAGAATCTGGGGCTGGGGCTCAGCCATTAAAGGTACTTGCTTGCAAAGCCTACTAGCTTGGATTCAATTCACCAGATGCCCAAGTAAAGTTGGACAATCATTTGTTTGCAGCGGCAAGAGACCAGGGTGGGTGTGTGGGTGTGTACATGTACGTACACACCCACACACATTTTAAAGAATTAAAGTCTAATGCCCAGCTACTATACTTGTGTCATTTTTAATTTTTTTTTTTTTTTTTTTTGAGGTAGGGTCTCACTGTAGGTATGCTGACCTGGAATTCACTATGTAGTCTCAGGATAGCTTTGAACTCACAGTGATCCTCCTGCCTTTGCCTCCTGAGTGCTGGGATTAAAGGCGCACACCACCATGCCTGGCTCAGTTTTAAACTTTTATAAGAAAAAAAAAAAAAAAGCAAGACATTTTAACCTGGTCGCTTCAGCTGAAGCAGCTATTTAAAGGACTGGGAAGTTACATGAGAAAGAACTTAAACTGGGAGCAAGAGAGCTGCCAAAACTATATGATAGCCTCCTGCTGATGGGAAAAGTTCTGTATTGTAACTAGAGACATGAGCTAGTAGGAAAAATATCAGAAGCTCATACTCTAGGAAAATGTCATTTAAATTTCAAGGAAATTCATTCCTTGAATTTTAATCCTAACCTTTAAAAAAAAAAAAAAGAAAACCTGTAAAGGTTAAAATACTACATTAAAGACTATAATAAAGGATATAAAATTGGAGACATAAAAGTCTCATTCTTTGTTATTAAAGAAAATGCTATTAAGAATGTCTTTCATTCAAGCATAATAGAAGACTAATATAGGACTTTTGAGAGGCTTTTCATTAAATACAATTATTCTGACCGCCGAAGTTCATTATAAACTATAATAATTAATAAATATCCCCACATATTTAGAACCTTGACTAATTTGGATATCTCAAAAAATATGTTCATTTTATTCTGGCTCTCTACATTTTATTGCATTAAATCAAAAGTAAAACTAATTTTTTTTCAAACTATTTCAAGCAGAATTGATCACAAGTAAATTAACTTCAACATTTCAAGAAAGAAGGAAAAATAAAAATAAGACTAACATCCACATCTTTCTCTATGTTTTATTAAAGTTTCTGGGGAGACATCCTCTATAATCCAAGTACTTGGTATATCAACCAACAAATTGGACATTCTAATTTTTATTTAAAAAACTGAGCTACAATCTCGAAGAAGCTGAAGGAGCCAAATAATTTTAACAATTGCCTTCTTATTTATTAGATCCTGAGAAAGTGCTAGAAAGATTAAGAGTCACTGCTTATAGCAGTTACCTTCCCTTTGCTGCGAGAAAACATCCAACCAGAAGCAGCTCAAGGGAGAAAAAAGGGTCATTTCAGCTTACGGTTTGAACAGCAAGTTTCATCGCGGTGCGTAAAGCAAAACAGGCCTGAATAGGATGTATAGGTCATATACATCCACTTCAACGGGAAGGAAGCAGTCGGAGTGAGATAGTTTTCAGCATTCACTGAGCTGGACTAATAAACCTCTAGGTCTGTGCCAGTGATACATGGCCTCTAGGCAAGGCTCCACCAGCTGAAGACCAAAAGGTCAAACTCCTTTGGGACTTTATAAAGCTTTGTATAAACAATCTCTTCATTTTCCTGACTTCTTCCCTTACTAATACTACATTCTCATCACTCCCACCCAATATGCAAACATATTTTATAACCCTCTCCCCACACACACAATGCTTCAGGAAGGAATACTCAGTGTGTGCAGTCCTCCCAAAGCAGCTACCTTGAAAACCTCCTTTGGTTCTCCCCATCTCACCTCTCTCTCTTTTCTTTTGGCAAAGTCTCATTTTATTTATTTATTTTTAACTTTTTAAAATTAGCATGCAAAGTACTGGGCTTCATGAGGGCATTTTCATAATTACTCCACTTTGTTTTTACTCATTTCCTTACCCTGACATCTCATTTTAAGTATCAAATTCTCTGTGACACATTCTTTGGCCAAATTCTTCCCATTTGGTCTCATTTGATGACACATACACCCTGAATTTAGTCTCCACCTGGAAACTCTCACTCTAAATCAATCATTGTCTACTTACCTAACATTCTGTCCTCATAGCCACTGGAGGTTGGGAGATGACATCTTATTCACTGTGGTGTTCTTAGCACAGAAGCTCACAACAGAAGCTGAGCAACCTCACTCAGTGAACAAGTGTGTTGTGAAAGGAACTGCATGCACGCTGAGTATACAGAGGTTCCAGACTTTTAAATAAAGAACATACCTGTCTTTCCAACTCTTGTCCTGTTATTCCAGCCTCTACGTGAGCAGTCAGATTGTTCTCATCTACCCACAGAATGCGATTCTGTTGCAAAGGAAGGAACTATTAGCTACTAGCTATTGACATTTTCTTAGAAAAAAGAAAACTTCCTAACTCAAAGCAAAAGTGACAAGATCATAATAAACAAGTTTAATTCTCCAACCACCACCCAAAGGGAAAATGAGCTCCACTCATCCTTGTCTAGCCTTAGTGCCTCTTTTTAAAAGGTAAACAGTAATAGTGCACACCCATAGGATTGCTATAAGGAATAAATGAGATATTCCACATTAAAATATTTAGTATAGGAGGCTGCTATCTACACCATGATCATATGTAAAAACCAGAAAATAGAAAAGAAAAAAAAAAGCCCTGCTAAGACATCTAAATATAACAGAGACAGCATCTCTGCTTGTTTGTTTAAATCTGAAGTAGGCCCAGAAACACTATGTAGAAAACAGCACATTCCTGCCACATTCTCAAAATGAACAGAGGAACTGAACAGGGTGGGGTGGTTCACTTCTAGATTCCCAGCACTTGGGAAGTAGAGGCAGGAAGATCAGAAGTTCAAGATTATCCTCAGATACACAAAGACATAATCAGCCTGGACTACATGAGAATCCGTTTCGGGGGGGGGGGGGGGGGGAACAAGCGTGAGCTGGATAGATTGCTCCGTGGTTAGGGCGCTTGCCAGCAATGCCCAAGGACTGGAGTTCAATCCCCTAGTACCTATGTATAGCCAGCTGCAAAAAAAGTGGTGCGTCCATCTGGAGTTGCATCCATACTCATATTCTACCCATCCACCCCCACTTGCAGATACATTTTTTTTTAAACAAAAGAGCTGAATATTTTCCAGCTCAGCTCATTTTATCAAATCTCAACAAATTATCAAATGTCAACAAAAAAAATATTTCTCTAACATTCTTAGTTGACCTAATTTATATGAGTATTATCTTTATATATATATAAATATTGTCTTCTATCATTAAGAGAGCATACGGGGCTGGAAAGATGGCTTAGCAGTTAAGGCACTTGCCTGTGAAGCCTAAGGACCCAAGTTCGATTCCGCATATAGCCAGATGCACAAGGTGGCGCATGCATCTGGAGTTTGGCTGCAGTAGCTACAGGCCCTGGCATGCCCGTTCTCTCTCTCTTTTTCTCCCCTCTTCTCTCTCTCCCTCTTTCTCTCAAATAAATTTAAGATTTAAAAAAAGCTTTAAAATAAGAGCACATTTCTCATACAGAATTGTCTTCTGAATGCCACAAAACCTTTCTTTCTACTGTGATAAAGTAAATTTCTTAGCAATAGCTAATGCAAATAACTCATTAAGGAGAGAGAGGAAAGAACACAACAAATACAAAGGTAGCAAGGCCAGCCTAAGTTCCAAATGAAAAGACATACTACTAACTGCTTAGCAAGAGGATTGCCAGGAACATTAACATGTATGTGAACATATTTTTATTTTATATATATATTCCCAGAATATAAAATATGTTCTGAAGGGCTGGAGGGATGGCTTAGTGGTTAAGGCATTTGCCTACAAAGCCAAAGGACCCTGGTTCGATTACCCAGGATCCATGTTAGCCAGATGCACAAGGGGGCACACGTGTCTGGAGTTTGTCTGCAGCGACTGGAGGCCTTGGCTTACTCATTCTCTCCCTCTCTCTCTTAAATAAATAAATAAAAATAAAATATTTTAAAAATATATGTCTATAGACAGGTGTGGTGGCACTCGAGAGGTAGAGGTAGGAGGATTGCTGACAGTTCGAGGCCACCCTGAGACTAAATAGTGAATACCAGGTCAGCCTGGACCAGAGTGAGACCCTACCTGGAAAAAAAAAAAATGAATTAAAACAAAAATATATATATATATTCTGAAGACAACAGTAATTTCAATATAACTTTTTGGTCCTAGACAGATAAATATACAAAACCATATTAAACTATATTATTCAATGGCTGGGCATGGTGGCACACGCCTTTAATCTCAGCACTCAGGAGGCAGAGGTAGGAGGATCACTATGTGTTTGAGGCCAGCCTGGACTACATGTGAATTCCAGGTCAGCCTGTGCTAGAGTGAGACCCTACCTTGAAAAAAACAAAACTAAACAGAAAGACAATTAAGCTTTAGTGTTAAACGACAAATAATATGTTATCTCATTTGAATATATATATATATATATATATATATATATATATGGTGTGTGTGTGTGTGTGTGTGTGTGTGTGTATATATATATATATATATATATATATATGTATATATATACACATACACAAAAATTTACAGCCAATAGGCCTTTGTATTAACATATGTTTATATATGTGTAACTCTTAATTCTTATATTTTCCAAATATCACAAGAACACTGCAAAAGCATGCACATATATGACTTACTAAGTTCACTGCAAATCAGTTATATGCAACCTCTCTCCATCTATCATATCTGAGATGGTATTATTTTAAGACAGAGAATATACAAAGTTTCTCTCAACTCGTTAGAAACTTTACAGTTCTGTCATAGATTATATACTTAGTGTCATTATTTTACCTTGTATTACGTCATTTAATTTTTACAGTAGCCTTCTGTAGTAATTCTGTGTCTACTTTATACATTTGGAGTAAAATTTACAAGGTAAGGTAAAAAACCAGAAACTCAAACTCATGCTCAATCCACTGCAGAACTGGCTTTTTCTTGCGGGGGAGGGGTTCAATGTAGGGTTTCACTCTATCTAGCTCAGGCTGACCTGGAATTCACTATGTAGTCTCAGGGTAGCCTTGAACTCATGGTGATCCTCCTACCTCTGCCTCCCAAGCGCTGGAATTAAAAACTATTTTTTTTTTTCCAGTGCTGGGAATTGAACCTAGTATCTCACATATGTTACACAAAGGGTAAGGAAAAAGGTTGATGAGTAACATTCCCATAAAGTAATCACGTAGTTACCATAAGAATGAAGGTTATCAACTTAAATCACTGAAGTGGAATACATACCTGTTATACACCACCTTTCCTAAAACTGTACAGTATACAGGCTCAATGCAAAGTCATGAGTAGGCTACTTGTCTAATTTTCTCATTAAACAAAACACACATGTATCAGCAATACAGTGCTGCTTTGATAACCCCATAAGAATGTATTCTTATGTATAAAACATGTTTTTAAAAGCATATTACCATCTATACTTGTTGAGGGAGAAGGAGGGAGAAAAAGGGAGGGAAGGAAGAAGGAAGGGAGGAAGAGATCTAACTAGACTCTACATACAGGGCCTAGAACAGAATTAAATGACACTAAGAAGAATCAATAGACACATTCCAAATGTGTCATTCTGTACTATTAATACTCTAATTTCTTCAAAACTCACTAGCATTCAGAAAAACGGGAGAGGAGGATGAATAGATGACGGGAGAAAAAAATAGGCTTTCAGATAAAATGAGATACTGAAGAGAAAAAAAACCCAAAGGCTAACGATGGCCTTTTCAGAATAATCATTTGAACAAATCATTGGTCATAAACACATTCTGATTTTATATATATATATATGTGAGAAAGCATGTAAGAGAGGATTGGCATGCCAGGGCCTCCAGTCACTGCAATCAAACTCCAGACGTGTGCACCACCCTGTGCACAGGTACAACCTGGCACACTTGTGTCACCTTGTATGTTTGGTTTACGTGGGATCAGGAGAGTCGAGCACAGGTCCTTAGGCTTGGCGGGCAAGTGCGTTAATCACTAAGCCTTCTCTACAGCCCCACTTTGATTTATTTTTAAAAACGGAGCATGTTACTTTGTCTTTAAAAGAAGCAATAGTAGTATAGTAATTGTATGAGAAAACATCCCTTTTGAAAGACACCCAAAATAGATGTAAAGCAGCATTATCAGGATTTGCTTTTTTAAAAAGCTAGAAAATAAAGCTGGGCATGGCGATGCACGCCTGTAATCCCTGCACTTGGGAAGCAGAGGTAGGAGGAAAGCAGTGAGTTCAAGACCAGACTGAGAATACAGAGTGAATTCCAAGTCAACCTGGGTAAGAGTGAGACCCTACCTCAAAAAAACCCAAAAATAAATAAATAAATAAAAATTAAAAGCTAGAATCCAAGTCAACCTGGGTAAGAGTGAGACCCTACCTCAAAAAAACCCAAAAATAAATAAATAAATAAAAATTAAAAGCTAGAAAACAAATAAAATATTGATTATTCAATCTGTGTACAACAGGTATGCATTTATCTCAACTTTGCCATTTGAAAACAAATGAAAATTAACAGTACAAACAGCACTTGTTTTTCTCATGGTAGAGGAATAACCAGGAATACCATTGAGTATATGAAGACAAAGTTCAACCCAGATTAAAAGTTTAGTATATTAACTGTCCAACTCTTGGACTTTATTCTTAAATTATCTCTTCCATTCATCTTCAAACAAAATTACAACAGTATTTGTTTAAATCTGGGAGAAATTAAGTTTAGATTATGCAAATCAATATTAACTACTATCTATTTCTTTAATAAAAGAAATCAAGTTATCTAACGTCTCAGTTTTCAAACTTATGCTTTCAAGTGATGAATTTTATATGCTAATGTGCTGGAAGAGCATCTAAATATGTACGTACCTTAGGGGCTGAGGAAACGGCTTGGTCAGTAAAGTGCTCACATGAAGACCTAAGTTCATCCCCCAGAACACATGCATAATTATCATAATAATGAGGAGGATGCTAATGGAGGTTGAGGAAGAGGAAGAGGAAAGAAGGAAGGAAGGAAGGAAGGAGAGGGCAGAATAAAAAAGGAAGAAGGAAGGAAGGAAAAGCAGCAGCAGTGACTGCGGCCGGGTGTGAGAGCACACACTTGCAATTCCAGTATGGGGGAGGCGGGGCGGGGCTTGCTGGCCAGCCAGTCTAACCTAATTAGGGTGAGTTCCAGGCCAGTAAGACAGTAACAACCCATCACCATAAAAGATGAATGGTGCCTACGAAACAATGCTCGAGGTTGCCTTTGACCTCCACAATCACTGTACTCGTGCACATACTAAACACACAAAAAATAAGTACCTTAAAATAAGTGAATTTAGCTTTTATATACCTGAATACTAAGCTAAAAGATACTGAAACACATCTGAAAAGGGGAGTCATTTTTCTTAATGACACCTGAAGACAAGCCAAACAATGTTTTAAACAAAAACCATCTTCAAATACATCATATACCATTTGCGAAGTGTCCAAAGAAATTATTGTTCTGGTCTCATCTTCAGGACACATCAAGCCATAGGAAACACTTGTTCCTCCTGCCAAAATAAAAGACAATTTATGTTTCAACACTGCACTTCCACTGCATCTCTAGGACAAACCCCTAACATGGAGTATACAAATAGGCCTGCTAGCATGTGACACCTACTTCTACTGCAAAGCTGACACACTAAAAACAAACTTACCCTTACTTGATGCTGAATGCCAAAATGAAGACTATTATGGAACTGAAAGCAATGGGACTTGGCTCCATCCCCTGGGCATGACAAACTCAAGTGAAGCCCCTAGCAATTTGTAGAACTCCAAAAACATAATTAGAAAAGTTCTAAGCTAATGATCACTGTGGAAAGGTAGTGTAAAAGAAAAAGACAAGTCCTATACAACTAGAAATATCATTAACTTCTACCACATTTATAGGATTATGTTAAAATAACTGTCTCATACAATAGGCTTAAATAAATTGGAATAGAAACAAGTTAAGATACCTAGATTACATGATCTTTAAAAACAAATTAATATATTCTTTGGTAAAAACATGATAATGTAGAATAAATAGTGCATATTAGTATTTAGACAATATATTGCTTTTTCTTCTTAACATTTGTTGTCAAAGGAAAAATGTTCTCATATTAATAAAGAATAATCAAATACTTTAAGTTTTTAACTAAATCTATATCATACTGTATCAGAATAAAATTGTGGTGGCTTTTTGCACAAAGAGAATAGAAAGTATCAAAAGTAAAGGGAGTCTGGAGTGCCTAGAGTTAAGGTCCTATTTCCATTCTATCAATGCCAGTATGAAGAGCGAAGGTGACTTCCTTTGGCTTATTGGTGAAAACCATGCATTCGATTTAAAAAGAGCACAAATTTATTTTAAAATGTAAAACAATGTTAGTTTTCTGTATTTGTTGTTCATTACTGCGCTGGTGATCTTTTAATATACATAATGTATGATCACTCTGTTCTTCAAAGGCTTATATTGGGTATATTTACATTTTGCCTTTGAAAATAAATTACTTCCATAAACATACAGGTTAAAAAGTAATTACTCAAACTGAACATTCTCTCAGTTATTAAATCACATCTTCAACTATGATCCATACGGGAAAAGGTAGGAATTAAGGATTCACAGTATCACAAACACTTTAGGTAGAGCTATCTATATAACAGAAATATGTACTATAAGCTAATTTTGGAAAATAACCACACCATATCATAAGAATGGTTGTTTTCAGGGGATAACAAAATATTTAAAAATATTTAAACAGAATGAATTTACAGAGCTAGAGATTTAGCTGAGTTGATAAGAGTGCTTGAATAACCCTGGGTTTGATCCCCAGCACTGTATAAAATTGGAGGTGGTGGCCCATGCCATAACCCTAGCACTCAGGGTGTGGAAGCAGTAGAATCAGAAGTTCAAAGTCATCCTCAGCAGCTACCTGGTAAGTCTGAGACCAACAGGCCTATACAGGACCCTGTCTCAGAAAAAAAAATATATTATATTAAAATTGAAAAGCACAATACCTACCACCAATTGGTATGATACAAAGGTTATATTTGCAGGCTAGATTCACAATCTTAACTACATCATCATGACACACTGTTGAAAAAAGGGGAAATGTGTTAATTATAGGCATGCAAACAAAATCTGGGCAACCTTACAAAATAAGGGCCCATCAAATTCTTCAGCAGCAAAACTTTCTTCAGTTTATTCACTCATCAATACATTAAATAGCTATAATAAAATGTAGATTCCTTTCAATTTCTAGTTTTAAATCATTTCAGACTTACAAAGCAGTCAAAAACCATGTAACAAAAAGTTCCTCACTTCACAATCTGAAATATTATCACCTTATATAATGAAGATCTAATTATGAAAAAAAAAGCCAAGCAAATAACACTGGCACCAAATAATCCACAAATCTCCCATTTTCAGTACCAAGATCAAATCTAAGAGCACACTGGTTTTAGTTATGCCATTTCCTTGAGTCTTCTTAACAGACATTTCCTCTGGCAACCTGTGAGTCTGATGATCAGGACACTTCTGAAGAACTCTGGTCTGTTATTTCATAGGTTGGGTTTGCATGTTTGCTCATAATTAAATACAGAGCACACATATTGGCAAAATTCCATAGGAGCAGAGCTGAGCCTTTCTCAGAATGACAATAATCATTTGGTTAGGTAGGTGATGTCTGGTAGGTTCACTCACCACAGGAATACTGACTTTATTTTCTATTGATATGAATCAGTATGTTCAGACTACTGCAAATAGCCTGTTTCCCATCATTCTTTTACCCTTAATCTTAGCACTACTGATGACTCTTCTGGGGTTTTTTAAACAAACACTAAAGTCTTACACTAAATAGAGTGGCACACGAATTCCTTTTTTTTTTTTTAATTTTTATTTTGGTTTTTGAGATAGGGTCTCACTCTAGCCCAAACTGACCATGTAGTCTCAGGTCTCAGGGTGGCCTTGAACTCAGTGATCCTCCTACCTCTGCCTCCCAAGTGCTGGGATTAAAAGCGTGCACCACCATGCTCGGACTACATGAATTCCTTTCCATTGTCCATAATTGAAGAGTTCCCTTATCAAAGTTAAAGTTAAACACAAAAACCTAACCGTGGAAGATTTCCTATGCCAAGTGAGAAGAGCCAACACTCAACCTCTCATTGGCACCAGGACATTAGTGGAGAGTTTGAGAAAAACATGGCAGGGATTACTTTAGAAGGAACATAGAACATGCAGGTCACATGGAAGAGAACAACTCCAGGCAAGGAAATTATATAAAATTCTAATGTTACTTTCTAAGATCCTAAAAGAGAAATAAGGATGCTCAGAAAAATAGACTAATGAATATACATTTAGGTAAATATAAAGATTCTGTTCTGTAAGTGTTGCAATTGTCCTATCTTAGGTCTGCAAAACGCTAGAAATACTTATCATCTGGATCATTACTCTTCTTGTGTTAGGGGAGGAGGTTGTGGAGATTTAACTCAGGAGCCTTAGATATGCTAAGTACATACTTTACCACTGGGCTACACCCGCACCAGTTTTCCAGTGATTCTTCTGCGTGCGTGCGTGCATGCGTGCGTGTGTGCGTGCGTGCATGTGTGCGTGCGTGCGTGTGTACAGATGCACATGCCCCAGGCACATACATGGAGCCAAGAGGAGAATATTGGGTCTCCTCCTCCATCACTCATCTGCCTGATTTCCTTAAGATGGCTTCATTCAAACCAGAGCTACCATTTTCAGTCAGACTGGCTGACCAGTGTACCCCAGCAGGAATCGAGCTCAGGGTGATCAGGCCTCATGTCCTCGTGCTTGCTTACAATAGCTCTTACCTGCTGAGCCATCTCCACAGCATCCCATTCTGATTTTTAATAAAAATCCATTTTTAAGGTTTCAAATTAAGCTTATAAAACTACCATTTACAGTTTTTAAAATCCTCTGGAGTCCAAGATTATGGTAGCCAATGAGAAGCTCTCACTAGTTTTTGGCCAAAAGAGGGGTTACATCCATCAAAATCTCTCTAACTTAACAATGCTTGTCTCCTTTAATCTATGCTGATCTCTCTCTCCATTAGAAAATCTGTTTTTCTTTTTCAGAAGGCAGCAAGAACCAAAGACAAGCAAAATCTATCAATAAGAAAAGAAAAGACAGCTGACTCCCTGAGAGGAGATAAACCATCCCTTCCACATTAGCTAAAGCTCAGATGAGACTTCCAAGTAACTGGGAGAAGAGCAAGAGCGCTGCTTCCATGGTGAGCCTGACAACTTGCACCAGGGTGAGGGAGACAGACTCTGAGGAGACTCAAAACATACCAAAGCAGAAATCCAGAAGCTACTGAGAGCTCAACACTAAAGTGCCCTTAAAACACCCACCATGGCTCAGGGAATTTTGCAGAAGAGGGTGAGAAAAGATTGTAAGAGCCACCAGTTGGGAGGGAATATAAAGAGATTTTGCTCTCCCTCCCCTCCCCACAATGACTGTTGCTCTCACAACTCATAACTCACAATCCCATGGGGAATACCAGCAACCCCAATGAGGAGGGCCCTCAGTGGAATTGGGGCAGGGAGGAGGGAAATGATGGTACCAACACATGATGTGGTCATAAAAAGAGTACAGACATAATAAAATTAAATAAATAAATCATGAAACAGAATAGTAAATAATGGAACACCAGAAAATATGTTTTAAAAAAATTCTTAAAACAGTGGCGGGGGGACAGGCTGAGAAGATGGCTCAGTGGTTAAAGAAGCTTGTTTGCAAAGCCTGTTAACCTAGGTTCAACTCCCAAGCCACCACATAAACAACATGCAAAAACTGGTACAAGTATCTGGTATTAGTAGCAGTAAGAGACCCTGCATGCTCATACATACATACACACACACACACACACACACAAATGAATAATTTTTTAAAAATCTTTGAAAAGGAAAACTTGGGCTGGAGAGATGGTTTAGGGGTTAATGGCACTCGCCTGCAAAGCCTAATGATCTGAGTAAGATTTCCCAGTACCCACATGAAGACAGATGCACAATGTGGCACATGCATCTGGAGCTCATTTGCAGAGGCTGGAAGCACTGATGCACCAATTCTGTCTCTCTCTCTCTCTCTACTTGCAAATAAGTAAAAATATTAAAAAAAAAAAAAAAAACCAAAACCAAAACCAAAACTACCTTCTATGGATGTAACATATGCCAAAGGCGTCTTTATCTTTGTTGATGGTGCTGTGTGGAACTTCTCACTCTACCCTCTTATAGGGTTCCTATTTCTCTAGGACAGCACTACCTACCTTGGATGTGACACATGCATTCGTTTCACTTTATTATCCTATGGCACTTGAGAACAAGGACTGTGTTTTTTTTTTTTCCTCCACTAATCCTAAATAACAGGCTTGTATTGTTACAAGTTCTGGTATGCAATACACAGAAAATAATGCATAAATACATAAGCCACCACGCCCAGCTTATGTGGAATCATTTTTTGGTTTTTTAAAATGTGTTTATTTATTTATTTTCAAGTTGAGAGAAAAAAAATGGGCACATCAGGGTCTCACACCACTGCAAACAAACTCAAGATGCAAGTGCTACTTTGTGCATCTGGCCATACATGGGTACTGGGAAATCGAACCCAGGTTGTTAGGCTTTCCAAACGAGTGCCTTAACCATTTTGCCATCTCTCTAGCCCCTTGTGGGTTTGTTTGTTTGTTTTGTTTTTTGAGATAGGGTCTCGTTTTAGCCCAGGCTGATCAGCAATTCACTATGCAGTCTCAGATTGACCTTGAACTCACAGTGATCTTCCTACCTCAGCCTCCTGCGGGATTACCACCACACCCAGTATAATAATTTTAAAAAGGTTTCATAAACAGGAAATTCACTTTAATATTATACAAGGTTCTTAGTGAAGTATAATGTGTTGGTACAAAGTATAAGCTATTTCAAATAGTAGTTACACCAGAAGACTAAGTGGGAAAACAATTATGAACTGATTCATCCAGGAATGCAAAATTCTTACATAATTTTAAAGGTACAAAGAAATTCTTTCACACAAAAATTTTACCTCTGGAAAAGTATATGAGAGGTTTGAAGGGTCAAGAAATGTAAGACATGAAAACTCTCAATGTAATTACTAAAACCTAGATATGTGCTGATGAAGAACTGAGGCGGAAACAAGAAACAGGAAGGACAAATGTATGTAGAACTACTTAATGGGAAAGGTGTCATGAAGAAAAGAAACTTTTGTATAATAATTGATTGGTTCCATGTATTCTAAATCTGTTTTTAAGAAAAATTAGGATTTCTTTATTTTATTTTATTTTTTTTAAATTTTTATTTATTTATTTGAGAGCGAGAGACACAGAGAGGAAGACAGAGAGAGAGAGAGAGACAATGGGCGCGCCAGGGCTTCCAGCCTCTGCAAACAAACTCCAGACACATGCACCCCCTTGTGCATCTGGCTAACGTGGGACCTGGGGAACCAAGCCTCGAACTGGGGTCCTTAGGCTTCACAGGCAAGCACTTAACCGCTAAGCCATCTCTCCAGCCCAATTTTATTTTTTAATATTTGGATTTCTTAAGTAAGACACTTAATCGCACTGTGGCATTCTTCCAGCATTTTAATATTGAAACACGAATATCTTATCTATAGGGCATAACTGAAAGTTCAAGATATATCAAAGAACAGTCTATTAAGTTTTCTGTGCAAATTGAAAATTGGTGAATTTTTGTGCTTTCATGGTTTCCAGTTTAAAAACTGGTATAAACCTTCCCCAAATCTTGGTAGAAGAGTGGCCTAATCTACATCAACTAAAAACAGACAGGCATGGGCTGAAGAGATGGCTTAGCAGTTAAGGTACTTGCCTGCGAAGCCTAAGGGCCCATTCTTTCTCTACTCTATCTGCCTCCCTCACTCCCTCCTTCCCTTTCCCACACTCAAATAAACAAATATTTAAAAAAAAAAAAACAGGCAAAACAAAAATATTTTTTTTGACATATCTGTGTCTTAGAAACAATCAAATGGCTATAGTAAACTAAAAAAGACAAAGATTTATTTCCTAAGTATTCCAAATACACATCCAAGTATCAATCAGGAAACTAATCAAAGCTACCTATGCTCCTGGACATTCCTCCTATGTACTTCACCTCTTCTCTAACACCCTTTTAAAGTGTGGTTCTCCTTTCAGATATTCCCTACAAAGTAGAAGTTCTTTCTTAGACTTAAGAGCTCATTAACAAGCCAAATTTTGGAAAAAAAAAAAAATATATATATATATATATATATACACACTCTGAAGATTATTCAAAAAGAAAAGCAATCAGAAAGTCAATGGAACATTTTAAACAGACAGCAAGGATATACCTGTGCTGCTTTAATTTACCTGCTAAAATAATTACCTGAATGTATGCATGTATGCATGTATGTACGTATGTACGTATGAGCATAAATATCTTACCAAGAGTAAAATGATAACAGAAAGTTCAATCATCTTCTATCCAAAGTTACCTCCAGGGCTGGAGAAATGGCTTAGCAGTTAAAGTGCTTGCCAGCAAAGCCAAAGGACCCAGGTTTGATTCCCCAGGACCCACATAAGCCAGATGCATAAGGGGGCACATGCGTCTGGAGTTCTTATGCAGTGTCTGGAGGCCCTGGCATGCCCATATTCTCTGTCTCTGTATCTTTCTCTCTCAAATAAATTAATAACAATAAAATTTTAGAAAAAGATAAAAAAACAAATCTACCTCCAAATTGTTTCTCCAAACTTACT
The DNA here is from genome assembly GCF_020740685.1 of Jaculus jaculus. Lineage (NCBI taxonomy): Eukaryota > Metazoa > Chordata > Mammalia > Rodentia > Dipodidae > Jaculus > Jaculus jaculus. The sequence continues at coordinate 61,590,645 of NC_059105.1, forward strand.
CATTTCAAAAACAGTAAGTACATATATACATATGTATTCTTAAAACAGATTGTTTCAACACTGAACCACGCTTCTAAAAAGTATTTTATTTTCATTTATTTTACAGAGAAGCAGGGGGAGAGAGGGAGACAGAAAGAGAAAAGGGGCACATCAGGGCCTCCACCCACTGCAAACGAACTCCAAACACACATACCCCCTGTGCATCTGGCTAATGTGGGTCCTGGGGAACTGAATCTGGGTCCTTTGGCTTTATGGGCAAACACCTTAACCACTAAGCCATCCCTCTACCCCTGAACCATGCTTTTTTTTTTAACATGGTTGCTTTTTACTTTATTTTATTTTATTTATTTATTTGAGAGCGACAGACAGAGAGAGAAAGACAGATAGAGGGAGAGAGAGAATGGGCGTGCCAGGGCTTCCAGCCTCTGCAAACGAATTCCAGACGCGTGTGCCCCCTTGTGCATCTGGCTAACGTGGGACCTGGGGAACTGAGCCTCGAACCGGGGTTCTTAGGCTTCACAGGCAAGCGCTTAACTGCTAAGCCATCTTGCCAGCCCTGAACCATGCTTTTTAAGCCCACAATCTAATGCCAAAAAATTACTATTAGTTTAAAACAATCAACTATCAATAAAGAGTTTCTCTACACCAACACTATGGATTAATATTAATTTCCCTATGCTTCCAAATTAAGCCAAAATATATTTTTCTGCTAACCTTCACACATATATTTTTATATTTAAAATGAAGATGTAACTATTCACAACAAAATCAATCCTTAAACCAGCACTTCAGGACAATTAGGTTATGTTTTTCATGATGTTTAGAAAACTACTGAAATACAACTATGTTTTTTAAGTACATATTTCAAATATAAAATTTGATTAAGATTTAACAATATGAAATTAATGAAACAAAGAGGTAAAACAACTTACTTGGCCATACAACTATATCAGGAATTCGCTGCAACATTCCTTCCCTGAGCAAAAATATCTCATGAAGACAGTGACCTGTTTTGTGGTTCAAAAAAATGTAAAACATTTTAAATTATAAGAAAATTTTAAATTAAAAATACTAATACAAACAAACTTGCTTACCATGAGCTCTAAATACTCGATCATCTGCTTCTTGTGAATATGAAATATTAGTTTCTTTAAGTTCATGAAGAAAATCTTCATTTACAATAGAAGGAGGTGTTTCATTAGGATTTAAAGATGCCTAGAAAATAAAATTGGTTTCTTTGGCTTATTTCTCAAAAATAATTTCAATGACTAGCAGAATTATAATAAAATGTAGATTTAATTTTTACATCTAAAGCAAGATATATACACATATGAAAATATCAAGTAAAACATACAGAACCAACTTCCTGACAGTAGCAAGTTACAAATGGCCTGGTTGACCACATTTTATGACTCAATACAGATCCTAGACTTTCTCTTTGCTTCTATGACTCACCTTCCTGTGGTTAACATGAAGGCTGCAATCAAGAACAGGAAGACTTAAACCTTCACTTAGATTAAGACTATGGAGACCAGAATAGTCTTATGTTTGCATAGTCTAGTTCTTTCAGCTGTAGGTACAATTTAACATTTCCTACCCATCAATGACCATTTAAAAATAACCCACAAAGTCTCATAGTAATAAAGCCATTTTTGGACTGCTTAAAAACTTAAGAAATATTTATAAAACTTGAGACTTAATTTGAACTGGTATCTTGAAATTACATGACATTGAGCATGTCAACTGTAAGGCTAATTTCTTCACATGTTAAAGTGAGATTATTGCCACCAAATGTGTAGAGCTACCATATGGATAAGAAAATCATCTGTGTTAATTTTGTGAAAAGCACATAATAGCATGTCTAGATCATCAAATCTGATATGAAAAAGTTATGTTACAGTTTTATAAAAAGAATATATAAGAATACATTTTAAAATGTATAATATGTCTACAAGGTACTAAATTCATTGTTTCCAAAAAGCCAGGCATTGTCCTAGGTCCTAAGAATAACACAATAAATTGGGGAAAAAAAAATAGCTAGATGTGGTAGCTCACATGCACCTTAAATTCTAGCACTAGGAAGACTAAGGTAGGAGGATTAAGGCCAGCCTGGGCTAAAGTGAGATCAAGGTCAGCCTGGGCTAGAGTGAGACACTGTCCCAAAAAAATTTTTTTAACTTGACCCCATGAAATTTATCCTGCAGTAGGATGGAAATGCCTTACAGAATTCCCAACAAAATATACTGACTGATATTTTAAATTATTAAAATGTAAATGGGCCCAAAGGCAGAAAAAATGAATACATTTGACACTATGAAATACATAAATATTGTGCATTGATTGTACCAATGTCTGAGACAATCAAATAGTTGACAGAGACTGAAGGAATTTAAGAACTGAAACAAGATTTAAGATTAAAGGAAGTTGTTTTAGAAGGGGTAGGAATTAGTTGGTAACCTGCAATTATCCAGATAATATAATTATGGTCTTACTTTTAAAAAAATAAGTATTCTACTGAATACAAACTTTTTTTTTTTTTTTTTTTTTTTTGGTTTTTCAAGGTAGAGTCTCACTCTAGCCCAAACTGACCTGGAATTCACTATATAGTCTCAGGGTGGCCTCAAACTCACAGCGATCCTACCACCTCTGCCTCCCAAGTGCTAGGCTTAAAGGCGTGCTAGACCACCATACCTGGCCAAACATTCTTAATAATATATTGGACACAGTGTAGAGTGCCATATAAGACACAGCCCCATTCTTCACATGCAGCAAAATGCCACCACCAAAGAATACCAATATCAAGAAATATCAAGTATTTCATATGTACACAACTTAAATTTTTTTCTTAAATTTCTTATTGTTTCTTTAGTTTTTCTTTTTGGACAGGGTTTCATGATGTAGCCAATACCAATCTGAAGCTTATAAGATTCCTGGCTCCAACTCCTATGTGCTGGAATTACAGGCATGGATCACCCCATCCAGCTCAGTTTAAAGGTTTTTGGGTTATTTTATTTATTTGAAAGAGAGAATGAATGGGTCCACCAGGGCTTCTTGCCACTGCAAATGGACTCCAGAAGCATGTTCCACACTTTGCATCTGGCTTCACGTGGGTACTAGGGAACTAAACATGGGCCAGCAGGCTTTATATATACATAAATGCCTTTAATCACTGAGCCATCTCCCCAGTTCAGGTTAAATGATTTTAATCCCACTTTCTGAACTAAAACTACCTAAGATAAATAAAATAATCTCTCATACATGTTTTATTCCATTTTTTAAAATTTTTTTAGTAATTCTTCAAATACCCTAAGTTTAAACTTTGTGTATAACATTACATATTTATTTTAAATTATTCCATAAATATTCCATATTATTTTCAGTATATTAAACATAAGCCCATTATCTAAAAATAATAGCTCTCATGGAATTAGATATTTTGTATTTTCCCATCTTTTAAGAAGCAGAACAGCGTTTATTTTTACTTCTTAAATTAAAATAACCAAGGATGGGCTGGAGAGATGGCTTAGCGGTTAAGCGCTTGCCTGTGAAGCCTAAGGACCCCGGTTCGAGGCTCGGTTCCCCAGGTCCCACGTTAGCCAGATGCACAAGGGGGCGCATGCGTCTGGAGTTTGTTTGCAGAGGCTGGAAGCCCTGGCACGCCCATTCTCTCTCTCTCCTTCTATCTGTCTTTCTCTCTGTCTGTTGCTCTCAAATAAATTAATTTAAAAAATAATAATAAAAAAAAATAAATAACCAACGCTCAGAAAAAATAAAAATTCTGAGCTAGTGTGGTTGTGCATTCATTGGATTCCAGCACTCAGGAGGCTGAGGTAGGAGGATCACTGCAAGTTTGAGACCAGCCTGAGGATACAGGTCAACCTGGGCTAGGATAAGACCCTGCTTTGAAAAAAGACAGAAATTGGGCTGGAGAGGTGACTTAGAGATTAAGGTGCAAAGCCAAAGTACCTAGGTTCAACTCCCCATGAAAGCCAGATGCACAAAGTGGAACATGCACCTGGAGTTTGTTTGCAGGCATTGAAGGCCCTGGTATACCCATTCTCCTCTCTTTCTCTCTTAAATAAATACAATAAATATTTTTAAAAACTTAAAAATTGCTCCTAACAAGGCCAATATAATAAGCTTCATAACAACAACAACAACAAAGGAAAATCAACTATAATGAAGCAAATGTCACAAATTACAATGGTAAATCTAATTATTTTGGTGTAAAAAATATATAAACATATTCTCTGCCTACTTTAGAGGTAGTTTTATGCTCCAAAGTTGCTCCGAGAGTATTCTGTATCCATTCTCTAAGAGTTGGTAAAACCAAGCCACTAAGAGGGTACCTAAGGCACAAAGAAAATAAAGCATTGAACAAAGTATATTTAAATTTAAAGCTTATATTCTGCTTCCAGAAATGGTCAAGCAATTCTTCTCAATTAACCCTCCTGCATGTAACAAGACCAAAACAAACAAAATAAAACAAACAGATATCCAAAGCACTATGCTAGTAGTATAGATAGACTGAAGGCAGAAAAACAGATCAAGAGGTAAACTATATTCTGAAGGAGAAAAAAAAAGGAAGTGGTACGCTACACCTCAAATAGGAAAAAGTGAAAGGGGGTATAATACATCTTGAAGGAGGTAAAAGAAGAATGGGGTATGTCACATCTTGAAGGAGGCACAAGAGAAACGGAGAAAGTCAAACGTCACATGTTCTCTCTCATATGCAGACTCTAGCTACAAATGATTGGACGTCTATGTTAGTAGGAATGAACTCTGTTGTAAAGGCCAGGAAGCTAGAAAGGGCATATAAAGGGACTAGAAAGGGAGGGAGAGGGGACTTAATAAAATAGCACTGTATATATGTAGAACAGGTAAAAAGCCTAAGTGAGGTCAGGGAAAGAGAATAAGTAAAGGAAAGGTAGAGGGAGGGCTAATCAAAATCTAAGAGGATATGCATAAATCATATACGGTATCCTACTTTTTTGGACAATGGAATACTCAGAAGCCATAGATTGTTACTAGAAAATTTTCAGTACCAGGGATGAGATACCTTCCAGTGAGTTGTTGGCCAGGGAGGTTACTGACACCCCAAAACATTACAGGCCATTGCAGAGGCTCTTGCTTTCCTACTGGGAATACATGGTAAGACCCTATTACTGAAGACTCAACATACTTGGGCTGCTAGAGCTGAGCTGAAAACCTCCTCCATGTAAACCAGCTGACAAAAAGCTACACTGCATGCACTTCACTGAGAGAGAGAGAAATCACCAGTGAAGATACTCAACAGTAGACACTGAAAGCCTTATATTTGGCTAGCCAGGCCAAATGAGCCAATGGGTGCACTAGGAGCACATCTGTTATGGGAGAAACCAAACACTCTCTAATTGGACTGGAGGCCCACTCCATGGGAGGGAATATATCCCTGATACTGAAAACCTACAACAGGGGTAGTCATGAGTCCTAGGGGTATAACATCTGCTGCTGTCTGGCTAAATGTATATACTATGCTCACCAAACTGCCTGGTAAGTACTTCTCTTAATGTTCATACCTATATGTTAATGTTACTCTCACTTTTGGTTAGAGAAGCTTCTCTTTTCAGATGGCAGTGACCTTGGGATGACTCAGAAGGCACCATGGTACTAAGAAGAAACACAGGAGTGCTCAGCACTGAAATATCTCTATCACATCTTCCAAGGCTCAGAGTCCATTGCAGAAGAGGTGGTGGAAAGAATTTACGAGCCAAAGGAAGGGTAGGACTCCTTACAACACGCTCCTCCAGACACAAAATGGCCTGGATACCCATGACCTCACAGTGCCTGACACTACCTACACAAGACCATTGTAAGAGGAGGAAAGATCATGACATCAAAATAAAAGACTAATTGAGAGTGGGGAGGAGCATGATGGAGAGTTTCAAAGGGAAAAGGAGGTGCAGGGAGGGAATTACCATGGGTTATTTTCTACAGTTATGGAAGTTGTTAATAAAAATAAAGTAATAAAAGGTGAATGGTGTACGCCACATCTTGAAGGAGAAAAAAGAATGGGGTATGCCACATCTTGAAGGAGGAAAGCACTATTTTGTATTGAGTATTTTGCTCAGGTTTTAGTGTGAAAGGCTCCTGTTGGTACCACAACCGGTAATAAGAATGCTGAAAAGCAAGTCTTCATAGCTTGAGAACTTGAGAAAAGTACGTGAAGCAACAATGCATCTAGAAAGGACCAGGGACATTAGATTCGTACAGGAAGCCTGGTCTTTCCAAATGTCTGAAAGATCCTGAAGTATATGTGCATAAAGTATGTACTGAAGTCTTCTAAACAGAAAAGTCAGCTACTCACTACAACAAAGGGGCAAAATTTGGAGCCTGAGATCAGTTAATTGCTTGATTTAAAACAAAAGAAAAAGCTTCTTTAGAGAAATATAACAAAATATACAGTTTCTACAACTTATCAATCACAATATCCAAGAAACACTCCAATGTTATTAGAAATAAACATATAAGACAATATGATCCATAATCAAGAGAGAGGCCAATTCATGAAAACTGACCCACACATGACCCAAGATAGTAGTAGAGGGATTTTAAAGCTACCATAATTGTGCTATAGGACCAGAGAGAAAATACTCCCTGTAAGCAACAAAAATCTCAGCATAGAAGTTCTTTAATTGAAACATACATTTTTTAAGTACTTAATTATAGTTTTATTATGAACATCAAGGATTACCTTTGAGGCTAAACATCTATTTATATATTTATTGTCCATTTAGTGATTTTCTGTTTGGTACTCCAATTCAAGCATTTTGGTCATTTTTATACTGGTTCATGGTTGATTTCTGGCTATTATATCAGTGTTGATTATATATTATAGAATAAGGAATGCAGGTATTGAGCATTTTCTTTTACTCTGGTTTATCTTATCACTGTCTTAGAAAAGTCTTTTAAAGAAATTCTGTTTTGATATCTCATTAATTCATCTTTCCCTTTAGTTATAGACTTTGTCGTCAGCTTTTTGTCTACTAAAACTCCAAAAATAAATAAATAAATAACTTCTGGCCTGGAGAGGTGGCTTAGCAGTTAGTGCTTGCCTGCAAAGCCAAAGGACCCACATTCAATTCTCCAGACCCATGTAAAGCCAGATGCACAAGCGCTTGCAGCAGCTAAAGGCCCTGGTGCATCCATTCTCCCCCTTTCTTTCTCTCTCTCTTTCTTTCTTTGTTTTCTTTCTTTCTCTTTCTTTTCATCTTTCTCTCTCTCTCTCAAGTAAGTAAATAAAAATATTTTTTTACAAACCTCTATTTTCCTAGCAGTTCTATATATTTATATCTATAATCCATTTGTAATTAACCTGTACATATGGTATGAGATAAGGACAAAATTACTTATTTTCTATGATAGTTGTTTATGTCTTTCTATTGCTATTTTTGTTTTGGTTTGTGAGTTTCAACACAGACTCTATAATAATCAGTATTCCAAATCAAAGAACCGTTAAGCCGGGCTGGAGTGGGTAGAGACCACTTGCCTAACATGTATTAGTCTCAGGATTATATCACCAGAACCACAACAACAATAAACAAACAAATCAGAGGAACCTGCAAATTCACCCATTATCTCCAACAAACTAGATTTAGAGCAGTAATGATACAATTAAATTCTCTTTATTCTCCAGTCTGACAAGATGATGCTTCTGCAAGCTCCACAATGGGAACCAAATTGGTTATTTAGCTATAGTTATTAAAGTGACTATTCAGCTCCAGGGCATCCCAATCCATTGCTGTGTGGGGAACTGCCCCCATACGAATCTTGGGAGAAGTGATAGATACCTTCCTCTTCCACAGTGATCATGCCAAATATTCACTTTCCTGGTCTCCCTTGTAAACTCATACAGAATGCAGCCTCAATCTTTCTTGTTCCCATGGTCTCTGGCTCAGAGGCAATGATGCAAAGAAACAAAGCCTTTAAGAAAACTATACTGCTGACACTGCAATCTTCCAAGGTCTGAAGCATAGATAAATACTCTGGTTCTATTACTGCCTGGATGACAAAATCTCTATCAGCACACTGAATCCCCTTTGCTCTTAATTTACACTCTTTGAGTAAACCTAAAATTGTTACCTTTTCATTCGAACCCACATTCTGATACAAATTACCAAACCTACATATAATGTTCAATAAATAAATGGCAGAGATGGGATCCTGATTCAAGTAAACTACCTATAAAAGTCATCTATAAGACAATTAGGGCAATGAGAACATGCACTTCATAATTACCTATTATAGAAGACTTGCTATTTTAGAAGTATTATAGAAGTAATATATGAATGATTGCATAAGGTCTTAACTTTTTAGAAAATATGTATTATTTTCAAGTATGACAATGTCAAAATTTCAAATATTACAGAAAAAAGAAGAAATTATAGCAAAATGTTTATGCATGTTTAATAGTTTGGTGTAGAAGGAGTAAAAGGAGGAATAAAATGAATATATAAAGCAGGATTACCTTTTCCCAGTCAGCTCAACCTGGCCCTTCTTATTGAAGAAGAACTTGGAGTCATTATAGCCCCATCCATTCCATTTCAAAATTTCTTGCCTGACAAAAAAAAAGATAGAGAGAAACAAATACATATAACACCTATGCTAAACATCTCAAAACAGAACAGCATATCATTGACTTTAGCCTTCACAGACCTTATGTATATTATGTATATTATGAAGTCTAGTGAGCACTTACTAAAATGTCTATACACTACTAGTTCTACATGTAGAATCACTCTGATGAGTAGCACAAGCTTCAGTGAAGACAACAACCAATAAATTTATAGCATTCAGAGATAAAAAATAATTATGAGTGTTTTTATTTTTAATACTTTTATTTTTGCAATAGAGAGAGAATGAGAACAGGCATACCAGGGCCTCTTGCTGCTGCAAACAAACCCCAGATACATGTACCATTTTGTGTGTCTTGCTTCATGTGGGTACTGGAGAATCAAACCCAGGCCAGAAAGCTTTGCAAGCAGGTGCCTTTAAGCGTTGGGACATCTTCCCAGCCCATGTGTTATTATTTTATGTGTAGAATACAGCCTACTATTCGTAACACCCTGGGTTTGGTCCCCTACAATGCAAGTAAATTAATTATAAAATTTCTGAATATTTCTGCAATTCAATTAAAGAATTCAATTGCACAAATATTTGAACAGAAAAGAATCTGAATACAAAACAAAGTTTTTATGTACCAGAAAAAATCATAATTAACTTTCTGCTATAATGAAAAACACTAATTTACAAGGTAGACTTACTACCAGTAGAAGCTCAATAACAAAGTAAATTTAAAATGTCAGTGCTGGGTTGGAGAGATGGCTCAGCAGTTAAGGCACTGGCCTGAAAAGCCAAAGAACCCAATACCCATGTAAAACCCAGAGGCACAAAATGGTGCATGTGTCTGGAGTTGGGGTGCAGAGGCAGGAGGCCCTGGCATCATGCCTATACTTTCTTTCTCTTTCTTCCTTTCTCATAAATAAATAAAAATATTTTTAGAAAATATTAGAGAGATGACTTATTGGTTAAGGCACTTGCCTGAGAAGCCTAAGGACCCAGGTCTCATTCCTCAGTACCCACTTAAGCCAGATGCATAAGGTGGCGCATGCGGCGTAAGTTCACTTGCAGTAGCTAGAGGCCCTGGTAAGCCTATTCTCTGTCCTTGTCTGCCTCTCTCTCTCTCTCTCTCCCTCTCATATAAAGAAATAAATATAAACAAATTCAAAATAGCTGGGCATCGTGACATTTCCTTAGAAATAACCATTCAAAATAAAAATGATGTATTTACTAGAAATGTCTTCTATTTCTCACACTTCTCAAGGGAAAAGAAAATGAATGACAAGTCAATTTTGATAGAAATCGTAATTCTTGCCTGAGGACAAAGACTTTTTAAGCAATGGAAAATGAACATAAAACAATGAACAGGTAACTAAATATGTACTCAAATCTCTACACAAAATTGAGAATCTTGCTCTCTAGGAAAGTATGGTTTCCTATAACTCAGGAGACAAAGGTGGGAGGAGCTATAATTTCAAGGTCAGTTTCACTATGGTTTGCTCTCAAATAAAAATGTAGTACTTACACAAAAACAAACAAATGTTCAAAATATCCTGGGACATGGCTGGGGAAACACCTCAGTGAATGAAGCTTTTGCATGAAAGTATGAGCTAGCATTTGTGACCCCAGCCACACTTATGAGGGACAAGGAAGGAAAGATAACAAATCAACAGGAAACTCAGGGTCTAGTGAGCCTGGTGGAGAAACCAGCAGTGAACAGCATGTGATTCTGCCTCAAAAGAAGGTGGAAAGTGAGGAGCTACTCCTGAAAGTTGCCCTCTAACTTCCACAAGCATGTTGTGACACACACGCCCTGAAGTGACCCCCCCCACGCCTATATACATATATGAACACACAAATCCATACAACACACATCATCAGACATAAACAAATACATACCTTGAGAAGATTAACGGGGAGACTAGGTTTATAAGTGAGTCAGTTTAAAACTAATGTCCATTATCTTATCCTAATGCCATAATATTCCTACCTCAATGTCCAAAGAGGTTTTAGAGGAGAATTTCTAGGAAAATCTACAGAAAAACCTCACAACTAATAGCACCAATAACATATTCACTTTCTTAATGAATTTAAACATGCATGATGAGTTCTGTATAGTACAAAACAGTACTGTAACATACAAAATAAAAAGTAAAACTACCATGGAGTCCTTTTGCTTTCATGTTACAACCACTGGGTTCTCAGAAATTATTTCTGTAAAGATGTTGAACTTGGCATGCTTACAAAATTTAGAAATAAGGACTCTGTGGTTAAAGGTACTTGCCTGCAAAATTTAGAAATAAGAATCACTTTCCTTAAAATTATTACTAGAATTATATTTAACATTATCACTTATTTCTAAATAGACCTGTAGTTGTTTGAATATAAAAGGTCCTCCATAGACTCTTGTATTTGAATACTTAATTCCCAGCTGGTAACACTGTTTGGGAAGTTTGTAGAACCTTTAGGAGATGAAGCCTAACTGAAAGAAGTATGTCACTAGGAACAGGCCTTGTAAAGCACTGTCCTGCCTGGCACACTCAGCTCATTCTCCGCTTCCTCCCTGCTGATATGAAGATGTTGCACTGACCATCTGCTCCTGCCATGCTTTCCCCACCATGATGAAACTCTTCCTCAAAACTGTAAGCTGAAATAAACACTCTCCTCCCATAAGCTACTTCTGATAGGGTATTTTGTCCATAGGACCCAAAGTAAAAAAGCTAAATCTGGTCATATGGCCTCACTTAGCACTTCAGGAGGAAATGAATCCAGGTAAATGGGAACTCTTATATTATACTCTACAATAAAATCCTCATGCTAAAGAATATTTGGCATTCAATTTTTAAATTTGATGATAACCTAAAGAATCTCCAAGTTCTCATATGTATTCTTTTTATTTTTATCCCAATCAGAAAATTCTATTGCTGAAGTTTGTACTTGTAATGTCTGTCAAAGGCCCATGTGATAAAAGCTTGGTCCCTGGGACATAATGTTACTGGGAGATGGTAGGGCCTAGTAAGAGGCCCAGAGTCATTAGGGACATGCTCTAGAAGGAAATCATACATCACTGGTCTCTTTCCTTTTTCATTTCCCAGTTTTCCTAGTAAGAGGCCCAGAGTCATTAGGGACATGCTCTAGAAGGAAATCATACATCACTGGTCTCTTTCCTTTTTCATTTCCCAGTTTTAAAGTGAACAGCTTACTTGCCACAAGCTCCCTGCCATGATGTGCTGCCTAAACACAGGCCCAAAGCAATAGGGCTGTGGTGGTTTGATTCAGGTGTCCCCAATAAACTTATGTGTTCTGAATGCTAGGTCCTCAGCTAGTGGTAATTTGAGAATTGGAGCCTCCTGGAGATGATGTATTGTTTGGGGCAGGCTTATGGGTGTTATGGCCAGCTTCTCCTTGCCAGTGTTTGGTACCTTCTCCTGCTGCTATTGTCCACCTGATGTTTGCCACGAGGTGATATCCACCTTCTGTTCATGCCATCATTTTCCCTACCATCATGGAGCTTCCCCTGGAGTCTGCAAGCCAAAATAAACCCCTTCTTCCTCCCACAAGCTGCTGAGGGTTGACTGCAACAGTATGTTGGTACCAGAGGAGTAAGTTCTTGCCTCTAGAAACTTGACTGTGGCCTTGGACATTTGGAACTGGTTTGAGGGAGGAATGTAGAAGGACTTAAAACTTTGGCCTAACAGATGCCTTGGAGTGCTGTAAGTACAACTGTAAGTACAACTGGTCAGAGTTGAAAAACCTGAATGCAGTAAGAACTACAGACTATGAGGTTTGTCTTATGAGGGTGAGAAAGAGCTTTGCCTAGACTGGGCTAGAAGCAGTTTGTGTGACAGGCTTGCTGTTATGCCAATGTCCTTGTGCAGGGTTGCATTGTGCAAAAGTGAACTAGTGTTAGCAGAGGGATATAACACAGAAAAAAAAGAAATCTTTGGGCTGAAACTGCTGCCCATTCAACTGCAATTGTTTGAGAGATAACAACTATTGAGAATGGACCAGCTGGTCTTCAATTGGGAGAACAGGAAGAATGCAGACTCTTTTGAAGAACCTGAATGCTGAAGGAGTACCCTGTTTTTCACAGTTGGCTTTATTCTCCCCACCCCCATTAACAAATTGGTACCCACCTGATACTATGGAGTATAACAAATGCAGGAAAGTGAAGGTCACTGAATTTGTGACCCAGTTTTGTTATTTTGGAAATAGCCATGGGCAATGTGAAGCAGGTTTGTTAGATTACCTGTGTGGAGACTTGACGGAGCCATGAGAATGAACCGTGGGTTGTAGGAGAGACCCAATGGAAATGCCAGGACTATGGGATGACTGCCAAGGAGAGCTGCCAGCAACAGATGAAGTTTTCCGGGACTATGAATAGCCTAGCTGGAGGGGTGGAACTGGAACTCCAGAGACTTATCATTGGTTAGAATTACTGGACTTGGAGACTTGTCACTGACTACAGTTGTCAGACTTGGAGCTACAGAGTTTGAGGTTTGCCCTGTTTGTTTTAAATTTTATATTCAATATTTCTTTGCTATGCCCAATACCACCTTTTGAATTGTGAATGTTTACTCTGTGCCATTATGGTATTTTTGGTATTATGGCTCAGTTAAAAGACCTTGGACTATGGGGATGTTTGAACATCATTAGAATTGATTAAAAAAAAAAAACACTATGGGGACACTTAAAGTTGGACTGAATGCACTGCATTTTACATCATGGATGGTTATCAGTTTATGCCAGAGATAGAATGTGGTGGTTTGATTCAGAATCCCATAAGAGTCAAATAAAATGATACACTTCATTAATCCCTTAGTAAATCAGCCAGTATAATGATAGGTATTCCAATTCTTACAACTAATGACACTAAATTTGATATAGTCAAAGAATAAGACTCATCCTATTGCCAAAAGAAAGGAAGAAAAAAGAGAGAGAAAGAAAAAGGTTGGCTTGATTTTATTCTATAAAAAATGTTTTAGGGTTGGAGAGATGGCTTTGAGGTTAAGGCATTTGCCAGCAAAGCCAAAGGACCCAGGTTTGATTGATTCTCCAGCATACATGTAAAAGCAGAGGCACAATAAGGCATATGCATCTGCAGTGTGCACTGGCTAGCGGCCCTGGCATACCCATTCTTACTCTCTTTCTATCTGCCTCTCTCTTTCACATAAATTTATATATATATATATATATATATATATATATATATATATACATACATATATGTATGTATATATATATATATATATATATTTTTTTTAAGAAAATGTTTTATAGCCAGGTGTGGTAGCACATGCCTTTAATTCTAGCACTAGGGAGGCAGAGGCAGGAGGATAGTACAGAGTTCGAGGCCACCCTGAGACTACAAAATGAATTCCAGGTCAACCTGAGCTACAGTGAGACCCTACCTCGGGGGGGAGGGGGAGAATGTTTACAGATGCTGGAGAGATGGCTCAGTGATTAAGGTGCTTGTCAGTAAAGCCTACTGGCCCAGGTTCGATTTCCCAGTACCCACGTACAACCAGATGCACAGTGGTACATGCTGGAGTTCATTTGCAGTGGCTAGAGGCCCTTGTGTGCCCATTCTGCCCCCTCCCCCACTCCTTCTTTTCAATGTTCTAGATCTGGTGAGATGGCTTTGTGGTTAAGGCATTTGCCTGTGAAGCCTAAGGACTCATGTTCGACTCTCCAGGTCCCATATAAGCCAGACACACAAAGTGATGCAAGGGTGCAAGGTAGCACATGCACACGAAGGGGTGCACTCATCCGGAGCTCAACTGCAGTGGCTGAAGGCCCTGGCATGCCAATTCTCTTCCTCCCTCCCCCCACCCACAAAAAAAATGGCTGAGCCAGGCATGGTGGCTCGTGCCTTTAATCCCAGCACGTAGGAAGCAAAGGTAGGAGGGTCAGTGTGAGTTCAAGGCCACCTTGAGACGACATAGTAAATTCAGGTCAGTCTAGGCTAGAATTTGTCAAGACCCTACCTCAAAAAAACAAACAAATAAATAAAAAAGCCCCATCTGTTAGGGTTGCCTCAAAAAAAAAAAGTTTTATACATTTACAGTACCAAATGTTAAAAAAAATGTAATAAAAGGAAATGGAAACTTACAAAATAGCATCACAAATACACAAGGTGGCAGTATTCTCCTACAAAATGCTAGTAACCTCAGTCTTATGCAGTTCTCAGAATTGTTAAGTAAAATACTTGAATTTAACTTTATTACTTCATCCGTAGGAATTCCTTCCTTTAGTCTTAAAGTGGAGACTTTTAAGTCTTGCTTACATAATGACTACTCATCAGATTGCTATTTCTCTACAAGGAATAAACTGCAAGCAAGTAAGTACAAATGCACAGCTTCTACCATTACTGTTTCTAATTACGATACTCTTTCACTACACAACAAGGAAAAGAAAAAAGTGGTATACCCTACTTTTAGTCTGAGTTAGCAGCAAAAACTTCAGTTAGCCAGTGTTCAATGGGGGGCTGCAGTATTGTGTTTATTTTAAACTTAGTTTAAAATATAAGTCATGCCTATCTAACCTACAGGCCCTATAAAATTATTTTTAAAAGTTCATTTAAAAAAATCTTAAAATGAGGGCTGGAAAGATGGCTTAGTGGTTAAGCGCTTGCCTGTGAAGCCTAAGAACCCTGGTTTGAGGCTCAATTCCCCAGGACCCACGTTAGCCAGATGCACAAGGGGGCGCATGCATCTGGACTTCATTTGCAGTGGCTGGAGGTCCTGGTGTACCCATTCTCTTTCTCTCTGCCTGTTGCTCTCAAATAAATAAATAAATAAATGAAAATCTTAAAAATTTTTTTACAATACACATGACCTAAATTCGACAGTGTCATAATATGGGTCTTTGTCCTCCAGTATAACATGATACCATCTGGGAGGAAAGAATGTCTTGCCCAGTACAAACTAAGTGAGCAAAAAGTTCACTGATAGCCAGGTTATGGTTATGACAACAGAGCTACTAACACTCCCTAGTAGGAGAGGAGGGTCACAGGATTATCAACTGGGATTCCAGCCATTACTCCTTCCTGTCTTTACCCCAGATCAAATTATGTAAGAAATGGAAGGTTAACTGATGGTTAAGTAGGAGAGGGAAAGAAAAACAGTAATTATTACATAAGAAACACAAAGGAATATGCACCTTTCAATAATAACTCCAAATATAATGGTCTCCATTACTCAATCAAAAGACACAGAGGCGGACTGGAGAGATGGCTTAGTGGTTAAGTGCTTGCCTGTGAATCCTAAGGACCCTGGTTCGAGGCTCGATTCCCCAGGACCCACGTTATCCAGATGCACAAGGGGGCGCATGCGTCTGGAGTTCGTTTGCAGTGGCTAGAAGCCCTGGCGCGCCCATTCTCTCTATCTGTCTTTCTCTCTGTGTCTGTCGCTCTCAAATAAATAAATAAATAATGAATAAAAAATATTTTTAAAAAAGAAAAAAAACACAGAGGAGAGCTGAGAACATGGTTCAGTTGGTAAAATGCTTACTGCACAAGCATGAAGAACTGAATGTGGATCTCTAGCATGAATATAAAAGCCAATGCATGTCTGTAACCCTAGCACTAAAGGAGGCAAGATACTCAAGGCCTGCTGACTAGATAGCTTAGCTAAATCAGTGAGTTCCAAGTTCAGTGAGAGACCCTGTCTCAAAAAGTAAGGTAGAAAGTAAATGAGAAAGATACCTGATGTCAACTTCTGGCCTTCACATGTGCACATGCACCCACACACATATGAACACACAAATTAACACACATGCTCACCATAAATACACACACACAAAAATCCAATGTATTTTTTTAATCACAAACTAACAGAATTAAGGGGCAGGATAATATTTTGTTGCCTCCTAAGAAACTTCCCCATAAAATACAGATGCAACCTTAGGGGAAAAAGAGAAAATATTTCAAGCAAATAGGCCTAGGAAACAAGCAAGTGTTGTGGTTCTAATACCTGACAAAAGAAACATCAAACTAAAACTAGTTCCAAGAGATAAAGAAGATCACTTTATCCTCATTAAGAGAACAATCCATCAAAAAGACAGTATAGGACTGGAGAGATGGCTTAGTAGTTAAGGAGTTTGCCTGTGAAGCCTAAGGACTCATGTTCAATTCTCCAGGTCCCATGTAAGCCAGACGCACAAGGTAACACAAGCACACAAGATCACATATACACACAAGATGGCATATGCAACTTGAGTTCAACTTCATTGGCTGGAGGCCCTGGCATGCCAATTCTCTCTCCCTCCCTCCCTCCTCTCCCCCCCCATAAAAGAATAAAAAAGGACATTACAATTTTATACATATATGCACCAAACATGTGTGCACTTATCACACACAGTACTAGACGGAACAATTTAAACCCCAGCACAACAGTAGTAGACAATTTTGATATTCTATTCTTTAATTGCCACATCATCCCAGCAAAAAATACACACAACTGGAATAAATGACACTGTAAATCAAACAGACTTAAACAGTTACCTACAGAACAATTCATTCAAACACTGAAGAATGCACATTTTTCTCAGCAACTAAGAGAACTTTCTCTAAGGTAAATCACATGTTAAGACACAAAGTAAACTTTAGAAAACATAGGAAAACTGAAATAATTGTTGAATTCTATCTGATTATAAAGGAATAAAATAGCAAGAGAAACTATAAAACATACACAAACTCATAAAGAGTATGCAGCAAACTACTGAATGATAAAATCAGTCACTGAAGAAATGAAGGGAATCAAAAAGTTCCTAGGGACTGGATAGATGGCTTAGCAGTTAAGGCACTTGCCTACAAAGCCAAAGAATCCAGGTTCAGTTCCCTAGGACCCATGTAGGCCAGATGCACAAGGTGGTGCATGCATCTGGAGTTCATTTGCAGTGGCTGGAGGCCCTGGTGTCCCCATTCTCTCTCCTCTCCCCCTCCCCAATAAATAAAAACAAATCACTTTTTTAAAAAGTTCCTAGGGCAATGATAATATGATGGCAAATGATAAAACATAAACAGGGCTGAAGAGATTGCTCAGTGGTTAAAGCATGCTTACTTGCAAAGCCTGCAGACCTGAGTATGAACCTCAGCACCTATGAAAAGCAAGACATGAAGTGATACACAGGTCTGGAATCTCAATGCACCTATAGCAAAGGAAGGCAGAGCCAGGAAAATTCAGACTCAAGTATCAGCTCTAAAACAACAGGCAAAACCCTGTCTCAAAAGGTAGAAGAAGGGCTGGAGAGATAGCTTAGCGGTTAAGCGCTTGCCTATGAAGCCTAAGGACCCCGGTTCAAGGCTCGGTTCCCCAGGTCCCAAGTTAGCCAGATGCACAAGGGGGCACACGCATCTGGAGTTCGTTTGCAGAGGCTAGAAGCCCTGGCGCGCCCATTCTCTCTCTCTCCCTCTATCTGTCTTTCTCCCTGTGTCTGTCACTCTCAAATAAATAAATAAAAAATGAACAAAAAAAATTTTTAAAAAAAAGGTGGAAGAAGAGGATAAATACTCCAAGGTTGTCCCTTGAGCTCCTTATGTGTGCCATGGCATACACAGAAACACACCATACATACACATTCACTCACACACACATATATATGGGCACATAAATAAATAAAAACAAAACCTAATGTACCAAAAACTATGGGCTACAATGGAAGCAGTTCCAAGAGCAAAGTTTATAGCTTTAACTGCCTACATTAAAAAAAAAAAAAAATCAGAGAAATCTCAATTAAGTAACTTAATCATACATCTTAAGGCCTTGGGGGGGGGGGGGAGGACAAGCCAAACCCAAAATCAGTAGATAGATGAATTTCAAGATACATATGACCTACCAAAAGTTAACCAAGAGAAGATAATTTAAACAGACCTGTAATAAACAGGGGAGACTGAAGTAGTAACAAAAGCATCTCCTGACGAAAACAAGTCAAGAAATATAAATGGTCAAGAAATATTTTTAAATACTTCAACATTCATAGCCATCACAGAAATGCAAATTCAAACTTCTTTGAGATTCCATTTCACCTCAGGAAGAATGGCTATCATCAAGAAAACAATTGACAACAAATGCTGGCAAGGATGTGGGGCAAAGAGAGCCCTTATTCCCTGTTGGCAGAAGTGCAAAACTGATGCAGCCACTATGGAAAACAAGTAGAGGTTTTTAAGAGAGCTAAAACTAAAAGTAGGAGATCAATTGACTACTACTCCAGAGCACATGTCCACAGGACCGATCTACTAGAGATACATGCACATTCATGTTCTATAGAGGGACTTGCACATTCATGGGCACCGCTGCTGTACTCACATTAGCTCGTAAATGCAAACATCCCAGATGTCCATCAACTGATGATGAATGGATAAGGAAAATGTGGTACATTTACACAATGGAGTTTTATCAGCTACAAAGAAAAATGAAATTGGGAAATCTGCAAGGCAATGGATGGAGCTGAAAATGTATTAAGTAAGCTAACCCTGGCTCAGAAAGACAAAAAGACAAATGTTCTCTTTCATAGGTGTACTTTTTCTTTCTCATGTATGTATCTATCTTTGAAGTTTTAGATTTTTTTGATTTGTGTTCAAATTGTTATGTCTGTAAAGGCTAAGAAGCTAGAAAGGGAGGAAGATGCCACCAGGGTGGGCATCTAGGAGGATATGTGCTGGGTAAAATAAGGAAAACCAACTCAGCATCACAGAACTGTCAGCAAGAGAAGAGACAAGAACACACACTTTACTTAACCTCTTGTGTTCCTTCAACTCTACTTCAAATTCCATGATTTTCTCCTTCATTGTTTGCTTATAATCTCATCAATATGGTAATTTTAACAACCACTTCAGATGTTTTCTAACATCCAGGGGAAAATGCAATTCATTTTCATGGCTCCCTCATTGCTAGTCACTGGAAACGGAATTGGATCACAATTTACTCAAGTTTACTCACTGACCACTCTGTGAGTCATGGTTGTTTCTTATATAGCTTTGCAATTCTGCAGAAACTATGACACTGGACAAAATGAAGAAAACAAATGTACGCAAAACTCTGTCATTTCACTACAAAAGCCATGCTTGAGTTCTTTCTAAGCTGTCCTACAGGGTCAGACCATCCATTCCAGCAACAGCCTAAAAGATCAACACTGAAACACATACCTGCTTGACAGTCATTTACCCCTAATACTAAGTAGTAGCCTTCTATTCTTAAGTGTTAAGTATTTAAGACCATTACCTTTGCTTCCAGAAAACCCAGAGAAGAAAAAATGAGCCCATGAAATTTGGAGAGAACAGATATTAAAATTAGTTACCAATTACATCACCAGAGGTTCGGAAGCTTCTTGGTTGTGTATGTACTGTTTCGGGTGCTCATCTCAAAAGTAGAGTTCTGGATACCACCCTAAATCTTAAAACATGACTAGAATTTCCAGCAAGGGGATCTCAGAATCCACATTTGGAATAAGCACCCCTAGGAAATTCTGTCAAAGGCCATCTACAGACCTTGTGAAGCACTACCTTATAGCATAAGAAGCTAAAAGTAGTAGAGTCTTGGCTCTAGAATAGAGGAATACACAGCCTTACAGTCAGTATTTTTAAATAAAGTTGCTCCCACCAACCTTCCCAAATCCAGGCCTGATCTTCAAAGAAACAAAACAAAAAGAAGAAATTTTAAACTCACTGCACTTACAAGATAGGATGAACCTGAGTTCAGCAACATTAACAAGGCCCAACCTGATGGCAAGAGGGAGGGGAAGAGCTAACAGGAGATGAAGATGTGTTACCTGGCAGGCTGGGCAGCACAGATCGCTATCCATATTTTACAAGACGATCCCAGAAAAGGGAATGACAGATATCCAGATGTATTTTGATGCAAATTTTAGGAAATGTAATTTGTTACACAACATTTTCTAGTTTATAATGTTAGTCTTAAAAAGCACAAAATTAAAACATTTATCAATTAACTTGTCTTCAACACAATAATGTTTATTCAAAGTCCAATGTATGGTCATCAAGACTACATTGTTTCACAGTGGTGACAGTGAGCCTAAGAGCCACCAAGAATTTCAAATGAGAAATAAATAGCCCAATGGTGACATATTACTTTCTCATTGCTGTACACAAATGTGTGACCATAAAGCAACTCAAGGAAGGAAAGACAGTTATACTCAGCTTACATTGCGAGGTCCATTATGGCAAGGAATACATGACAGAACAGCTTGTCACGTTTCAGCCAGAAGCAGGAAGCAGAGGACACAGGCTACACTACAACACTTCAAGGCCCACCCCCAGTGACCCCACTTCCTCCAGCAAGGGACCTCCTCCTAAAGATTCCACAACCTGAGCCAGATGTGGTGGCACACACCTTTAATCCCAGCACTTGGAGGCAGAAGTAGGAGGATCACCATGAGTTGGAGGCCACCCTGAGATTACATAGTAAATTCCAGGTCAGCCTGAGCTAGAGTGAGACCCTACATCGGAAAAACAAACAATAACAACAACAACAAAAAAAGATTCCACAACCTTCCCTAACAGTGCCATGAGCTGGGGACCAAGCGTCCAAACACAGGAGCTTAGGGGTGGTCTTTTATATTCACACAACGCAGAGTACTAACCACTATACGATCACGGCGAGCCACGCGCCCGGCGACGATCTTTTATATTCAAACCACAACAGGTAGACTGGAAAAATAGATGCCCCAGCAGTTAAAAGTGCTTGCTTGCAAAGCCTCTCTAAATTTGATTCCCCAATACTCACATAAGGCAGGATGCATGTGTCTGGAGTTTGTCTGTACTGGCAAGAGGCCCTGGCACACCCCTTCCACTCTATTAATCATTCAATCAATCAATAAAATAATAAATCAATCAATAAAATAAAAATATTAAAGAAACCACAACAAGGCTGGAGAGATGGCTTAGTGGTTAAGGCGCATGCCTGAGAAGCATAAGGACTCATGGTCAATTCTCCAGGTCCCACATAAACCAGACGCACAAGTTACCGCAAGCATGCAAGGTCGCATGGGGGGCACGTGCATCTGGAGTTCAACTGCAGTGGCTGGAGGCCCTGGTAAACCAATATTCTCTCTCTCATTAAAAAGGGGGGGGGGGATCTGGAGGGATGGCTTAGCCATTAAGGTGTTTGCTTACAAAGCCAAAGGACCCAGGTCTGATTCCCCAGGACCCATGTTAGCCAGATACACATGGGGGCACACACATCTGGAGTTCACTGACAGTGGCTGGAGGCCCTGGCATGCCCATTTTCTCTCTCTCCCGTTCTCTGCCAAATAAATAAATAATAATAAAATAAAATCTCAACATGTGACCACTGGCCACAATATGCATGACTCTAACACCAATAGGAGAAACTGTGGACAACTCTGTTGTCTGCATTTTTCCCTGACTCCTTCAAGTACAAGGTAATATTTATTAGCAATGTGTTCTCTATGAAAATGCTATTGTTGGGTTTGGAGAGTTGGCTCAGCATTTAAAGGTGTTTGCTTGCAAAGCTTGTTTGTCCAGGTTCAATTTCCCTGTACCCACATACAGCCAGATGCGCAGAATGGAGCATGTATCTTCAGTTCGTGTGCAATAGCAAGAGCCTTGGTGTACCCGTCTTCCCTCCCTCCCACTCTCAAGTATTTTTAAAAATGTTACTGTTGCTTCTGAGCGTCTCCCTATTTCTGGCTGTGCTTCCACCTTCAGGAATTATTTTAGCACTGGGTTCTTACTACATTCTGTAAAGTTCATTTCAATGGGTAATAGTATGCACGATACTGTACAGTTAAGAGGTGTACAATCATGATGGCATTTCCTTCTCACATTAATCCTGTGAAATAACTCTCATTATACCTATATAAATAAAATATGAAAAAACAGGCCCAGAAAGATTCACTTATGTGTCCTCAGTCATACAAACAGCATATGATACAACTAAGAATTAAATCATGGTCATTTCTAACACTCCTAACTACCAAGCAGTGATTTCACTATACTCACAACTGCCACACCGGAGCGCAACATATGCTAAGAGTTGAGGCAAATAGTGTTCATTTCTGACTGAAAGGAGGTTTCCCTGTGGTGGCATTTAAACCAATTCTTTGAGAGACGGCAGAAATGCACCACTTCAGCTGAGGTGGGATGGTCTCACCTAGAACTGTCTCACTTGGACTGAAGCATAAAGCTATGCGAAAAAGCCCTGAGAAGCAGTGCAGGGCCATGTCCACAGGGATCAACAGGTTCAGAACAATATTCCCCATGTTCCATGATACAACCAAAAGTAAAAACCTAAGTGCCTAATTTTTCTTTTTTCTTTTGTTGTTGTTGTTGTTTGTTTGTATGTTTGTTTGTTTTCGAGATAGGGTCTTACTCCAACTCAGGCTGACTTGGAATCGACTATGTAGTCTCAGGGTAGCCTCGAACTCACGGTGATCCTCCTACCTCTGCCTCCCGAGTTCTGGGATTAAAGGCATGCGCCACAACACCCAGCAAAATCCTAATTTTTCTTGTTGTTGCTGTTATATGGTGTATGTATTTGTGAATGTATACATGTGAATGCATACACTCACATAAATACATACACCATATGTGTACATATGTGTGACAACTGTGCATGTAGAGGCCACAGGTCAGCATCAGGTGTCTTTCTCAATTTTCTGAGTCTCGTTGAACCTGCAGCTCAAGGACTCAGCTAGAGTCACTAACCAGAGTCCTAGAGATCACTCTACCTCCGTGTCTTCACGCTGGTATTACAGGCACGCGCCGCAGCATCTAACTTTCTATGTGGGTGCTGGGGGTCCAAGCTGACGTCCTTGTCCTTTCATGGCAAGCCCTTTACTGACTGAGCCATCTCCCCAACCCGTGAAATCTTCATTCTTTTTTATTTTATTTTATTTTTATTTATTTATTACATAAAGAGAGAGAATGGCATACCAGGGCTTCTAGCCACTGCAAACGAACTCCAGATGCGTGCGCCACTATGAACATCTGGCTTATGTGGGACCTGGAGAATCGAACCTGGGTCGTTAGGCTTTGCAGGCATGTGCCTTAACCACTAAGCCATCTCTCCAGCCCAAAAATCTTCATTCTTTTAATAGCACCAATCTATAAATTCTCTTCCCAAACACATTAATTTATCACAACTTCTTGTACATGCCATGCCTTTTACGCCTACATATCTTTGCACTTGCTGTATGTCTCCACTCTGAGATGCCCTTCTTTCCTTACAGAACTACTACTTCGCCAGGGAACCAGTCCAGAGTCTCATCTAAAAATCTTTTCCTTCTCCCTTAAAAATTCATGACTCTTTCACCACACACTAACTACACCACTTACAGTAGAACAGGATATCTTCTACATACCTGTCTATATATTTCCAATGGACTCCCACTCACTTGTACAATGCTAGAATGTGGCACAACAGCAGGCAGAAGGCACTCACTTTCCCTAAACAAAGACTGGTCTCACAATGAATGGAAAAGCATTTAAAGGACAGAAAATAAAGGAAACATGGCTAGATATGAGACAATTAGGATTTCATCTATGGGCTGAGGATGTAGCTCAATGATACAGCAATTGTCTACCAAGCACTGACCCTGGGTTTGATTCCCAGCACTGGTAAAAACAAAATTTCATCTAGAGCCGGCTAAGAGAGGTTGCTAAATCCTAGTCCCAAAGAATATTGGGTCATGGGCCTGAGTTTAGATGACAAAAAGAAAACAGAATTGGGCGTGGTGGCACACGCCTTTAATCCCAGCACTCAGGAGGCAGAGGTAGGAGGATCACCGTGGGTTCGAGGCCACCCTGAGACTACAATAGTGAATTCCAGGTCAGCCTGAGCTACAGTGAGACCCTACCTCGAAAAACAAAGCAAAACAAAACAATTCATCTAGGATGGTAATAGCGGAGCTAAGCAAAAGTGTACTGTGAATCAGCTAGTAGAATAAGACTTGTTGATGGACTGAATAGGGATGGGAATAGAACCCAACAGCTGTTATGACAGACACGTTGGGCTTCAGCATCACAACATGGTGGAAGTGAACAGAAATAGTTCCCCAAGGCTGGAGAGATGGCTTAGCGGTTTAGCGCTTGCCTGTGAAGCCTAAGGACCCCGGTTTGAGGCTCGGTTCCCCAGGTCCCACGTTAGCCAGATGCACAAGGGGGCGCACGCGTCTGGAGTTCGTTTGCAGAGGCTGGAAGCCCTGGCATGCCCATTCTCTCTATCCCTCTATCTGTCTTTCTCTCTGTGTCTGTCACTCTCAAATAAATAAATAAATAGTTCCCCAATACTGATAAAAATTAATAGAGTCCAAGTACATGAGATTATTAAGGAAGCAAACAAAGAATAACAAAGGGCTATGAGCGCGGAGCTCAGTGGAAGAACGTTTGTCTAATGTGAACACAACCTTGAGTTCAATTCCCTACAAACACACACAAAGCAAAAAAGACAACAATATAATAAACCTTTCATGCTTTAACCTAACTTAACACCTAAAATCAATCATTCTAATTAATACATGTATCAAAACACAAGAATTCCTGTTTTTTAAAAAAGCCACCAATTATATAAAAGCCAATCTAAAACATACTTTCTGAAGATAAAGGCAAATGGAAAGAGTTTAGATGGAAAACCAAAATTTAGACTATCAGTCTAATAGTTTAAAGCCACAAATGGCCTATAAAGATAAAGTGGACAAATACTCTGAAAGTTAAAACCAACTAATATATTTTCAGAAAAGAAAATAGGAAAGAACGCTTCTGTATTGGCCTGACCAGAAGCAATTCAGGGAAGGAAACAGTTTATTTCAGCTCACAGTGCCACAGGGTAGAGTCCATCAGGCAAGGACGCATGACAGGACAAAGTGGGAAGCCTAAGTCACGCTTTCACGTGAGCAGAAGGCAGACACAGAACAGCAAACGGGGTCACGCTAGAAAACCACAAGGTCAACCTCTAGTGACACAGTTTTCCCAGCAAGGTTTCACCTTCTAAAGGTTCCAGAGCCTTCCTCAATAGTATCACCAACTACAGATTAATTATTCAAACACACAAGCCTATGAGGGAGGCAATTTTACATTCAAACCACTATACCTTCTAAAGATTTTACTTCAAAAAGTAAGCTGCCAACATTTACATGGGCTGTAGGGATCCAAACTTAGGTCCTCACCCTTATGCAACAAGCAATACTGAGAGAGCCATCTCACCAGCCCCCAGATATTCTTATTAAATAACCACAGGCTAGATAGTTGGATAGTAACTTCCTGAAATAAGGACGTCTGTTTGAAGAAGGTCTGGTTCAAAACTAGAGAATACCAAATTACCATAGAGATTACATCATGAAGGTTTCTTACTCATGCCAGTACAAATCGCCTAAAGCCAAACACTGATTCCTCTAAGACCACTCTCTTCTGCACCTTCCTTCACTCATCTAGTCTCCTACCTCCCTCCTCCTTATTCTCTCTTCCCTTCCTCATTTCCCTTTTCCTCTCCATGCCCTCCTCTATTTAAGTTCACTGTAGCCCAGGCTGACCTGGAACTCAATCTGTAGCCTAGACTGGTCTCACATTCATGGTGATTCTCCTGCTGGTATTACAGGCCTGAGCCACCAAGCCTTTCCTTGCTCTCTTTTATTCCCAATACTGTGTTCTCCTACAATTTACAGCAAAATTCACTCATAACAGGAAGCAGCAAGCCTATCGTCTTATACCATGCACTGTATTTTCTTAAATTCTGAATATCACTTTAACTGAATCTTATTTTATAATTGATCCATAGTACACTATAAACTAATACCTCAGGTGTGGTGGTTTGAATAGGGCATCCCCCATAAACTCATGTGTTCTGAATGCTTGGCCCCCACCTAATGCAACTTGGGAGGTGTAGCCTTTCTGGAGGAGGTGTGTCACTGGGTATGGGCATTGAGGTTTATTAGCCCTAGCTTGCCAGTGTGGCCTGCTGCTGTGGCATGGAGGTGATTCCAGCCTCTGCTCTACCATCTTTTCCCTGCCATCATGAAGCTTCTCAAGACTGAAAGCCCAAATATACCCTTTTCCTCCTATCAGCTACTTTTGGTTGGATGCTTTGTCGAAACAATAAGAATATAGCTGCAGGCTGGAGAAATGGCTCAGCAGTTAAGGTGCTCACCTGCAAAACCTAATGATCTGAGTTTGATTCTTCAGTACCCATGTAAAGCCAGAAGCACAGAGCAGTGCACACATCTGGGGTTCATTGGCAGTGAATCGAGGCCCTGACATGCCCACATTCTCCCTCTTTTCCTCCCTCCCTGTGTCTCTCTGCTTGCAAATAAATTTTAAAAAATGTTAAAGAAGGTAACTGCACTCAACTATAGCTCACAGTATTCGATATCATCTACTTAACTGCAGATTGTCTGAAACAGCACGATAAACAACAGAGCAAAGTGATGAATAGTTAAGTACATAATTTTCCCCCAGGGAACAACATCCATCGTGTGGCAATAGGAAAACACCTTAGAGAAAGTAGCTTGAGTGTTGAAATACTGCCTTATTCATTTTATAACTGCATAACCTCAGGCAAATACAATTACCCGAGTCTTTTCTCACCTGAAACCTACATATAGAACCACCTACTTTTCAAAGTTGTTGCGGCACTCCAATGAAATCAAGGATATAAGCTTGACACTGGTACTTAGGATGGTGACTTATTCAAATTGAAACAATTAACACCATCACTACAAATCCTAAAAATGAACTCACAGACTGATAACTATTCCATCTAATACAGCCACCAGAATAAGCTCTAATTTTTCCAAATGATATTGTCATTAGTCACTGGTGCAAATCTTTGCTGTATCATGCATCAACTCTTAAAAGCTTCAGGACACCTACCTGGAAACCACAAGAGGTTAGTTAATTTAGCTTTCTCTCCTGCAAAACACCCACCAAAGCTTTGATAAATGTTGTATCGTGTATCGTGTATCTTTAAAGAATGGCATATGTTGGGCTGGAGGGATGGCTTAGCAGTTAAGGCATTTGCCTGCAAAGCCAAAGGACCCAGGTTTGATTCCCCAGAACCCACATTAGCTAGATGCACAAGGAGGCGCAAGTGTCTGGAGTTCGACTGGCACACGCATATTCTCATTCTCTCTCATTCTCTCTCATGCCCCCCCCTTCTCTCTCTCTCTCCCTCCCTCCCTCTTTCTCTGTCAAATAAATAAATAAAAATAAAAATATTTTGCCAGGCGTGGTGGTACACATCTTTAATACCAGCACTCAGGAGGTAGAGGTAGAAGGATTGCCATGAGTTGGAGGCCACCCTGAGACTACAGAGTGATTTCCAGGTCAGCCTGAGCTAGAGTGAGACCCTACCTCAAAAAGAGCAAAAATAAATAAATATGTTTTTTTTGGGAAAAAAAGAATGGCATACATTGTGGGGTGTGGTGGCATATGCAGGAGGCAAAGGTAGGAGGATCACCAGAGTTTGAGGCCACCCTGAGACTACATAGTGAATTCCAGGTCAGCCTAAGCCAGCCTACCTCGAACCCCCCCCCCAAAAAAAAGGCATTCATAAGACAGGAGAGATGGCTCAAAAGTTAAGGGAGCTTACTGGCCAAGTTCAAGTCTTTAGCATCCACATAAAGCCCAATCAAAGTGGCACATGCATGTGATCTCAATATGCCTATAGCACAGGAAGGTGAAGCCACAAGAATCCAGAAGTTCATGGCCAGCTAGACTATAGCATACAAAATGAAGCAGCAAAAACAAAGTAACAAGGGATATTCTCAAGCAGGGTGCAGGGAGAGGACAAACACCCCAAGGTGACCTCAGACTTCCACATTTGCTATGACACACACACACACACACACAAGCACCATCTTAAAAAAAAGAGAGAGAGAATGGCATATGTGTGCTAGGCATGTTGCTCAGGGGTAGATTGATTGCCTAGCATGTGTGATGCTCTAGGCACTGCAAGAGGAAAAAAATGACACACGTATATGACATAAGCAAGTTAATTAATTAGTGACATTCCTAATAAAAATTGTGTTGACATAAAGCTGTAAGAATTCAAACCCTCATTAGAAGAGAGACTGGCTGGGAAGAAGGGCTACAGTAGAAGGGCACTGAGATGGGAGGAAGAGAAAGGTGGTGGGAGGGGATTATGGCCATGGTATATTGTCTTATATGTATGGAAGTTGTCAATAAAAAGTTAATCAAGGGGCTAGAGAGAGGCTTGGCAGTCAAAAGCACTTGCCTGCAAAGCCTGATGGCTCAGGCTCAATTCCCCAGTACCTACGTAGAAACAGACACACAAAGTAGCACATGCAACTGGAATACATTTTGTAGCGGCAAGAGGCCCTGGTACACCTGTGCTTGTGCTTATTCATTTTCTCTCTCTCTCCTCTCACACATTCTCTCTCTCACACATGCACAAATATATTTTTTGGGGGGGGGGTGTTTTACGCCTTTAATCTCAGCACTCAGGAGGAAGGGGTATGAGGATCGCCGTGAGTTTGAGACCACCCTGAGAATACAGGTCAACCTGGGCCAGAGTGAGACCCTACCTTGAAAAAACAACCAACCAAACAAACAAACCCAGAATAAATACATGACCACTTGATTTGGCCAGTAAAGAGCCTGCTCTGTTGTGGCTTTGGGTGAAGTCAAGTAAAACATGTATAGTGCAGTGGAAGGCAGAAGTCTCAGGAAGCCACTGTGTGCTGTGACCAGTTACAAAAGAGGACATCAGTAGTGGACTAGGTCAAGATGCCTAGAGAACAGAATCAACAGACTGCAAATATGTGCATATATATTATAAGGGTAGCTACTAAATTGACTTGCATGGTGGTGGCTGGGCAGTTCAACCATGATCATCTGCATGTGGAGAGACTAGAGAAGCCAGTAGCTTTTCATTCTAAGAAGCTGGACACCTCAACAGTCTTGATCCAGAGCTAAAACCTGGAAAGCCCTTAGAGAGTTACTGCTCATGAGTACATGTTAGAAGGTCAAAGAAGCTGGAGTCTGATGTCAGTAGAGGGTTACAGTAGAGTTGGACACACTGACTTGAAATGGAGAAGGGGGGTAGACAGGCATGCACTATTTTTTTTTCCTGAGAACTCTGCTTGTAGGCCATCCATAGGGAGATCATTTCTTCTCTGAACACAGGTTTTCCCCACTCCATTAATCTTCTCCCAGATACCTTTTTGTGGATAAGCCCAGAGATGTGTCTCCTAGGTGATTCAAAAATCCTGTACAGTTGACAATCAAAACCAAACATCACAAGGAGTTTTGGATAGTTTCTCTTAACACATATTACAAGTAGGTGTCAATCATATCTTTCTAATCTTATCATGCTATGATCAAGTCATCCTTTGGACAATAGCGTCAGGGGTTCCATAGCTGAATTCCCAGAGAAATGAGGGGAGCCTGCATGTGGAACAGCAATTGCCAGCACTTTGCCTCCTCATTCTGGCACATTTCTTCACTTGTACCAAGGACAGCTGCATCTTGATAGATGGAAACAGGAGTTGTTTCACTTTGGGGGGGGAAGTCTAAGCATACATTCATAAAGAAAGAAAAGCTCAGCCAGGCATGGTAGAGCACACACTCCCAGCACTTTGGAAGGTGGGAGGATCACCATGAACTCGAGGCCACCCTGCAACCAGGTCAGCCTGGTCTAGAGCAAGACCCTACCTCAAAAACAAAAAAAAAGAAAGAAACATTCAAAACCTCTAAAAACAGCCACAGAACAACTGTAACTGATGCAAACCTGAATGAGGCTGCAGCCAAAGGTATAGCTTAGAATGTGATTAAATGTAGCTGGGTGTGGTGGTGCACGCCTTTAATCCCAGCACCCGGGATGCAGAGGTAGGTGGATCGCTGTGAGTTCAAGGCCACCCTGAGACTACAAAATTAATTCCAGGTCAGCCTGAGCCAGAGTGAGACCCTACCTGGCAGGGGAGGGGGGGAGTGATTAAATGTGAAAAAAGCAACAGGCAATTTTTTCCTTCTCCATAGCCAAAACCAAGATACCAAAATGTGACATGCATGCATTACTGTAGTTTTAAAGAATCTAAAATTGCATTAGAAAGTAAGAAAAGAAAACTGCACATGGAGTAACATGCACTTAAAGAAGAAAAGTCCAAAAGTAAACTCACTTGTGGTGGTTTGATTCAGGTGCTCCCCATAAACTTAGGTGTTCTGGATGCTAGGTTCCCAGCTGATGGAGATTTGGGAATTAACACCTCCTGGAGGGAGTGTATTGTTGGGGGCTGGCTTATGGGTATTAAAGCCAGTTTCCCCTTGCCAATGTTTGGCACACCCTCCTGTTGCTGTGGTCCACCTTACATTGGCCAGGGGGTGATGTCCACCCTCTGCTCATGCCATTGTTTTCCCCTGCCATCGTGGAGCTTCCCCTTGAGCCTATAAGCCAAAATAAACCTCTTTTTCCCAGAAGCTGCTCTTGGTTGGGTGATTTCTAACAGCAATGTGAACCGGACTGCAACAGTAAAGTGGTACCAAGGAGTGGGATTGCTGCTAGACACCTGACTGTGTGGCTTTGGCCTCTTGGAGCTGATTTTCAAGAGGAATATGGGAGGATTTGAAACTTTGGCCTAAGAGATGCCTTGCAGTGCTGTAAGTACAGCTTGATGGACTATTCTGGTCTGAGCTGCAAGACCTGAATGCAATAAGAACTATGGACTGTGAGGTTTGGCTTATGAGGGTGAAAAAGAGCTTTGCTTGGACTGGGCTAGCAGTATGTGTGAGAAGCTTGCTCTTGTGCCCACGTCCTGAGAGTTGTGCAGGGTTGCTTTGCGTAGAAATGAACTGGTGTGAGTAGAGGGATATGGCCCAGAAAGAAAAATCTTTGGGTGAACTGTTGCCCGTTCAGCTGCAACTGAGAGATGACAACCTTTGAGACTGGGCTAGCTGACCTGCGCTGGGGCAACAAGAAGAATGTAGACTCTTTTGAAAGGGCCTGAGTGCTCAAGGAGTGTCCTGTTCTTCAAAGTCTGCTTTATTCCCCCCTGGATTAACAAATTGGCACCCTACCTGGTATAGTGGTGTATAAGAAATGCAGGAAAGAGGGCCATTGAGTTTGCAAAACGGTCTTGTGTTTTGGAAATGGCCATGGGCAGTGTGAAGCAGGTTTGTTGGTTGCCTGCATAGAGACCCGATGGGGCCATGAGGATGAACCGTGGCTTGCAGTGGAGACCCAGTGGAGATGCTGGAACCATGAGATGGCTGCCAAGGAGCTGCAAAGCCCCAATGAAGTTTCCCAGGACTGTGAGTAGCCTAGCTGGAGGGGCGGAATTGGAATACCAGAGACTTGTTGCTGGTTAGAATTACCAGACTTGGAGATTTGTCACTGGTTAGAGTTGCTGGACTTGAAGCTACAGAGTTTGATATTTGCCCTGGTTGTTTTAAATCTTGTATTGGTTGAATGTTTCTTTGCTATGCCCAATGCCATCTTTTGCAGTGTGAATATTTATTCTGTGCCATTAGGGGTTTTTGAGGTTATTTTTTGGTATTATGGCTCAGTTAAAAGATCTTGAACTAGACTTATCACATTTCCTTAGAAGTACGTACTCAACCATGTTTATTGCTGCTCAATTTATAATAGCTGGGAAATGGAACCAGCCTAGATGTCCATCAACAGATGAGTGGATAATGAAGATGTGGCATATTTATACAATGGAGTTCTACTCAGCAGTAAAGAAAAATGAAGTTATGAAATTTGCAGAAAAATGGATGGACCTGGAAAGTATTATACTAAGTGAGGTAACCCAGACCCAGAAAGCCAAGCGCCACATGTTCTCTCTCATATGTGGATCCTAGCTACAGATGACTGGGCTTCTGCGTGAGAATGAAAATACTTAGTAGCAGAGGCCAGTAAGTTAAAAAGGAAACATAAAGGGAAGAGAAAGGAAGGGGGGAGGATACTTAATAGGTTGATATTGTATATATGTAATTACAATAATTGTAATGGGGAGGTAA
Source organism: Jaculus jaculus (assembly GCF_020740685.1). Lineage (NCBI taxonomy): Eukaryota > Metazoa > Chordata > Mammalia > Rodentia > Dipodidae > Jaculus > Jaculus jaculus. Next base: position 61,623,193 of record NC_059105.1, read on the forward strand.
TATGATGGAGAATGGAATTTCAAATGGGAAAGTGTGGGGGTGGGGAGGGAGGGAATTACCATGGGATATATTTTATAATCATGGAAAATGTTAATAAAAATTTAAAAAAAAAAAGATCTTGAACTATGGGGATTATGAACATCATTGGAATTGATAAATACTATGGGGACTTTTAAAGTCAGACTGAATGCATTGTATTTTACATCATGTATGGATATCCGTTTATGGGGGCCAGGGATGGTTTGATTCAGGTGTTCCCCATAAACTTAGGTGTTCTGAATGCTAGGTTCCCAGCTGATGGAGATTTGGGAATTAACGCCTCCTGGAGGGAATGTATTGTTGGGGGCTGGCTTATGGGTATTAAAGCCAGTTTCCCCTTGCCAGTGTTTGGCACACCCTCCTGTTGCTGTGGTCCACCTTACATTGGCCAGGGGGTGATGTCCACCCTCTGCTCATGCCATCGTTTTCCCCTGCCATCGTGGAGCTTCCCCTCGAGCCTGTAAGCCAAAATAAACCTCTTTTTCCCAGAAGCTGCTCTTGGTTGGGTAATTTCTAACAGCAATGCGAACCGGAATGCAACATCACTCTTAAAACTCTGCTTAGTATATTCAAATAATGAGAACGTTCATTCCTGGTTGAAACTGGAACCACTTCACAGGACATTATATGACAAGTAAACAGTGGGTCCTCTTAAATATAACAATTCTTCAGCATTCTCCATTTCATTAGTTCAGTCTCTAACTCCCAGAGCATTAACTTGGTCACATAATTTTAAAGTATCACCTAAAGCACTAATTTCCAAAGCTCTCAAACCCATGCTGTCCTCCCCATCCCCACTGCTATGATATTGCATTTTCCCAAATGGTGTGCTAGGACAACCTCCCCAAGTGATCTCTCTCCCCTTCTCCAACGCATGTTCAGCGCCTGCAGCTCCAGTGACTTCTCCCAAACCCAGTCCCATAATTAACCTGCTGAATTCCTTCCAGGCTTTCCTGGCCACCAGCCCGGCTGCTGTTCCATTATGTTTATCTCACATGCTAACTTGCCCACTGACTCCTTTCCAGATAGATGGTAACTTCCACAAGGACAGTTTTTGTTCACTATGGTATGTTACTTGCGAGAATGAAGATTGATGACCCAAAGACAGAACCTTTGATTGATGACCTATCATGGCCTCTTTTCTCTCTTGACTCCTGCCGCCTCCTCAGGGTGTCGCCGCCTCCTCAGGGTGTCCTTTCTGAGATATACATCTACCACACTGTACCTCACAGGGAACCCCGGGAACAAGTTCCACCTCTCAAGGCTTTATCCCCAGTCATTTTCTCCCCTCCTGCCACACTTAACTTCCCAGTCTCTCAACTATCAAGGATCTTATGTTTGTCTACTATAAAACACTTATTCCCTTTAGTGGGCAATTTCCAACACAAACTTTAAGACTTATACAGAAAACCCTTACTTACGAAAGCTTTTGTCCTAACAAACACATACCCAAACCTGGGTTAAGAGACTGTGTATTTTAATTATCAACTTAATTTCTTATCACCTTGTATTGAAAGTTTGATGTTATAAGAATAAATAATTGTATTTTAGAATCTCTGCATTGCTAATACAGTGTGCATGTAGTAAGGATTTGTGTTTGCTGGATTAATAAAGCAAATCATCCAAAGAGGTCTAGCTTAAATCCTTGGCACTTCAGTCAAATTTATATTCTTTTTGAATATTATTATTGGGGGGGGGTGCCAGGGGCTCTTTCTGCTGCAAATGAATTCCAGATACATGCACCACTTTTTACATCTGGCTTTATGTGGGTACTGAAGAACTTAACCCCAGCTGGACAGACTTTCCAAGCAACTACCTTTCACAGCTGAGCCATCTTCCCAGCCCTTGATGTCCTTTTGAAGTCTAACTTTCCACGCAGGCACCTGTTAAGCCTTCAGCAAGCTTCTTAATCTTTAAAAAAATAAATTTCATCTGCAAAATGGGAGAAAGCTGCACCGACCTCGTAGCTCGCGAAGGAGTACAAGAATCAGTGGGTTTAGCGTACTCGGACACTTTGAAAGTAAGCATTAACGTTAGCAACATCTTTTGTCATTCTCAAAGTTTATACAAGCAGTCAAAGCTACATCTCAGAAAATGTCTTCTCCTAGTAGCTTTCATCAGATTAGGATGCACACAAAAGTCGGAAGATCTTGCAAATGTTCCTCGTCCACGGACCCCTGTCTTGGAACTTCTCACACAGCTCAGCAGCTATTGGCTTCCTTCCTCAAAGTCAACAATCACACCCCCAAGGAAGCGGAAGCCTCCCTCACCGAAACCAGTCAGCACCTTTCCCCAGACCATCACCGGTCTCCAGCGCCACCCCACCCCGCACTCAGGCTTTCACGAATTAGAAGAAATCTGATTTATCTACAGCAAACTTAAATCTCGGAGGAGGAGCGTAAGAGAGCTCCTGCCACACACTCCAAGACCTCTGAAGATACAGGATGAGTTTCCGGCATGCAACCCCGAGCGTGGGCATCGCTTCCCAGCCCTCCCCAACCAGAAGGCATCATCGGCTGGGCCACGGTCGCACAGGGACCAAAACCCATCACGCCCTCCCGGCCCGCTCGCCGGCGGAGTCCCGGGATGCCTTCCGCCCAGCGTGTCAACTGCCCTTCCTCGGCACAGGCCCGGCGTGGCCTCCCGCCGCCGGTTCATCCACAGACCGCTACTCACCGCTTCTTGGGGATGGTGCCCGGCTCGGGCGCAGCAGGAGTGGCGGCGGGCGACGCGGTGGCCGCCGACGGGGCTCTGTGCGCTTTGCACTCATGGATACCCAGAGCGTCCCGGGGCCGACCGAGCAGATGACCCGACAGCACCCGCAGCCTCCGGCGCGCGCGGTCCGAGTCCGGCTCCCGCTCCCGCTCCGCCGCCTCGCCCGAGCTCGCGCCCGCCTCGCCCGCTGCAGCCACCGCCTCCGCCATGGTTTCCGCCTGGCGCCGCCGCCCGAGAGCGCTGGGCGCGGGTGAAAGGTCACTCAGAGCGGCGCATCCCGGCAGCCACCGCGGCGGGGGCCGTGCGCCGCGAGCTACAAGGCTCTGGCCCCGCCCATCTCTCGCGCCCCGCCCACCGCGCCGGCCCCGCCCCGCCCCGCCCCACCCGTGCGCACCTGCAGCGGACCTGAGAGCCCGCCCGCCTGCCCACCCGGGGACCCCCCCCCAAGCTGAACGACGAGCGCCCAGCCACGACCTAGAACCGTGTGGGGATGTCCTGGGTGTGGGCTGACACGAACCCCGCCTTCCTTTCCAAAGACATCCTTGGCAGACACTCCGCAGGGTCGCTGGAATAAACTCAAAGACGACCCTCAATGCCTTTAACCCGGCAGAGTGCGTGCTCACTGCTGGGCTCCATGTTCCAGAAAAAAAAAAAAAAAGCTGAGGCTCCCAGACATGGATCAAGTCCAACAGTATATATATGGCTTAGAACATGCTGACACAGACTTTGCAAATGAAATTCTCTCCATCCATTCCGTGCGCATGCCTTTAATCCCAGCACTTGGGAGGCGGAGGTAGGACTGCCATGGGTTTGAGGCCACCCTAAGACTACGTAGTGAATTCCAGGTCAGCCTGAGCTAGATTGAGACCCTACCTTGGAAAAGCAAATAAATAAATAAACAATATAATATAATATTTTTATTTATTTGAAAGAGAGAAAGAAACACAGTGGGGGAGGGGTGCCAGCACCTTCTGCCGCCACAAAACGAACTCCAGATGCATGCGCCACTTAGTGCATCTGGCTTTACATGGATACTGGGAAATTGAACCCAGGCCATCAGAATTTGCAGGCATGTGCTTTTAACCACATAGCCATCTCTCCATTCCCCAAGTTTTTTTTATTATTATTATTGCTACAGATAAAATTACTCAAGAGCTGTTGTGAAGACTTCATCATTTGCGAGTTGGCTTCATTTCTAGAGACTGGCACTTAGTGAGACTGGGGGATTTCAGAGGACAGTACTTAACCGGTTTCAGCCAGGTTCTTGCTTAAAGATGAGCTTAGAGAAAAATTCCACCTGTCCTGGCCACCGCACTATGATTGGCATCTCCTTCAAGTTATGCTTTCCTAGCAATAAATAAATAAATATTAGCATAGGACTTTTCAAAGCAGCTCATATCTAGGGACTGAATATTGACAGCTCACCTCTAGGAGCTTGCCAGGTAAGACAAATTAGGTCTTTACAGCCAACCTCCAAAGTGGCCCACACAGGTTAAACATTATTGACTAAAAGTGAGGCAAATTGCTGTAGGAGAACCAACTCCAGCCAGAGGCCTATTTTTGTACAGTCCTCAAACTAAAATTGTATTTTTGAAAGGGTGTTGTTTGGGAAAAATAAAGAAAAAAGACAAAAAGTAAACAACAGAAGCCTTGTGTTGTTCCACAAATCCTAAGATATCTGTGATTTGACCTTCCATGTTGTCTGAGAATAAAGTATAATGAGATGCCTGCTATGCTGAAAACAACCAGGAAACAAATGGATAAGTGGTTAAATAAATCATATCAGTATGGAAAGTCTCTTCACTGCTTTTAAAAATATTTACTGTAACTATGGGATCATAGGGAATGATTATGGATTTAGGAAGCTACAGTTTAGTAGGTGGGGAGGTGACTCCATGCATAAGGCTGTTTCTTGTAAATATGAGGACCTGAGTCCAGATCCCCAGCTTCCAAGTAAACTCTGGAGGGGTGGAGGGCATTGGTAGTCCTACTGTAACCCCAGTGCTTGGGAGGTGGAGGAAGGATCCCCCAAAGTAGCTGGCTGGCTAGACTAGCCAAATAGGTGAGTTCTGGGTTCAAGAGAATGACTCTGTCTCAGCAAGTATAGGTCAGGAGCAATCAAGAAAGGCACCCGAGTTCAGGTGTGGTGCCACGTGCCTTTAAAAAACAACAGCAAAAGAATAGCTACAACTTAGCCACTTTACACATCTCTTTAGACAATCCTTGCAGAAACACATATTTCATCATCCTTATTTTGTAGATAAAGGTTTCAGGGGGGGGGCTAGAAACTCTGTGTTGTCTCAAATGCCTTATTCATCATTGTGTTCTTATTCTACTAGCTAATACTGATATTGTATATTGAAACTTATTTGTATAGGCTTGGTTTTTTATGAGAGAGAATTGAGGCCTCTAGCCACTGCAATCAAATTCCAGACATGTGCACCACCTTGTTTACATACATGACATTGTGCACATGCATCAACTTGTGTGCCTGGCTTACTGGGTTTCAGGGAGTTGGAACCTGCGTCTTTAGGCTTCACAGGCAAGTGCCTTAACCGCTAAGCCATCTCTCTAGGTCTAGCCTTGGTTTTGTATGTTTTATTTTCCTCGAGTTCTAAAGAATTTCCTAAAACATTTTTTCCCTAGACATAAGCTATACTTCAGTTCTTAATTTAGCTCTGGGAAGAGTGTCAGAGATTGCTACCACAATTCATTCACAGTGTGTGAGAACATGAGACACAGCACTTTCCAGGGCTTGTGTAATTAAAAAGGAAATCTTTTTTATATATTTTATTTATTTACTTATTTGAGAGAGAGAATGGGCATGCCAGGGCCTCTAGCCACTGCAAATGAACTTCAGATGCATGTTCATTTTGCTTATGTGGGTAGTGGTAAATTGAACTTTGGTCCTTAGGCTTCACAGGCAAGCGCCTTAACTGCTAAGCCATCTCTCCAGCCTTGAAAACAAAATCTTTGATTGGCCTTACACAGTGAAGTATTAAAGCCTATAAGTCACGCTGACATGCATGGGCCCTTTTTTTGCACTCCCTCTTGCCACAGCACACCTGCTCCAGCTTGGCACATTCAGAAAGTAGATATACAGACCTACACATTTGATCACAAGAGAGATCCTGAACTTCACTGTCAACTAGAAAAGTAGTTGCTTATTTGAAAGCCTCAATGTGTCTTCCTATGTCTCATGCATAATCCCAATGGCCTTTTTTTTTTGTCTTGCACAAGCTGAAGAAAGCCCCATTCATATCTTTCGAACTGATAAAGGTCACTAGAACAGATGGACATGACTCTGTCCAAAACTTGATGAGCCAAAGGTTAGTCTTAAATGCTATTTCCTCAATTCATCTGAGCACTGCCTCCGTTCATTTCCTCATCTTTTTTTGTTTGTTTTTTGAGGTAGGGCCTCACTCTAGCCCAAGCTAACCTGGAATTCACTCTGTAGTCTCAGAGTGGCCTTGAACTCACAGCGATCCTCCTACCTCTGCCTTCTGAGTGCTGAGATTAAAGGTGTGTGTCACCACGTCAAGCTCCTCATCTTTTTTTTAAAAATAATTATTTATTTATTTACAAGCAGAAATCAGAAAGGGAGAAAGAGAGAGATAGAGAGAGAGAATGAGTACACCAGGGCCTCTTGCCACTGCAAACAAACTCCAAATGCATGTGCCACCTGTGTGTCTGGCTTTACATGTGTACTGGGGAAATCAAACCTGGATCCTTTGACTTTGCCAGCATGCACCTTAATCACTAAGCCATCTCTTCAGCCCCATTTCCTCATCTTTTATCCCTCATCCTTTATCTCCTTCATCTTATACAATAGATGTCACTGGTGACATTGCTTCAGAAAGAAATAGGAATCATGCTCATCTAACTCACCAGGTATTGAATTAGTAAGTTATTAGTTTTCAGAAATACCAACCTGCCTTCCTCCTCTACTGGTATAATCCATGATTGACTAAGGAGAAGTATATAAGGAAAGGTATTTGTGTTTTATATATTTTTTTCTAATGCCAGAAACATATTTTGCCTCCCAATAATGCTATGACTGAGTAGAACAAATCAATCATCTGGTACATTATAGATGAAATAGACTTACAGATTACACCTTGCAGATGTAACTGTTAGAGGTGTGTGTGCTACATCCCCAATCTTAAGAGATAGCTCACATGTCCAGTCCAGCCCTGGAATCCTCACTCCTGCTTGCTGCTACTTCTAAACCATTGTACTCTTCCTGGGAGAAGCCACTGGCTTTTTTTATTTGTTTTGTTTTGTTTTACCAGACAGAGACTCACTCTAGCCCAGACTGACCTGGAATTCACTGTGTAGTCTCAGGCTGTCCTTGAACTCTCAGCAATTCCCCTACCTCAGCCTCCTGAGTGCTAGGATTAAAGATGTGTGCCACCATGCCCAGCTCCATGGGCTTTTTCACATGGACTAGGAGTGAAGAAGAGACAAGAGCATGGTGGTGCATGCCTTTAATTCCAGCACTTAGGCAGACGTAGAAGGATAGCTGAGAGTTCAAGGCTAGCCTGGGAGTACATAGTGAATTCCAGGTCAGCCTGTACTAGAATGAGACACTACCTCAAAAAACCAAAAGAGGGCTGGAGAGATGGCTTAGCAGTTAAGGCACGTGCCCGCAAAGCCAAAGGACCCAGTTTCAATTTTCCAGGACCCATGTAAGCCAGATGCACAAGGTAACACATGCATCTGGAGTTTGTTTGCAGCAGGTGGAGGCCCTGGTATGCCATTTTCCCTCTCTCTCTCTCTCTCTCTTTCTCAAATAAATAAATAAAAGTATTTTTTTTTTAAAAATCAAAGAGACAAGAGGATTAGTAAAGTGATGGGTCCTCTAAGGAGAAAGCCACCTCAAGTTTGATGATGTAGCAGCCAAGTACCTCAGAACCTTCCTGGGTGTTACCAGAGGAATGTTGAAACATCAACTCACGTGTTTGTTTATAACCAAGTAAAATTTCTAGATGTCTTGCCAATATATTTCATAAGCCACAGTGTTCTCAGATTAGTTTTGGAATCAGATGAGTCTATTTTGGCCTGACTTCCAGAGTTCAGTCTAACACTGTCTGCTACTGTAAATGTAAATCAAGTTCACTCTTGATGAAGTCTGGACATACCACCATTTGTCAACTCTTGCTAAATTTACCAGTTCCTCATGTATACGTAAACTGGGAAAGAAAAAAAAAAATCTTTATCCTGGGTGATAAAAAGCTTGATGTAGACCAAAATTGCTGGCCAGTAGAAAAAAAAAAAAAACTACTTAAATATGTTTAAGTCTGTGTGCACTAATGAAAACATAAGCAGTTAAAGCATTTGTGAAACCCATCATGTATCTAATTCACTACAGAATGCTGTGGGATACAAAAGTATTTAAGCCAGTGGCTTAACAGTGTGCTATCATCGGGTCAGGTAGGAGTAAGGTTATATGTGGGGAATAAAAATTCTGTGATACTGTTGCCTAGAGTAAGCATGACAGAGGTGACCTATTCTGGCTGCTTCCTCTTACAAAAGCAGATCCCAAGTATAAAAGCATAAATGATCACAAAACAAGAACCAGTGCCATGTGGGCAAAGAGACACAGTCAGTTCCCCTGACAGCCTCCTATTCACTTTCCTGGTTGCTTCAGTTTACCTACCCTTGTCCTGAGCTCTACAGTAAACATTTCCTTGTTTTGCTGTATGGTTTGATAACCACACTTGAACCCTTTATCTGGTTTTGTTTTTTTGTTGTTGTTGTTTTGTTTTGTGTCAGAGTGGGAGTGTCTACTTGTAACCCAGGCTGAGATGGAACTCACCCTGGAGCCCCAGGCTGGCCATGACCTCACAGTTTTCCTCCTAACTCAACCCTTGGAGTGCTGGGATAAAAGGCGTGCACCACCACACCCAGCTTTGCTTTGTTTTTACATTTATATGAATTCAAATATAAAATTTATGAGTGTATATGTGAAAATTAATCTATTCTACAACTAATGGATACCTAAGGTATTTCCAGTTTGGCATTACTAGGAATAAGATTGTCATGAACATTCTTGTATATCTCTAGGATAAACATGAATTTCTGTTGAGTATCTAAGAGTGGAATGGCTAAGTCATAAAGTATACACATGTTTAATTTCCACAGACAATGAGATGTCAAACTCTTTTTCCAAAGGGACTATACAAAACCTACTATCCAAGCAATACTTGAAAGCGCTCATTGATTTAATATGTTTATTGCCAGTTTTGATAGTTTTCGCTACTATGTTGGATGTATGCTATTAAAGCTTTTTGGCCTCTAAGATTTCATTGTAATCTTAACAATAGAGACACTCCCCCAGACAGCTTCTATTTACATTCATGTCATCTTGCCTGCCTATTTATATGCCATATGAGAAATTGGAATATTTCTGTGTCACTTTATTTAGAATAATAATGATAAACCAACACATACTATATGCAGTATCAAAACAAAATAAATTAAGACATGTTTCCCAGGAAAAAAGCATGAAAATGCCATTTGTATTTTTGCAAATCTCTTCTGTATTTAGCTTGATAGGAGACAGCTGTATTATCATATCCACTTCTGAACTCGGCTGAGGTTTCACATGCTGAGTAACCTCTGGAAAGCACCATTTACCTCACGAGAATAAAAAAAATTCATACATTTAATCACAGGCCAGGTTAGAAAAGGTTGCCTATGCACAGAGAGAGGTCACAGGATGAGCCTCCTGAGAGCAGCAGGGAGGGGTGGTGGATGAACATCAAGAAGCTTCCAAGGGGAAAGCAGTTGCGGCAGCTGGAAAAACATCACGCTAGATGTAGTAAGAACCATCAACCTCACAGCAGATGTTGTTGTGTAAAAGGGAAGGGACGTGATGTGAGGGATGAGCCACCTTTCTGTGCTAGTCCTATTTGCCCAATTTAAAGCTTTAGGACATTAGGACATCAGTCTTCCGTGACTACCCACTGCCTGCCTGCTTGTGTCTCTACTGCAGCCTCAGTGATGGGAAGCACTGTCCAGGTACTGACCATAATTCTGGAAAGGCTACACCATCTTTCAGGAGGCTATTTCATTATAGTCCATATATAGAAATTAAAATTTCCAGGAAAAAAAAATGCATTTAATTGGATACGCCCTCTACTGCTCAGGAACTCCCCACTGGGATTGACACAGGATATTTTCCCACACTGAAAACCAATTTGAATACTGACTTGAAAACTTTAGCCAGTATTTTAATCTGCATGTAAGTATATTCTTCCACCAGCGAGGGAGGATTGTGTTGAGGGATAGGGACCAGAGACATCATATTGTGACATGACCTGTTCTGTCATTGACCTTTCCCCAATACATGTATGTGAGGACTTCTTCTGATGGCATGTCTATGTCCAAAGGAAATAATGTTAAGATAAAAATAAAAAAATTAAATTTTAAAGAAAAAAAATGCATTTAGTGGGTTGGAGGGATGGTTAAAGCATTTTCCTGCAAAGCCGAAGGACCCAGGTTCAATTCCCCAGGACCCATATTAGCCAGATGCACAAGGGGGTTCACGTGTCTGGAATTCGTTTGCAGTAGCTAGACACCCTGGTATGCCCATTCTCTCTCTCTCTCTCTCTCTCTCTCTTCCTCTTTCTCTGTCAAATAAACTAATTAATTAATTAAAAATTTAAAAATTGAATTTAGCTTCCAAATCAGATTCCAGAATATAAATTCATAACATTACCATTAGAATTTGAAGTTTCACTCTTTCCTTAGAAGAAGTCATAAAATATAGGTTGCTGATCAGCTGTGTAACATGCCAAAAATACAAATATAGTTCAGCTAAATCACATTTTCCTTACAACCAATCCATCAGTGGGTGGGGGGGGAGCCAAAGATAGGCTCCTACTTTCCAACTTTAAAATAAGATTATTAAGATTATCCACTCCTGTTAAAGTATTTGACAATTTGAACTAGCCAATGTAGGAAGTAAGCGAGGGACACAGCAAATGGATTAGGTAATAGATAAAGCGAGGTTGGCTATGTTAAAGTTGGGTGGTAAGTGTATAAACAAGGAGGTCCATATCTTCTCTCTTTTAGTATGTTTCAAATTTTCCATAATAAAAAGTTACAGGGCTGGAGAGATGGTTTAGCAATTAAGGCAATGGCCTGCAAAGCCTAAGGACTCAGGTTTGATTTCCTGGTACCCAGGTAAAGCCAGATGCCCAAGGTGGCCCATGCTTCTGGAATTCCCTTGCAGTGGCTAGAGGCCCTGGTGTACCCATTCTCTCCCTGCCCCCTTTATCTGCCTTGTTCTCTTTCTCTCTCTAATAAATAAGATTTAAAAAAAAATTTAAACATTTTATTTTATCCTGTCTTTTATTACTGTTTCAGAAACAAATTAATACTTGTAAAATAAATCTAGAAAACACAATCACTTGTGAAAGAGTAAAAATAATAGCATGCTTGACCTTTCCCAACACACAGATTTCAAATATGCTTATACCACTCCATACATGTAAATTGATCCATCTTCCCAGTAGCCTAGGCCATTAATTGCAATGCCGTGGTTTCTTCAGAACTGATGGACACTGATAACTACACCATGTTTTTGTTTGTTTGTTAGTTTTTTTGTGTAGATGAGGGGGAGAAATGATAAAACACACTGTTTTATTTAAGCACTGTCAGTCATGATCGTTGCAAGGTCAGATCCAGAGGCGAACACATACCTTGGAGTAATGTGTTTACCCTCTGCACATTGAATGAACTCTGTCAATCCAACTACTGTCTACAGTCTTTTTTGCAAAACATCTTGACAAAGCACTGAGCTGAGCTGATGAGATGGCTCAGTGGATAAAGCACTTGGTTAGCAACTGTGAGAACCTGAGTACAGATCCCCAGAACCCACATAAATCCGGATACTGTAATGCAGTCTTCTGTAATCCTAGTGTGCCTACGGTAAGAAGGACTGGGACATGAGCCAGAAGCATGTGGACTAGCTAATCTGGTGAATGCGACAGTGAGAAACAAGAGTCCCTGACTCAAAGCAAGCAGAAGGCAGGACCAATACTCAGACTTGTCCTCTGACCTCCACCACATACACACCGTGGCATGAGTGGCCCCACATTCATACATATGAACACACATACACACACACACACACACACACACACACACACACGGCAAAAGAAAAAAATCATGAGGGCTGGAGAGATGGCTTAGTGGTTAAGGTGCATGCCTGCAAAGCCTAACGACCCAGGTTCAATTCCCAACTCATGTAAGCCAGATGCACAATGTGGTGCATGTATCTGGAGTTTGTTTGCAGTGGCTAGAAGCCCTAGTTCATCCATTTTCTCCCTATCTGTCTGTGTATCTATCTACCTGCTTATTAATCTCTCTCTGAAATAAATAAATTATATATATATTTATGTTGGTTTCTTTAGGTAGGGTCTCACTCTAGCCCAGGCTGACCTGGAATTCACTATGTAGTCTCAGGGTGGCCTTGAACTTATGGTGATCCTCCTACCTCTGCCTCCTGAGTGCTGGGATTAAAGGCATGCGCCACCACACCCAGCAAATAAAAGATTTTTAAAAAAATTATGAGCATCTGCTACCTGCACAAAAAGCAAGAATGGTATTTCTTCAGCCTAGCCTGAAAGACATTTCATATTTCATTATGGTTGTTAGATATTGGCAAACTATTGCTGGGTAACAAACCACCTCAAACCTTGATGGCTTAGAACAAGCGCATTACCATATTTAAATAACCATTTATTATTTGACCCATTCCTAAGGGTGAAGAACCAGGAGCAATTTAGGTGGGTGTTCTGGCTTGCAAGCCCTTGCGGTCAAGCTGTTAGCCAAGGCTCAGTCTGTTATCTCAAGGCATTAGGCAATCCACTTCCAGGTTCTCGCACAAGATTGTTAGCCAACCCTAGTTCCTTCCAAAGGCTGCCTGGGTGTCTGTATGACACAGCTGATGGTTTCCTGTAAAGTATGTGAGCAGACAGAGAGAAGGGAGAGAGAAAAGTGAATGAAGAGAACACAAAAGTTGAGAGTGTGTCTGTGACAGAATCTGCAGGCACTTATAACCTAGTCTGGGAAGGGACATAACGTCATTCCTGTCTTATCTTATTGATCACACATTATAGGATGTGTGACAAAGATGTGACTACCAAAAGGCATGGGCCATTGGGTCCATTTCAGAGGCAAACTACTTCATGTAGTATCAAAGGAAAGCAAACCCTAAATACTAGAAATAAAATATAAGAAAGTTGATTTTCAAGGATTTTCTTGAAGAGAATTATAGGTAAATCCCAATCTAACTAGGATTTTTTTCCCCTTTTGGGTTTTCGAGGTAGATTCTCACTCTGGCCCAGGCTGACCTGAATTTCACTATGTAGTCTCAGGGTGGCCTTGAACTCACAGTGATCCTTCCACCTCTGCCTCCCGAGTGCTGGGATTAAAGGCATGTGTCACCATGCCCAGCTAACTAGGATTATTTAAAAAAATTTTTTTTTTTTTTACTAAGTTCAAAGAGCGTCAAGCAATGACTTTCAATTATTTAAAACATTTACAATACCTTAATGCCTGCCATAAATCTGTGTGTCAGACACTGAGTTCAGGTGCTTGCTGGACCTAGCTGTGGAGAGCAGCAGTAGCAAGGGCTGCTGAGTTCTGTGTTCTCGTGATTCTCAGGCAGAGGTGAGTGGGCCTCCACCGAAGCTACCCCTGGTTCTAGCCCCATCCCTGTCTGGCTTGGCAGAGACACTCTCACTCAGCAGTTTTATTAACTCATAATTTCAACCACCCTGGTAGAAGAGAAACAAAATATAGTATATGGTTTCTAACCTCAACAAACCAAAAAAAAAATACAAGTCTCATACCTACAACTATGTGGTGGGATGTTACACACTGACAGACATCAGTTATCTCTAAGCCTCAGTTTATACAAAGGAACTTAAATGCTGTGCTGAAGTCTCTTCCTCTGCATGCATCTCTAAATCCACATGGATGTATTGACTACTGGTGATTTTGAAAAATATTTTTAAGTTTCTTACAATGAGTTGAGAAATGTAAGCAATCAGTACAGAACACAATCTGATTTTGTTTACAACCTCAATACAATAACGTAAGAGTAATGGACAAGGGTAACTCATCAAAGAACAGACAAATTTCACAGTCTACCAAGAGAGTCATATTTATTCAACAATGATATTGATCAGGTTATAGTAATAAAGAACATGCTCTTTTGACAAATAGATACCATCTCATCAAAACTGGAGACTAACACAGACTCAAAAGTAACCTGAAGCATGTCAGCCGCGCAGCCTGAAGAATGATGACTGAGACACAGAAGCAGGAAAATGGAAAGACAAGTGACTTTTTATTTTACTTTCATAAGAGCTGTTGTGAGAGAAATAGTCTATATTAATTTTATTCATTGATAAAAGAGAAATTTAATCATTCATTTTTACAGGCAGGAGGATAATAAATGGACTCTGTTCGGTGGAAAGCGTGTGATGCATCTGAGCATTCATCCTCAGCCTAACGGTCTCTATTAATCATATCTCTCGGCCCAACAGTGCTCTTGACAGCCTACAATGTGGGTATTTTTCTTCGCATCCTCTTGATGTTATCAGAACATATAGAATTAGTGTTGTCAGATTTTTCTTTTTATCAGGCTAATTCATTACTATCTCTTCAAAGGAGTTTCATTTTCTGGCACCACTTATACAATATCCCCCCCCCAAAAAAAATTAAAATATAATTTCTTTACTCTTTAAGAAAGACTTCACAACTTGATGATCAAGCCTGTCTCCCCTCTGGTAATCCTGTTTGAGTTATTATGTTTATATACCAAACTCTGTAGCTTTTCTTTTTAGGTTCACTTCAGCAGACACTTTTTCCCAGGGAAGGGCATTGCTGTTGATCATGGCAGGAGGTCCAATTCCTTTCCCATATGTTTATTTTTGAAGAATTCCCACCGACTGGCTTGGCTTTGACCACAGACTGAAGTTTGTTTGGTATGATTTGTGGGGCAAAGAGTAAGGGCTAGTGGTACGAGGGTGGGAAGTAAATCTTGTTTTATGTAAACATGTGAGAAAAAAAACTCAAGTACTCTGAGCTGTATCCCACTAAAGAATAAATGATTGATATTAAACTCTACAGCAAGTTTCAATGGGCCAGAACTGAAGATATCATGAGAATATCTGCCCCCGAAAAGGGAGTTAGGAAAGGTCAGATGGGACAGACCTACATCCAAGACCAGTTATCCATACTTCTAATTTCTGCCTCAATAATTTCCAAAGGCACTTAAAATGCATATTTTCAAATACTGATTCATTTATAACTTCAAAACTACTGACATCTCAGTAAAACTCTTTTCTTATTGTTGTAGTGTGGATGAGTTGTATGTGTGTCTCTCTATTCATGTATGCATGCATGTTTGTGTGTGTCTATTCGTGTGTGCGTGTGTGTGTGTATGCAGACACACTTGTGCCATGGAGCATTCCACCCTGTTTGAGGCAGGACATCTCATCGTTTATCTGCCTTTGCCAGTCTTGCTGGCCCCTGAGCTTCTGAGGGATTCTCCTGCCTCTGCTGCCAGCAGCCCTACAAGGGCACTGGAATATCAGATGCTTACATTAGTATATCTGGCTTCACAAAGGTTCTGGGGGTCCAAACTCAAATATTCACACTTGTAAGGCAAGCACTTTGTCCATTGAACCATCACCCCATCCTCTTTTCCTCATATTTTCTTTGAAAAACCTCCTACTTTTGCCGAACGTGGTGGCGCACGCCTTTAATCCCAGCACTGGGGAGGCAGAGGTAGGAGGATCACCGTGAGTTCAAGGCCACCCTGAGACTACATAGTGAATTCCAGGTCAGCCTGGGCTACAGTGAGACCCTTTCTTGAAAAACCTAAAAAACAAATTCCTATTTTAATAGTTCAGGGAAGTATCTCTGTTACCTAGACAAGGTTCTTACATGTTTTTCATGTCAATACTGGAAAGTCTTGTACTGCTCAGTCCCATACTCTTTGTCTGAACGGACCAAGGCTTTATTGATTCATTAAAAGCATTCAGTACTCACGCAATTGTCTTTTGGGATTTAAGGCCATTCATAATTTGGCCACAAGTTACTTTTCAAAATTTATCATGTACTACTCCCCTAATAAAAATAGTCCTTTCCAACATGCCATTATGTAGAAAACACCCTCTCTTTCACAATGCTTCCTCATTTATCTATAAGTCCTTACTCCCTTCTGGAATTTTTTATAATTTACTTGGTTCATATGTTTGGCTCAAACCCACATGGCTTATATGGGTTTTATAATTCATAATTTTATAATTTATAATTTATAATTTGTATTGTAGAGACTATGTTCATGCCTGTGTCTCCCCTATGCTACGGTAAATTCCTAGAAGATAAGAACTATGTCTTACTAAGTCTCATTTACTTTATTTTTCAGGTTGCCTTATTCCTAGAAGACAAGAACTATGTCTTAGCTAAGTCTCATTTACTTTATTTTTCAGGTTGCCTTTCTCATTAGATATAGAGCAAATGTCTATAGAAGGGAAGAGTATTTTTTTAATATTTTTATTTATTTGTAAGCAGAGAGAAAGAGAACATGCCAGGCCTCTAGCTGCTGCAAATGAACTCTAGATACATGTGCCACTTTGTGCATCTGGCTTTATAAGGGTATTGGGGAGTTGAACCTAGTCATTAGGCTTTATAGTTAAGCACCCTAACCACTTAGCCATTACTCTGGTCCCCTAGAAGGAAAGAATTTTAATTTTAAGGAAAAAGTTATGAGAGGTAGAGAGGGGACCAGTAAGTAAGTTGAGTATTTATTTAGTTTATTTATTTACTTATTTGGCTTTTCAAGGTAGGATCTCACTCTAGCTTAGGCTGACCTGGAATTCACCATGTAGTCTCAGGGTGGCCTTGAACTCATGCGATCCTCCTACCTCTGCCTCCCAAGTGCTGGCATTAAAGGTGTGTGCCACCACGTCTGGCATGCCAAATATTCTAAAACATATAATTGTGGTCAATTATTTCTTTGGATCACTAGGGAATTATTTTCAAATAGCAATGCTGTCTACAGCCATACTACCCTGAATGTAAATGACCTTGTCAAATAGCAATGCTGTACCTAACACATATTCTATTCAAATGTCTGCGCAGTAGGACCCCAGAATCAGTATATTCTGTTTTTAAAAGTTCCCCAAGTGATCCTAAAAACTATTACCTGAAAATCTAGTGTCCAAACTCACAGCATTAGCATTACTGGGAATTTTTTGTTAGCAATATAAATTCTCAGACTCTATCCCAGATCTACTAAATCAAAATCTGTGCTTGCATAACCATTCCAGATGACTTGAATGGGCAGTAAACTTGATAACTGCTTGCAAAGACTGCTACAATTAGGATAGGAGCCAGTGTAACCACAAGAAAAAGCATACAATGAATTTGATGTTTTGTGGTGACAAGTGACAGAACCACTGCAAAGACAGAATTAAAATGCTAAAGCCATACTGATAGCCTTTTAAAAATGGGAAGAATATTCAAAAGAAAACTTGGTCTCAGGCTGACTTAGATCCAGAGGAGCATGAAGGATGGCCTTTAGTTTATAGGGACAGAAGAAAACAAAGATAAATAAGAAAACATATATAATCTAAAATGGGTTATTATAGAAGGTTAGTAGAAAAGGTTAATTTAGACAGTTCATATAAAAACATATTTTCAATTATACATACTATAACACTTACTTTCTCATTGCTAGGACAAAACACCCAACCAGAAGCAGCTTATGGAAAGAAAAGGGTTCATTTCTGGCTTAAGTTTTGAGGAGAACTTTCTTCATGGCAGGAAAAGCAAGGGAGGAGCTAACAGCCAGGCATCACACCTCCACAGCAGAAGGGACAAATTACAGTGAGTGCTAACTGCAGCAGGGGCTGGGATACAACACCCCAAGATGACCCCAGCAGCACACATCTTCAGGCATCTCCCCCAAACTCCACCCTCTGGGGATTAAATATGAGGCTTTATCATATGAACATGAGGCTAAGGGAGACATTTTACCCTCAAACTACCACATATGTTGAATAGGAAGAGAGGGCTGGAGAATGGCTCAGTGGTTAAAGGCACTAGCTTGCAAAGCCTGATAGCCTGGGCTTTATTCTCCAGTGCCCATGTAAACCCAGATGTATAAAGTGGCACGTGCATCTGGAGTTCATTTGCAGTGGCAGGAGGCCCTAGCATGCACTCTCTCTTTCTCTCTCTCTACCTATCTCTCCCTCCCTCTCCTTCTTTCTCTCTATCTCAAATAAATAAATAATTATAAAGATAGGAAAAGCAAGAAATCATATATTCTCCCCTGAATAGAAAAGGTAAAATGAGGCTGGAGATGACTTAGCAGTTAAAGCACTTGCCTGCAAAGCCTAAGTACCCAGGCTCGATTCCCCAGGCCAGATGCACAAAGTAGTACATGTGTATGGAGTCCATTTGCAGCCTCTGGGGGCCCGGGTGTGCCCATTCCCCCCTCTCTCTTTGTTTCCCTCCCTCCCTCCCTCTTTCTCTCTCTCAAATAGATAAATAAAAATAAATTTAAAAATAAAATGATTACATATTACATGTAAAAGGGACTTTTTTTCTTTTTTAGTGGGTTCTAGACAGAAATTATTTTAACCTAAATTTCACAAAATAATTTAGGTACAATAGCTTGATTAGCATTAATGAAGTAATTAATGAATAATGCTACACTGCGATGGAAATGGCTGTTGCATGTGTTTAGTTACTGGATGTATTTAGCATGGCATACACCTCACAGTGCTAGGGAAAGATGAAGAACTGTCTGCTAGCTCTTACAGAAATGACTCTGAGATCTATTCTGTAGTTTCATTTTAAAACTGCAGAGAAAACTTTTGTTTTCACTTTCTCAATTATTTTGCCTTGTTTTCTTTGTGGGTGGAAATCTTCACCCTTATTCATCTTTTGGGTTCTTGTTAAGGGCAAATGAAATAATGTATATGAAAGTGCAGTTCAGAGTTAAGAAGAATGACTTCTGGCCATGATGTTCCAGCACTGGAGAGGCTGAAGCAGGAAAATATCAAGTTCAAGGGTAGCCTGGGTTGCAAATACCTTGTCTCAAAGATATATTGAGTAGTATAAAAATACTTAGTATTCCTAAATATGTGATGTCATTCTGTTTTACAACTTGGAAGATAAATAAAACTTCCTAAAAATAGCAAACAAGTAAATCCAATGCCTAACGTCAGATCAGTTTGTTTTAATTTTTATATACAAAGATATTTAACTATAACTATTCCCCTAAGAAAATACTAACTCATGAGTCTGGTAGCAATTGCTATGTATGTTTGTGACTGAATTTTATGTAGCATAGCCTCGCATCAAACTCATTATGTAGCTCATGCTGGCCTTGAACTTCCATTCACTACAGTCTCAGGCTGGCTTTGAACTCACGGTGATTTTCCTACCTCTGCCTTCTGAGTGCTGGGATTAAAGTCATGCACCACCACACCCAGCTTGATATAAAAATTTTAAAGTCAAAGATACTAAAATAAAGTATTATATCCATAAACACATGTGTGAACACACACTCAGAGATACACACAGCAAGAAAAAGTGAAGCATGTTAGAAAGAGACCTTTACACTAAGATTCAGTAGTCTTACTTTCCACTCTAAAACTTGTTTGGAAGTTGTACATCTGATTCTGGTACCCAGACTCAAATAAGTAATCATTTCTCAGAGCCCTGTAGAATACCCAAACTTTCTGGAGTTTTCCAGTGGGGAGAAGAGAAAATAAGAACATAAACAACATAAGCTACCACTGTGGAAATTTGATAGGTTACAGATTGTCAAGACAAATTCCTCTGGAAGGAAGCAATGTGCCTGTGGCTCAGATGTCAAATGGTTTTGGAAACATTTCCCACTCTACTCTATTGCTTTAAAAATTATATCAGCTTCTTAAAGTGCCAGAGATGGCAAGCATGCCATTTCAGGATCACGAGGAATTGAGCGCTGAAGAGCTGCTTGACATAGTTCCAGCCCAGCTGTCTCTTCCTTGAAGTCCAATGTGGCCCCTCTATAGAAAAATCTTTGGCTCTCTACACTACAGAAATATGTGGTTTTCTGTATAATGTTTGTCTTTGTCTTTCACTTGGTGTCCCAATCTCTAAGTATACTTTTCCAGTAAAAATTGGTGTTGGTGAAGTGTTGGTCAATGTATCTGAAAGAGGCTCTGGCATAGAATTGGAAAAAAAAGAAAATAAGTCAGAGATAATTGTTTTCCTTAAAGGCATTAAAGAAAGTCAGGCATGGAGTACAGTACACTTAGGAGGAAACAATGAACCTCCTGGAGCAATGTGAAAATTGTTCTATAACTAATTTTTCTAAATGGTAGCAATTGCAAGAAACTATGACTCTTTACCAAGAATCCTTATAGAAAAACAACCAAAGTCAGAAAGAGTTCAATCGGGGGGACCAAAGTCTAAGTATTGGAGGGACGTGAAAAGGAAAATTCAAAATAAATGATTAAAGGATAAATGGATCTACTGGATCAGTGATTAATGATGGGAAGCCCCGTTTGTGGTTGTTTTGCCTCTCACCTTTAATATAGTAATTGAAAGTAGAAGTTCAGGAAATCACAAGTGCTTGACCACACATACATGGGGAAAATGTGAAAACAGTTAATCATTATAGGGGCCTGACGACTTTTCTTGAGGTGAATAATTATGGGATTGTTTGTTATAAAGAAATAACAAAGCCGGGCTTGGTGGCGCATGCCTTTAATCCCAGCACTCGGGAGGCAGAGGTAGGAGGATCGCCATGAGTTCAAGGCCACCCTGAGACTACAGAGTTAATTCCAGGTCAGCCTGGACCAGAGTGAGACCCTACCTCGAAAAACAAAAACAAAAAACAAAACAAAACCAAAAAACAAACAACAACAACAAAAAAAGAAATAACAAAAAGCTTTTATGAATTTTGTAAAACTGTACCTTTCTTGAAGTTTGTTCTTGCATGACGTGATCAAAAAATAAAAGACTGAGGCTAAGGGCTGTGGCAGCAGAGAAGCAGAGAAATATAGAAGCATGGAAGCATAGAAACAGGGAAAAACAGAAAACAGAAAAAAAGACAAAACAAATAGAAAAAGAAAAAAATAGAAAGAGAAAAATAAAAAAATAGAAATAGAGAAGGAGGCAGAGAGAGAAAGATAGAAAAACTCAGCTGCCTTCAGCATTAGCCTGTCAGCTTGCACCAGAACTTGACTTCGAGTCATTATTTTACCGCTCCCTTTCACACCTCTCTTCGGGACCCTCCTTCAAGCCAGGGCTGGACCCCGGCATTAAAGATACTGAAAATTCGGCACAAGCTTGTATAATACTGGATGTTTATTCACAGAATGACTTCCCTAATATCTGTTTCTATGCCTTTGGGTACAAGTTGGCTTAAATGATGTCTTGTGGCATAAATGCTCAAGATATGAACAATGAATGCAGCGCCTGCAGGACAGGAACCACTGCTGACTCATTCTATAGATGGCCAGTCAAAGAGGCCAGTCTGAAATGTAAGTTACCCATGTTCTTCTTCTTTGTTAATTCTGATGTTGAACATGGAAGCATGCTTTTGACTTTTGAAGGTTATACTAAGCCAAATTTATGTAATAAAATCTCGTGGGAGGCTGGAGAGAGAGTTCAGTTAAGTATTTGCCTTATAAGCATGATGCCTAGAGTTCAATCCCTAAAATCTATGTAAAAATGCCAGATGTGGTTAGACCCACATGCAGTGAGGAGGTGGAGACAAAAGGATTCCTCAGACACACTGGCCAGCCAATCGAGCCTAGTTGGTGATATCCAGGACAGTAAGAAACCCTGTCTCAAGAAGTCATAGAAACTAGAATTGGGGAGATGGCTCAGTGGGAAAAGTGCTTGCCATGCAAGCATGAGTTTGAAGCCCAAGTACCCCTGGAAAACTTTTGGGTGTGAGTGATGTACTCCTGTATTCACAGTTCTGGGGAGGTTCAAATAAGAGGGTCCCTTCGGTCTTGCTGGCTAGCTTGTCCAGCCAAATCAGTGAGCTCTGGCTTCAGTAAGACACCTTGCCTCAGAAATAAGACGGAGGGTTGGAGAGATGGCTCAGAAGTTAAGGCGCTTGCTTGCACAGCCTGATGACCTGGGTACAATTCCCCAGTACCCATGTAAAGCCAGATGCACAAAGTGGCATATGCATCTTGATTTTGTTTGAAGTGGCAGGCCCATTCTCTCTTTCTCTCTCTCTTCTTTGTTTGCAAATAAATAAATAATTTTGTAAAAAATAAAATGAGATGGAAAGCAATTGAGAAAGACATCTGACCTCTGGCCTCCACATACACATGCACATGCATCTGAATACACACGTGCACTCATATGAACATGTAGTGCCTAAAGACCATGATCTATTGGTGAGTCATTCTATGAATGGTGACTAGACTAAGTGATCTGTCTAAAGTTTAAGGTACTATTTTTCTTATCTTAAGGTCCTAAATATTGGACATGTAAACATATATATTCATACATACAATACACATACACACATTGGACATGTAAACACATATTTATTCACACATACAACATACACATACATTGGACATGTAAACACATATATATTTGTGCACACAACACACACATTGGACATGTAAACATGTATATATTCATGCATACAGCGCACACACACACATTGGACATGTAAACACTTATATATTCGAGCATACAACACACACACAAGACATGCAAGGTGTACCTGAAGCACAACACACAAGGTTATCCTCTGGCCTCTGCACCTGTGCACACAGGTATACACTTATGTGAATCCACACACATGAACATGTGCACGTGTGCATACACACACACAACCCTTTTGGTGTTAGCTACAAAGTAAGTTGAACCAATTGATCAGAATTAAGTGATTGTTTAATAGAAAGCTGACCACTCATATGTTCACACGCACCCACCTAAGTTCATGGTTTCCGCAGATTGGATCCATAGGCAAGATGGGTAAGTGTTATGGGCTGGATACCAAGTATTCCCCACAAGAGAATCATGTACTGAGGGGATGATTCCCAACATACGCAGGGTTCAGAGGTGGAATTTTGAGGAAGTGACTGGATCATGAGGACTGTAGTAGTCAGGATTCTCTAGACAAATGGAACTGATAAAATGAATATGTATCTAAAAGGGATTTTGTTGGTTTAGGTTACAAGATTCAGGCTGGCCTTCCCACACAGTGGAAAGTTGATTCTTCTAGCAGCTGCTCAGTCCACAAGGCCAAATGAGCGGTGAAGTAAGTGCACTCAAGTGAGCAGCAAGGGGAGACAGGCGAGGGGCCAGCATGGGTGGGGAGCATGGGCAACTTAAGGAAAGGAAAAAAGCTCCAGAGTTCTTAAAAATGTCCCTCATCCAGAAAGGTCACCTATTTGGCAGGAAGGATTTCCTTACTCAGTCAATCCTTCCTGGAAACACCCACCAGACGGGCTCAAGAAGTGCATCTCTCTCTCCATTCCTAGCCTTGTCAAAATGACAGTGGAACGTAACCATCACAAGGACTCTGCCTTCATCAATGGGCCAGCCACTGATGGATTCCAGTTTTGAGCAGACTATTGGGATTTGATGGAACTGTAGAAGGTGAGGCCTAGTTGAAGGAAGTGAGCGCCTGAGGGGATGCGCAGGAGAGAGCTACAGCTCGTCCCATGACCTTCCTATCACTGTGCTTCCCAAGAGTGAAACCAGCTGTCCATGCACTCAAATCTCTAAAAATAAAATAAATCTTTTCTTCAAGTTATTTTCCCAGGTATTTTGTCATAGTAAGGAAAGGCTAATACAGAATCTAAGGTTTATGGCTTGCTTGGTAAAAGAATTTGAACGGATATTTGTGTTAGTTACTTTCTTGTCTTTGAGACCAAATACCTGACAGAAGCAAGTTGAGGGTGGACGAATTTATTTTTGTTCACAGATCAGTGGGTACCATCCATCATCATGGAAGGCATGGCATCTGGGGCAGCAGGAACTCACATGACTTGTTCATATCTCAGCAGATTAGGAAGCAGACAGCCCTGGGTCTGGAAGTGTGGCCTGACTATAGTCCTCACCAGGCGTTCTCCAGTGACCCACCTCCACCAGCCATGTTTCCTGCCCCAAAGGTTCCTCAACATCCCAAAACAGCACCGCAAGCTGGGGACTAAGTGTTCAAACACATGGGCCTGCGGGGGAACGTTTTACATCAAACCTTAACCATATTTAAACACTGAACCCAACCAAAGACAGAGTAGAGGGAGCAAGGCGCTAGCATTTCTTAGTTAGCATTAAGTGATGAGTAGATGTAGAAGATTGCTATAAAAGATAATTTTAACACTATCTCAATGTAAAGACTCATGATGCTTCCAAAAATACTTCTGTGATTCATATTTGAGAGGATGGTTTATTGTGAGAGGCAAGTTGTATATAGTAGAGGATGAGAAGATTAGCATCTACCTTTGACATTTAACTTGGATTGACAATAGCATTATTATCTTATTTTATTTATTAGAACGAGAGAGTAAGAAAGAAGCAGATACAGAGAAAGAGACAATGGATGTGCCAGGGCCACCAGCCACTACAAATGAACTCCAGTCACACGTGCCACCTCATGTATCTGGCTTTACATGGGTACTTGGGAATTGAACCAGTGTCCTTAGGCTTTGCAGGTAAGTGTCTTAACCACTAAACTATCTCTCCAGCCCAACAGTGTTTTTAACAGAATGAGGTTCAAAAGTAGACATAAATTTTATATATATATGGCAGATTATCTCCTCCTCTAAATTCTATGAATAATCCTCATTCTCCCTTTATAGATTTTATCCAAAATATGAAAAGGATTGTCTTGTTAATTTTATCAATTTTATTTTTAGAAAATGACCTCCCAAGGCTAGAGAAGTGGCTCAGTAGTTAAAAGTGCTTTTTCACAAATCCTGATGACCTGGGTTGGATTCTCCAGTACCCACATAAAGCCAGATGCACAAAGTGGAACAGACATCTGGAGTTTGTTTGCAGTGAGTGGCAGGAGGTCCTGGCATGCCCGTACATTCATATTCTCTCTCTTTCTCTCTTTCTCCCTTTTTCCCTCCCCTTCTCTCTCTTTCTCTATCCTTCCCTCTCTCCATATTTCTCAAATAAATAAATGAATAAATTTTTCAAAAGAAAGTGACTTCCTAGTTCAGTGCCTGTGGCATGTTCTAGTTAGGTAAGCACCCTGAGGATTGATGTGTCAATGTTACAAGTGATGATATGGAAGCCTGGATGAAGAGCACAAGGTCAGACAAAGAGTTGTTCATGTCCAATTCAGGATTCTTTATACCTAAGATGATAATAAAGCTAGATCTCACATCTATCATTTTTAAACTGTGTCTGAACTTTAGATCCATCAATTTGTATTGTCTTACATTTACTTACTAAAGTAACTCTCTTAAGCATTGGCTTGCAATGCCAGCAAATCTTACTGTCCAAAACTATCAGAGTACCAAATATTTTAAAGACATGTATAATCAAAGACAGTTTTTGTTCTGTTTGTTCTCTGTTGGCTGGGAAGAAAGAAGTCCTGGTACAAATAGAAGGATTAATGGATTACAAAATGAACAATACTCATGTGAAGTCATGAACTTCTCTTGACTGTTCTCATGATTTGTCATACATATCACTTTAGCAAACTTGGCCTGTAGCTTATAAAGGTTATTAGTCATTATCTACAGCATTTGTTAGGTCACTGGTATTAACTGATTCGTAGAATATATACTTTAAATTTACCAGAATTTCTGAATAGTCTATAACTTGCACAGTAATAATTTATGCATTCTTCTCAATGTAGTCTCAGATATATACATCTACAATAACTACTTTCCCCAAATCTACTAATTTAACTACTGTTCTTCCAGTCTCCAATAGAAACCTAAAAGCCTTTCCTGATTTGTTTCTTGTCTTTTCAACTCTATTTCAATCTTCACCATGTTTTACCAAAGTGAACTTTTCCTCATCATTCTCATTACCAGAGCCTGTGTTGGGTCACAACTCCTTACTCTTGGCCAATCTAATCTCCAGGCTCTCATTTGAATGACTCTTGCTGGAATCAACTTACTGACAGATTATTTATGATGTCCTCTAGCAAATCTGTCTGCTTCAGACATTGGTGACCTCTTCAAATTAAGATAACTATACCCATATATGTTAATGCTCAAGGACTTTTAGATAGCTATGGTTCATCTTGTTTCTTCACAGCTCTTTATCACCTAACACAAGACTTTTCCAAGAACAACTTTTAGAGCCAAGTACTAAGGAACTAGGAGTAGAGATGTAGCTCAGCAGTACAGTGCTTACTTGTATATTCTCAAGCACTACCTACTTATGACTACCTTAAGAGTACTGTTGCAGTCAGGTTTGTGTTGCTGGCAGAAATCACCTAACCAACAGCAGCTTTTGGGGAAAAAAAGGGGTTTATTTTGGCTAACAGACTCAAGGGGAAGCTCCATGATGACAGGGGAAAACAATGGCATGAGCAGAGGGTGGACATCACCCCCTGGCTTACATAAGGTAGATAATAGCAACAGGAGAGTGTGCCAAATACTGGCATGGGGAAACTGGCTATAACACCCATAAGCCCTCCTGCAACAATACACTGCCTCCAGAAGGCGTTAACTCCCAAATCTCCATCAGCTGGGAACCTAGCATTCAGAACACCTAAGTTTATGGGGGACACCTGAATCAAACCACCATAAGTACAGTGGGATGTTCTATTTCTGCTATGCCAGCAAGAGGAAAGTTACTATTATTCCCTTTTTTAAAAAAATTTATTTAGACATTTTGAAGTCACCTCTATGCACCAGACACTGGGCCAGGTAATGGATACAAACAGATGCAAGTCTTGCCCTCAGAAAACTTGTGAGAGAGTCAGCAAGCACTGTGTGGTGACAGCTGGGTGGAAGTATGCCCAGGTGTGCTTGGGAACATCCAGAGGAGGCATTTGAAATCAGACTGGCAATTAGTATCTCCATTAAACATTGTAATTGAGGGGTTATTAGGAACATTAATCTGAATGTTAGCAGGAGACTGTTGAGAGGGGCATCACAGTGGGCTGATGGTGATTCATTAGATAGTAGGCCTAATTAATAAAGTATGGTCTGTCTAACTGAGAAATTTGGCTTAAAAAGAAACGGGAGCAAATGAGAAAGGACACCGAGTTGAGGTGTTGAAGGAGGGTTGTTTATAATAAAGAGATTTGACCTTTTTATATGCTGAGGCAAATAAGAGCCAAATAGATATGAAAGATTAAGATCAATTGAGAGCAAAGGTGCTTGATAAAGCCAGATAGCTGAGAAGGCAGGAAGAAGACAGTGAGTTGGAAGCTGGGGAATTGGCGCCAAGGGCAACGTGTTTGCTGCGCAGGTCTGAGGACCTAAATTCAGATCCCCAGGACCCCCGTAAATGCCAGGTATCATAACACATGCTTAGAATCCCAGCACCGGGGAGTTGCAGACAGGGAGTCCCTGGGGTGCACTAGCCAGCTAATCAATGAATGGTAGGTTCCGTGAGAGGCCCTAGCTCAAAGACGGAGAGCAATGAAGCAGGACGCTGAACATCCACCTCTGGCCTCCACACGACGCACGCTCACAGACACACACCAGAGAACAAGTAACAGCAAGGCAGAATTAACAGAGCAAAAGGTGACTTTATGCTGGGCAAGAAAAAAGAAGAGAAGATAGAAAGCTATGGGTGAGGAGAAAGGTTTTAGTGATAACATTAATTAACATTCCTGAACTAGTGAGTTTGCACAGTGCCAGGGAGGATTGTCTCACGTCCCACTCAGCCATATGGAGACAGCGTTTGAACCTACCAGGTGTTAAGGAGCCCACATAGCCTGTATGAAGCTCACCACCGATGGAGGGCTCTTTTCCTGGTTTGGACTCCATGAACGTTCCTGTGTTCTATCAAAGCTTGTCTGCCAGTGACCCTCAAACACACCACCAGCTCTCAGGATTCCAGATACCGTCCAGAGAGGGGTGCATAAGCAAGCTGCCCTGTATGGGCTACCAGGAGACACCCAGTAGCCAGGGAGAATAGGCATGCAGTCAACGCTTGCCCATGCTCCATCTCTTCTCTGTGTAAGCATAGCCTCTTCCAACCACTGCTATTGTATTGGACTTTCAGTGGTGACTCCTATGCCAAGGTGCAATGGAACAGGAAATGCATGGGTTGTCCTATTTAGTCCTCTGGTAGTCCTTGAGAGTGAGTGGTAATTTGATCCCAATTTTACAGAGGAAGAATAGACAGTGGGTGTAAGGAAGTTAAGCTAAAAATCAATTGGAGAAAGATCGGATGCTATTAGACATGGTTGAAGGCCCCTGGGCTACTAGAGGTTTAGGCAGGCCTGAGCTGTTAGGCATGACTAAGGGCCTCTGGACCTCAGAGGTTGCAGCAGCCTAGACCCCAATAATCTTGCCTCAAGACTGACCCCAGGAACTACAGGATGCCTAGTAAATACTTTCTTGGAAAGAAAATTTTTCCATGATGTTCTCAATTGTTTGGGAAGTAAGAGGTAAGAATATTTCATGAGAGTTAAGTCAGAGAAGAAGACAAGAGATGGGTAAAGAACGCAGAGCTCACAACTGGAAAAGCTGCTGAGGAAAGTGAAGGAGGGTGCTAAGAAACACAAACTTGAAGCCTAGCTACAATTGCGGTGCAGCTGGGCACGGAGACTCGTGCCTGTAATCCCAATACTTGAGAGTCTGAGGCAGGAGGACTGCTGGGAGTTCCAGGCCAGGCTGGGCTACAATATGCGACCCTGTAACAATAAACACACAAAACAAACAAACAAGTAAATAAATAATTGGGGATGAGTAAATGGGTCAGTGGGTGTGGTGGTTTGATTCGGGTGTCCCCATAAACTTAGGTGATCTGAATGCTAGACTCCCAGCTGATGGAGATTTGGGAGTTAATGCCTCCTGGGTGCAGTGTATTGTTGGGGGTGGGCTTATGGGTGTTATAGCCAGCTCCCCCTTTGCTAGTGTTGGGCACACTCTCCTGTTGCTCTTGTCCACCTTATGTGGGCCAGGGGGTGATGTCCACCCTCTGCTCATGTCATCGTTTTCCCCTGCCATCGTGGAGCTTCCCCTTGAGCCTGTAAGCCAAAATAAACCTCTTTTTCCCCACAAGCTGCTCTTAGTTGGGTGATTTCTACCAGCAATGCGAACCTGACTCCAACAGTGGGTAAGAACATTTGATGCTCAAGCGAGAAACTGAGGCCAACCCCCAGATCCACATCTGGGCATGGCAGCCCACAGCTATAACTCCAGCACTGGGTGGGCAGAGACAGGAGGATCTCCAGGGCTCTCTGGCCAGCCAGTCTCATTGACAAGCAAGAGAGCTCAGGGCTCCGGGAGAGACCCTGTCTCAAGAAAATGTGATAGAAGAGCAACAGAGGAGTAGACCCAACACCCTTCTCTGGCCTCTGCATGCATGCACACAGGGCACACAACTGCACACACTTGTGCATACACCACACACTCACACAACACACATACTACATCACACACAGACACTAAAAAGAAAGATTTAAAAAAACAAAAACAAATGAAGTGTCTACTTTAACAGAGACTTCAAGTCCTACAGTTTGTGCCACTTTACCCCTGTTACCTCCATCTGGCATGCCAGGATCTAGATAGGAGGGCACAGGAAAGAAAGGTTGAGACTTTCCAGCCTTCGGAGAAGTTGTGCCCGAATCCTCAGAGGTAGCCTCCAGTATCTACAAGGTGGTTCATTGCAGGTGCTCTGCTACAGACACCAGCTAAGGTAGACCAGGGTTCGTAGGACCAGGGCAATTCAATCTGACTGAGGGAAATTAATGGAGAAACCTGAAAGTGCTGGGAATTTAGGTCTTCCAGTATAAACGTTGAACACCTTTCAAGCCTCACGTGCCGAGAAACAAATTAACAGAACACAAAAGGAGGAGCACATTTGTGGGGGAAAACCAAGTTAATTTTCAGAACTGTCACTTCAGAGGGGCTCACCATTGGAAGCTACCACCTATGGGCGGTAGCTCAAGCTTCACACACCAAGTTGTTGGCACAGAGAGTAAATGATGCCAGAGAACTGCGTGACCTGGCTGCCTGATACATCGGAGCAGGGTAATACGGTGGCACCATAGCAAAACAGAACAGGAGGAAAGCTTGGGATGCTTCCAGGGCATGGAGTAGGCAGAATGCAGATGGCCTTGGGATGGGTAGGAGATTGCATAAGAGGATTAGGAGGGATTTATGATTAAGTGAGGGAGGTGGTGCCTGGAGAAATTGCAAAAACAGTTCACCTTTGTTTTTCCTTTCATAAACTGGCCTCACTCCAGCCTTGCAGGAAGTGAGCTGGGTTCAGTGAGTGTCAAGGTATCTCAGTAAGACCTTGAGCAACCAATGCCAACTTCTCCTGGTTCCCCCCTGTCTGTTCTCTTCGTTGTGCTTTATTGTAAGGAGTCTCTCACTCCCACCAAATTGCCTCACATACCCTGCTGCACTCTAAAAATCTATTGTAAATGAAATGAAACCCCAAAGTTACAAATTTTTAAGAGCAAATTATTTTGCTGTTTGGTAGTAAGCTCCAAAATCTGTCATGTCTGGATCTGGATAAATTCTGGCCTTCGCAGTTTAAAAATTCAAGTGTGAAGGCGTGGCCAAAAATTACTTCAGGAGCAGCCCTTGGCAATAAGAAAAGAGCCAGGCATAGTGGCACACGCCTTTAATCCCAGCACTCAGGAGGCAAGGGTAGGAGGATCGCCGTGAGTTCGCGGCCACCCTGAGACTCCATAGTGAATTCCAGGTCAGCCTGGGCTAGAGTGAGATGCTGCCTCGAGAAACAAAAAACAAACAAACAAAAAAAAAAAAAAAAACCAGTAAAGAATGGTCATTTTGGTCACATGTGCCTAGTGGATGTGGCATTGCTAATTAGGCACCACTTTACCTGCTCTTGCTACCTGTGAACACAGACATTTTGGCCACCATAAAATAAAATACGGTGATCCGTTTCAATTCTGTCTAAAAAACAGTCAGCTACCAGAATTCCCAGGGGTCAGTCATGAACTCATTACTATATAGCTGTGCAGTTTAAGGAGGTCAAGCTTTCAAAGCCTTTTTTTTTTTTCCTCAGAAAAACAGAAGCAACACCTGACTTTCACTTCACACAGTGGCACAAGAACCAAACCAGGTGGATGGCGGGTGGGCACGTTTTTTTTTTGTTTTTTTTTTTTGTTGTTCATTTTTTATTTATTTATTTGAGAGTGACAGACATAGAGAGAAAGACAGATAGAGGGAGAGAGAGAGAATGGGCACGCCAGGGCTTCCAGCCTCTGCAAACGAACTCCAGACGTGCGCCCCCTTGTGCATCTGGCTAACGTGGGACCTGGGGAACCGAGCCTCGAACCGGGGTCCTTAGGCTTCACAGGCAAGCGCTTAATCACTAAGCCTTCTTTCCAGCCCTTACAAATAATTTTTTATTATTATTTATTTATTTGAGAGCGACAGACACAGAGAGAAAGACAGATAGAGGGAGAGAGAGAGAATGGGCGCGCCAGGGCTTCCAACCTCTGCAAACGAACTCCAGACGCGTGCGCCCCCTTGTGCATCTGGCTAACGTGGGACCTGGGGAACCGAGCCTCGAACCAGGGTCCTTAGGCTTCACAGGCAAGCACTTAACCGCTAAGCCATCTCTCCAGCCCAACGTTGTTTTATAACATGACTACCATGATACCAAAGTAAGCTCTGATAAAAATGTAAAACAAAGTGATACTCCATTTAATGTGGTAGTATTCTTTTTTATTTTATTTTATTTATTTGAGAGACAGTGAAACAAGCCTGCAAACCAACACCAGACGCATGTGCCACATTGTGCATCTGGCTTACCTGGGTCCTGGGGAATTGAACGGAGGTCCTTTGGCTTTGCAGGTGCTTGCCTTAACCACTAAGCCATCTCTCCAGCCCGTAAGTATTCTTATTAACATGAATAGCAGCAACTATCAGTTTATTCTCACACAAGTCTTATAGTATAACCCTTCTTAGGACCTTAGCATTAAAAAGCCATCTGATAGCTAGGCACTGTGACACATGCCAGTAATCCAGGACTTAGGAGATTGAAGCAGAAATATCTTGAGTTCAAGGCCAGATTTGGCTCTATCATGGAGCCAGTCTGGTCTATATAACAGGGACCTGTCTCAAAACAAACAGGCAGAGGCTAGAGAGATGGCTTAGAGGTTAAGCTCTTGCCTGTGAAGCCTAAGGAACCCAGTTCAAGGCTGGATTCCCCAGGACCCATGTAAGCCAGATGCACAAGAGGGTGCATGCCTGGGGTTCCTT
Organism: Jaculus jaculus; assembly: GCF_020740685.1. Classification (NCBI taxonomy): domain Eukaryota; kingdom Metazoa; phylum Chordata; class Mammalia; order Rodentia; family Dipodidae; genus Jaculus; species Jaculus jaculus. Next base: position 61,655,346 of record NC_059105.1, read on the forward strand.
TTCAGTGGCTGGAGGCCCTGGGGTGCCCATTCTCTCTCTCTCTCTCTCTCTCTCTCTGCTTCTTTTTCTCTCTGTCACTCTCAAATAAATAAACAAAAAAAATTATTAAAAAAAAAAAAAAAAAACAGGCCGCTGAAAAGCCACCTGTCCTGTACATGACTATGTTTGGTCACAGGCAGGGAGAGACACGGTGCCGCTTCAGTTCTCCAGGACTCCTGTAAAACCAGATGCACAAAGTGGCACATGTACCTGGAGTTCATTTGCAGGAGGCCCTGGGACACCCATACTCATTCTCTCTCATTTTGTCTACCTCTTTCTCTCAAATTAATTAAATAAAATCAATTAATTAAATATCTGGCTCAACTTGCAGCTTCTATTTTGTATGTGAACCCACTTCAGGAAAAATGTTTAAGGTTGATTTTTTTTTATGAGCAAATACTTTCTCTTTTTATTGACAATTTACATAATTATAGACAATAAACCATGGTAACTCCCTCCCCTCCCACTTTCCCTTTGAAACTGTACTCTGTATCATACTCCTTCCCCCTTTCAGTCAGTCTGTCTTTCATTTTGATGTCATTATCTTTTCCTCCTGTCATGATGGTCTTATGTAGGTAGTGTCAGGCACTGTGAGGTCATGGATATACAGGCCATCTTGTGTCTGGAGGAGTGCATTGTAAAGATTATAAGGAGTCCTACTCTTCCTTTGGCTCTTACGTTCTTTCTATCTTTCTATTACTTTTTCTCAGCACTGTGGTGCCTTCTAAGTCATCCCAGAGGTCACTGCCATCTGAAAAGAGAAGCTTCTGTAACCAAAGGTAAGAGTAACATTAATACATGGGTATGAATACTAAGAAAAGTGCTTACTGGGCAGTTTGGTGAGGATAGTATATACATTTAGTCAGACACCAACAGATGTTACACCCATAAGGCTCATGAATTCCCTGTCATAGGTTTTCAGTATCAGACATGTATTCCCACCAGTGGAGCAGGCCTCCAGTCCAATTAGAGAACAGTTGGTTTCCCCCATAACAGACATGCCACTATTGCATCCATTGGCTCATTTGGCCTGGCTAGCCAAATTTAAGGCTTTCAGTGTCCACTGTTGTTTATCTCCACTGGTGATTTCTCTCTCCCCCATTGAACTGCATGCAAAGTGGCTTTTTCCAGCTTTCTGTCAGCTGGTCTACATAGAGGAGGTTTTCAGTTCATTTTCAGTAGGATTTCTTGGTGACCTTGCAGCTTAAGTATGTGGAGTCTTCAGCTATGGTTGCAATTTTTTTTTAACTTTAAATGAAGTGGATTTGTTTTTATTAAGTCTCTTGGAGGCCTGCATATATTTCACAATGTACACTACTGTCATGTGAAAGAGAAAAATGTCAATAAGCAAATTGACTCAACTTCGGAGGTGATCAGTTGCTCGTGTCTGGGCCAGGATGGAAGGTAGCAGCAGACACACTCTCAGCAGGAGGGTATTAATTTTGAACAACAGAATTATGGAATGGCATAGTGAAGGTGATTGGCTCTCAGAAAAGCAGGTAGTGAGAAGAAACATAATTCGTCAAACAGTGATTGAGAGTTAAATTTTCTGTATTGTCTTTCTTTCCGCATGTATGTGTGCACGCATGCTTGTGTGTGTGTTGTAATATCTGTGTGTCGTATGCATGGATATGTGCCCTTGAAGCATCCCATAAGCTCGCCTGCTGCTGGGTCAGTGGCCTGCAGAGGCCAGCATGTAAGCCCATTACTCTTCCACCTGGTCTTGTGTTGAGCTGGAGTCTTTTTACTGCTTCTGGAGGTTGGGGTGGGGTGGGGGAGGGGTGCTCGGAAGATTCTCAGGTCTTTGCTCCCTTGCAGGACTGGGTGCCACGTCCAGCTGTTTTACACGGGAACTGGAGGTTTGAATTGGTTGTCTCAGGTCCTCCTGCTTGTGCAGAAAGTTCACTTAACAACTGAGCCATCTCCACCACTCTTTTGCAAGAAATAGTTTAAAATTGACTGTATCTCATTAGAAACTTTGAGGGAAGAAAAGTAGATGGAAAAAACAAACAAACAAACAAACATGCTGCCCCTGGCCCATTCTCATTCTCTCTCTCTCCCTTTTTGCTCATTTTTTCTCTCTCTCTCTCTCTCAAACACACACACACACACACACACACACACACACACACATTATTAATAGGTTCAGCTTACTAAGTTTATTCTTATCTCTCATGTACATAAGTCGAGGATTGTAATTCTTCTTATATGCTTGGGAAGAAAGTTTAGGTGTAATATTAAGAATGTTAGCTGGGCATGGTGGCTTTTAATCCCAGCACTTGCAAGGAAGAGGTAAGAGGATCACTGTGAGTTCAAGGCCACCCTGAGACTACATAGTAAATTCCAGGTCAGCCTCAGCTAAAGTGAGACCCTACCTTGAACAAATTGAGAAAAAAAGCAAACAAACAAAAAGAATAGTAATTTAAGGCTGGAAAGATGGCGTAATGGTTAAGGCTCTTGCCTGCAAAGTCTAAGGACCCAGGTTTGATTCCCCAGTACCAGGTAAACCAGATGCACAAGGTGGTGAGTTGCATCTGGAGTTTGTTTGCAGTGGCTAGAGGCCCTGGTGTGCCCACTCGCTACCTACCTCTTTCTCTTTCTGTATCTCTCTCTCAAAAAAAAAAAACCAAAAACTTTTAAAAAAAGAATGTTAATTTAATAAATTTCTACCTTCCAAATGAAATAAAATTTATCCCTACCATTACTATTTTATGTTTGTTATTTATTTATATATTTGTGAGAGAGAGAGAGAGAGAGAGAGAGAGCGAGGCGAGAGAGCCTCCTGTCACTGCAAATGAACTCCAGACACATGCACCACTACGTGCATCTAGCTTTACATGGGTACTGGGGAATTGAACCTGAGCCATCTCAGGTTTTGCAAGCAAATGCCCTTAACCACTGAGTATTCTCTCCAACTCCTATCTGGTTTGCATTGAATTATATGAGTAAATAAGGAGGGTTTAAATATATACATAAGCTCCTACATGAAAATCAACAGTCTGGTGAGAGTGAAACAAACCCTCACATGCTCACAGACATAGACACTTACTGGCTCAAGAGTGAGAAAATGACTAATATGGTTTCAGGGGGAAGAGAAGCCATTATGCCAGGCACAATCTGCTTCTTAGCTGTGAATAGGAGAAATGGGTGAATGCAAAATGGTGTCCTCCAAGACAGTCCCAAATGTCTATAATTAATATGCCCTTCATCCTGCCTACTGCTGAGAACCCAACACTTCTCTCTGTTCTATGCAATGAAAGTAAGATCCTTCCAAAGTGAAGAAATGGTGGAAGAAGTCTCTCTCTCTCTCTCTCTCTCTTCCCCCTTACACACACACACACAGTACACCAGTACCCAGCACTGAGCATTCCCAAGCTGAGTGCATTTGTTCCCTCGGGAACCATGCATGCTGCATAGGCAGAAGGAAACTAGAGCTGGCCATCCTATCAACCCCATTATTTTATGTTCCCCAAATCCCTAGGCCCAAATTCTGGCAAATTGGAGCAGTAGAAATTCAGCTCTCACTCTGAAAGTTGGATCTTTCCCTCCCTGACAGTCTCCCTTAGTTCAGAATCTCAGCTGCTGTGAATGGTCTTGCATCTCCTATGAAAACCTATCAGGCAGTAGCAGATATGAGTATGTGAAAGTTATAGTGTGTTTTCCCTAAGGATATCTGAACTAAAGCTTTATATCGAATTACTTAATAATAGTTCTTTCTTCCTGATGAAAGAATTCCATGTGTCAATGAATAGGTAGGAAAGATCTATTTGGGGGTAAGACAAGAGGACTTGCTTAAATTCTCTAAATTATGTACCAAATGTAGGGAGCCTTTGGCCAAGATTCTTTTCAAATGCTAGAACAATGAGGATTGTGTTTTTAATATTGATCATTCCCTTAATGTCACTAAGGGCCTCTTCTTTCTCCAACTTAGAGCAACACAGAGTTTTAACAACTTACAGAAAAATCATTCAAATTACTATGGGCCTTGAATAAAATAGAGTATCTTTTCTAGGGTGGAAAGAGGGGATTGGTTTGTTGTTGCTATTTGTTTGTTTGTTTGATTTGGTTTGGTTTTTCAAGGTAGGGTTTCACTCTAGCACAGACAGACCTGGAATTCACTATGTGGACTCAGGATGGCCTCGAACTCATGGAAGTCCTTCTACCTCTGCCTCCCAAGAGCTGGGATTAAAGGTGTGTGCCACCACCCCTGGCTTTGTGATTATTTTTTAGTGATGCCAGAAGAATTTAGGAAGGGTATCATGAGTGAATTACAAATTCATTTTGTAACCAATACACTCACAGAGAATTGAAGCATCTTAATCAGTGCTGTCTAGCAGAACTGCAGTGATGCAAATGTTCTGTGACTTTGCTGTCCAATAGGGAGCCACTAGCTCCTTGTGACTATTGTTTTGCATGTATGTGTGTGATGTACATGCATGTGTGAATGTGTTAGTATGTATGGGGCACACACATGTATGTGGCGGCACGTGTGTGTGTATAGGTAAGAGGCAACATCAGCTAACTTTCTCAGTCTTTCTGCACTTGATTTATTTTCTCCTGGGGTTATTTAACCAAAGCATTCAGTAAAAGCTGTACAGAGGATGACTCCATCTTCTCAAGTGTTTCTCCTTTGCATTTGTCCTTTTCCTTCCCTACTTGGAGAGTTTTGGCTTTCTGTTCCAGGATCTTCTTTATCCAGTTTTTTTAAATCTGCTGATAACCACCTTGCTAGTGTGAATGCTCACATGGACAGTTGTGCCATTAGCCCTTTGCCTCTGTACCTGCTCAGTAAAGATGTCATATTTCTTCCCATAAACCTGGACTACTTTGCTAATCTGTTGACCTTGATCATGTCCTTGCATGCTGAAAATATGGACCACTTCACAAATTTGCATGTCATCCTTGCACAGGGGCCGTGCTAATCTTGTCTGTATCATTCCCGTTTTTGTATACGTGCTGCAGAAGCAAATACTCTCCACTTTATTTTTTTTTTCAGGCTTAATTCACTTTTGTTTTTCTGTATAAAATCCCTATGTGGTAGCCACAGGTGGAGCCTGCGTCCTCTGCACTGAGTCTCTGGTGTGGGTTTTCACAAGATGGTCAGTGACTTCCTGGTAGGGAGACTTGGTGAGCACAGTCTCTTTCCAGAGGTCGGGGGTCAGAGAGCTGTAGGTCTTGGAGGTGGCATCAAAGGTGGCCTTGGCAAAGTTGCCCAGGGTGGCAGTGCAGCCCCTGGCTGAAGTGTAGCAGTCGTCAGTACCAGCCATCAGCAGCAGCCTCTTGGGCACAGGGATAAGGCCCCCAGCACAGGGCCACAGCGGCCTGTCACCTTTCAGGGGACTGTGTGGGTGTGCCCATCTTGTTCCCCCAGTAGCCTCTCTCCACACAGTGGAGAGCTTGGCCAAGATGATGACCCTCAGATAGCGGTGGCTGCCTCCTTAGAGCACTGGACACCCAGGCTGACGTGATCATTGTAGTCCTCAATGGCGACAAAAGCCTTGAACCTAGTAGGCTGGCCAGCGTGAGTCTGCTTCTGCCCTGGCCCGATCTTCAGAACCTCATCCTTAAGGGACACGCCCAGGAAGAAGTCAATAATCTCAGACTCAGACTCAGGGACAACAGATGGATGTCCTCCAGGGATTTGATCTTCATGTTCTTGACCAGGCGTCCCAGTTTGGTGACGGAAATCCTCTCCATGTCTTTGGCTTTGCCTCCACGAGCCCCATGGCCTCAGCCCCCACCATGGCCAAGCCCATGCCCACGACAGTAGCTTGGAGGGAGACCCCTGCGAAACCTCCAGGGAAGCCACTATGGCTTCCCAGGCCCGACAGGTCCTCCACGCCTTCCTGCTACATGGATCTCACCTACCATTTGGTGTTTTCCAGGGAAAAAGCAGCTCCACTTTATTTTTTTCTAATATTATTTATTTATTTGAGATAAAAAGAGAGGAAGATAGAGAGAGAGACAGGGAGAGAAAGAATGGGCTCACCAGGGCCTCCAGCCACTGCAAACGAACTCCAGATGCATGTGCCACCTTGTGCATCTGGATTAAGTGGGTCCTGGGGAATCAAACCTGGGTCCACTGGCTTTGCAGGCAAGTGCCTCAATCACTAAACTTTCTCTCCAGTCCCTCCACTTTATTTTTTGAGAAGGATCTCTCACTGAACCCAGAGCTCACTGATTCTGGTAGACTAGCTCGCCAGCAGGCCTCAGAGATTTGCTTGTCTCCATCTTCCTAGTGTTGGGATTACAGGCACTCCCTGACTCTTCCTCCCCAGAGCTTGAACTATAGGTTCACACTCCAATGAAAGAAAAGAAGGAAGATAAGAGGGAGGGAGGGAGGGAAGAAGAAAAGAAGGAAGGAAGACAGGAAAGACAGGTCAGAAATATGGCGCTTGAAATTCTGAAACTAAATTTTAAATTTTTGTTAATTTTCACAAATTCAATTACATGTGGATAACAAACATCATATTAGATAGCACAGTTGTAGATGGTTCTTTATAGAGATTGTGTCAATGCCATATGCATTATTCTGTTCCTAACAAGGTGAACATATCCAAGTAGAATAATTATGTCTCTAATATCTGTAGAATAATGTAATGATACTACATTAGCAGCCTAATATTGGCACTGGCAAACCAGAAAATCTATAGCATAGCATGGAAACCCTGTGTGAAGAAATGGGACAAACCATACTGCTATTTAAATTAGGCCCCAGTCTGTCCCTCAAATGATTCAAATAAAATCAGCTTAATGCTTTTTATGTTTCCCTAAGTTTGTTTACTGGAGTTTTTCATGTTTCTATGTTACAAAATACTTCCCTTCCCACTCCACTCCCCCCCCCCCCAAATCTCCTATAACCAAAGATGAAGCCACCTGTTTTAAACTAATGGAATTAAAAGAAGAGTGTGTTTATTGTCCATTGTTCCTGAGCCAGGCCTTTGGGGTCTTTCCAAGAAGTAACTAGCATATCTGTTATAAAGAAGTGGAATTATACTGTATCTAAAGGCTCTTTGTGAGATATTTGGTCCCATCTACAAGCTCTTTGTTAAAAAAGAATCTCTCTCTGTTATTTCACTTGCTCACTCTTCTGATATGTTTCGATTTAAAATGAAAAAGTAAGGAGAAAGGTAAGCGGCTTGTGAGAGTTTGCCCTTCATTTCTGAGCTGACTGAAACACTGGGGGACCCAACCCCTGCCTTCACCTCTTTTGAAATAGTTGTTTGCCACAACCCCAGTTTCCAGTTTCTTCTTTTCCAAAACCAGTGAACCTCACTAGCTGAAGAGGTTACTTGCAGGAGAAGATAGGAAGATTCACGGCTCACCCTCCTAAGGTGTACACCCACCGACACGTAGAGAAGATAATTCATTAAAAGTTGCAAAAATCGGGCTGGAGAGATGGCTTTTGAGTTAAGCGCTTGCCTGTGAAGCCTAAGGACCCCGGTTCGAGGCTCAGTTCCCCAGGTCCCACATAAGCCATTTGCACAATGTGGCACGTGCATCTGGAGTTTGTTTGCAGTGGCTGGAGGCCCTGGTGTGCCCATTCTCTCTCTCTCTCTTTTTACATATATATGTATGTATATGTATGTGTGTGTGTGTGTGTATATATATATATATATATATATATATATATATATATATATATATATATCTTCCTCTTTCTGTCTCTCTGTCTGTCACTCTTAAATAAATAAATAAAAGTAAACAAAAAATGTATTAAAAAAGTTGCAAAAGTCATACTTATTTCTAGAGGCTTTTTTTTTTCTTTGAGCAAGTGTCAGAGTCTCCTGCCACTTCTGAACTCCAGACGGTGCACCACTTTGTGAATCTAGCTTTATGTGGGCTCTGGGAAATTAAACTTGGGACATCAGGTTTGAAAACCATCTCTCCAGCCCCTTATATTTTCCTTCGTTGCAGATAACTGAGGGACCTAGAAAAGAATCCAGAGGCCTGGCGGCCTGGAGAAGGGTCCCAGGAGGCTGGGGCTTAAGAAGTTCACACAATCTCAAGTCCTTGGACAGAGCACTTAGTTTCCTGCGTTTCTAAGGAGGTTGTTGGGAAACTAAGGACTGTATTAAAGCAAATATACTTGTTTTACAACAATAGACATTGCAAGCTTTAAGTTTTACCAGCCAGGTCAAATGAGCTAATGGGTGAAATAGTGGCTTGTCTATTGTGGGGGAAACCAGCTGCTCTCTAATTGGACTAGAGTCCTGCTCCATGGGAGGGACTACATGCCTGGTACTGAAAACCTAATCAAAAGCCTATGGTGGGGGGAGATCATGAACCCTAGGGGAGTAACACCTGCTATTGTCTGGCTAAATGCATATGTTAGCTCACCAAACTGCCCTGTAAGCATTTCTATTAATGTTCATACCCATGTATTAATGCTACTCTCACTTTTGTTTAGAGAAGTTTCTCTTTTCAGGTGGCAATGACCACTGGGGTGACTCAAAGGGCACCATAGTGCTGAGAAGTGATAGAGGAGTGTTTGGCAATGAGACATCTCTATCACACCTTCCAAGGCTCAGGGTCCATTGTGGAAGAGGTGGCGGAAAGACTATAAGAGCCAGAGAAATGGCAGGACTGCTTACAAGACTATCTTCCAGACACAAAATGATCCAAATATCCATGACCTTACAGTGTCTGGTACTACCTACACAGGACCCTCATAATAGGAGGAAAAGATGACATCAAAATAAAAGAAGGACTAATTGAGAGGGGGAGGGGATATGATGGAAGATGGGCATGTGAAAGGGAGAGTGGGAGAGGGGAGGAAATTACCATGGTTTATTGTGTATAATTATGGAAGTTGTCAATAAAAAACTATTTAAAACATTTTTTAGGTAATAGCCTAAAAGTAGGTAATGGGTGATTATGGTCAATTCCTAATCAGGAGCCCAGAGAAGGAAATCCATATTTGGATCTTGTCTCATAGATTGTAAGCTCACTGTTGCCTTCAATAATTGGCTTACTTTCTCTTCTTTCCCCACCCCTCAAATCTATGATATACTTTTTTAAAAATTTTTTATTTATTTATTTGAGAGCAACAGACACAGAGAGAAAGACAGATAGAGGGAGAGAGAGAGAATGGGCGCGCCAGGGCTTCCAGCCTCTGCAAACGAACTCCAGACGCGTGCGCCCCCTTGTGCATCTGGCTAACGTGGGACCTGGGGAACAGAGCCTCGAACCGGGGTCCTTAGGCTTCACAGGCAAGCGCTTAACCGCTAAGCCATTTCTCCAGCCCTATGATATACTTTTGAGCCTGGCTTTCCATCACTGTATTTGACCAAAAGTTGTTCCTGGTTTCAGTCTTATATAATCTCCTTATTTTGAAACTGAGAAAACAAAAAGCAGCCAAAGGTTTGTTAAAGGCCAACCAGTTGTCATTAGAACTCCTGACCTATAACTTACTTTATAAGCCACTAGGTTTTTATTTCTAAATAGCAGCCAAGCTCCTATCTGTTCTCTACTTCCTTCTCCTTTTTCTAATGATATGATAAAGGCTGAAGACTTGCTTGCCCATTTAGTCATGCCAGTGAGTGCCCCATTCCCTAGTGCCCTTTCACACCTGCACCCACAAATCCTTCCCACCCACCCAGGTGCACTTCCTCACTGATAGGGAGGCCCCACTCCCTGTGTCTTCCCCCACATGCACTTCATCCACTCATCCAGGCTCACCATCCTACCACTGCTGCAGGGACACCCTCCTTCTGCGTGCCCCTTCCTGGCTTTCCATGAGTGAACACACATCACTCCATGTATCCCTAGAACACCCACTATGCTGCAACACCTTATGAAGCCCCACAGCCCATTTGTGAGGTCTTCATTCACTGCCTATGTTAGTTCACACTCTACTTGTGAGTTCAGCCCTGATTCTAGCTCTCCTAATCCCTCTTCTATCCTGGCTGCTACCTAGTATGAACCCTAGCATTCTTTTTAAAAAAATGCATATAACACCTTTTAAAAAAATCTATTTAGTTATTTGCAAGCAGAAAGAGATATAGACAGATAGAGAGAATGGGTGCACCAGGGCCTCCAGCTGCTGCATATAAACTCCAGACACATGAACCACTTTGAGCATCTGGCTCTACATGGGTACTGGGGAATCAAACCTGGGTCATTAGGCTTTGCAGGCAAGTGCCTTAACTGCTGAGCCATCTCTCCAGTCCAACCCCAGCATTCTTGATAAATGGAATGTCAGCAGATGGGAAAACCTCAATGCAAAACAAGTAACACCAACAACAAAAGCAATATATCATCACAAAGAATTCCCTGTCCCATTGTGGAGGCCTCTCATGAGAGCTACTTAGAAGGAATTCCAGAAAATGAATTCAAAAGCATTATTATGAGATATACAATACCTTACAGATGAAATGAATGAACATTTGAATGAAATCCAAAAGAACACAAGCATCTGAAGGATTTCAATAACCACCTGTTGCAGTTACCTTCATGCTGCTAGCAGAAAGCACTCCACCAAAAGCAGATGATGGGAGGAAAGGGTTCATTTTGGCTTATAGGCTTCAGGGGAAGCTCCATGATGGCAGGGGAAAACATGGCATGAGCAGAGGTTGGACATCGCCTCCTTGCCAACATCAGATGGACCACAGCAACAGGAGAGTGTGCCAAACACTGGCAAGGGGAGGCTGGCTATAACACCCATAAGCCCACCTCCAACAATACACTGCCTCCAGGAGGCTCCAATTCCCAAGTTGCCACCAGATGGGGAGCTAGCACTTAGAACACATGAATTTATGAGAGACATCTAATTCAAACCACCACATTCCATCCTTGGCCCCCATAAACTCACAGCCATCCATGATGGAAAATGTAATGCTTATACAGTCCAACTTTAAAAGTCTGCATACTTTTTATCAACACCAATGCTCTGCAAACATCCCCATAGTCCAGAGTTTCTTAACTCTTAACTATGAAACCAAAAATCATAATGGTACAGAATAAACATTCACACTGCAAAAGATGACATTGGGTACAACAAGGAAAGATTGAACCAGTACAGTATCTAAAACAAACATGGCAAATAATCGAGTTCCTTAGCTCCAAGTTTGACAAGTCTAACCAGTGACAAATTCTGGAGTTCCAATTCCACCCCTCCAGCTGGGATGCTCATAACCCAGGTGTTATTGTTAATGTGTTGTCAGCTTGATCTGTTTACTAATCCACAGAAATCCCTTTCAGGTGGGTCTCTGAGGTTGCTTCCAGGAAGGATTAACTGAAGAAGGATGTCTTTCCCCCAAAGTGAGCCCTTTTCCCAGAGTGGGTGGCCCCTCTCAGATGGGAACTTTACATAAGGAAGCTATGGATGAAATGAGCCCCCTTCCTTGGCTACCAGAGCTGCTTGCTGCCTTCTGGGATAGACTGAATACCAGCGCAGACTGAAGACCACATGGATCAAAAACCTCAGGAAGCCTCCAGGCCTTCAGTGCCGGATGGAGACTGCTGTGGCACCTGGCCACGTGGACTGAGCAGCTATCCGGTTCCTTGATTCTTGAGCCTGCAATTGCTATTAGACTACCATAAGCTAATCTAATAAATTCCCTGTTTAATATAATTCATTTTAGCAGTTCTGTTCCTCTTGAGAACTCTGAGTAATACAGATTTTGGTAGCAGAAGTAGTTCTAGAGAAACAAAATTGTAAAGATGGATTTCTCTAGTGGGCTTGGTGCTATCTGGGGTTGGCTTTTCAACTTCAGTGCTACTAAAGGCCCTACTGGTAATAAGGAGAGCACTAATAATCCATGGTGTGCACTATTTAAAGAACTGCGAGAGATAGATGTATTTGGTGATCCTGAATCATGTCTTGTGAAGAGCAAGAAATTTAATGACTTTGTATTTAAAACATTTGAATATTTGAGGCAGAGTAAGACAAATGATGACGTTTGCTGGTTGCTTCTAGCATCACTGGACAAACTACTGTGGGAACAACAGAAGCTCAAGAAGGAAAATTCCAAGCTTAAGATCCACACACATGATCTGAAGGTTTCTAAGGGTGCCCTGGAAGAGAGTCTCCTCTCTAGCCAGAACAGGACTCAAATTGCAGAAAACCAAACTCCAGCTCTCATTGTAAGATTAGCTAACTTGCAACATAAACTGACATCCCAGCTTCACCAGCTGTGGTGGTTTGATTCAGATGTCCCCCATAAACTTAGGTGCTCTGGCTGCTAGGTTTACAGCTGATGGACATTTGGGAATTAACATCTCCTGGAGGCAGTGTATTTTGGGGGTCAGACTTATGGGTATTATAGCCAGTGTCCCCTTGCCAGTGTTTGGCACACTCTCTTGTTGCTATTGTCCACCTGATGTTGGCCAGGGGGTGATGTCCACTCTCTGCTCATGCCATCATTTTACCCTGCCATTGTGGAGCTTCCCCTCAAGTTTGTAAGCCAAAATAAGCCTCTTTTTCCCCACAAGCTGCTCTTGGTTGGGATTTCTTTTTTTTTTTTTTTAAGATTTATTTTTATTTATTTATTAGATACAGAGAAAGAGAAATAGAGTGTGAGAATGGGTGTGCCAGGGCTTCTAGCCACTGTAAACAAACTCCAGACATATGCACCACCATGTGCATCTGGCTTATGTGGGACCTGGAGAATAGAACCTGGGTCCTTAGGCTTTGCAGGTATGTGCCTTAACCACTAAGCAATCTCTCTAGCCCCTTGGTTGGGATTTCTACCAATAATGCAAACCTGTCTGCAACACTGTTTGGAAAAGAGTGGGAACCTGTGACTTGGGATGATGATGTGTGGGAAGACCCTGATGAATCTGGGGACATTAAACTCTCAGGCTCGGAAGTTGTTTTGCATGAAAATGTGACCTCCCCTCCCTCAGCAGCAGTTGTATCCCCACCTCCACACCCTTGCCTGAGGGAATTCATCCCTCTTTGTCTGAGGAGTCAGCAGGAGGTGCTGGTGCTTCTCAGTTCCCACCCATCTTTGCCTAAAGGTGAGATAGAAAATGTGACACAAGAGGAAGTGAGGTATACCCCTAAAGAACTTCAGTTTTCTAACTTGTACAGGCAGAAGCATGGGGAAAATGTGTGGGAATGGGTTTTAAGAGTATGGGATGATGGAAGAATGAACATAAGATTAGATCAGGCTGAATTTACTGAAATGGGCCTATTGCGCAGAGATTTTACATTTAATACTGCAACTCATGCAGTTGAAAAAGGTGCCAAGAGTTTATTTGATTGGTTGGCTGAAGTATGGAGCCAAAGATGGCCTACTGTGAATGAGCTCAAGCTGCCTGATAGCCCTCAGCTCAATGTTGATGAAGGGATTAAAAAGTTCAGAGAATTTGGAATGCTGGAGTGGATTTGCCATGTAAATTCATTCTTGCCCCCACATTGGGAACATCCAGAAGATGTGCCCTTCACTAAGACTATATGAAACAGATTTGTGAGGGAAGCACCAGCATACTTAAGGTACCCAATCATGGATCTCAGGGTAACAAGGGCCAAATGGCAAATGTTGAATCACCAAAGGCGAGGTGAGCATGTTTTTCATAATAGACATGCACATAAAGATATGACTCATATAGACCTTTGGCACGGGCTGATTAATCATAGTGTTCCCAAAAGTCAAATAGATAAGAAGCCTACTGAGTTCCTGCTTGATCTATATCAGCAGAAAAGTTCCAGAGCAAAGGAACATAAAGCTACTTTGAATTATAGCAACAGAGAATCAAAGACATTTTTTTTTTGTTGTTGTTTTGTTTTACAAGGTAGGGTCTCACTCTAGCCCAGGCTGACCTGGAATTCACTATGGAGTCTCAGGGTGGCCTTGAACTCTCGGTGATCCTACTACCTCTGCCTCCTGAGTGCTGGGATTAAAGGCGTGCACCACCACACCCGGCTTTCAAGGGCTCTTAATCAGTTTCCAGACTTGAGCCAGTTTACAGGTCCTGAGTCCCTTGATTGAAGGGGTGGCTGGGTACCCTCAAGGAAGGACCTTTCTACAACCCCCAAAAGTTTCAATATTAAGTTTACTCCTATCCTTCCCCAAAGGAAACTGGTCTTTTGCTAGGGTAACTGTACACTGGGGAAAAGGTAATAATCAGACCTTTTGGGATTTACCAGACACTGGCTCTGAATTGATGATGATTCCAGAATACCCCCAAAAAGCATCATGGCCCTCCAGTTAAAGTAGGTGCCTATGGAGATCAGGTGATCAATGGAGTTTTGGCAAATGTTAGACTGACAATGGGTCCCCGAACTCACCCTGTGGTAATTTTCCCAGTCCCAGAATGTATAAGTTGGATAGATACACTTAGGCGTTGGCAGAACCCCCACATTGGTTCCCTGACTTGTGGTGTGAGGGCTATTATGGTTGGAAAGGCCAACTGGAAGCCATTGAGGTTCCCACAACTGGGGAAAATAGTGAACCAAAAACAGTATTGCACCTCTGGGGGGATTACAGAAATTAATGCCAATATAAAGGACTTGAAGGATTCAGGGGTGGTGGTTCCCACCACATCTCCCTTTAACTCTCCTATTTTGCCTGTTTAGTAGACAGATCCTGGAGAATGACGGTGGATTATTTGAAACTTAATCCGGTGGTGACTCCAATTGCAGCTGCTATACCAGATGTGGTTTCTTTACTTGAGCAGATTAACACATCTCCTGGTACCTGGTATGCAGCTATTGATCTTGTGAATACTTTCTTCTCCATACCTGTCCATAAGGATCACCAGAAGCAATTTGCCTTCAGCTGACAAGGTCAGCAGTACACCTTTACTGTTTTACCTCAAGGTTATATTAACGCTCCAGCCCTGTGTCATAGCTTAGTTTGCAGGGACCTTGATCGCCTGTCCCTTCCACAGGGTGTCACATTGGTCCATTATATTGATGACATAATGCTAATTGGATCAAATGAGCAGGAGGTGGTGACCACTCTGGAATTGCTGGTACAGCATATGTGCATCAGGGGATGGGAAATAAATCCATCCAAAATTCAAGGACCTTCCACCTCAGTGAAATTTCTAGGAGTTCAGTGGTGTGGGGCATGCAGGGATATTCCTTCTAAGGTGAAGGATAAGTTGTTGCAACTGGTGCCTCCTATCTCTAAGAAAGAAGCACAACCTCTGGTGAGCCTATTTGGGTTTTGGAGACAGTACATTCCTCATTTGGGTGCCTTACTCTGTCCCATATACCAAGTGGCTTGGAAAGCTACTAGTTTTCAGTGGGGCCCAGAACAAGATAAGGCTCTTCAACAGGTCCAGCCTGCTGTTCAGGCTGCTCTGCCCCGTGGGCCATATGATCCAGCAGATCTGATGGTACTTGAGGTGTCAGTGGCAGATAGGGATGCTTTCTGGAGCCTTTGGTAGGCCCCCATAGGTGAATCACAATGGAGGCCCTTCGGATTTTGGAGCAAGGCCCTACAGACAATTATTCTCCCTTTGAGAGACAGCCCTTGGCCTGCTATTGGGCCTTTGTGGAAACTAAACGTTTGACAATAGGCCATCAAGTTACTATGTGACCCGAGCTGCCATTATGAGCTGGGTGCTATCTGACCCACCAGGCCATAAAGTTGGACATGCACAGCAGCAGCTATCATCAAATGGAACTGGTATATATGTGACTGGGCTCAAACAGGCCCTGAAGGCACAAGTAGGGTACATGAGGAAGTTGCCTAAATGCCTATGGTTTCTACTTCTGTTACAATGCCTTCTATCCCCAAGCATGCACCTATGACATCATGGGATGTGCCCTATGATCAACTGACTGAGGAGGAGAGGACAAGGACATGGTTTACAGATGGTTCAGCACATTCAGTGGGCACCTCCCAGAAGTGGACAGCTGCATCATTAGAGCCCCTTTCTGGGAAACTCTGAAGGACTGTGGTGAAGGGAAGTCTTCACACTAGGCAGAACTTTGAGCAGTGCACATGGTTGTGCAATTTCCTTGGGAAAAAAAAGGCCAGATGTGTAGTTGTACACTGATTCGTGGGCTGTGACCAGTGGTTTAGCTGGATGGTCCAAGATTTAGAAGGAGTACAACTCAAAATTGGTGAGAAGGACATTTGGGGAAGGTATATGTGGATAGAACTCTCTGAATGGGAAAAGGATATAAAGGTACT